>NC_056738.1:557883709-558521209 GCF_019279795.1 Protopterus annectens | reverse complement strand
CCTTGGTCAATTTAAAACTAGACTCAAACAACATCTAGCACTAAACTGGCTATGCCACTGTATCAAGCTTTTCTCCTCGGGCCTTCACTAAAAATGGACATGCATCCAGTCAGACTATCCTGGTCAACAAATGTAAAATAAAAATAAAGTGATTATTCTGAAACATCTCTGGACTTAGTGATTTAGAGTCTGAATATTTACATGTTTGTTAAGAATTTGTCATCTTCATAAATGTTTCTTTGATATAAAACTCTCTTTCCTGACAACAGTCTTTCTGAACACAGCCTACAAAGTCAGAATGGCAAATTAAGGTGTGTTTTATCAAACTGTATCAGTGGAAGACGAAGAAATGTATTTACTGCATGGCATGTCCTGGATGAATGCAGGCATAAAATGAAATGATAATTATTGAGCTTTAGGCATTTTGCAGTGATAAGTATAACAATAAAAAAATAATTATCCTAGCATCTGGTAAGCCTAAGGGCTGCTGCTTATTAAAACGTGACATAAATAATTATATATTTTTTGTAAAGTAGTACTCTTGTTTTCTTGTCAAATCACTGACAAATTGACTTTGGCATTAAAGGGCAACAGGCTTATTCTAAAAAAATCATAATTTGCATGATACACCATTATCTGTTAATTATAAAATCAATTTTTACACCTGCAAGCTGCTGCTGGTTTATAAAGTATATAGTTGTTTTCTATAACACAAAAAGGTTATTCAGCTGTGCTCAACATAATGTTTAGAAATAGTGTCATGTTGAGAGCATCTGTTAATAAAATGTTTAAAATCAGAAATTGTTTAAATTTTGTGCACTCTCTGGCCATGTACTGAAAAAGTAATATATCTGTCCCAGCCACCAGAAGCCTGACTTTCAGTCTTGTCTTAGACGGCCTCTCAGAGTTTATGGAATTAATTAGCACCTATCGGTTAGTAATCCTTCACTGGGGAAAGACATTTGGCCTAACCATTGGATGTCTACTACAGCTGAAAGCAATGGAGTCAGCTAATGCAGGATATAAGGCATCACTATAGAACTATAAAACTTAGATAGCATCCTCTATAGCATGCATGGGGTAGCACATATGGAACTGTTTATAAGTCTTTGTGCATGCTGAACATCAATGAAAAGTTAGAACAAATAAAAAGTTGCCATCTTAGTAAGACAGCCCTGGTCATTTTCTTAACAAAATTATTGCCTTGAACTCTTCTAGGAAGTGTCAGCAAAGACTAAAAAGGACAAGGAGTTTTAAGTGGATATATCTGGAGATTGAGATGATTTAAGCCAGGCTCACAGACAGCACTTCATCTTCAAGGTTTTTCTGAATGTTTGCTAGTTTGATGTAGTGCTAAAATGTAACATACTAACTGGTACCACTTCAAGCATATAAAAGATGTTCCTTTCTTTATGTAATTTCCAAGCAGTTATGGCATCGAAAGAAAACATACAAATCATTAATTCATTTCAGTGTTTGCAAGTTACCGTGACAATGCTTGACACTGTTATTTTATTTTATTTATTTACTTATTTATTTACATATTTTCATTTGTTTACTAGGAGTGTCTGACTGGGATTAAAAATAGTCCATGGAGAAAAGCTCCACAGATTACAATGTTGTCATATTAGAAGAAACATGTAAGAATACATAGTGTAAATAGTACAAAGTTCATATAAGATACAAGCTGAGAAATTCATATTAAATAAATAGTAGAAGAAAAGACAGTTGTATAAAAAATGAAATCAGTTTAAGTAGGATGAACAGTTAATAAAGCTTCGTGACAAACTGGATAACAAATACAAGGGCTAAGGAAACTGTTACCTATGAGGTAAAAAAAGGCAACTAAAGGAGGAGAAAGAAGGAGTACAGGGGAAGGAGAACGTTACATGAAGAAAAAAGGGGGGGGAGATAAGTGATGGGTAGGAGAAATTATTTAATTATTGACATTTGTTTACCGAGAAAGTTCAGCTGGACAATGGTTCACATTTTCAACAAAGGCCCGGAGAGAAAAGCTTCAGTAAAGACAATATTAAGACAATCACAGACACAATAAGTAACATGTACAATTAATAGGTTATAAAATCAATTTACTACAGTTACTACAGGAAATTAAAGTTAATGATTTACAAAGACTTACTAAAAAGATAACATAGCTACTACAGGAAAAGAAATAGAGAATGATTACCTGACAAAGACATTGAGTAGCATGACACATACTGTGTATATTGAGTAAGACTGTTGCAATAGTGGGAACGGGGGGATCCAGGTAATTGGCCTTGGAGAAGATAGAAGATTATGATATGTGGACAAAAAGTTATATAAGATGCAGCAGAAAAATGATAGAAGAGTGTAAAGTAGGTAGTGAAGAAATGATAGAATAAATTTAATAAATACTGGAGTGGGTGATATGAGTGGAGACTAATAATGTGTGTAAAAAAATATATATATATATATATATATATATATATATATGTATATATATATATATATATATATATATATATATATATATATATATATATATATATGTGTGTGTGTTATGAGCAAATGGTGCTGCATTGGGGATGAGTAAAATTAATTGAAGTAAATATTTACAATAAGCACACAAAGTTGTACAAGAATATCTTTACATACTGTTAGGAGGAAGGCTTACAGTTTTTGGTTATGGAGTTAGCTGGCGAACTAAAAGAGAGTATAGATAGTATTTAACAAGATGTACAGCAGAAACAAAGCCAGGATTCAGACAGAAATTATTTTAGTGCAAATTTAAATGAGTGGAGGTTAGATCTGGACCTCAGTCAAGCAAGACTGAGTGACAGGATATGTCACGCAAGGTATTTCATGCAGACCTCTCAGGTTTGTAGGTATACAGAAGTTTTTTTATCATATAATCATAGTGGTCTTTTGGGATAGTAGTTGCAGAGAATGTTGCTTCATGCTGGGTATGCTGAACATTTATATATCATGATATGTCACAAGTAGCTAAGTATATGTGAAACTGTGTAGTAATTTAAGCCATTTTAAAAGTTTAAAGGCAGAGCAGTGGTTGGTCCTGTAGAGGTTGTTAGTAGTGAATTTTGCAGTTTTATTTTAACATTGCCCTAGTTTAGTTCTTAGTGTAACAAAACAAAAACTTGTTGACCCAAGTTGTAATGTCTACTGATTTTGTTAAAAAAATTGTGCTTTTGACTTGCTTGGTTCACAGAGACGTCTTCAGAATCCGCTTGTGTACACCTCAGGCTTGATCTTAAATGGTTAAAGCTCCATAAAATAGAACAGACTGCAGACAATTTGTCACAGTCGCTGACAGCAATCTGTTATAAAATCTAAAACCCAACAAAATAAAATGAAAAAAGACTTAGCAGCATTCAACCCAGCAACTTACTCAGATCTCTCTCCTGGAGTTCAAGTTGTGTTATACCCAAATTATGGGTGAGAGTGATCTGAGGAAGTTGCTGAGTCAGTTAGGCGATGCTGAGTCTCTTTATTTTATTGGTTTTTACTTTGGATGCAAGATCTGTGTTATCCCATTAGAAGTGGGAGATGCTTGTATGTGCAGTTTCTAACAGACTACTGACAGTGACTGTGACTGAATCCTTGCAATCTCTTTTGTTTTATGGAGTTTTCTGGTCAACGAATTTTGGTTTTGCAACAAGTTGACTTGGTCTTGTGGAAAGTGCCAGACTTGTGTTAGTTCTTAGTGTAGCCAGAAGATTAGTGAGGTCTGCTGCTCCATATAAGAGTAATTGTAAGCAGTAAGGAGTAGCCAAGTTTGTTTTTGTGGTTTTAGAAGTAAAATGATTTGCTTGGTGGAACATTCCTGGTTTCTGTAGAAAAAGAAAGATCAGAAGCACACCATGACAATCGAAGCCAACCTAAATAGCTGATATATCCTTTATTGTAAAAATTAAGCGCTTTCACGCCTCACAGGGCACTTCTTCAGACTTTAATGAAGACAAAGAGTAAAAATTCATTATATCTGTACCCAACCCTTTCATAAGCCAATGAAATCTCTAAAAACTAATTAACTAATTAATTCAAATTTTCAGCATACATTTTCCATGACTTAGAAAAATCTTTATAGTAAACAGTTATTGACTAATAAAATTATCTTTATAGTAAACAATGATTGACTAATAAAATTATTAGTCTGCTGAAAGTGTCCCTGAAGTTCTAAAAATAAAACATATTTATACACATAATATGCTTTTATACAAACAAGCATATATATATATATGTGTGGAATTCAATCTAAAAATATATATATATATATATATATATATATTTATATATGCCCTTGTATATAATATATGTAAACATACAAGATATATATAAAAATATATATACATATTATAATATATAATATAATACATATATGTAATTAATGAAAATATATATATGTGTGAGAAGAATGTAAATTATGAATGCATGTATAAAAATATATGTATAAAAATATATATGTGTATAAAAAATATATATATAAACATTTTTTAAAAATTTCTTGTTCTACTGGACTCTTGACTTTGTTTTGGAGGCACTTCACCCCTTAAGTATATATTTTCTTTCAAGATTTATCTTTGTACTTTGTGTTTTTATACTGAGGGGGCATGACAGAAGCAACTGGAATGCATATCAGTGAATCTGGAAGCAGAATGATAAATATCAAAAGTTTGGAACAACTACTACAAAATGAAGGTAATCCGTTGCTAAAGTTGTCCTATAATGACCTAGCTAAAGCAGAGACAAAAAAAGGACAATCTCTAAATATTAATATACTACAAACAATGAGGAGATTAGAAGATGTATTGGTGAAAATTAAAAATGCAGAATGGCAAAGGAAACACATGGAAGCATGTTTAGCATTCAGAATTGTCCCTAGAGGACTACGTATACTGAAAATGCCTACATTTGGCTCCACATACCCAGAATTACTGTCAAAGTGGCAAAAAGTTAATTTGAAAACCAGTTTTAAATGTATTGAGCTTTTAATAGAGCAATATACTGTCATAGAATCTGAGCTGAAAAGTGAAGCAGATACATTAAATCAAGTTCTAGTTAAATCCCCTAATAGCATACAGACAGAAGGTTTTTCAGTGAACTATCGACTATATTATCCATACATGATAATAGACTACTTTTAGCTAAAAAAAAGGAAATTGGAAAGGGACTGTCTGGATTTCGCCAAGGGGAACGTCTTCTCCTGGCCGAAGGAATCCATCCGGACTAGAAATGCTGAAACTCCTTCTCATACTGAGAAAGCAGCAACACAGTACAATCGAGTTACTGTTCCTACTATCACTACCGGTTTTATTGCATCACTTCCTGCTACTAGTGTGCGAACCGAGAAAGAGGTAGCAGTGGAGATACACGCTGAGCCGGTAGTTTCATCTAATGACAATCCTCCACCGGTTGTTCGACCCAGAACGATGTTAACAACGAATACAGTAACAGATACCATAGAGGAATTAAATGATGAGCTCCATTTTCCCCTGTCGTTCAAACCCATGAACAGACAAGAATGGACTCCGTATTTCAAGGGGCGCAAGAGGAAGACGTCCGAGGAGCCATACGAATTCCAGAAGAAAATTCTGAAGCCAGCACAAAGGATTTAATAGTGAACTTATCGAAGCATACTTTGACATCAGCAGAGGTATCTGTTTTGAATAGAGGATTATCATTTATCCCTTCACAGTCTGTTGATATTACTAATATCATAATTGACCTTAAGTGTTTTACTAGAAATGTAGCACTAGGCTTACTATATAATAATGAATAAGGCTTAATGAATAACAATGTCAATGTATTTTCCAAACCATCTACATTTATACCTCAACTACATACATATTTAGAATGTTTTGAAAAAGCATGTACTGTGGACTTGTTAGCACTGTTTAATGATAGATCTTGTAAGCCAAGAATGCAGTTCTTTAAGTTAATTAGTGAAGAAAGACAAGCTTTAAATGACTTACAGCATAATGAAAATATAGTGATTAGGCCTGCTGAGAAGGGAGGTGCTACTGTGATATTAGACAAGGATTTTTATGAAAAAGAAATAACTGATATGTTATCTGAACAGTCTACTTATAAGTGTCTAACTCCTATGGAATTGAATGTTTTAATTAAGAATGTATATACAGATTTATACGACATGTTAATGTGTTCCATTATAGATAATGACCTTTACAAATATTTTCTCATTGAGAGACCACTAGTTCCTATGTTTAGAGGCCTACCGAAGATTCATAAGAACTTACAAAAACCACCACTGAGACCTATAGTCTCAGGTAAAGGATGGTCAACTGAGAGCATCTCTATCTATATAGAGAAACAGCTGAAACCTGTAGTACAAAAAACTACATCTATTCTTAGGGATATGCAACAGTTTTTAGAAGCACTAACTATATTAAATAATGATGGGCTCTTGATGGAAACAGATTATCTAGTAACCTTGGATGTAAAATCCTTATTTACATGTATACCCAATGATGTAGGTTTAGAATATTTAAGGTTGTATCTAATACAGAAAGATATTACAAGAGATGAAGTAATTAAGATTATAATGTTATTAGAAATAATTTTGAACAACAATGTTTTTATATTTGCTGATAAGTATTTTTTGCAAACAACAGGAGTGGCGATGGGTACTCCATGTGCCAACTCATATGCAAACTTAGTACTTGCCTACTGGGAGCATACATATATTCTACAACATACTGTTTTTTCCAAATACATTAGACTTTATAAGAGATTTGTGGATGACCTCATTTTGATTTGGGGAGGAGATTATGAATCACTTAATGATTTTATTACTTATATAAATGGCACCACTAGCTTCCTAACATTAACTAGTAACTGCTCAAAAGACTCTATATAGTTTCTAGATGTATTGATTTCAAAAGCTAGAGATAAGATACATACATCTATATATAGGAAACCCTGTCGAAGAAATGCCTTCTTACACAGAACTAGTATGCATCCCCCACATATATATAAAAATGTGGTAAAGAACCAGGCATTAAGATGCTCAAGATTAAGTAGTAAACAGGAAACTTTTGAAAAGGCCCTAATGGATACAGAAAAGGATTTATCAGACAGGGGCTATAGTAAAAAAGATTTAGAGAATCTAAATTATGTGGATCAACCAGGTAAAGGACGTCCATACATAGAAGGTGTTGAACAACAGAGTAATAATATGATAGTTCACCAGAAAAGAAATAATAAGATTGATAAAGAGTTAGTATTCCTTAGACCAACTGTAATAGAATGATAACAGATGTTATTAGGAAAAACTGGGGAATTTTGACCTTAGATGAAGAGATTAGTAAGATAGTAGGTCAATATCCGAGTTTTAGTTATAAGAACACTAGATCTTTGAAGAGACTTCTATGTTATGAGCACAAAGAGATAAGAACATTTTCACTAAAAAAGGGAACTTTTCCTTGCTATAATTGTAACCAGTATCAATACATATATAATAGAAATACTTTTATACATCCTGATACACAAGTATGCTATGAGTTTGATTTTTATGCTAGTTGTGCTTCCAGAAATGTTGTTTATTTAGGTGTTTGTCAGAAATGCAATATGTATTATGTTGGTAAAACAAATAGAACATTAAGAGAAAGAATTAGGGAACACCTATATGTCATAAGTAAAGAGAATGAGACCAACGTCCTAGCTAAACATGTGATTCACAATGACACCACACATAAATTTAAGTTCATGGTCCGAGAACTGATACACACCACTACAAGGCTTGGAAACATTAGTAACTTTACTGAAAAGAAGAGAACAAATGGATAATCAGATTACAAGCTGATATTAGACATGGTCTCAATGATAGAGCTTCTTTAAAACCCTTCTTAAAAGATAGACCATTGAGACACTAACAGCACTGCTCTTTCCAAGTAATTCTTTATTCTCATACATAAGTACTGCATTTCTCACTTAAGTATACATATTGCATCTAATATATGCACATTTATATTTTAATAAATAAATACACCCACATATATATAAGTATATATTTTTTAAAAAAAATTAAAATTTTTTATATATATATATATATATATATATATATATATATATATTTATGCACATATATATTTTTTATACATATATTTTTATACATGCATTCATAATTTACATTCTTCTCACACATATATATATTTTCATTAATTACATATATGTATTATTATATTATATATTATATTATGTATTTATATTTTATATATATTTTGTATGTTTACATATATTATATACAAGGGCATATATATATATATATATATATATATATATATATATATATATATATATATATATATTATATTGAATTCCACACATATATATATGTTTGTTTGTATAAAAGCATATTATGTGTATAAATATGTTTTATTTTTAGAACTTCAGGGACGCTTTCAGCAGACTAATAATTTTATTAGTCAATAATTGTTTACTATAAAGATAATTTTATTAGTCAATAACTGTTTACTATAAAGATTTTTCTAAGTCATGGAAAATGTATGCTGAAAATTTGAATTAATTAGTTAATTAGTTTTTAGAGATTTCATTGGCTTATGAAAGGGTTGGGTAGAGATATAATGAATTTTTACTCTTTGTCTTCATTAAAGTCTGAAGAAGCACCCTGTGAGGCGTGAAAGCGCTTACTTTTTACAATAAAGGATATATCAGCTATTTAGGTTGGCTTCGATTGTCGTGGTGTGCTTCTGATCTTTCTTCTTCTACTGGACTCTTGACTTTGTTTTAGAGGCACTTCACCACTTAAGTATATATTTTCTTTCAAGATTTATCATTCCTGATTTCTGGTGAATTTTTTAATTGAATAGTGAATGTGCAGATCAAATTTAAGACTGTCATCTATTAACATTCCTAATAGTTTAGTGTAGGGAACCACTTCTATTACTGTGTTATTAAAGGAGATCATTTTAAAGTTGTTTTTGTCTTGTGTGTGAGATTTAGGGAAGAAAAGGAATAACTTAGAATGTTTGGAGATTTAACAGTAGTTGTGCATTGTGGAGCCAGTTTTCATTGGAGAGTAAAGCTTTTTGTGTGATTTGTTTAGGATAACTTGGGCTGTCTGTGGATCAAATAAAGGGGGAATGTATGGTATTCATGGTTGAGTGCAGAACAAAGCTAAAAATGTAAAAAGCTGCATTATTACAAGCATATGAAAGGTGAACCAGCATTATATTGCCAAAGAAATATCTAAATTATGACAGGAAGAAGAGTATTTAGCATGTAAGATTATAATAGTAATTAAAAAAAATATACTGTCAGGGCAAAGATAATTAAAAAAAGTAAATTAGGGATAAATAGCTTGCACTGGAAGGGGAATGGTACACAAGTCTGAATAGCAGAACATTATATTGTTTATCGTCTAATTGTTGTGAATTGCTTCTTGTCAAAAAAAAATGACCATTATCATTTTGCAAATTGTCTTCTCACATTACAGTCAAATCTGTCCATGTTCAAAAAGACCTGTGTTTTTGAAATAGCTTATTCTACAGATATGAGACATATCAGTCAAATGCTCTGTGTATAAGCTTTGAAAAGTACTTGATAACTAAGAGTGCCACGTAATATTTAGATGTAAGATCAAACTTGAAGCTATAGCAAGTATTAATATGTAGCTAAGATATCTACAGTTCTTGAAAATCAGAAACAGTATATGCAACAGTGCTATATGTAATGTAATTTGCTCTGAAAATCAAGGCCAGTTAAATGCCTCAAGGGATGCATGTTGACGATTTATATGCTAGGCCTCACAATGCAGGAGATGTTTTGCATGTAGATAGTACATCAGAGTACTAAGAACTTAAAATGACTGACTGTGTGTTCAACAACATAAGTAAGGCATCTGGGTGCACAATAGCATGCTTAACTTCTGATTTTAGAAAGAGGCAGCCACTTGTTGTAAACATTGGTTCTAGGTAATTTGCTCACATTGACTAATGTTGATGTGACACCCCAACCCAGTGTTAAACTGCGACAAAGGGGGTTGATGACACCAGTAACAACATAATGAATATGAATGCTTGCAATCTTTGTGGAGTGTAGAACATCATAAATTCTACTGAATTTCTGCTAATATGTTGATCTGGCCATACACTGTGGTAGTTGAACTTAATTGTCACTTCACTGGGTAGCCTAGTAATTGCAGAAGTGAAAAGGTTACTAGATGTATTGTTACCAGTCTTCTTGGCTAAAAAGAAAAGAATAAAATTGTTTTAACAGGAGTGATATTGATATCAATCTATTTTCTAGAACCCATTGTTTTTAAGAAGAAAAAAAACTATTTTAGCTTATCTTTAGTTTTGCAGAGAAAGAGGCAGACAAGAAAATTATCTCATCACAGAGGTGAATGAGCTTTCCTCCATGTGAGGTTTGCTATATAGATCATGCATGATCCAGTCTGTACACTGCAAATATTGACTAGTTGCTATAGGTGACATCCTCTCAGCATCTCCCTGAATCTCCTATTAACTCAAGCCCTAACTTACATAATGCATGTGTGGTCTGGCTCTCTCCAGATCTCATTGCCACGTATTTAAGCACTGGATGGATCTTCCACAGTAAGATCCTCTTTGTTTTCAACTGAATTTTCAGCTTTTCAGCACAAGGTAAGTGAAAAATGTAGCTTTTTACAATTTATTGTATTTCTGAAAGTCTTGACATTTCCCACAGTTTTCCTACATTTTGACTATTCTTGTTGCTGTCATTCCCCTAGTCCAGCTTAGGCAGTTTATTTCTCCTTTCATTCCGTCTCAAGTTTTTGCATTCCTTCCTTTCTTTCCACCATTTGTATACATCATAGCAGTGCACTGGTTATGGTAAGGTTTTTGTATGACTGAAGCTCATAATTTATTTGTATTAACTGTACTTTAGCATAGTTAATTTCTTAGTCAGACTAGAAGACAGTGTTTTTGTTTGCTGTGATACAGAAGAATAAAACCTCAATGGTTTCTAAATATATAAAATGAGATCAGAAAATCCTTCCTCGTGACACACTGAAATTGTCTGAGATGTGCCTGGAGATGGAACAGTTTACAGAGGACAGTTTCATCTATAAAAATTAGCTGTAGTACCCTTTTAAAGAAAAAAAAAATTAAGTTGATGTTGATGGGTTTTCCTCCTGGAAACACCAAAAAAAAAAAAAAAGATAAGAAAAAGGAAACAAGGAATCTAGAGAAAAGCAGGGGTGCATGTTTTGGAAGTATCATTTCCTGTTATGATTCCAAGGTTGGAATCCACTTTTAGACCTGATACTGTTTGTTCAAGCATACCTATAGGGCTAAAAACTGCACCACCAACTAAGACTATCCATCCCAAACCAATGTCATCCTTAAACTAGGCTCTGAGGATGAGACTGGGAGAGACTTATCAGAATATCTGCACTGTATTCCTTCTTCTTTGTCCATAATATCCTATAGGTTACTGTAAAACTCTACTGCTGGTACAGACTACAATAAAATGATGATGCCCTTGTTCAAGGCCCATCTAAAACTTGGTGTCATCTTGCCCTCACTTTTTTCAGGGTGACCAGAGAGGGCCCTCAACCCTTCACATTTTCAGTTCTTACACCTGGCCCTGTTTCAGCATCAACAGTCTCAGAGCTACTTATGGATCCCATGCTGTTGCATTGGCAGTGTCAGTGACTTTTTCCTCATTGTTAATGCACTTGTCACTGGTGACCTCATTATCCACAACGCTGGTGTCAAGAGTCACTAGACATGATGTTATCAGTGCCTGTGGTTAGATGTTAAGATCACCACTGACTCCTTTAGGGCCATTCTCAGTGTCAGCAAAATTGGCATTCCATTCCTAATAGTTGAAGCCACACTCAGTGTCAGGCCCTGTTACTAGCATTGTTTCCTCATTGTCAACTTCAGTATTAACACGAGTGATGGTTTCATCCCTTTTGGCACCAATAGACTGGAGAAATGCCCCCTAGTGAAACTTCTAAGTTTATATGCCTGGGATATGTATCTTCCTCTGTGGCTACACTCCTTCACACCAGCCAGCCTGGAGCCCTGAGATGATCATCAGCATTATCCCAGTGGGACCAGGAACCAGAAATCTTTTTTAAGATCCTGAAGACCTCAGGAAGACTCCTTTCCCATACTCAGATGATTTCACCCTGAGCATTCCTAGTTAGAAGAGGTATATAGACTTACCAACAGAGTCTCCTCCCCCAGGTATAAATCTTGAAGAATGGATGGTTTCATCTCTGTCCCCTCCTGAAGACCCCAAGTTTAGGAAAATCCTGTAAATGATGCAGCAGAGGGTATCTTGGATCACTATTCCTACATGGAGGGAGACATTCTCAAAGACTCATTCTGATCTGCCTCTCTCTTTTTTATTAGCTGTCAGCAAGAGAGAGGCTCCAGTGGAAGCCTAGGTGATTCATCCCCCATTCAAGTAGCCTAGAGGCATGGATTACCTTGGGAAGTGGGTAAGTGCATGAAGCACCTTTACCATTAGATCCTTTAACTACCTGGCACATATGACAAGATTTCATTATGATCTAGTAGCAGATAAATCTGGGTACATTCAAAAAGTTACCATTCTGTGATGTATGAAACAAGTGTAGTTACAAGTTACTGCTATGACTATGACTGCCACACTCTTCATGAGGCTGTTGCATAATGTAGCAGATGGAACAGCAATGGCAGCAAGGTCAGGCCTTTCAATGAAGAGGCAAGCCTGGCTTAGGCCTGCCAGATTTGTAGAACACTTCAAGCTGGCCTTCACCATTGCCGTGTATGATCAGTCCCTTGTCTGTACTCAAGATGAAAGACAGGTTGCAACAGAGTTAGCAGGAGGGCAAAATGCTCACAGCTGTTAGAGTCAGTTCATCAGTGCCACATATATCCTATGCCAGAAATCAGGAGAAAGGCAGTACATATGTTTCATGAAATCCAAACAGATCCAAAATGAGCAATATGATGACAAGCTCCTGTGGAAGTGGGATTTCTCGAATGGCCACCACCTCACAGGCAAGTTTGGTCCAGAAAACCAGTGGTACTAATATCCTTTTATTTTTTTAATTTATTTATTTGTTCACTGTTTATGTTTTTCATACTTCCTGTGCTAAATGTTTTTACTGATGGACCTTACAGACATGGTGGATTTCTATAATTTTCTTTGCCTGCCATGTTTCCCTTTGTGATTGCCTACTTCAAGCTGACTGTAATTCATCAAACACCGCTTTTGCTTTCTGCCTTGCACAGAATGATTCCAGATTGCCCTTTTGGCATTTGAGCATTCTTTTTCTTGCCACAATGTGTTTGCTGGGGTGTTATGTATGTGCCTGTATTAATTGCACCTTTACCACAGTATTCTACTTTTTCCTCTTCAGGTGATAGAGCATCCATTCCCCCCTCGGGATCTCTTCCTAATCCTCAAATGTCTGTCCTGGGACCTGAACCTACTCATTTTGATCTATCAGGATAGCCAGTCCAAACTGTTCTTAAGCCAGTCCTCATTCAGGATTCCCCTCAGACTTGAGAGATTCTCAAGACATTCTCAAGTTTTTGAGACAGAAAGATGTTTGGTCTTCTGAAACCTTTTCCCAGGAGGAGACCATGTTCCTTGAGACATTTGGTACCAGCTCAGCTTCTTCCTGGGTGGTTCCCTTGGTGGGTGAAATGGTGGATCTCATTTCCTATCAGGTCTGGAAGGATCTGGATGTGCAGAATCAATATTGAAAAGACCAGACAAGTATCTAGAAGCACCTTTTGACTGTGCCCATTGGAGCAAGGGTCCCCCAGTTGTTGCGGTGGTAGTGCTGGTGGCTGTGGTGGCAGCCACTGAGAAGGAACTCACCAAGAAGAGTCCAGCTGTTCATCACTGTAACAGAGAGTCTAGGGTGTTGTACAGATATGGGAAGAGAGTTTATGCCTTGGTAACCTTTGCTCTATAGTTATCGAACTGTTTGGCATACATCAGCATATTCCACAGAGAATGGACTAAAGAACTTCCCAAGTCTGTATCTGGTTTCATGGCTACTGAAGATAAGAAAACCATGTCTTTACAACTCGCTATCCTCCAATCCATTTGAATGTCTCCATACATCTGATCTCCCACATGGTGGAGAGGATTTCTTGGGTGGCAGGTTCAGGCAGTATGGTTCAATGGCATGCCTGGTAGCACCTGTGTGAGATGGGAAAGGAAAATATGGCTCCAAAAGTTACAGAGATTTTCCCAGGACTCTTTTGTAAACAGATATCCCCAAGATAGAGGGGGGAACAATAGATATCACCCTAGAGGCAGGGGAGGCATGCAGAACCAAGGCTTCAGGGGTCCCTTTACTGAGAAGTCTTATCAACACTCCTGAAGGGTTGCCCAACTGCTGCACTCTGAATGCAGTTGGCGGGGGGTACTTATCTCTGCACCTGGAGGTCTGGACAGCAGTCACCAAAGATGTCTGGGTTAGAAATGCAAAAGCTACTAACAACAAGGGTCATCCAGGAGGGCCCACCAGACCAACAAGGGTTCAGAACTTATTTAAGATTTTATGTCAAGAAGAATGGGGACCTCAGATCAATCCTGGATCTAAGTCTTTCTACCTTTTTCACAAAAAATGGAACTTACAAGTCATAAAAATATAATCAAGTACAACCAAAAATGGCCAAAAAATAAGCAAATAATCAGCAAAATGTATTCACTAAGAACATTCATTAAGCCCTTCTGTCTATCATAAGACTTTTGCAGACTGAATGAGAAAAAGTTAACAAGGAATTTAAACACTCAACAATAAAACAATTCCCATATCAATTAATTAATTAATTAATTCACTCATGCCTGCATTAATGCATGAGCTTCCTTCTTTTTAAATAAATTTAATTTATCATTTATCCCTGGAGGGTTGCTGGCATCTAATCTCAATTGCCAACAATACTCCCTCCACTTTAATTCATCTTCTGCATCTAATCTATTTAAAAATGGACATACCTGGTCAAGAACTAAAAACTTAAGGGAAACCTAACATTTCCTGCTCTGCCTGTTATGAAGGCAGAACTGCTAGGCAACTGAATCACAGGATATAGGAGCATGTACACAGGACACTAAGGATAATCACAAGTCTTTCTTTAGTTATGTTAGGAACCTGGGTGGGATTTCCCAGATATCCTGGTCTGTATACAATACGCTGATGACTCTACTCTTATCTGTACTGCCAAGTCTTGTTCCTCTCTCCACACCCTTACACAAAATGTATTTAACACAGTTGAAAAATGGTTCACACAACGCTGCCTTCTTCTTAACCCCAAGAAAACTAAGCTACTACTCTTTACTCCCACCATAAAATCTCCTCAGTTCCACTTCACTATTACCTCTGACAATGGAACCTGCATTTCACCTGATTCTACTGCTCATCTCCTTGGCGTAACTATTGACCATAACCTCAACTTCCATGCCCATGTTAACAATACTATTAAATCTGTCAATAAAAAAATAGGCTCCCTGTATAGAATAAAACCCTTCCTTACCCCACTAGGTAGGAAATCCATTGCCCAGACTCATCTTACATCTACCCTATTCTATGCATCCGCAATTTATACCAATCTTTCAAAGCATAATCTCACCAAACTGGAAACTAGCTACAATAACATAACCAGATTTGCCACTGGCTCTCCATATAGAACCCACCATTGTCTTAACCTTAAACAACTCAGATGGCTGGAACTACAAAACCAACTACATTACAATCAACTTGTGATCGCGCAAAAAATCCTGCACCATCCTACTAATACTCCTATCCTCTCTAATCTGATCTCCCATATAAAAATCTTACAACATTATGCTCTTCGAATAAGTTACTTATTGCCAACAATTTATCTAATAACAAAGCGGGTGAGTCACTCTTTTCTAATGTTGTGGGTAGAATCTGGAACAAACTTCCTAGTACACTCACTTCTCTCTCATCCACACCAATCTTTAAGAAACACCTCCGAGATCACCTAAAAATACATTGGCTTTGCCCCTGCTCAAAACCTGATTGAATCATACTTTTCTTTCTTCTCCTCCCCCTTTCCTCTCCTGCTTCCAGAACAAATACCCCCCTACAACTCTTGAATAATTACGACCAGCCCACTCTGTTTTACCTGCATCTTTTCCTTCCCATTCTCTTCTTTTTGCTGACTTCATGATTTATTTTTCAAGGGAATGCTAATGTTCAAATACTGTAACCTCTTGTCTGATTGTACATGACACCTACTAAAGAACTAATACTTGATTATTTCTTACACCTACTCTAATGAAACCATACATTGTTCACATATTAATAACTTTTCTTAGTATGTCTTGCTATGTAATTGAAACTAGTAATTTTTTGAATGTTTGAATGTTATAATTTACTCATGTTTGGAGCTTTTCTCCCCAGGCCTCTACTGAAAATGGATATGTATCCAGCTAGACTAGCCCGGTCAACAAATATAAAATAAATAAATAAATAAATGCTCAGAATTAGTCCAAAATGACAAAAAATACACCGAACCCACAGACGTTGCCAACATCCTAGCTGACAGGTTCAGCGCAAACTTCTCCCCCCCTCACCAAAAGGGCAAATATCTATCCCAACAGAGTGCTGCCCCCCTGACATTTCAGATGCTCAGGTAAGAGCTGCCCTCTCCAAAGCAAAAAACACAGCATCAATGGGACCAGATGGTGTCCCGGGCTGCATCCTACATGAACTCCAAGAAGAGCTAAACCCAAACATAAAACTACTGTTCAATCTCAGCCTTACTACAGGATATGTACCCAAAGAGTGGCGTACAGCAACAGTGGTCCCTCTCCACAAAGGTGGTGCCTCAATGGATCCTGGAAACTATAAGCCTGACTAGCTTGGTCTGCAAAGCTATGGAAAGGATCATCATGGACCTCATAAATAAAGATATTGGGGACCTACAGACACTGGATCCTACCCAGTCCGGCTTTGTTAAGGGCAGATCCTGCCTCTTAAACCTGGTTGATTTCTTTGAAACAGTCGCCAAGGCCATTGATGAGGGGAAGGTGGTCCACACAGCCTACCTGGACCTCGCAAAAGCCTTCGATAAAATACCACACTCGGGCATTATAGATAAGCTCACCAGCTTAAATATAAACCCCTATGTCACAAGATGGGTTGCAAACTGGCTCAAGGACAGAACCCACATGGTTAGAATTGCTGGAGCCATGTCAGACTCCAAACCAGTTACAAGTGGCGTCCCACAAGGCTCAGTCCTGGGACCTCTCTTGTTCGGTATATATTTCTCGGAGGTACAGGCCAACACAGAAGGACTGTGGCTGACCAAGTTCGCAGATGACTGCAAACTGGGTGACATAATTGACTCTCCAGCCGACACAAGCATCCTCCAAAAGGGCCTCATAGAAACAGACAACTGGTACCAGAGCCATGGCCTCAAGCTAAACACCAAAAAGTGTATAGTCATCCCCTTTGGCAAAAACAAAGTTCCCACAAATTACCACATAGGTGGTAATCCATTAAGTACAGAAGAAGTAATTAGGGACCTGGAGACCCAAGTTGATAACAATCTCTCATTTGACAGCCACGTGGCCAAAGTGGTTAGAAAAACATTTTATATAGCCCACCTAATCATGAAGGGATTCACATCTAGATCAGGGGAGGTCATCGTGCCTCTTTACTCATCCCTCATCAGGCCCATAATTGAGTACAATGCCCCTTTTGGGATGTACCTTACCAGACACCTGCAGCAACTGGAAAGACCCCGAAAGTACCTCACCAAGAGGATTAAAGGGCTCAAACAGATGCCATATGCTGCCCGGTTAAAGAAACTCCAGCTCTACTCAGTGGCATACCACCTGCTCAGAGGCGATCTGTGCCTAACGTATAAAGCCATGTCCAACCCGGAATTAATGGACATGCTGCACCTCAGAAAATCCAAATCCCATCGAGCTACACGCTCGAGAGACTTGAACCTCAGCACTGAAATAAATAGGACATGCTGGAGGGACAGATTCATAACCCAGAGGCTCCCTTCACTCTGGAATAAAATCCAAGTCCAGGTTAGGCAGAGTCCCTCATTGACTCTCTTCAAGAGGAATCTTGATGAGTGGATGGGAGATCGTAGGTTTACCCCGGGTATCACTTCTGTGCACTGTTAGACAGATGCACAGTATACTAACCTCGAAAAAGGGCATAGCATTATCTTGGAGGTAAGGGTTGTCCTCCTAGTACTACAAGCCTTTCAGGACTGCCTTTCCTATGTTGTGATAGTGGTACACTCTGGTACATCAACAAGTAATGGGAAAGAAATCCTACCTCCTCCATTCGGGGCAATGAAGGTATGAGAAGTGGCCATCAGTTCACAGTGCTTTCTGACTACAATGAATATCCCAGAAAAAATCAGCACCCTAACAGTCAAACTGAGCAGATGTCCTTTGATGCCTCATGGTCCTTAAAAATGTATTCAGTGAGTATATTGTTTCAATTTCTGGGGTAGCCTTACTGCAATATTTTTGTTTCACCCTCCACCATCAGATGTAGCAACGTTTTTTTTCCTTAATCTTTTAAAAGGGTCATACTCCCATTCACCCTTGTCCACCAGAATTCCTCTCTGCCTTTCCTCCACTACCCTTCATAATGACATTTATCTAGAAAGCCAAGCTGTGCAAGGCCAAAGTCATCCTCAAAGCCCCATTTTGGCCCCATCAGGTTTGGTTCCTATTTCTTTGGCCACACCTAATAAGGAGAGACCTCTTCCATGACCCTCATCCAGAACCTCTGTCATAACCAGACATTCAGTCTGACAAACTGACCATATGGTTTCTCCAGCAGCAAAAATGGCATGCCCATGGTCCACATCTTAGCAGTCATCAAAACCTTTAATTAGATAACTGTGCAAAGGTGATGGACTGAAGTGTTCCATATGGGCTATAAGATGAAAGTTAGAACCTTTCACTTCTCCAGTTCTGGCACTTCTATTTTTCCTGTCAGATGTCTTTAATGAAGGTTGTAGATGGTAACTTATCAAAGTTTGTCTTGCTGTAATCACTACCTATCATCAAGGTTTCAATAACTCGCACTGCTCTAGGTTCTCAAAAGAGTTTGCAAAGCTCTTCTGAGAGTAGTTTTCTTATCAAGATCCTGTCTGAAGATCTAGCACCACAAGACCCTGTTTAAAGATTCAGCATCACAGTGGGATTTCAGTTTCATACTGAAAAAAATGAACCAAACTCTCACTGAAGCAGCAACAAATGTAGATCTTAAATTCCTTACCTGGATAGCTTTATTCCTAGTTGCCATTACTTCCTCCAGGAGGGTGTCTGAGTTATATACATACCTCTCAACTGTCCAAAATTTCACAGAATATCCTGATTTTTGCCTCAAATTTTTGGACTGTTCCTGGATACAAATTTCTGGATTTCTGGCAACTCATTGAAAACTGAAGTCATTAATAATGACATACAATTAAGCATAAGACCCACAGTTATTCTAGCAACTTTCTACATTCATAAAATCAATATTTAAAATATCTCACTGATTTTAGACCTTAGTTCCCTCTTTATTTTGACTTTGTCCAGAATTCTTGCACTAAAAGGTTGAGATGTATGGTTACCTTTGTTGTCTTGTAGACATCTTGCACAAAGCCAGAGTTAGAACTAATAGAGCCTTTATGCAGAAGAAAGCATCAAATTCTAATCTTAACTTGTCCATACATCTTCTGGTGCTCTTCTCTCAATATTCAAAAAGAAGAGCGTACAAATTACATTGCCTTAATATACACACACAATTATGATTTTACTGGGATCACACTAAACACATTAGACAGAATCAGTAATTATTTCTATACGCAACAACACACAAGAAGTAAATTAAAGTAATGAAGCTCACACTGTCCAGGTGGCTATCCAGATGTAACAAATACTGTTAAATATCTAGTCAGAGGTCTTTTTAATTTTAACCCTTTGACATACTCTACAAGATCAATAGCAACCTCGTTGGCTTACTTCAAGAATTTATTAGTGGATGATATTTTTCACAGCAGCAACATGGACTTCACTGCCAAATGTTATAAGGTGGATGTGATATCAAGGTCAAGAGCCTCCTTCTGGGCCATCATTCTCTGTAATGCCATCCAAACTGTTCTACTTGAGACTTAATCCAAGATCTGTAATGTACTGACTGGATCATCTAAACTATAAAAGTTATGTACTTATCATAATGATAGATCTTGTTGATCTGTGTCCATATACTGCATCATATCCATAGGTTCATAGGTTCATAGGTAGGTACTAGGCTATCGGCCCAAGGGCCTATGTAAGCATAGCCATCAAGGTTCCATAGTTTACGCTACCCAAGAAAGTTATTTTCCTGTGCCACTGTCCAGCAGAGACACAGAAGTGATCCCCGGGGTGTATTTTCTATTTCCCATCCACTCATCAAGATTTTTCTTGAAGAGTACTAATGAAGAACTTTGCTTGACATAGATTGATAGCTTGTTCCAGAGAATAGGAAGTCTCTGGGACTGGAATCTATCCCTCCAGTGTGTCCTGTTTATTGTGGTGACAAGGTTTAGGTCCCTAGAGCGTGTAGCTCAGAGGGATTGGGATTTCTTTAGGTGTAGCATGTCCAACAGCTCTGGGTTTGACATAGCTTTATATGTTAGGCAGAGATCACCTCGGAGTAGGCGATATGCTACAGAATAAAGCTGGAGTTTTTTGAGGCGGTCAGTGTAGGGCATCTGTTTGAGGCCAGTAATCCTCTTTGTGAGGTACTTCTGTGGCCTTTCCAGCTACTGCAGATGTCTTGTGAGGTACATTTCAAATGGGGCGTTGTACTCTATAATGGGTCTAATGAGTGGCGAGTAGAGGGAAGCAATGACCTCTTTTTTTCTGGATGAGAACCCTTTTATGATGAGGTGTGCCAGAAGGACTTCCTGACTACTGTGGCGATGTGACTATCAAAGGAGAGACTACTGTCTACCTGGGTCCCAAGGTCTCTTATCACGCATTTGGTGTTAAGTAGATTACTGCCTATGTGGTAGTTCATGGGTACAGAGTTTTTACCAAAGGGGATGACACTGCACTTTTTGGCATTGAGCTTGAGGCCATGGCTCTGACACCAGGCATCTGTCTCAGTGAGGCCCTTCTGTAGGATGTCCACATCATTTGGGGACTTGACTATGGCTCCTAGTTTGCAGTCATCTGCGAACTTTGTTAGCCAGTGGCCTTCTGTGTTAGCCTGTACTTCAGTGAAGTAGATACCAAACAGGAGACGTCCCAGGACGGAACCCTGTAGTACTCCACTTGTCACTGCTTTGAAGTCAGATTTGGAGTCTGCAACTTTTACAGTGTGGGTTTTGTCAGTGAGCCAGTAGGCAACCCATCTTGTGATGTTGGGATTTATACCTAGTTTAGTAAGTTTAGCTATAATTCCAGAATGGGGGATGGTGTTGAAAGTCTTGGCGAGGTCAAAATAGGCTATGTGAACCACCTTACCCTCATCCATGGCTTTGGTGACTGCCTAAAAGAAGTTGATCAGGTTCAGGAGGCATGATCTGCCTTTCACAAACCCGTACTGGGTGGGATCCAGAGTTTGGAGGTTACCAATGTCTTTGTTTATGAGTTCCATGATGATACGTTCCATGGCCTTGCAGACCAGGCTCGTCAGGCTTATAGGTCAATAGTTCCTGGGATCCACCCTTCTTTCCCCTTCCAAACTGTTTTCTTCCTTATCTATCTGCAATGGCCAGACACAATCTGGAGAGAGACCATGGGAGCATTATGGGAGTGAGGGTAGGAGGAGATTTAGAAAGATGCTAAGAAAACATTTCCCGTGGCAGCCTTTTCATGATTTGCAATGTAAGGATACAGTTCAACAAGATATATCATTATCATATGCTAAGTATATAACGTTTGTTCATCAAAAACACAAGTATAGGAAATAGAGAATAGAGCCTTATGGTAATCTCTTAGTTACACTACATCATATGGGAACCACAAATAAATGTTTCTCATCATGAGGGCATATAGATAGATAGATTGATAGATAGATAGATAGATAGATAGATAGATAGATAGATAGATAGATAGATAGATAGATAGATAGATAGATAGATAGACATTGAACCCTCCAGTTCTTCAAAGACCCAGTTTAAGTCAGATGTGTTGATACGTAAAGATTGAATAAGTTAGAGTATAACAGTCTAGACATTTTTTGCTATGTGACTAGTTTTATTCACTGGATCAAGTAAATGATGAATAGTACATGTGCCTTGACAATTCCAACCAATGCAAGACACCATTCATTACTCATATAATCGCACAGCATCACCTCCACCATTTTTGTCTAGCAGGAGAAGATTTAGATGAAAATAGCTCATAGAAAGTTTATCAATATTACTTCAGCAAAACACTGACTGGGATGTTAAAGGGCATAATATCCATATGATGTGCCATAAGAAGCCAGCTATCTTCATTTACACATGCTAACACTGATATTGTCCGGATACCACAATAGTCCAGTTTACACTTAAGTTCATAAGAAGATATGAAGACATAAAGCTATCAGTGCATGATGCCACATTGTCCATTATATACACTCGTAACATTTTAGGTTGAAAAAAGATACAGAATTGTGTATAATGCCACATATTTGTCTGAGGGTGACTTAAGGAGCATCGCAGTAATATGACAGTATTCTTAGCCAGAATAAATTAGAATTTCAGACATTATATACATGCAGTATTTTAAGACACTGTATTTAATGTGGACAATGCCCTTTCTACATATGCAGTATAGATCTACAAACAATTTGGCGTAACTTTATGATCTAGTCTTTTTCTTTTTCTCTTAAATTTGGCAGTCATTGGTCTCAAGTGCACATAATTCAAGAAACATCAAGTACGCATAAAAAGGTGAACATGCCATATTTGAGCTCAGTTTATCTGACAGAGATCTGGTATGAACCTAGGCTAGTCAGTGATAAAGAATTCTGTAGAGACATGTAGGATTCTACATAAAGATTATCCCACTTGTAATTATGTATGCAGGCTAAAGCAGAGCACAGAAAGCACCTGGAGGATGTTTTACTACATCACCCTTAATTCCAGCTGAATAAAGTCATACAATGCTTGCAAGTTCCTATAAGATAGCTTTATCACTGATTATTGGTAAAATTGCACATCATACCTGATTAAACTGAAATGATATATTTCTTAATTTTACCTCTTCTTTTCATACTTCACTTCCATTTTGGAGTAGATCACAGATGAATCTTGTTCCCTAGGTGCTTTTAGCCACTGTTTCTGCAACCTGTCCATGTTTGACACATTTTTGTCAAAACTGAACTCTGAACAGGCTAGGAAGGTCCATTTTATGCTACATGACCTGTGACACACTATGACTCAGTGAGTTGTTGGCCTTATATAATTTTATGGACTATAGATATGCAACAAAAAACATGAGAGATACCTTATATCTCTTTGTAACATCCATTTCTTTTCTTTCTTTTTTTTTTAAGAAAGTTTTTATTAATTTAAAACATTTACAATATATACACAAAAAAGAAGAAAGTCAACTTCACATATTGTTATGCCATGATAGGAATACACTGAATTATCAAGGTAATCTTATACAGCTAACACCTTAAGAATCTTGGTATTTCAATAGAAACATTTCAAGGTTATCCCAACAACTAAAGGCTTTTCTGTGATTTATAGATCTTATTCTAATCAATTCTTTTTGAGTTTTACATAGTATTTTTATTACATTTAAGAATTCCTTTAACATAGGAATTAAGTTTCATTTCAGTTTTTTGTAATAATCTTTCTGGCAACTGCAAAGAGAGAGCCCAAAAGGATCTTTGCTCTTTGGCTTTTACAGATGCAGGAAGTGTAATATTCATTAGTATTTTTGATCTAGTTAAAGAACAATTATCAGACTATAATCCCTTAAAAATGTACTTCTCTCTTCCAATTGTATATTTGTTTTTCACAGTCCATAAATATGCGTGTCCAATCAGCTTTTACATCTCTACTACATCTCCAAAAAACAGAAGAAGTCATTTTACTAAACTTAAGAGATTTTATAAGGAGTAACAAACATTGTGTGAGTGTGTGTGTGTGTGTGTGTGTGTGTGTGTGTGTGTGTGTGTGTGTGTGTGTGTGTGTGTGTGTGTGTGTGTGTGTGTGTGTGTGTGTATGTATGTGTGTGTGTATTTCCACATAAAAACTTCCTAGTATAAACTTGAAGAAGTATGCCTAACTAATTGATTTAAGTGTCAATGCTTTATTCCTGCCATCTATTCAGTCGCTGAATCCACCACTATCTGAAAAGTTCCAGAATTTTGCATCTAAATTAATTTTATTATTTATAATTAACTTATATAGCTCGGACAAGCTTTGTATATCAATAACAGCATTCATATATTCATATAATGAAGGAATAATGTTATGTTCTTCTTCACTCATATTATCCACAAATTAATTTAATTTCTTACTGATGTATAATATTAACTGGTTAGCAGATTCATCCAACTTATATTCTTTAATTAAATATTGTGGGGACTTAGCTTTTCCTTTTTCAAAGCAATCAGACCATAATACTAATTAATTCCTTTTTAGTAAAGTCATTTTCTAATATCCAATAAACTGTTCTGGAAATGCAAACGCTTCTAAAGTTTTAAACAAATAGTTCCAATCTACAGAATCAAAAGCTCTCCAATATCTAAGCTAATTAAGGCAAATTTTTAGTTCATTCCATTTGCTAAATCTAAAATAGTTACTACCCTTTTTATATTATCATACGTTAATCTATTGACTATAAATCCTGTTTGATCTTAATTAATTTATCTACTGTATCTCTTAATCTTGCGGTGAAAATGGAAGTAAATATTTTATAGTCTATATTTAATAATGAAATAGGTCTACATGAGGAGACTAACTTATTATCCTTTCCTTGTTTAAGTATAGGTGAGATTATAGAAATTTTCCATGAAGGAGGAATTATTTTGTCACCCTGAATTATCCCGAAAACATCACTCAGTAATTCTAAAATATTTAATAGAAAAAAACTATATAATTCCATACCTAACAATCTAACCCTGGAGCTTTACCATTTTTACTTTTTTTAAAAGTTTCTTTAACTTCTATTAGGGTAATAGGCTTATTCAACTTAGATATTTGTTGGTCATTTAGTTTATAAGTAACAATGTGTTGTTGTTCTATCTCGCTTTCATTCTTACCAGGATGGGTTCAGATCTGATCCTTGGATCCATCTTGGGCTTTTTACACAAGCTTGAGGTCTTCAAATATCTCATGGCAAAACCCTAACCCAGCATGCACTAGGAAAACTCCCCATATCTTGTTTGCTGCTAAATAAGATTGGGTACTCATCTTACTGGCTCTGGCTAAGTATACTCTTTCTTATAATCACTATTGTTGGGAATTTCCTATTATTCGCTATTACTGATCTAGATATCTAGTTATTGTGCTAGTTTGTTATTTACGCTTTGTTGTGCCTGTTTATCTGCTGCTGGCCATCATCTTCTGCCTAGGCCTTATTGTCACTATTCTGACCTCTATACCCTTACATCCACAGGGACACGGAGATCCTAGGCCTCAGGATGCCCCACAGGGTACCCCCCACTCTTTTGAAATCTCTCCAGAGTTCCCCTCTGAGGAGGTCCTTCGGAATAGATTATGTAAGAGGAAGCATTTAGACTCCCCAGAGGAGTCCATCACGTCTGATATGGACCTTGATGAAGCTGAAGGGTCCCCACAGATGCCTCCTGATGATGTCTCCTTTGGAGACATCTAAGAAATACTTAAGCAGAGAGGCGGCTGGAAGTCTAACAACCCTTCAGCAGGAGAGTCCATGTACCTGAAGGCCTTTGGATTTCACCCTTCCTCCATTTGGGTGTCTTCACGTATCGATGAACTTCTGAGGCCAAATAAGTTCATCATGTCCCCCTCAGAAAAAACCTTATTTAACTAAGGGAGTCCCAGTAAATGCTATGTTGGTGGCAGCAGACACCAAGAAGGAACTCTCAGAGACATCTTCTTCTGTTCATCCACTGAACAAGGAGTCTCATACAATGGATAGATATGGAAAGTGCATTTTTTCTTCAGCAACTTTTGCTCTCTGATTGCTGAATTACCTGACCCATTTTACTAGATTACAGAGAGATCTCCTGAAGGAGTTAGGAGATACTCTCCAAGGTTCAGTAGCTGAAGCGGTTTTGCAGAAAGTTTAATCTTAGCTCTCTACCTTAAATTCAGTTGTCAACTCCACCATGAAGCTGATTTCTTATGAGTGGATGGAGCGAGTAGAGGAGGGGGTTCAGGAATTTCCCTAAGGAGACATTCTTGGATGTGCATTTGTGACTTTGTGGAGCTCTTTAAATCTTCCTTTGTGAAAGCCCCGTTTAATGGCTCATCTCTGTTTGGGCCCAATGTCAGGGACATGCTAACCAGTTGTGAGCAAGAAGGAAAGACTCTGTCTGCTGTAGAAATCCATTTTCTCTACCTATATGACCGTATCCCAATGGTCAGAAAGGAAGTGGAAAAATGTGGTTTCAAAAATCCCAGAGAGCTTTCCAGGACACATGTGGTAAATCTTCCCCCAGGGGCAGAGGGCGAAGTAGTAAAGGAAGACATTGACCACCCAGCAGAGGGGGTCGGCAGAATCAGGTTGATAGAGAATCTTTCTTTGGTAAGCCCTTTCAGTGCTCCTGAAAGGAAGCCCACCTGTCCATCTCTAGAGTCATTCAAGGGCTGCTTATCTTTGTACCCAGAAGCCTGGCTACAAATAACAACAGGCAAGTGGGTACAAAGCATCATATCCAGAGGTTATGCCATACCATTTTCCTTCCCTGTCCCAAAAATAAAAAACATCCCAGATGTTCCACCCAGTCAAAGGGAACAGGCAATGTTATAAATTCAAAAGTTGCTAGACAAAAGAGTCATCCAAACAGTCCCCACAGACCAAATAGGATCCAGAACTTACTCAAGATTCTTTTTAGTTCCAAAGAAAACAGGGGACTGGAGACCAGTTCTGGATCTCAGCAGTCTAAACAAATCAGTACGAAAGTCCAAGTTCCAGATGGTAACACTGCAGTCAATAGTCCTTTTCTGGGACACGATGATTGGATGTGGTCGATACCCTTCCAGGATGCGTACTACAACATAAGAATGGACAGGCAATCCAGGAGACACCTGCTCTTTTGGCTGCGAGCCAGTCACAACCATTTTCAATGTCTGTGCTTTGGCCTTACTACAGCACCCAGAGTGTTCACCAAATGTACGGCAGTAGTCTCAGCTCACTTGAGGCACCTAGGATTCCGGGTGCTTCCATACTTAGATGACTGGCTCCTAACCACCACCAACGAGCATCTAGTAAAAAAATTGAGAGACACCACATTGCAGCTCTGCTCTCACCTAGGAATTACAATAAACTATGAGAAATCTGCCTTGCCACCTTCTCAGCATGTCATTTTTTATAGGAGCAGAATTGGATACAACAAATATGATGGCCCAACTTCCTCCAGAAAGATTTCAACTTCTACGATGTCAGGTTCTAAATCTTCTTACAAATAAAAAAGCACAAGCAAGGATAGTCCTAAAAGCTTTGGGGACCATGGCAGCAGCAATAGCCTTGATCCCTACACATGAGAATTTTCCAATGGCTACTGCCCACTCAGTGGTTGATGCAGGAGCTGCAAATGTCCCACAACATAATAACAGAATCTCACAAAAAAGAACTTTGTTGTAGGCTTTACTTCACTCATGTGATGCTAGGTCGACCATTTGTACTTCCCCAAACTTTGGCCATAGTGACCACAGACGCCTCTCAGATAGGGTGTGTGGGGGGGGGGCATTATCTGGGAAAGCATGTCCAAGGCACCTGGCAGGATCACGAGGCCCATTTGCACATCAATGTCCTAGAGATGAGAGCGATGCTTCTGGCATTGCAAGCATTCCAGAACTCTCTTCCACCGGGAACTATTGCAATACAGACAGACAATAAGTCATTTGTAAGGTACATAAACAAACAAGGAAGAAACAGATCTTACCCTCTTTGTCAAGAGGCCCTGAGAGTATGGCAGTGGGTGACCTCCTCCTAACGCCCTCTGATAGCAATGCACATCCCTGGGAAATCCAACATGATAGCTGACTCAGCAGAGCTATTCTGATGCCTCACAAGTAGTCCCTAAAACAAGAAGTAGCAGAAAAGATTTTCCGCAAATGGGGCCAGTCTTGATGCAACCTTTTTGTGACATCCATGAATGCCAAATGCAGCAGCTACTTTGCCCTTATCCTCCCTCTGGGGGAGTCACCAGGGGATGCACTTGTCCATGATTGGCCCTCGGGTCATCTCCTCTATACTTTTCCTCCCTTTCCATCAATACCTAAAGTTCTTCAGAATTGTTTGGGAAAGGACCTGCCCTCATCAAATCTGGTTCTCCTTCCTGTGGCCTCATCTTCAGGAAAAGCCTTGGATTCTGGACCCAGTTCCAGACTTGTTGACTCCTACATCAGGAACACTTCATCCTTCCCTTCAGACTCCCAATTTGACAGCAATTCCAGCCATAGCCAGGTTTCGTACCTCTCTTCATCAGTTAAACACATCCTAATTTCCTCCCATAAGGTTTCTACAAGAAAGTTATAAGAAGCAAATGGAAAAGATTGTCATTATGGGTTTCTCATAACCACATTGATCCCTTTACTGCCCCAGTCAATGCCATTCTAGAATTCTTAGCAAAAGTATTCATTGAGGGTCCAGCTATGGCTACCATCAGCGTTCAACTAGCAGTGATATCTAGTTTTCATATAAGTGTTTCTGGCCTCAACGTTATATCTCATAGGCTATGCAAAGCATTTCTTAAATGTACTTTATTACTATGCCCACATATCAGAGACCCCTCCTGCACCATGGGACCTAAATTTCATTATATCTCATTTAATCCCCCCCCCCCCTTTTGAGCCAGCATCATCTTGTGAACTCAAGTTTTTGACATGGAAAACTATTCTCTTGATAGCAATTACCTCTGCTAGGAGGGTGTCAGAGCAGCAACCCTTGTCAATAAAGCCCCCCTAATTCCTTTTCCACAGGGACAGGGTATCCTTATGAATGAACCCTTCCTTTTTCCCAAAAGTATGTTTAGAATCAAATTTGAACCAATCTATAGAACTACCAGTCTTTTATCCAAATTATGGGAATAAGGCAGAATACATGTTACATCAGCTGGATGTGCATAGACAATTACGTTTCTACTTACACAGGACTACGAACTTCAGAAAATCTGACCAGCTATTTATATCCTTTTCAGATTCAAAGAAAGATACTTCAGTCTTTAAAGTGACACTTTCATAATGGCTTTCGGATTGTATAACTTTCATCTATAAATCTCAAACAGAAGTCTTTCCCATAGAGTTAAAGCCCACTCTACAAGAGTCACAGCAACCTCTTCCGCCTTTCTGACTAGACTACCAATTGATACCATTTGTGCTGTGGCAACATGGGCAAAACTGCATACCTTTATCACTCATTACAAAGTCGATTTGGCCTCCAGGAACAGGGCCTCCTTTGGTTCCATGATTCTGAAGCATATTCTCCCTTGAGCCTCCCAAGAAAGATGGCACTAGGGATGCTGTCCAATCCTGGTAAGAATGAAGGCAAGATAGGACAACAACACATAAAGAAGTCATGTACTCGCATAACATTCCATGTGTGTTGTCCATCTTCGCCGTTATTCTTACATCCCACTCTCCTTCCCCCCATCATTTTTACTCCTGGAAGACCGAGTTGGTACAATTGGATATGATTATTCTCTGGCCTTCTTTATTGCACTCTGAATTATTAAACTGCCATTATATTTATTACTCTTATTATAACTGCAAAAAAGATCTGGGGAGCTTGCCTAGTGCATGCTGGGTTAGGGTTTAGCCCCAAGCTAGTGGAAGACCTTGAGCTTGTGTATAAAGGCCGAGTCAGATCTGACCCATCCTGGTAAGAATGAAGGCAAAGATGGACAACACGCATGGAATGTTATGGTGAGTACATAACTTCTTTTTTTCTTTAAATAATTCTCAATTTTGCAATAGTCAGGATTATTATTTTTATCTTTATTAAGATCCTCGTGAAATTTAAAAAAAAATATTAAGCACTTCGTGTAATATCTGAAGTAAACTTATTAATGTGAGGATTTTTAATATTATTGATTTGTGCCTTTTTGCTTAACATCTTGCTTCTATTAGCTTGAAGTCATCACATAACTATCCTATTTTTTTCTAAAGCTATCTCCACTATATTCGTTAAAACTGATAATTTTGACATTCATTTTTTAAATGATTTCGGTATTATCAAATTTTTTATTAGTTGTTCAAACCTCGCTTTGTGCATTTCATCTTGTATTTCTAACAACTCTTTATCCCATTCTTTCATTTTATTACTAGCCTATCTTCCCATTCTATCTCTAATATGCATTTTTAAAGAGTCCTATAGGATGACTTTACTAACCTGACCGTTATAATTCAAAGATAAATAATCCTTGATTTGTTCCTTAAGGTAACTCTTAAACTCTTTTAATTTCATCATATATACTGAGATTCAATATATAATCTGAAATGTCCTTATTTCTAGTACTATATTACTACTTAGTGCATTATGGTCAGATAAAGGACAAGGAATAGTTTTAAAATAATTGACTTTATTAAGTAAATCTGTAGAGGCATAAATGCTGTCAGTTCTAGTTTGCGTCCCATGTGCATAAGAATAATGAGTAAAGAACAATGACTTATTTTCTGCTTTTACTAGTAAATTAACTAAATTATTGTTACTAATCCATTTATATAACATTTTAGTTTTCTTCTGTTCACTTGTATCTTCTATACTAGATATGCAGTTAATATCCTCTGCTAAAGTTAAATTACCCTTCCAATGACTTTGTAGTAAGTTTAAGTGATCTTTAACCACTCCTGCACCTATTTCAGAGATCCAGTAAAAATTTGCAAATGTACAGAGTTTGCTATTATATTAACATTTTACAAATCTATACATTCCTTTAGGATCATTAAAGGATTCCATGACCTTAGGTATTAAGTGGATTTTCTCCAAAGTACAAAAGAAGCTGATGATAACATTTCATAATCTATGTTATTTAAATAATGTATATCTTTATCTATCAAGTAAGTTTCTTGCAAAAATATGTCTCCCTCTTTTTAATTTTAGATAGCTTGATAATGAATTCCTCTTGTTGCCATTATTTAGTACATTTACATCAACAGTTAATAGATTTAAACTATCCATACTGGGAATTTAAAAAAAGATTTTTTTAAAAGATAATGCAACTCATTTATCCACCAAATTATTTAATTATACATAAGACTCTAATGTATTCCTGTTACTCTATCTTGATATTTTAGACTTTTTTTAATTATTCCCTTCTACAAACCAAACTATTACAATTCAAAAATAACAAAAACAAAGAGAAGGCTACAACTATAACTGTATATATTACTAATAAAATACAACTTACCATGGATGCCAAAGTATCTAGTCTGCATACTGAATAGTCAAACTACTAAACTGCTGCTCTATATAGCAACACCTAAAAATTCATCCAAATACCTATCCAAAAGGTACGGTGACTTACAAATAATTAATATAATATTATATATGGTACAAAATAATCTTCTTCTTTTGGCTTTTTCCCTGTTAGGGGTCACCACAGCGGATCAACTGTCCTCTCATGATTGGCAGTGGAGTTTTATGGTGTCAAGTTGCCAGCCTGATGCCCAACCTTCCACAGAAGGCACACACATGCATGCACTCATTCCTAGGGCCAATCTTTGGGATGTGGGAGGAAATCGGAGCACCCGGAGGAAACCCAAGCGACCATAGGGAGGACTTGCAGACTCTGCACAGAAGGCACCCTAGCTGAGGATCAAACTGGATAACCTCTTGCTGTGAGGTGACAACGGTAACTGCTGCACCACCGCGGCCGCCCATATGGTACAAAATAATAAGAGACTATTAATTGAGTTATATATTTTGCCATATAAAACTATTCCCCCATCATTACATACAGCTTAATAATCCTGTTCTAGTAATCATAGGCATTAGATAATCTAACAAATAGTATACTATATACCTATTTATGTAATAATAGTATAAATTACTCATTTTATATTACTAAATTATTCACTCATTCAACATTATTATGACATCTCTAAATAAATAAATATAGCAGAGTGGGACCTAAAACTAAAGACATCTGTAAAGTTATAGGTCACAGATAATGGTATCATACTAAACTATAATACAAAAGAAAGACAAATGTATGTGTGTATATATTTATCATGTCAAAAGACAGACACATATTTTATAGCTGTAAAAAAGCACATAATTAGTTTTTAAAGAACAAGTACATATATTTCAAATGTCTGTAATACGCCTACATCAAATATCAAAATACTTTTAAAAATTGAGCTTATTAATCTACTTCATAAAAATATGTACATTACTGAGGTTGAAGAAAATGTCTATATTGTACTCAAAAGTTACAAAGCGTTCAATTTAAATGCCATTCTCCTTCCCCAGATTCAAACATATTGAAAAATCTGCTTTACTTTCTATCAAATGAATGTACGGATTGAGCAATAAAACACTTACATTTCAACTTTGACTTTTGAAATATTTTTTTTCAGGTAGTCTTAGTGAATCTAATAACATTTAACATGTAAAAAGTTTCAAAGTTCACATGACCAAGCTTCAGATTTCACCTTTCATATTCTTTTGAAATATGTTATATGTTTTTTTTATGTAAAGTATATGAGATCTTGGACATTCACATTTCTGTCATATGCAGATATGTGCAGTAGACATCTTTCTTAAAAGCAGTTTGCTACTTAAATATATTTTTGTCTTATTTTTTCACTAGTATTCTACCTTATTCTATATACCTTGTATTCCAAAATCCACCATCAAAGAGCTATTTAATCATCAGTTCTCTAGTAAATATTATAATATATGCAGGCTGGAGCATGTTCTGTGTGGAGTCTGCATGTCCTCCCCGCAGTTAAGTGAATTTAAAGACATGCAGGTAGGTGCATGTGTGGGCATGCCTTCTTTGAAGGTTGGGTGCCGGGCTGGCAACTCGACACTGTAAAAATTCACTGCCAATCATTAGTGAACCAGAGTTCCACTGTGGCGACCTCTAACCGGAAAAGCTGAAAGATAGTTTTTTATGTATATATTTTTTAAATTTACTGATACTGTTCTTTTATTAATCTTACATAGTAGATATTGCATTCCTTGTGTGTATGCATTTTCATAAAATGTTTACTGTTATTAATTGTAATATTACAAGCAATCTTGACTATATATAAAATAATTCCTGCTTATTCGATTTGAATGTGTGTGTTTAGCCATTGCGCACTGCTGTTCTGATCTAAGCTTTACATGCTGACATCAGAATCTGGCTACAGCATGTGAAAATGATAACTTACAGCATACAGCAGCTGTTAATTTCATCTGTAAATTTCTCATTCTTCTTAATTCTTTTAAGCTATTCTAATTAGTAATAAACATCAAGTTTTTTCCTTCAATTAATATGTACAGTTAATGTATATAGTCAAAGTTAATAACACTGCAGCATAAGCTGTTAACATGGAAAATGTTAATACATTATATGTTACAATATTACTATATATTTTATATGTCATAACATTATTGTACCTTTGTCTTACCAATTATTCACTTAAGCCTCGGTGGTACAGCGGTACCGTTTTTGCCTCACAGCAAGAGGTTCTCCCATTCGATTCTCGGCTGGAGTGCCTTCTGTGTGGAGTCTGCATGTCCTTCCCGTGGTCGAGTGGCCTCCGAAAGACATGCGTGAATGGGCATGCTTTCGCTGAAGGTTGGGCGTCGGTCTGGCAACTCGGCACCATAAAAATCTACTGCCAATCATTAGCAGACCGGAGTTCTGATGTGGCGACCCCTAACCGGGCAAAGCCGAAAAGACAAACAACAACAACAACAAAAAGAAATGAGGTGCTATTTTGAGTAGATTTCTCACATATATACTTGAGAAAAGGAAAAAATAGAAAGTTCTTTTTCTTCTTTCACAGACATCAGTTATGAACTTTGATCTAGTTTTTCTTCAGCAAAGCTCAAAGTGTGAAAATTGTAGCATTCTGAAGAGATGGAACATTTTTTGTTCTCAAACTTTCTGCGTGTGTCTGTCTTTTCATAAATGACCTGTGTAAGTAATGTGTTACACTGGAGCAAAGAAAACAAAATCACAAGCAGTTTAACACTTCCAATTAACATAGTACTTAGATCTGACATTCAGTTAACTCAACAATGCACATGCTATGTGATGTTGAACAAGTAAAATAAAACGTATAACTTATATAGCTTTAAAGTTGCCAGGTCTGTTGCTTGCAATATAATGACATTTTCTTACATAAAGTATTTAACATTTAGAAACATGCTTATAGATGTAGTTAAATGAAATATAGTAAGTCTTTCACTGTACCTATAGTAAAACAGTAAAACTAACCCTTTAAATTCTTCATTATGAAAAAATGCTTTAACTTAAAATATAAATTCATACTTACATATATTTTAAGGCTTAAAAATCCAGTATAAACCTTTTACTTAAAAGGCAAATCTGTTGTTTCAGAAAATAATAGTACAGCAATCAGTGAATAAGAGTTATTTGCTTTTAGGCTTTTGTTAGTTTAAGAAGCAGTTTTCCAAGACTTCAGCTCAATCTGTCTCTTCAGAGATATATGTTTCACTCCATTTCTGCAATATTAACAATTATATTGCTTTTAACAAAAGTGGATGCTTCCTCCAGTGTGTTATTTTTTTTTTTTTTTGATTTCTTCAGGAAGGAATAATTGGATTTTGTAGGAAATGCCAAAGCAGCTTTAATATTGTTCTTTTTAAATTCATAATCAGTGGTAAACAGGATTTTTTTTACTCATTACTTTAGTGGCATAGTCATCAAATCTGGCTACATGTTCACCTGTTGTAATGGATGGGCAGGACGATGCTTTTAATATTTGATCTTTTTTCTAAGCTAGACAAGAACTTAACTATAACTGAGCATGATGGACAGTTTTCCTTCTTAGAAGGTGCTCTCAGGGATCTATATGCTCTCTCAATTTCAAAAGATAAAATTTGAGGTAGATTAACTGTTTTATGTAGCCAGGTAGTTAAGACAGTTATTATATTGTTTCCCTCATACTTTTTCAGGTATACTATAAATTCTAATGTTATTTTGTCTCAGTCTATTTTCTAAATCATCAAGTTTTTATACATGGCAGTTACTTTGTTTTAAAAGAAATTCAGTCTGAGGCTCATCTTGAGTTATTCTGCTTTCATGATCATTCAAAGTGTCTTCCATACTTCTGATTTGTGTGCCTTGTTGTTTCATAATAGCTTCAAAATGTTTCATCCTCTTTCTGTGCTTTTCTTTGAAACATTATAGTTTTGCATCCAGTTTGTCTATTGCATGTGATACATCTGGTATACTAGATAATGCTGACTAAATGTATTTTCAACAAAATAATTCTGATTACCATTTCTCTCTTAACAAAGCAGTAGAAAGTCTGACAGAAAATCTATTGGTTTTGAAGAACCTGAAGCTATAAATCTTTTCTCTGACTATAAATGAATAAATTTAGCTAGCGAGTATCTTCAAATTTTAATTTTTTTTATTGCATTTTCTGTCAGAAAAGATTTCAGTCACAGAGTTTTCACCAGTTGCTGCTGTCAGTTAGCCATCTTGGCCTCGCCCAACCCCACTCCATTTCTTTTCTTTCAGGGTTGAGATGCTATCAACCTAAGTATTCCAGGAATGGACTGAACCTATTGAAGAAGCAGTCTCCTGGAATATGAGACATTCTTTTTCTGTGATCATAAAGGAACCTACCTCTCTAGTTAGATGTTAAGTCAGTCCCTGAGATGTGTAATCCTTTTTGTCACACCACTGGGGCATCATTTTTTTTTGGATGTTCACCTACAGAGCTCTATAAATACATTTCAGATATCATACACTATGACACCCTTGAACTGCTTGGCTCTCAGAATATCTCTTTTCCAGAAAGGAAGGCAGTTGTTCACACTACACATTGAAAATGTAAAAATTAATTTAATTATTTTGATTAATGATCCATATCCTACATACATTATAAACATTAGTGTTCATTGGTCTGTTCTGCAATTTTAATCTAACTGTTTATTGTATACAACACATTTTGCCTACTTGTGGGACACAGTACCAGACATTTTGCTGAAGGGAGGCTGACTGTATATAAGATAATAATCTCCTTGAGAAAGATAAAAAATCTGGAAATACAGGATGTAATATAGCAATGAGTAAATGTTTGCATTAGTAGTTAAAAGCTGTTGTCACGATGAGCAAATTAGTCAGAAGTATATGAATTTTTACACTGGCAGTTTACCTAACATTAAATCTAGATTGTAGTGTTACTCCAGAGTCAAGAAATGAGGACCTACAGAACAGCAAAAGCTGTTTGAAGAACACACATGACATTAAAATATAAAGCACTTAATGATAACATTTACAAATGTAACAGAAAGGTCCAAATCTGGCATAGTTGCAGGCTAGCTAGCTATCTCTTAATTCAGCTTTCCACTAACAATAAGAATGTTATATACTGAAAAGTGCACAGTTCTGTGTTATGTACATTTATATCAGCTCAATGAGAACAGAATTATGTGAGTTAATACACACATTGATACAAACAGTGACTGAGTTCTAATCAGTTGGAATCAGCTGTTATGTGTCGCCATGGAGACTGATCACCAAATTGCAACATTTAGCATTCATTTTAGAAAACGTCTTTAATTGCCTTCTTGTAGATTACTTTTATTTCTTACGAAGAAAGGGTATATTCTAGAGACAGGACACCTACTGAGAAAATTAACAACATTCCAATGTAGCACGGGGCTAATTCACTTGTATGACACTGACTGCAATTATGCTTGCCTGCTAACATTTTTCAAATCTTGTGCTATAGCTCTCAACAGATGTTAGAGAGAGCACCTAAAGGACAGATGTCCTTAAAATACTTTAACATTTGTAATAACTAATGCACCATTATTGTACAGAGGTACCTAAGCCAACAGATTTGTGTGGATGCTTTTGCTGACTTTTTATCTCCAATGTGTGTTGCCTGTGTTATTCCTTTTTTGCCTTGGTTAAACACTGTTGTAAAGGAAGTTCTTTCATCAGAACTGAGACTGTGTCCTCCATTCTAAATCTTTCTTTCTTTATTTAGTGTTTCACTTATGTTTGCATCTCTCTCTGACCTTTGATGTTCCTTTGAAAAAGAATGGATGTAGTTCAATCTCTGGGCTATGCTTTCATTCATGAATCTTAAAAAAAATAAATTCCTGAAGAGTGTAAAATGTCAAGCTGAACTGCATTTTTACACTGTCAGTCATTATATTTTTTTGGATGCTTTATTGTTAATAGTTACCCTTGTACTAGAAGGAAAACATTTTTGCTTAATTAATAAAAGCACGACCACAAAGAACTGGCTCACACACTGTGTCTGAAGTATAAAATCCAATGAACAATGAGTAGAGGAAGACAGAGAAACGACTGCTATATCCAGTTTAAAAACATTTACTTCAGTGCACAAACAGTAACACAAGCGCTTTCACCAAATAGGCATAAGAATGTTGATAATGGTTCAGTAGATGTTATAGCCTTAAAGACTGGACTTTTTGCGCTAGAAAAGGATTTGTACAAATTGAAGAGATGTCAGTATCAGAAATTTCATTTGGAAGTCTGCTTAGTTGAGCAGCTAATACCTTGGGGCCTACATATTTTAAAAATGCCGTCACATATCAATGGTGACAAATTACTTTTGTTGGAATGACAGAAAATCAGCATACAGGCAAGTTTTAGCTATTTAAAGTTGTTGGTGCAATCAGCTGATAGAGAAATCTCTGAACTTGTTGATGCAGCCAATGCAAAATATTCAGAGCTTATAACTACTTATCCTGAGACCATCTTAGATCATTATGTCCAAGAAATGTTTGATTCCCTTTTGATGTATGAATCCAAACTACAAAAAGGGAAGATCAGTAAAACCTGCTGCGATCGAACCAATTTTCGGCTGAGGAATGTGTTCACTTGGCCGTGTGAAGATCTTCACAGTAATTCTGGCAACTATGGACATAGTTTCTTTATTTACAGTTATTCCAAATTTAGATGGCATCAGTAGTACGGTGCAATTCTTAAAGGAGCACAGGGATTACAGTCTTAGTAAAATTCAACTGTTGGGGAAACTTCTTGAAATAGTACTTGAGCATAACATTTTTGTTTTTGGAGACCAGGTATATAAACAATGCAATGGCATGTGCCAATAGCTACGACAATGCTGTAATGGCCGTATGGGAATTTGAACATATTTTACGGGAGCCATTTAGTGAACATATTCTGTTCTTCCATAGGTTTGTGGATGACCTCTTTATCTTATGGAATGGGGAGCAGCATGCTCTTGGTGCATTCATGGATTATGTGAACACTACTACACATTATTTGAGATTTACTTTTCATCATTCATAGACTTCAGTGCATTTTTTGGATGTATCAGTAATAAAAGATGGGAATGGAGTTATATATACTAAATTACACAGAAAGGACTGTTATGTCAATCATTTGTTGCATAGAGACAGTCTTCATTCATCTTATGTATTCAGAAATGTTGCCTCTAACCAGTTCTATAGGGCTTCAAGATTAAATGCAAGGGATACTGATTTTTCAGCTGAGGTTGATACTGCCATTAGGAACTTGAGGGATAGAGGCTATGAGGATCATATAATTCAAAGTAGTGTGGTTAATGTCACTAATAAAAGACAAAATGAAGCCAGACCATATTTTTCATCTGGCAGTAGTGAGTATGTTAGGAGACAGAAGAGATCCAATGACACAAATTTGAGGTTTAAGGTGACATATACTACTGATATTAGTAATTATACTGAAATCATTAAAAGACACTGGAAAGTTCTTACCATAGACAGAGAAATTTCCAGATTTATAGATTTTGAACCTAGATTCTTGTTTAAGAACAATAAGTCATTGAAACATAGGTTATGCTATCCTAAGTATACACAGCGTAATTACTGTTCACATGGTACTAGACTTTGTGGACATTGTAATTGGTGCACATACATTGACACTAGCTCTAGTTTTGAACATCCTGATTATGGTGCGTCATATATTTTAAAATAAATGCTACATGTGATACTTCACACATAGTATATTTGGCTCACTGTATAAAATGTAGAATGTTCTACATTGGTAAAACTGATCGTCCTTTTAGAGAACCCATCAGGGAGCATGTTTACCATATTAACAAGGGCAGTAGTATTAATGCACTTGCCAAACACATATTGAACACTGACTCCACTCACAGTTTTCAGTTTTTAGTAGTTGCTAGAGTCTATGAGAATGTGAGACAAGGGGATATACGTAATAGAACTAAAGATCTGGAATCCACTTGCATTGTAAAGTTGAGTGGGGATGCAGGGCATGGACTAAATGAGTCTGTTCCTTTAAAACCTAAATTAAAGCTGAGACCCCTAAAGAGGTAGTTTTAACAATATGATATTATAAGTAGGATATACAGCTTGTTTCATTGTTTTTATAAATATATATATTTTGTATTTTAAAATGTTCATTATGTGTTTTTAAATGTACTATATCTCTTTTAGTTTAAATACATGTCATGTGATTTTCACTTTATACAAAGGGTATGTACTTGTTAGTTCTTTTTGATACACCTGATGATGCCTATTTGGTGAAAATGCTTGTGTTACTGTTTGTGCACTGAAGTAAAAGTTTTTAAACTGGATATAGCAGCCATTTCTGTGTCTTCCTCTACTCATTGTTCATTGGATTTTTGCTTAATTAACAAAGTTACACTTCTGCATGGGAAAATTACAGAATGAATAACAAAAAAAAAATCTTAAAGAGAAATAAAGACTTGTGATAGGAATCTGGGTAGGTTTACTTGAGAAAGAGGTTTTGAGGGATACCATATAAATATATTTTAACTGCAGTCTAAACCTTGTAGTGTAAAATTTACAATGCATTAACAAAACATCTTCCTTGTTTTCTTGGTTATAATTCAATTAATAAAAATAACTCATGAATATATTCTGCTCTATCTAAGCCTGGCTGATGTAAATCTACCAGTACTGCACTGGCATTATGCCATTATAGGACAGCCTAAAACATTATTCAAAGGAATGTCAAAAAATCACAAACGTATGTTCTTAATATTGATCACTGCTGTAGTAGCCTTAACTATATGGGCTATATCCAGCCAAGGATATAACAGCCAGCCAGGGAACTTCTAAGTTTGCTGCACACTGAGTAACAGCTTAATTTCAGCTCTCCCAGTGTGAAAACAAGAGTTCTGAAAACACAGCCAGCAAATGTGCCTGTTTGGGTAAATTTCAGTAACTGGCTAGTAATTGCACTGCTTAGATGCCAGCAAAAAAGAAATTCAGAGAACCTGAAAGAAAATCAGTCACAAAAGGTGAGGAGAAAACACTGGATGGAAAGAATCCTGCAGCTTTTCAGCAAAAATAAAATAAAATAAAATAAAAATAAAAAGTTCAAGCTAGCTACAGCTTTGGTGCAAGACATGACTTCAGTAATCTCGAGGAAAAAATAAGCCAAAAGTGCTCAAAACTGCTGAAAATAAATGAAAAAAAAACTGAAGGAGTATATCAACTCAAATAACAAAAGGCCGGAAAAAATGGGAGAAGCTTTAAATAGATATTCAGATGAGCTGATAAAACTGCAAAAATCTGAAGTTACTATGAAGAAAAGGCTGTCTGAGTATGACAATGCTCAAGAAGAGAAGTTTCAAAAAATGGTAGAATTAGAGGACAGAACTCATAGGGAAAACCTGAGATTTTCTGCTCTACCACAGAAACTGGATGGAACAGACTATATTAAGTTTATGAAAGCACAAATAAGCAACTGGTCTGGTATTCTACAGCAGGAGTTGTTAACTGAAAGGGCACATTGTGTGTATGCTCCAAACATGACCATGAGAAGGCAACCCAGACTTTAGTAGTAAAGGCGCGATCCTACCAGCAGAAAAAGTTGATTCTGGCAAAACTTTGGCCAAAGGATAAAGTACTAAAAGCGTGAGACAGTAGAGTGTTGGTAGAAAATGATTACTCATTGTACACCAGGCAGAAGAGGAGTAAATTTATTTCACCAGTCAGGAAATAGCTAGGAGGTGTTTGATTCAAGCTGGTGTATCCAATTACTTTCAGAATATGTTTTCCTTGAGGGTCAAAATCATTCTTTGATGTAGAACATTCAAAGTTCAAAGTAGAAGTTCAAAGACATGCATCTGGAGCATTTCTCCCCAGGCCTCCGCTGAAAACTGGCTTCATTCCAAGTCAGACTGTCTCAGTTAACAAATGTTAAATAAATAAATAAAATAAATAAATAAAAAAAATAAAATAAAAAACATGCTCAGGAGGAAATATGAAAGTTTGTCCAACAAAACTGAGTTAACAAATAGAAGGGGACTCTGCTTCTTATTCTTCTGATAATAAAGCCCATAGAGAAACTACGCCAGTGAAACTTTTTCCATTGTTCCAAAGGAAAATGCTGGAGAGACAGAAAAAAAGCACAGAAGTTGACTAGAAGAACCAGAGGCACTTTGGAAATGAACCAGTGACTGGATCTAGGCAATGGAGAGCAACAGGAAGTAAACCAGCAACTCAGAAATTGATGAATAAATGTGGGGATTACAAAGCATTAATTACATTTGCTAAGTATGACAAAACAAGAAAACCTGGAAATATTGGACATTTTGACTTTGTTAAACTTGTAGGGGACTCCAAAGCATATGCCCAACATCACATCATATATGTTGGAAGAAGATTTAGGAGAGGAGCGGAGAACAGGAAAGGAAGAGTTAACTGTAAGTAATGGACATAACAGCCAACCAGCTTACCTTCCATGCTTCCAAACTGTCAAGCAGCTCAAGCTGAGATGACTAAAAGACAAATTAGGGCATAAAGTCCTTCAGAGCTTTACTGCCACTGAAGAATATGCTTCTCTGAGGCTTTTCAGGATCTACAATTGGCTTGAGCTTTTCTTTGCTGGGCAAATAAATTCCCTTTGGGGGAACAAAACTTTAATTTTCTTAAATTTTGTTGATGTTTTATTAGTTTTCTCTTCAGAAAAGTTGTTTTAAAGCTATGGATGCTCAGCAGTGATCATTCAAACACCTTCTGTTATGTTAAGTTCAACTTACACAACTGTAGTGTCTTTTCTTTGTGGTGTGGTAGTAAAAGTATAATAACAGAGCATTTGTTTTATGCATCAGAAAGACTCAATTGCTCATGATGTTATTGCACAGTATAGGACTTGCTGATAGTGTGGATATAGACCCCCTTTTCTGACACATTTTGGTATGTGATCCCAAAATAGGATAAATATCATAGAAGATGCATATCCAGACATCTGATGCTGGCTATAAACTGATCAGAACTGCAGAAAAACCTTAAAAAATATAGGATTTATGATATATGCCATCATTCGTAGTCATTACTATCTGTTTTTACAGTGCAAACTTCAACCTGTGGTATAAAATGCATTATCACAATATCTAATGCCCTGGAGGGAAACATGTTTATTAACTTGTCAGTGCTAAACAGATAATATACTGGCCTTTGGTGAGTGGAAGATAAAAAGGTGTGTGCTCTATTACCACACAAGGTGATTGATCTCCTACTTAACAAAAAAAGGCACTGTGGTCCTGCATTCCTGACTGTGCTATCATTAGGATGAGAAATTAAACCAAGGTCCCATCTGCCTGAGTAAGGGGTAGCTCAGGGAAATGTAAAAGACTGCATGTCAGATATTGAAAACAGCAGAGAATTGTCACCGGTGCCCTGGCAAAATTGCCTTTTGTCAGTATGAATACCACCTTGGGCATTCCTTGAAAAGAGGTGCTAGCATGGTGGCACCAACAAAACCAACAAAGCACAAATAAACTAAATAAATAGATAAAAATCAAACATTTAGTGACATATGAAGGAGTGGGACATGACTGCATAAGGTTTACTGCACAGATGCTAAACAGATTAATTTGGTCCAGAGGTGATCGCTAATTAACAAAAATGAATTTCACTCCCTGAGCATTAACAAATTAAGTAATCCACTCATGGAGATGGCAGTATTGGCAAGGAGAGAGCTACATTTACATACGTGGCTAGAGAAGTCTCAAATGGCAGTAGTGAGCATGTTGCATGTAAACGAGCATGCACATGCACAAAGATAACTTAGAATTACTACAACTGTGAGCCAAAATAAGTGGCTCGCAGCAAGTTTTTTTTCAGTTTTAATGACTGAAATGAGGAGGAACTGGAAATGTAAGAAAGTCAGAAATGGGGAAGAGCAAGCGGAGGGACACAGACAAGGATAAAGGGAAAGTAAGTATAGGAGGGGGCAGGCAGGAAGGGTATACTTTTTTGGAACACATGCCATTTTTTTTTCAAGAACAGCAGCTGGGAAATGAGCAGTGGTGGAAAGAGGGCATAGGTATCAGAGAAGGGAAAATGAACCAATATATGACACACAAACAAAGTAGGAGGTGCTGACACAAAGGGGGTTTGACAGTGAACATATAGACATATTGACAGAGGGAGGACAAATGGGGTTGGGGAGGACCAGACAACAAACAGGAATACACAAGGAAGTTACACAAGGAAGATGAACACCATGTTGTGGTACAGGGTTGGGACCCAGCTCCTTTCCATCAAAAAAAGCACTAATATCCTATTTGCATCTAGTGATCACTCTTACAGTTACATATAGGTAGACTAAACAGCTTGTGTTTGTTACCATGCCAGGAAAAATTACTGATTACTAGGTACAGAAACTAAAGAGATGATATGAAGGATGATATGCATACAAGGGTGCAGTAGCAGTTAACCATTGGCTGGGGGGCATATTGGCTGAGTGGTAATGATGGTCATAAGAGGCATGTAAGGTATGTGTGGGTGAGCCCTGTCAAGTGGACTTGGACAATGCTAGTATCTATGCAGCCCAGCATGCATATGGCACCAATGAGGCACCAGTGAGGTGTACCAAGGGCAGAATGACAACTACTGGCAACACAGGCAGCTTATAAGCATGTGCTTTGCAACTACCATACTGTAGTTTGGTATGTACCAGGGTAAAGAACTGTAGTAATGCACAAATGCCAACACTTGTATTTTTGATCAAAGTGTGTAGGTGAATTGTGTGACATACAAATGTATATTCAATTTACCTACATCCATATATGTATATGTACAGGTTATGTCAGGCTGTTTATGGCAATGTTACAAAGAAGATTTATCAGTACCTCTAAATACTACAGGAGTGAGTAAATTAATGCTGCTATGATTTACAAAACTTATTTATAAGGGGTCTATATTAGAACACCTAACATTCAAAATGTTGAGTGTTCTAATATTGAACTCTACCAATCGAAAACACTAAACATCGAACATTCAGAACAGCAAATTTTTTCCTAGGGAAAATTTTGCTGTTCCAAAACACATACACACAACACAAGCACACCAAACAAACAGCAATCCACACACATACACCTAAACTCTTACACCTAACCATACACTAAACTACACACACACACCACTAACTATCCACTTACCATAACCTAAACCCTAACCCTAAGGTCCGTCACTATCACACACTCACCTCACCCGCGCCCTAAATCTAACTCACCTAACCTGCCCTAACCCTCATGTCCACACAATCGCACACATACCTAACCCGCGCCCTAACCCTAACTCACCTAACCAGCCCTAACCCTCATGTCCACACAATCACACACATACCTAACCCGCACTCAATCGCACACTTACCTGAACCCGACCCGTAACTTTCCACCAGAGCGCTGAAAATACCAAAGCAACAGAAACGGATAACCAAATTCTTTCCCTAGGAAAAAAATTGGTTTTCTGTTTCATCGATATCGATATTAGAACACTCGACATTTTAAATGTTCGGTGTTCTAATATAGACTCTTTATAAGATGGTAGTAATCATATTTACCCCTGTGATTGGAAATAGGTTCTATTATCCTCCACTACAAGATCTTATTATCTGTTATCTGTTCCTGACTGAAAAACAAGAATAAACAATGCAAGTATCATGAATGAAATGTCCTGCTTAACTGCATATGAAATAACAGGGCAGATAACTGGTCTACATAACTACTGTACATCTTAGATGCACTCTCTATGACCTCTTCTTCCCACTGGTTAACAAGGCTGGAATGGTGCCATCTCAGGTGACTACAGTAGTTCCAGCATTGCTGTCCTAAGTGACTGATGCCAGTGGAAGCTGTTACAACCCTGGAAATGCTTTGTCAGGAATCCACTTATACTGGATCCTCTCATAAAAGTCCCCCAGCAGGCACTTGCAGTGGTCTTTGTACATAAAGTACAAAAATGTTTTACTTTCTTTTGAGCACAACCTGGGAGCCCTGCCTCCCTTGGTGCATTCAGAATCCATGGCCATGTAACAGGCCACAATCCACAGAAGAATGGTTACCTTCTTGTGATCACGCAGGTTGCTGCTGTTGGCATGTGGTGCACATCTCTGGGAACCTGGTTAATGCAGATAGTGGCAGTACCATCATTGAGTAGCATGAAAATATGTGGTGTGACAGGATGGTGTTAAGTTGTGAACAGTGGCACTTAATGATCACCAGCAGCACAGTGTCTACATATGTTTCCATTTCTGCACTTTAGTGCCTCTGCAGGCCATAAGAAGACAGTTATTTTTCCCACATCCCTGCCTGTGTTATCTTCTCATAGAAGTTATGTGGAAGTGCTAAGTGGGTATTTTTGGAATTTCACAATGTTGAAAGGGCTTAATGGCTCACGAAATGTGTGATGAGATGAAAATGCAGCTTAGGGGCATTCACTCTAAAAAGGCTCTTTATCATAATGACCAAGTTAAGAGCCACAAAATTGCACTGTAAAAGCAACCATGGCCATTACTGAGCTCATTGCACTATGAACGTTCACAATACAGCAATCTGTAGAGTTATTAATCACTAGACACTGAAAGTCAAAAAGTTACACAGGCAATTATGAGAGGTAAGTGATTAGGGATGGGTATTATTTTTATCATGTGCATTACACATACTGTACTTGTGTACTGTTTGCTGAACTATCTGACACTGAGTTGCTGCAGAAGGTTGTGCTAATGTGTAACTGATAAGGGGTGCATACTGTCTGGGGTAATGTGAACAAGGGATAGAGTTTATGCCATGGCAGGAAATTGGCAGGTAATATAACACAGAAATGTAGATTCAAAATAGTAAGGTTTATTCTCCTTTGTATTAAGTAAGAGACTCTGGCTGTGGTGTAGACTGAGGACCTTGTGTGCCACTCTTGATATGCAGGTTTTGGGAGGTGTTGTGTTTGATGCTAATTCCTATATGTTTCACTGTATGCAATGGTGTTCTGTAAGGGAGGGTGGCATCTGTCAAGTGTGTAATACAGCATGCAAGCCCAGGAGGTACTGATCCATTAAGTGCAAGCTTGCTACTGTGGAGGGAGTAGTTTGATGAGTCATTGTGAATTCAAGAGAAGTGTATGTAGTGCATTTGTATATCACATCTCTCTGTGATGTAAGTATATGTGACTGATGTGTCCAATTATCTGTTCACAATCACTACTTTTATGATATGCAGTTGTAGTGTAGAGGGTTTCTGTAGGTGTAGTCAGGGTGTGGGGGTGTGGGGGGTGCAGTTACCAACAGTATTGCTAAGTGTGTCTGCTTGTCTGCACATGCTCCATTTTGTTTTGCAGTAGACACACTAGTCTTGCCAGGTACAGGGATACATTTAGGGGAGGATTTCTTTAAGGTTTCTGTAGCATGTTTGTCCCCCTTTTCCTTCATTTGTATCCATGTGCTGTACATCAGGATAGTGATTGCTGTGTTGGAGGGAAGGCCTCAACAAATGCCCATGTAGGGAGACTTGTACAGAAAAACAGTAAGAAACTGCATTCACATTCTGAGGGATTCCATAGTGTAGGTCTTCGCCTACTTGTGAGTTGTGCACACAGCACTTTTTGTTGCCATATATCAGTTGAGGGTACTATGGGGGGGGAGTTGATGTGCTGTACTTGACATGCACAGTGTATGTCATTGTCAGGGAGGTTGTTGCACAATGGTAGGCAAATCCCCTGCTGGGCCTGTCTACTCCTAATACTGTGGAGTAAAATAATGCATTTTCCCACATTTGTAACCATCCACAGATTAGACAGTAGGAGTATGTTTGCCATTGTTGCCCACAGACATACAGAAGCCATGATCAGTCCCAGATAGGGCCATACTTCCTTAAGGTTTCTTGTTCAGGGTAATGTGACCCTCTGGTCTGAGTCTAAGCAACATCCAGAAATACAGCATACCCACTACCACCACACTGATGGCAATTGTACAGATGGCTAATCCCACATCATGGGTGGCATGTTACAGGAGTCATGTCAGCACTTGGCAGCTTCTTCTGGTGCTAAGGGCATACTATGTATGATGTGCCACAACCTTAAACACATGTTTCTTTAATATTAAGGTTTTCATGCGTGAAGACCATCATTGTAAGGGGAAATTCTGTCTGGAAGAAACTGGCTTCCTGCTGTACTCCCTCTGTGGATTTGTAGATGCACTGGAATGGACGATCTAACTGGGCCTTCTATTTGTGTATATGGTACAGCCTTGTACAATTGATCGGTGCTGTTAGTGGCCAAATGAAAAAGTCTGTAGAAGTGTCATTTTAATGATTGCACATAGAAGTACTGACATCTTTCATGGTATGGAATCATAAGAACATGGATTGGAGGGTTCTGCAAACAGTTATCACTGAAAGACACGGAGGAGTTCAAGGTATCCCAGTCTTGGGTTCCAAACAGTTCCATTGTATAGAGTGGCATTCTGGGCTTGACTACCAAATGGCATAAAGCACCTTGCATATCTATTGGTGTTATGGAAACATTGGGCATACAACTGCATCAGCTGTCTGCTCAGGATATATTAATTATGTGTTATCCACAGTGCACCCTTATATGAGTATTATGTCAGGGTGGGTGTTGAAGGGTTCCTTCATAGACAGGGCAATGCTTATGGGTGCTATGTCATCAGGTTCTCCCATTGTGAATATAGGCCTGCCTGATGTTGAGGAACTCTGGGGCTCAGTAATGATGGCAGCTAACTCCTGGCACAGTCAGTGGTCACAGTGTCAGATGCAGACTTTTGTAATGTGTCGGACATATCCCCACCCATTTCCATGGACACGGATCCTTTATCTATGCAACCTACCCCTTAGAACCAGGATGCCAGCCTAAAACAAGATGAAGCCAACAGATAAGCCTAAGGAGTACTGTTTTCCAAGTGGCATAGTCACCTTTGATCACTACCAGTTCTGCTAAATATGAGGAGATCCTCAAGGTTCAGTGTTGTGGTGGCTGGCCATTCCATAGGTACCACCCCTTTTGGATTGCAGTGTCTCTATGTCTACTGTGCAATGACAGTGCAGTGCATTTATACATGGACAGGCAGAGACCAGTGCAGATATGGATAATCATGTTGGAATAGTACATGGGGTGCAAGATGACCTGTGGAAGTGCCTGGCCCAGATGTGCAGCATTATGGCAAGGTGGTATAGGGAGTCTGTACTCCACAAATAACCCTGTGCAGCTGTCCTTCTCAGCCACCACTCTTCCCATACCTGATTTGTCTCTGGTTGCAAAGCCCACTGTGGAAGGAAGATGGCACAATCTAGGACCTGTAATGCCACCAAATACCCACCACCATGCAGTGCTGAGGATACTGCATGGCATTGTGGATGCAAATGTGGATGAGGTGTTCATGCGGAGACCACAGATCCCTTTGTTCACACTGACAGAGCACTCCATCCTCTGTGTATGCTGTAGATTGTGCCTATGACTTTCTCAGCAGAGGGCATTCCTGTGGATGGTAATGTATACATTTTGTGCATTGATCTCCTATGGGTTCTCAGAACATGTACATCAGACCCCAGGATGGTGCTGCATCATCTGCTGGAGCTGTATACCTACACACGTGAGTGCACGCACATGCACACACACACACACACACACACACACACACACACACACACACACACACACACACAGACACAAACTATACAAATTCACACAAACTACACATACACACCAGGGCTGCACATCATTGCCTAGTAACAAACTGGATACACTGAACCTCCTTACCCCATATTCACATGTCCATGGCTCACACACTTACACCCCTCCTACCCCCCCAATCATCCATCTCATGCACATACACACTGATTGTTCACACTTGTCTCTGTGTCCATCCCCCTGGTGTAAATGATGACAACTCTACCCTGCCATAAGTACTGAATAACCTGGGTAGCCTCTATCTACTACACAGTGTGGCAAGTCTATGCACAGCCTGGGTGTAATATTGCATGCATTACCTCTACTATTGTGTGTTATACTTATTCTATAAATCCAAAGAAACAAGAACAGCAAGTAGGTAAACCAGGCAGGATACAAAATGCAAAACAGTAGTAAAAAAATCCAAAGCCTGGACATGTTGAGGTAAAATGCAGCATTTATTCCAAACAGGAAAAAGATCACAAAGCTTTCGGGATCGACCCTTCATCAGTGTGTAAAAAAGAAAACAAATACCTTCATTTAAATAGTAAATTCAAACCATAAATCTAATCACATAACACAGTTGTATTAAGCACTTTAAAGACACATATACAAGTAAAATGTTACTGAAAGTCAGTATAGCTATAAAATAAGTAAAACACTTAACTAAGACCCATCCACAAGATGTTGCATTTTTTTACTGCTGTCATGCTTATTCTAACCCATAGTTATAAACTTGGTGCTGCCTCTTTGTCAGCATCACAGTATACTTTGCCTGCCTCCATCTCACATAGTCATCTCATGCTGGCAGCTCAGGCACCTCTTCCACTGCAGACTTTGGGGACTGCCTCCTTCTGAATGTCTCTTCACTGCTGTATCTGTTTGTACAGCAACATGTTTTATAATACTGCTTACACTGCAAGGATGTTACTACTTCTTTCATGTTTATACTGCAGTGCACCACCAGAGACATACAGACACTGGAAGTGAGTTTTTAACAGTACACACATTTAACAATAATTCAGGTTTATGACAGGGTGGAGTTAGATGTATTTTCTGCCATGGTCTGTCGGTTTCTAATTGGTATCTTTTACTCATGGCTTCAGGGCATATCCAGCATCACCAATGACATGCCACAGCACAAACTAGTGGCACAGTTTGCACATGTCAGATGTGGGGATCATGGGTACTGCCAGGATGATCTGCCTACACACTTTATATTATACCCAGTGCAGCTGACAGTTGTTGGAATGGAACTCTTTGTGGTTCATATACCATTGTCCCTGCTCACTAGGTGGGTCCTATGTTGTGATGTGTGTGCAGTCAATGGTTCCAAGTATCTCAAGAAAATCGGCTATAATATAAAAAGCCCAGATGATTTTGTTGGTTCTGTCCCCTTGGGTGTATGAAAACCACATATTCCGTCTCATATGCTGTAGCACAGCATTGACAAAATGATGGAGTATTCTTGAATTGAGATGCATCTACTGTGTCCCTCATTGGTCATTGGAAGGTCCCTGTAGCTAATATTCTCAAAGCCTCACATATGGTGCACGCAGGAATGGGCATTCTACTCAGTTCTTGGTCCAGCCTATGAGAGTGATACATATTAACCAGGCCCTGTATGCTGCATCTGTCCAGACAGTAGAGGTCCAATATTTGTTTGCCGTAGAGTGCATGTTTGTTTGGGCTGACAGATGACTCCAAGACAGATGATTACCATATATAAAGATTAAATGTGGAGGAAACTTCTGTCTGCTGCCCAGTCAAAGATATGAAGGTGTGTTACTGGACTGATTTTTAAAAAACAACTGCTCTTAGGGGCGCATAACTCTGCCCTTGTGCCAAGTACTACTTAGAAGAAATATCTGTACTAGTTCAGTTACTGACATGGAACTGTTTTACAGCTAGAAGCACTTATATGTCTATTCTTACCAGCCATCATAAAAGGAAACATTCATGCAGCCTTCTTTAATAATAAGCATTAGGAAAGTTTCATACAAATAGAAAATATTTTATATTTTATCACTGAGGCTACACAATAGGCTTAATTAAGCAGATAGGATTAAAGAAGAATGACATCACGAGTTCTATGATTAAATAGAAAGCAGTGTTTTGTTTTTTTTTCCAAAAGGATGCTGTATGCAGGAAGTAAAAAGAGTCTCTGTATCCCAGATTCTCATTTAGGATATACTGAAACTGTGGCACTGATCACAAGCTTCTCAGTGAAGGGTGAGACACTAAAGGATAGAATATAAACAGAGTGGCAGATTATTTTGATCCGTGCATCTTTGATGCAACTAAATCTAGTGCCATTAGCCAAAGTATGTTCTTTCATTTAATCAGACCGAGTGTTTTTGTATATTTTCCCCAGCACTGACCTGCAGATACTTAAAACTATTTTTGCAGCTGGAGCTGAGGGTAGAGTAGTGCTCCTGCTTTCACAGCAGCAGCAGCCAGAGAAAATGTAATAACTATGTCATACTCTGTTGGTGATCATGAGGTTTCTCTTTTCCATATTCTGCTCTTTCTTGCTGCTATGACATCACAGTAGGTAGGTACACATTCATGAAAAGTTTTTAAAACATTTATTTTCTTTGTGATTGGAGTGCTCCTCCTTACTGTTTCAGTAATTTACTGTTCTAGCATTCATGATAAATAAAATAATCTGAAACCCAGGGACTACCTCTGTCCTTATTACTTGTTACAGCATGTTTTATCCCAGAACTGATACAAGCAGTTTCCAGTCTTCCTGTAGTTTAACCAGACATACCCAATAACTGAATATATATAATATTTATTTATCATCACATATTGATCCTCTACATAAAAATAATGTCAGAGCATCACATTACATAAATTTCTAATTTGTTATACCTCAAGAGGCCTGATGGGGTCTCCCATGCTGATGGTTTGTTGTTCCCTTGGTGCACGTGTTCCCTTGTAGAATTATAAAGGATTATATGACAGAAGGGCATTTTTTCAGCGTTTGTATCACTGTTTATTTACAATAGAAGTACGGTGATCTTGTGCTTTGTTTCTGATAGGAGTATCAGCTTGTCTATTTTCAATAACTGCCTTCAACTTTGATAGCTGCCATTTCCAAAAGTGCTTTTTAAGATACATGCAGATGTTATCCCTGAAATCATACCTAATTTGTGTAACTTATTTAGCATCACAACCCTCTGTTTCCTGGCATATCTTCCTCCCCCTAGTCTCTGGTAAAGGTGAAAAACTGGTTATCTGTGAAAGTTAGTTTATCAGTAACATTTATTATGCCTTGCATATGTACAATGCAATCAGTAATCTGGCTATCTTCTCTGGTAATTACATTTTGCTCTTAGGAGGACTTTAGTATATCTTTGTTGACTATTGAATCAGTGGCCTAATTAGAATGTTTTAGGATTGTTGTAAATGTGCTATATGTATCTACCTCTCCGATACACATTGACTTCCTTTACTAAAGATTACCTACGTACATGATGCAACACCAATAAACATCAGAGATTTTCCTCAATATTTTAAGTATTTGGATGCTCAGATTGTGACAAAAGGTTTCACTTTCAGTTTTTCAGTTGGAAGTTGCATAATGAGAATGAAATTATGCTACAGATAGTCCAGCTGTATATTAGTACTTGTTTTTGATGGTCATCTAGGGTTTTTTTACTGATCCTGCCTTCAGGCCCAAGGGACGATCCTATTTGTAAGAAGGGATGGTGAAGAGGTCTTGTAATAATGGTTCATTTAGCACATATTCTGCTACATATAAAGGAAAAGAAGGAAAACGCAAATGCTGGTTTCAACAATAGCAAAAATCATTCAAGATTTGTTAGTTTCTTGTGGCCTACAGTTAAAAATACAAATTTTGGACACAATGGTTGATGTCAATCCGGATCATTTTAGTTCCTAAAGCAGTTTACTGTCCCTCCTTGGAGTAATTGTACTCAGAAGCCAATATCCCTTATTTTTCATCTCAAACCACTTGTTTTCATGTATACGGATCTTTTACTGCTTCACCATACACAGATGATGAATCAGAACTTTTAAATTGCTGCAGCTTAGTGAATAGCATATATAATTTACATGAAGGCACTGTCTTAAAACCTTATCTGAATGAAAATAATTTATTTTGCAGGCTGCCATAAATGATATAACAGAAGTAGAGTGCACAAGTCAGAGGGGCCCATGAATTTATTATGCCTTGCATATGTACAATGCAGATATAGTAAGATGACAGGTTACACAAAGATGGAAAAGATAATCCCACACATTATGCTGAAAGGTGTCACCACATACATTCCACATTTTTTGAAAATTGTTGACTGTACATGCAGATAAAGTGCAGAGGACGTACAGCAACACAAACTATTGCAGGTTATTGTAATTTATACATGGTGAATAGACCAATCTGTGAAGGCTGTAATTTTTCAGCAGGTAATTAAGGACTACTTGATTAGTAAAATAGTTGCTGAATTTATGTAGAATTGCCTGTGTTGAATATCTTAAAGTAAAACAAAAAGTCACTACTGGAGCAGGCACTGGAATTTACAATTACTTTTATTATTATTATTATTATTATTATTATTATCAGTAATAGTAGTAGTAGTAATGTTGTTGAACTTGGAAACATGTTTATTATTAAATACTTTGCACTTTCTGGACCAAAACAAAATCAGGAATGATCATAGAGTTTACTACCACCTTTTACCTATTTAATCTGCACATTTTAGTGACTCAGTGGTTAAAGTGGCTGTCTTGCAGATCTTGCTACAGCCACCAATTATAGTGTCTTATGTAAAGAGAGACACACAGTCATAAAATACCAGGATTTGCAAGCAGAAATTAAAACACTGTGGAATAATGATTTCCAGACATTTCCAACAGTGCTAAGATCAAAAGGACTTGTAAAAAATAATTCATACTTAAATATGTTATCAATACAGATAGCACTGTATGAACTGCAGAAGGAGGCTACTGGGTACGTTGTGAGTACTGAGAACAGCTAACATCCAATACTGAAACAGTACCAATTTAATGGACAATAATTATACACTGACTTAGGAATGGGTCCTTTCCCATAAAGGTATGTAAAACCCTAAGCATTTGGAGAAATTAAACAAGCATATGCAAATATCAATCAAGTTTAAGTCTGAGTTATTCATAAAGCGCACACTGGTATAAAATGATATAGGCATGGATGCTGGTAGCAGATCATAGATAGAGGTCGCAGCTGTTGTCACAAGCATTATTAGACATTATTCATGTTTAGTGGGAAATTTAGGCTTATAAGAATGCAGATTAACAGCAATTAATTAATATGCATATTGTATCAGGGCTGACTTCACTGACAATCATGTGCCTCACAGTTTTAAACTTAAAATAACTAATCATGGTACACATCAATATTATCTGCATATAATTCAAGAAAAGATTACGCAGCACACAGGAAAAATAAAAAAATAGATATCTATGGTTGGGAGGGTGGCCTAATGGTTAAGGTGTTTGCCTTACAAACACAAGGTGTGGGGTTTCAGTCTCACAAGGGATAATTGGCTAGGCTTAAAATGGTTCGCAAGGGCAGCTAGCTTAGTACTAATCTATGAATGTATGTATGTATGTATAAGTGTACACAAATATGTTTTCAGTTTTGGTTGCCTAAACATTCAGTTATAGTGCAGCTGTTAGAACTACCCCTCTCAAAAAATCCCTGACCCATTTTCCCCAAACCTCATGCATAAACAGTAGATGTTCATCATTCCCACTGATGCAGTAACCTTTAGGCTATTTGGGTTGTGTCTTGCCTAAGACATAACAACCAGGCAGCTTCCAAAAGCTTTGGCTCCCTCCCAAATTTTCATTTAGGCTACTGAATGGTTAGCCTTGAGGATGTAAAACCAGCAGCCAGAATAAAAATCTTTAGTATTGTCTTGCAGCCTTGTGAAGAGATAGCTCCGAAGCTTCACAAGAGCAGCAACTGGCACTTCAGTTCCTTTCTGGCAGATAAGTCACCTGTGGGGAATTCCTACACACAAAACATTTAATTATTTAGTATATTTATGTATGTGTGTTTTGCATTTGCTTACTTTAACAGTTCTATCCCTTTAAGAAACCTGGTATTTTTTTAAATGTTGGAGGTTTCTTATCAGGAACTGCTATTTTAAACCTTGGATAATTTGGGGGCTTATTGTTTGAGGAAATATACTGCTTCTGTAAACTTGTTTGCTTATAAACAAACATTTTGTGTGGGGAAGTGTTTTATTTGGGCAGTGAATTCTATGAGTGAAGTAGTGCTCGTGTTCACACTGTGACAAACAAACCTGCCATTATTTTCTGTCAGACTGATTTTATTCTAAAGAGACTTCTGAAGGGAATTTAGTGTGATGCTTATGCTTTGCAGTGATTTGGGGACATTTTATGTTTGAGAAAGTATATGTGTGCTGTTTGTGCAAACTATTTGATAACTCACCCTCTGAATGGTTAATTCCAGCATTTTTGACCACATCAAAGCATTCTACTAAGTCACAGCATGGATACTTATCCCACTCCTACTCTTCTGACGTCTGTTATCCCTAGAAAAAAAATACAACTTAACAGGGAAAAAAAAAAAGAACAGGGAACCAGTGTGTGACCATGCAGCCCAAAAAACACCAAACAACAATGCAATGAGCCACACTTAGGTGGCTTAAATAGTAGTGACAGTCTCAAACTCACTTGTTCTTTCAAGTTACTAAAGAACATTCTTTAGTAACTTGGCTAGCTTTGTAATGCTGACTGGTGACTTCAAAAACTGTGCAGACTAGTAAGGAAGTTGCAGGTGTACCAACACTTAGCAGCATCTTAAAAACTTCATAAATAATGCCACAAACTCTAGTCTTAGTTCAAAACTCACTTATATTCAAAAACAAAAACATAAATATGGTTTAGCGCTTTCATTCCAAACTTTGGAACTTCTTCAGAACTATGGCTTACAAGTTAGAAACTCCTTTAATTATTAAAATAAGTTGCCAAATGACCAATCATCAGTCACAATCAATTAAGCAGTAGAAGTTAAATAAATATACAAAATTAAATAGTTTTAATACATCAAAAAATCATTGTACTAAAAATTCATACAAAACCAACTTGGTGCATATAATCCACATTAAAAACCTATAGAAAAAAGTGTGTGAATAAAAAAATAAAAGACATGTAAGGTTAAAAAGTTTAAAAAGTGCAAAAATAAGAAGTGTGGAAGTAGGCTTAAATATATGAATTGTAAAAGGATAGAAAGTGTACAGAGCTAGCTATTATTAAAGTTTAGCTGCTCTGTTTTTTTAGAATGGGGTAAAAGATGTATATTAATTTAAACCACGGAGTGTTGCAGCATTATTAATTAATTAATTCAAGCATTAACTAAGTCTTATTTGCCATATTAGCTCTCTCCACTTTAATTCTGTTTCCCATGCAACATCCCTAGGAGATAAAGTTTCAGTTTCCAAGATACCAAACTGAAATGTAGTGTAGGTAGGGCATAATAAAGTATGCTTGAGCAGTGCACTGTTGGTGTTTCTCTTGTTGATAGCATACAAATGTTCACAGATTATTTTTCTTATCTGTCTTTCAGTTTTACATATATAGAAATTCCTGCAACCATTACAGATAGCGAGATAAAACACCCCCTTAGATGTTCAGTTTCCATCACCTAAAAAGATATCACCTAAAAAGATATCTGTAGTGGGTGACCCTACCTTGACCTTGTTCTTGTTTAAAGTGTAAAAACACTGATTACATGCACCGCATCTCTTTGTGCCAGTTCTTTTATGCCTTGACATGTCCTTTTTAGGGTTTTCTAGTAGGTTTTTCAAGTTTCTGTCTGTTTTAAAGATACATTTAGGTGCATCATTTAAAAATGACAAAATATCCAAGTTACCCTTAAAAATACCCCAGTTTTTGCCAAGTATCTTTTTAATTTCCTTCGAATGTGACCCATAAGATAATACCATAGAATTGATGTAGCTGCTATTTTTGGAAGAATTCATCAGGGGAATAGGGATAACAGTCTTATCTTACCCTAACAATGTTTTTTATTTGTTCCTACAACCAATAATAATTTCATCACCTAACTTTTTCAAAAGGTCTTGAGAGTAACTTCTTTCTGTAAACAGACAGGTCAGCTTGTTTAACTCCACTTTGATGTTCACCAAATCTGAACACATCCTAGCAGCTCTGACCAGTTGCCCCTTGAAAATATTTGTTTTTGTATGCCGTGGATAGCAACTGTTGCATTCTAAATTGCTATTTGAGAATGTTGGTTTCCTGAAAATTTTGGATCCAAAACATTCCTTGTTCAAATCTTTGTATAGTGTGATGTCAAGATAATTAATTTTGTGGTCAGAGTGTGTGTGGGGGTAAATTTGAGAAAAGTTGATGTGTTATTAATATAAGTACAAGTCTTCAATAAATGTCGCTTGATCTTTCCAGAGAATAAGTACATCACACAAAAAACAAAGGTAAACAAGCAATTTATCATTGTACTCAGAGTTAAAGACAAAAGCACATTCCCAGGTATACATAAAAAGGTTAGCATACATGAGGTGCAACTTACACCTATGACTACTCCTCTTAGTTGTCGTAAAAACTCCCCCTAAAAATTAATACAATTTTTGTGAAGTATGATATTAATAACTTCCATAATAAAGTTTATCATTGTATTGTCCAGACTGGTTAGTTCCAGAATAGCTGCATGGAAATATTCCAGACATTCCTTGTAGGGTATTGAGGTGAAAATATTAATCACATCTATCATAGAAAAACTAACATTTTGTTGAAAATACTCATGCTTAGCTTTAATAAGGAAATACCACTAATGGGTCTGTGATGGAGTTATGTGCAGCAACTGTAAGTCCTTAAGGAGGGGGTTCATCACATCTTTGTGTATTTTAGGTATTCCAAAGGCCATTGGAATAACTGGATGTTTATTAATGAGAAACTCATAGAATTTATTTTCTTGATGTGAAGTTGTTCTATCTCACCGTTCATTCTTACAGATGGATTTGGAGCCAATCCTCGGCTCCAAATCGACCTACTACAAAGCTCGAGATCTTCAGACAGCTCAAGTAAAAGTCCCTATCCCATGCTGCACCTTGAGTTACCTCAGATCTAGTTTGCTGTTGCAATAGATCGGAGGTTTCTTAGCACAGCTTGAGCAAGTGTAGCTTTTTTTCAAAAAAATTTTCAAAAAATTTGTCTTACATTTAATACTTAGTGTTAGTTATTGATAATTATAACTTTAATAGTTTAATATTAGATAGTTCTCTTCTCCCTTTGGCCTTCATTTTTTATAGGCCTTTACTATTCCCTTACCCTTGTTTTTGGTGTGCCTTTATAACAATATTAGCATAGTTTTATATAGCGTGTAGTAAGCTTCTTTAAATGTTAGACATCTCGTGTGAGTGTATTTAGATAGTTATAGATTACATTTATTCATATACAGCCCATTTGTTGTTAAGGGCTAATTACTGTAGTTAAGTTTGCTAAAGTTTGTGTGTGTGTGCATTCTTCTTTGATACTAGAGTCTGTTATTATACAGTTAGATATTTTTGGTACTGTAGGTTTCAATATGGCTGACCAGGAGAAAGGCAAACATCCTAAGTCTGGCTTTAAAGATGTCAGTGACAGATAGTCACGTAAATTGTGTTTATTGTCTCAGAGCCTTGCACTTACGAGAGAGCTGCTCTATTTGCCATTCTTTTTCTACCAGAGTATTACATGAAAGGAAATGTAAACTCATTGATAGAGGACTTCTGAAATCTTCTTTTCAGGAAGCTTTGAGCAACCAGGATAAATCTAGCAAGTCTCCCAAGTCTTTCAAGTCTTCTAAGGCTTCTTCATCTGATTTGTCAAAATCCAAGAAACTGTCGACGTCAGCTACACAGCCCTCAGAGCTGAGACTCCTGTCTTTTCAGAGCTGGTCCCCAGTCCTGGAACCAGTCTCTGAAGTACTAAAGTCTCCTATTCTCCAGTCGGTACCACCCTCAATACATTCAGCTCGGTCCTCGATTAGCCTATCCAATTTGGATGTGGATCGTGTGGTGCAGAAGCAGCTACAGGCACTCGCGTTTGCTAAATTTTTATCGGCTCTGACCCAAGTGGTTTCAGAACCGAAGACTGTTATGCCATTGACTTATTTTCCTCCTCCAAGCCATACTGGTCCATCAGAGTCAGAGGAGTTGGACCTCATGATTGTGGAGCCTTCGGAGCTGATGCCTGCTCCAGTGTCATTGGTTCCGTTTACTCAGATTTCCTCAGTGCCCATCGAGGAGTCTAGGAGCTGACACTCTCCGGTTGGGTCCCGGGAAGATAGTTGGACTGACCTGTTGGCTCTGACATTGCCTCTCGGGGCCTTGGCTCAGATGAGTTTGGCTCCTACCTTTGGTTCGGAGCCCACTGTTCTGGTGCTGAGGGGATTGGTTGTTTCTTCAGATCCAGCTGTTCCTTCTCATCAGAGCAGAGGTCCCTTTGAAGTCATGAGGAGAGTAATGTCCCCCAGGACATCCACAACTTCAGGACCAACTACCTCCTCCCCAAAAGTGCCTGTGTCCACTTATGCCTCACAAATCCCTTTGAAGTGTAGAGACCCTGAACCTCAGGAAGTCCCACTGGTTGGCCCCTGCTCATCCAAGACCTTTCCAGAAGTACCCACTGATGAGGTTCCCAGGAAGAGAATTTGCAAGTGGAAGCACTTAGACTCCCCGCAGGAGTCTCTCATATCTGACACCGACTTAGATGAATCAGAAGGGTCCCCACGACCCCCCTCTGAAGATATCTCATTTGCAGATATATTAGAAATCCTTATGCAGAGGGGTGGCTGGAAGCCCACCAACCCTACTGATGATGAGTCGGTTCTCCTGAAGGTTTTCAGGTCTCAACCCTCCACTTCTTGGTTGTCTCTGCCCTTCGATGAGCTCATGGAGCTGGTTTCATGAAGGGCATGGGACTGTCCAGACACCATGGACCCTGTCCCTAGGAGGCCCAATAAATTTATTTCTGCCCACCCAGGATGAGCCTTTTCTCACTATGGGAGTGCCTGTTGATGCCATGATGGTGGCAGCAGCCACCAAAAAGGAAATGTTAGAAACTTTTCGGCCCAAAGTTAAGGAAACTTTGACCAGGTGTGAGCAGGAAGGAAAGACTCTGTCTGCCGTCGGAGTCCATTTTTCCACCCCTACTAGACCCTACCCCAAGGGTCAAAAGGGAGGAAAGATGTGGTTCCAGAAAGCCCATGGAGCCTTTCTGGCCACATGTGGTGAACCCCCCTCCAGGGGCAGAGGAGGGGTCAATAATGGAAGATACTGCCCTTGCAGCAGAGGGGGTTTGAAAACCAGGGTGACAGAGACCAGTTCTTTGGGAAGCTTTACCAGCGCTCCTGAAAGGAGGCCCGACTGTCCTACTCTGGAGGCAGTCGGGGGTCACTTACCTTTGTATCCAGACACCTGGCTCAAAATAATAAACAACAACTGGGTACAAAGTATAGTTTCCAGAAGTTATATTATTTCCTTTGCCATCCCCCCTCCATTGACAACAAAAATCCTGGACATTCCACCCACTTACAGGGAACAAACAACAACAGAGGTCCAAACTTTGCTAAGAAAAAGAGTCATCCAACCAGTCCCAGCAGACCAGACAGGATCCGGAACTTACTCAAGATTCTTTTTAGTTCCAAAAAAGACAGGGGACTGGAGACCTATCTTGGACCTCAGCAGTCTAAACAGATCTGTCAAGAAAGAGAAGTTCTGGATGCTCACGCATCAGTCAATACTTCCCTTTTTAAGGAAAGACAGTTCGATGTGCTAGATAGATCTTCAGGATGCGTACTACCATATAAAAATGGCCAGATCATGCAGGGATCATCTGCACTTCTGGCTAGGAGTCAATCATTACCAGTTTCAAGCCTTGCCCTTTGGTCTCACTACAGCCCCCAGAGTGTTCACCAAATGTATGGCAGTGGTCACATCTCACCTGAGGTGTTTAGGATTCCAGGTGTTTCTGTACTTAGAAGATTGGCTCCTCACCACCACCACCACCAGGCATCAACTAATAAAAGCCAGGGACATCACTCTTACTCTTTGAAATCAACTGGGCATTACCATAAATTCAGAAAAATCTGCCTTGTCGCCATCTCAACATATCATTTTTATCTGAGCAGAATTGGACACCACCACTTTAAAATTTCCTGCAGAAAGGATATTACTACTTCATCAGCAAATCGAGAACATCATATCCAGAGACAAGGCTCCAATATCAGAAGTGCTAAAGTTCTTTGAGATGATGGCAGCTGCAATAATAGCGATTCCGTTGGGTTGCATGCACATGCGGATTCTACATAGATTGCTGTTCACTCAATGCTCTTATCAAGAGCTTCCAATGTCTCATCTCATTATTGTAACAAACACATGCAGAAAGGACTCTCTCCCTCTGGGGACAGTTGCGATTCAGACAGACAACATGTCAGTGGTCTGTTTCTTGAACAAAAAAGGAGGGACCAGGTCCTATCCCCTTTGTCGAGAGGCCCTAAGTGTATGGCAGTGGGCTACATCCAGCCAACGTTTTCTGATAACATTGCACATCCCGGGGAAATCCAACGTGATTGCAGACAAACTGAGCAGGACAATTTAGTTGCCTCACGAGTGGTCCCTCAAAAAAGAGTTAGCGGAGAGTATATTCCACAGATGGGGCCAGCCTTGCTGCAATCTTTTTGCTTCCCACATGACCACAAAATGCACTCATACACAATTGGCCTCCAGGTCTCCTATATGCATTCCCACCAATTCCCCTGATACCCAATGTACTACAGAAAGCAAAAACCCTGGGAAGGACCATCATTCTAATAGCCCCTCATTGGCCTCATCAGATTTGGTTCCCCTTCCTTCAACCTCATCTGTTGGAAGACCCTTGGATTCTGGACCCAGTTCCAGATCTTCTGACGCATTTGTTGGGGGCTCTTCATCCCTCCCTTCAGTCCCTAAAATTGACAGCATGGATGCTCCAATTCCCAGCATAGCCAGGTTCCATAACCTCTCAAACAAATGTAGCATATTTCAATATCTTCTCATAAATCCTCTACTAGGAAGTTGTACCTTAGCAAATGGAGATTTTCTATAAGAGCTTCTCAGAATAGCATTGATGCCTACCAAGCCCCCATTACCTCTATATTAGAATTTTTGACTTTGCTTTTCAACAAAGGAGCAGTGGCAGCTACAGTTCAGGTACAGCTTGCCGCCATCTCTAATTTTCATCTTGGCTTTAAAGGATTGAACATAATGTCACACAAGCTATCCAAAAGCCTTTCTCAAAGGGACCTTCCACCTCAGACCACCAGTGAAATTCCCTTATACCCCATGGAACCTAAATGTTATGCTTTCACACATTATTTTCCCACCTTTTGAGCCAGCTTCCTCATGTGATTTGAAATTTTTGTCTTGGAAGACTATCTTTTTAGTAGCCATCACATCTGCCCGTAGAGTATCAGAGCTGCAGGCCTTGTCTGTAAAACCTCCTTATTTGTTTTTTCATGCTGACAGAGTGTCCCTGTGAACAAATCCTTCATTCTTACCTAAAGTTTTTACTGAAGCTAACCTTAACCAAATCATAGATTTACCAGTGTTTTTCCCCAAACACACCAACAGCTTAAAGAATATGCTGCACAAGCTTGATGTTCATAGACAGCTCAGATTTTACCTGGATAGAACCAAAGAGTTCAGAAGATCAGAACAACTTTTTGTTTCCTTTTCAGATTCTAGGAAAGGTTTGCCTGTGGCAAAAACAACACTATCTAAATGATTATCTGATTGCATCACTTTCACTTATTCAGCTGCCAATTTACCTTTACAACCTAAAATTAAGGCTCATTCTACCAGAGCAGTGTCCACATCCTCTGCTTTTTCTTCTAGGCTTCCTATAGACAGCATTTGTGCAGCAGCTACTTGGTCAAGACCTCATAACTTTATCACTCATTACAAAGTTGATATGGTCTCCAGGGACAGGGCCTCCTTTGGTTCTACTGTCCTGAAAAACATACTCCCGTGAGCCACCCGAGAAAGATGGTGCTTGGGATGCTACCCATCTGTAAGAATGTACAGCGAGATTGAACAACTTCACATAAAGAAGTTATGTACTCACCATAACGTTCCATGTGAGTTGTTCATCTCGCCATCATTCTTACTTCTCACCCTCCTTCCCCCTCCAAGGTTTTTCAAGGACCGAGATACTAGTTTTATCATGGTTGCTCTATCTTTCTATGGTTTTTACCTAAAAAAGTGATAGAATGGCATATGGTATTGTTAGAGACAGCAAACAAGATCTGAGGTAGCTCTAGGTGCATCATGGGATAGGGACTTGGCCTTGAGCTATCTGAAGACCTCGAGCTTTGTAGTAGGCCGACTTGGAACCGATCCTCGGCTCCAAACCCATTTGTAAAAATGAAGGTGAGATGAACAGCTCACATGGAATGTTATGGTGAGTACATAACTTCTTTTTTTTTAATATAAGACTGGAGTTTGTGGCATTATTTATGAAGTTTCCAAGATGCTGCTAAGTGTTGGTAAATCTGAAACTTCCTTACTAGTCTGCACAGTTTTTGAAGCCACCAGTTAGCATTGCCAAGCTGACCTAGTTACTAAAGAACATTCTACAAGTGTGTTTGAGACTATCACTACTATTTAAGCCACCCAAGTGTTACTACATAAGCCTCATTGTGTTAGTTGGTATGCGACTTAGTAAACAGCCCTTGCCCATTTTGTGGGGGGTCAGTCTTCATTTCATCCAGTGGTGGAGGACTCTGTAATGGACAGCAGTCATTCCTGAGATCACTGACATACCTCTCCAGCTTCCTGTGGTGGGGCTCTTTCAGCTACCATGAACCAGGGGTCAGCCACATGATCTTCATCTGTTCCAGTGCTCCAGCCAGGCATGGAAGAACCATCTTTACTCGGGCATAGAAACATACTGGAGAATGCTGCTGGATGTGTCCAGCAAAAGAGATCTCTTGATAGTGTAGATATTCCTTCTCGAAGTCAGTCACTGAAGATACCTGTAAAGAAAACAAAAGTTAAACACTGTTCATCATAAGATGTGATATCCATAAGAAAAGTTGATTTTCTTACCTTAGCCAAAAAATTGTTAAGACAGTCAATCATATTACACAGAATTCAGTACCTGTAAATCAGGTTAGTCAAAACATTCTTCAGGAAGGCATAACAGATGATTCTAACTAGACAGAGACAAGGATTCCTGTCCAGCAGATTCACAAGCACAAAACTCTGATGCTGAGGAAAACTGGTCCTCATAGCCTTCTATGGAGGAATTTTCTTTTTCTCAGAGTATTGCCAGGATGAACAAATGGATATTCCCCCAAACCGTAGAGATATTATGATATGTTAGAAGTTGATATGCCTCATTCTGCGCCTAGTCCTCCTTTAGTCCCAGCCCTACAGGATGCTTATAACTCTGTCAGTAACAACCCTGATTCACAGCCTTCAGTCCCTAAAATCAGATAGGCTTTACAAAGTTTCTCAAAAAACAAGCACTTATTTTTTTTTCACCTTAGGTCGGATCCTGCAGCAATATCAATATCTATGCTAGATGGGAACAGGCTCCTGGTGTCATCCAGCCTTTCCACTTTGGATAAGGAAGGGCAGATTTTGGAGAGATTTCATAATATTTTTTTTTTCTTCTTCCACTTTGGCATATGGAATTCTTATTTATCAGTCCCATATGTGGGAGTATGTGTTTTTTCTACAAACAGTTTGAGAGATCTAGCTACCAGTCTTCTCCCTGAAGTGCCTGTCTCAATTCTACTGTTTCCAACATTTCCCAAGTATCTAAACATGCTTTAAGGAGTGTGTATAATTGTGCAAATACTATACATAGGTCCTCTGTTTCTGCTATTGTTTTGAGGAGCTATGCCTGGGCATGATATCAACAATTTTCTGAAATTCTAATGGGGTAAAGCCTGAAATTCTGAATTCAGAATTAGACAATGAGGTTTTATTTGGTCCATCTGTCACTCGGGTCTTCAAGCGATTTGATGAGAGAGAGACATTTAGGGAGTGTGTAAGATTTTCATCTCCCCCCACCCCCTTACAAATGTCTCAGATCCTCTTTCATGGTTAAGAAACAAAAAAGCAATCCCTGCCTACTCAGGTCAAACAAGGAAACAAAAAGTGATAGCAGGAGCAAAACAAGGATCCTTTTCAAAAAAAAAAAAGAACAGTCTACAACTTCAGAATAACTATGCCAGCATTCTTGCCCCTCCTTTCCCCTTCTGTCCCAATCAAACTGTCCTTACATCTTGCTCTATACATTCCTCCTTGACAACAGACTGTCACAGACCCATGGGTGTTAAAGATGGTTCAGGAGGGACACAAGTGGAACTGGATACAAAATGGAGGGTGGGGGGGGGGGTTCCTCTTCATCCTCTGAGTTAAAGATAATTTTTTTACTCGGGTTGCTCAGCACCTGCTCACACTAAGGGGCACAGAACCAGTGCCGTTAAATCAAGGAGACAAAGACATCCATTCCAGAATGTATATGGTACCATAGAAAGATTCTTCTTGGAGACCAGTTCTGGACCTTTTCTTCCTAAAATTGTATGCGCAAGCTCCAAAATTCAAGATGTTAACCCTTCACAGTCTGTTACCTCTCATTCCACAGGGAAGCTTTCTGATAACATTGGACCTAACAGATGCATACCATCACAAAGATTCAGGACATTTCTAAGATTTTCTGTGTCTGTTTCACAACATCAGTTTTCTGCATTACTCCTCAACTTATCTGCTGCTGCAAGGATGTTTACAAAGTGTTTAGGTCCAGTCATAGCTTATTGTAGCTGGAACGGCACTCATATGTTTACTTATTTATAAGACTTACCTATCTTTGTAGAGTCTTCTCCTAGATGTCAAGAGCCTTTTAATGCAGGAGAAAATGGATTTTTGTCTGGAAAATGTCCTGAGCTTCTCAACTCAGTCTCAGACTTTAGGCAGAGTGTTTCTCAGGATTCATGACATCTGTGATTCTCATGATTCTTCTTGCCATGTTTCACATGAAATGATTTAATGGCATCTAAAAACACATGGACCCAACATTTTTATCTTCTCATTTTCAGATACCAATCTTGGGCTTGTAATAAAGGAGCTGCGCTGCTTGAAACTACAAACACAAGCAAATGCAGGTCCCCTTTTGTCCTCAACCTACAAGTCAGTTTGTAATTACAGATGCCTAAAATTTTGCTTAGGGGCAGTTTCCATGGGGGTAAAGGTGGAAGGTAAGTGGTATTCTTCAGACAGACCAAAGCACATAAATATAAAAGATGCTGGATGTGGGCAACGTCTTAAAAGCACTTAATCATCTATGGTCCCCCTGGAGCTCTCCAGGTGATTGCCATCAACAAGCAATGGGGCACAATTTTGTATCCTGATTGCAGGTTGGCAATGATTGTTTGAAAGTTAGCTTTTCAGCACTCTTTAACCCTCCAAGCATCTTACATTTTGTTAGAGCAAAACATAGTGGCAGACAACCTAAGCAGGACCAGGACAGACCATCATGAATGGAAATTGAATGAGGGTGTCTTCCAGGAATTGATCCAGCTGTGGGAAACACCTGAAATAGATCTGTTTACCTTCATTCAAACAGACAACAGATTCTGCTCCAGGACTCTGTGCAAACAGGCCTGTAAAAAAAGTGCTTTTTCATTCCCATGGTTGTGAATGTTCCTTTATGCATTTCCATCCTTTCCATTCACACAAAATATAATTCTGAAGATTCAGAAGGACTCTCCAAAACTAATTTTGGTGACCCTCTTTTGGCCTAGGCAATATTGTTTCTCCTTTCTTATGGAATTGGACAAGGGCAATTGTCACAAGATTCCTCACAAACTGGACCTTCTCACGCAAGACAAAGAAGTTTTACACATTCTCAAACATCTTCAATTAACTACCTGGATGATTCAATTCTAATACCTATTTGGCACCTCTTTTCATAGAATGTGCAGCAGGTACTAAGGGAAACCAGAAAAATTGCAACTAGAAAATCTTATATTGCAAGTGAAAGAGATTTTCTAGGTGGTTCCTAGCCAATAACCAGGACCCAGTCTCAGATTATGTACCACTGGTGTTTTATTTATTTGAAATGTGAGGACATAATTTGATTCTGTCAAAAGGCTTAGGCTCCCCCACTGAAAGTTACATTGCAAACTTCCTGAGCTCCACTGCAGTGAATGGGTTAATATAGCTAGTTTTACAGGAAACATTCTTTAGCACAGAGATTTATTTTGTCTGCTAACTTAGTGTACCTTTTTAATATTATTATATATCTGAAAATGGAGAACATGTAGTCTTTGTGCTAGCCTATGTCCTGCCCTTAAAAAAAATATACTTTTAGACAGTGACTTACATGGTATATTTCTGGCTTCACATGTCCCTGGACTGCAGTGTCATTAGATATTATATAAAGGCATATAGGTGGGGGGGTGGTAATGCCTATTAACAGAACTTGGTCTTATGCATTACCTTTTTAGACAATACATTTATGCACAATTAAATAGACAACTGTTTTTTCGGGACCAGTTGTTTCTCTGCTGACTGCATCATTGGCACTGGTGACATCATCTATATCAGTATCAGTGTCTACCTCTGCTTCTGGTAACCTAAATACTAAGCCTTTTGGTGCTGAAGGTCACTAGTCCAAGACTGTCAGTGCTGTTGTCAACATTAACATCCCAGTGGTCATTGCTGGTGCCATCCATGTTGGCATTTGATGCCTCAGCAAAGAAGCCTTCCTCGACACCAAAACAGGGTGCACTGCCAGGAGATGGATGGTTTCTTTAACACCAAGTTCTTTGTTGATGACGTGGAAGAGACTAATGGCTTCCTCTGTACTTAATGTTTTTCCTGTGGACTGTCCAGGAAGGATGCATAAATCAGAGACAACTTGATGGCTGGTTGTGATCTCCTTGGATGAATCAGCATCATCATTTCCACCCCAGATGGTCTGTAATGTAATATTTTAGCCTGATCATCTTCACCCCAGTGTGTCAAGATAGGAAAATATATATTGAAAGATCAGCTGTATTACATACAAATTCCTCTTCCTCAAAACTGGATGATTCCACCTGAATATTTCCAGGATGGGAAGATGAATAGAAAACATCTTGACTCCCCTAGAGATTCCCCCCATCACTTTTACTGACCTAGAAGAAAATGCTTCCCTTGCATCCCCTCTAATGACCCCAAATTTGGAGGAGGAATTTAGAGATAATGAGATGGGGGGGGTCTCGAGTTTCCACTGATGAGGAAGTTTTGCAGGATTTTTTTCTCTCCAACTCAGTGACCTTCTGGTTGGTTTCTCTTTTGTCCGAATGGCTTTGCTGGTTGTGCAGAGGGTTTGAAAATAGCCAGATATGGTGGTACCTATTCCAAGGAGTCTGGACAGGATCACCATCACATCACCCACCCACAAGAACCAAAAATGTTTCTTGTAGCGAACACTGTTTTCAGGAAAAATATACGAGTAATCTCCATTAGTCCATCCTGTGACAAGGACTATCAGGCATTGGGCCAACTCAGAAAGCACATATACTCATCAGTAGCCTTTTGAATCAGGATTATGAATTACCAAAAGCAGATGACCAGGTTTCAGCAGAACTCAGTCAAAATGCTAGCAGCACTTAACACTTGAACTAGAATTTACAACAGACGTTAGTGTCCCAACTGGAGACTGTTATCAAAATAAATAACACTAACACTGTTAAAAATGCCTTCAATACAGCAGCCTGTATCTTTTGCCACTGACTTTTATGATGACTCATCCTTGTTTGAGACTCAGGTGAATAAAAAACTACACAGAAATAAGCAAGAAGGGAAGACACTTACAGCTGCAGGACTGCAGTTCTCCTCTTCTCTAAGAACTTTTTTTTCTGAAACCAGTGATGTAATGTTGTCCCTATCTCGCCTTCTTTCTTGTTAGTTGGGTTTGGAGCCAATCCTCGGCTTTGACTCGGCCATATTCTAAACCTCGAAAACTTCCACTGGCTCAAGGCTAGTCCCTATCCCATCGTGCCTAGCGATATTTACCCAGATCTTGTTTGCCGCTTGAAGCTTCGAGATTGCTGGATACTGACTCAGGCTGTTTTTTTTAATTTTATTGTAGTTTTCTGGCGTTAAATCATGATATTTCATCAGGGTCTCTCTGTAGTATAGGAGTGTTTGTTTAGCCCCCCCCCCCCCCCCATCTCCGCTTTCTGGTTGTTGTTGCTGTTGTTTAGGCCATCGTTCTTTCTCCAGGCCTATTCCCCTTGTCGAACCCTTTTTTTTCTTAGAGGATTCCCCCTTACTCTTAGCCCATTTCAGTTAGAGAGCTTTCCCCTTATTCCCTCCTTTTTCTTTTCTGGTAAGGAGTAGCTGCTTAAGTTAGAGGGTCTCCTCGGTCAGGTGAGTTGTTGTTTAACTTAGAGGCTCTCCCCCTTCTGTTATCTTCCTACCTTCTGTTTTTTGTTGTTTAAAAAAAAAGTTAGTTTCTTAGTTTTTAGTGGTTATTGTAAAGCTGTTTGTCTGATACCTATAGCTTCAGCGTATTGTAGTTACTATATTGGGCTTTGTTGTGGTTGTGATAATGTCCAATGAAGCGATCAAAGATTCCAAACCTTCTGGATTCAAAAAATGTGACTCGTGCTCCCAGAAAATGTCCCTGACTGATGGACATACGAGTTGCATTTATTGTTTGGGAGCTATGCACCTGCAGGAGTCATGTTCTATTTGTAATGCTTTCAGTGCCAGAGTCCTGCAGGAGAGCAAAAACAAACTTATTTTGCGAGGTTTACTAAAAGGACCTTTTGACACTCCAACAGAAGGGAATCTGGCTAGTAAACCAGGGAAATCACCCAAACTGACAACTTTGTTGGTTTTGACTTCGGAGCCATCAAGATACTTAGAGAAATCTACCAGTTCGTCGGATCCAAAACCTCTCGGGTCTGACAAGACCTTATCTCCTGCGGTTCCACCAGTGTCCTCAGAACCATCTAGGAGTCATAAAAGTACTAGATCTCCTTCCTTGAAACTGGTGTGGTCTGCTCCACAGTCACCGCTTCTGCAGTCTGTGGCAGGCAGTGACCGATTGTCCACCCACTCCTCTCGATCGTCCAGGATTCTTTCGGATGATGATGGAGATGGTGGTGAAGCAGCTTCTCAAGATGCGGGCTCTCAACAAAATATTATTGAGCCCAGCCTGTATGGATGTGGAGCTGACTACTCTTCCTCCCGGTCCATCTATTCCTCCTTCTGCTCACCTGAGCTCAGAGCCGGAGTGCATGGAAGTCATTGTGGTGGAACCATCAGTTCTGAAAACCTCCTTTCTCTTGGTTCCGATATCTGCTCTGATCTCCTCAATACGCCCTTCTATCGAGGGATCTGGGAGCCGACACTCCCTCATCGGTTCTGAGGGGGGGAGGCATTAGACCCTTGTCTGACCCCACTTTCCCTCTTGGAGTTTCAGTGCAGGTGAGCTCGGCTCCCACATCAGCCTTGGAGCCATCACCCTCGGTACGGGAGAGGTCTGTCAACTCTGCGGAGTTGGGGGCACTCTCAGACTGGGAGCGTGGTGCCTTCGAGGTGATGAGGAGAGTTCTGCCCTCTCAAACAGCTCCTCCCTCGGCTTCAGCTACTCCGTCCCCTAAGGAGCCAGTGTCTTTCCTCTCAACACCCGTCTATTCTAAGCGCAGGGAGCCAGTGCCTCAGGATGCCCCATTGGGTGACCCTCCCTTCAAAAACCTCCGCAGAGCATCCCCCTGAGGAGGTCCCCCAGATGAGGACATGTAAGAGGAAGCATGTGGACTCCCCTGAGTCTCTGACATCGGGCGTGGACTTGGAGGACTCAGAAAGGTTCCCGCGGTCTCCTCTGAGGATGTCTCATTCTCCGACATCCTGGAAATACTCAGGCAGAGGAGTGGCTGGAAGTCACTTTCTCTTCTGAGGATGAGTCCGTGTACCTGGATTGATTTGGTTTCTGACCCTCCACCTCTTGGGTATCTCCACGCTTTGACCCACTGCTAGGGGTAGTAAGTTGAAAGGCGTGGAGCTCTCTGGAATTAATGGAACCAGTTCCGCGGAGGCCCCATAAATTCATAACGGCCCCTGATGACAAATCCTTCCTATCCAAGGGTGTGCCAGTTGATGCTATGGTGGTGGCGGCAGCAACTAAGAAGGAATTAGCAGAGACTTCTACATCTGTCCATCCGCTGAACAAAGAGTCATGTACAATGGACAGATAAGGTAAGCGTGTCTTTACTTCAGCGGCCTTTGCTCTCAGGTTGCTGAATTATCTATCCCATTTCACCCATCTTCAGAGGGATCTCCTGAAAAAGCTAGGAGAAACCCTACAGGATCCTACAGCTGTGGGAGCTGCAGATAAGACTGCTTCTCAGCTTGCAACTTTATCTTTGATTAGTTAATTCCTCCATGCGGCTTATCTCCTATGCAGCCAATGGAGTGAGCAGTGCTGCAGGCACAGGAGTCACCTTATAAAGGTATTCCTGGATGCGCCTTTGTCAATTTGCGGAGCCTTTCAAGTCCTCCTTTACCAGTGCCCCCTTTGATGGCTCGTCGTTGTTCGGGCCTAAGGTAAAAGAGACTCTAACCAGGTATGAGCAGGATGGCTAGACTCTTTCTGTCATGGGAGTACATTTTTCTGCGTCTTCTGGACCTTACCCCAAAGGTCAAAAGGGTGGAAAAATGTGGTTCCAGAAATCCCAGGAAACTTCGCCTGATGCATGTGGTGAATTTTCCCCCTGGTGCTGAGGGAGAAATAATAATGAGAGACGCCGCCCTCGCAGCAGAGGGAGTCTGCAGAGTCAGGCGACAGAGATATGTTGTCTGGGAGGCCCTTCCAGTGCTCCTGAAAGGGAGTCCACCTGTCCATCGCTGGAGGCAGTCAGGGTAAGATTGTCACTGTACCCAGAAGCCTGGTAAGAGATCACAGAAGACACATGGGTACAGTCGATAATATCCAGGGGATACAATATTCCTTTCTCCATGCCACCTCTTCCCCCAAAACAAAAATCCATCCCAGATTTGCCACCCAATCTGAGGGAACAAGCAACTCTAGAAGTTCAATAGTTGCTAAGAAAAAGAGTCATCCCCGTAGACCAAATCGGATCCAGAACTTACTCAAGGTTCTTTTTAGTACCAAAGAAAACAGGGGACTGGATGCCCATTTTGGACCTCAGCAGACTCAACAAGTCTGTCAAAAAGACAAAGTTCCAGATGGTGACACTGCAGTCCATACTTCCCTTTCTGGGAAAGGACAATTGGATGTGCTCCATCGATCTCCAGGATGCGTACTACCATATCAAGATGGACAGGCGATCCAGGAGATTTCTACGCTTCCGGCTGGGAGCCAGTCACTACCAGTTCAGAGCTCTGCTCTTTTGCCTCACCACAGGCCCCAGGGTGTTCACCAAATGCATGTCAGTAGTCACGGCTCATCTGAAGCATCTAGGATTCTGGGTGTTTCCATATCTATATGACTGACTCCTTACTGCCACCACTGAGCATCGACTAACCAAGACAAGGGACACCACAATACACCTCTGCTCTCAGCTAGGCATCACTATAAACTACGAAAAGTCTGCCTTATTGCCTTGTCAATAATTATAGGAGCAGATATAAACACCAAAGACATGATAGCAAAATTGCCTTAGGAGACGGTGTCCACCATTCAACACCAAGTTGCAACTCTATTCATGAGGAAAAAGACTCAAGCAAGATTTGTTCTCAAAGTCTTGGGCTCAATGGCAGCAGCTATAACTCTAGTTCCCTTGGCACATTTCCACATGAGGTTATTGCAGTGGCTCCTCTTTGCTCAATGGTCCATGCAAGATATACCCATGTCTCACAAAATTCTCATTACGGAGACTTGCAAGAAGGACCTAAAATGGTGGCTTCAGTCCACCCAGCAGACGATAGGCAAACTGTTCGTTCTCCCCCAACCAGTGGCCACAGTGACCATGGATGGTTCTGCGGGGGGGGCATTATCTGGGACAGACTGTTCAAGGAACTTGGCAACAACATGAGTACCATTTGCACATAAATGTCCTCAAGATGAGAGCGGTGCTTTTGGCATTGCAAGCACATCACAGATCTCTCCTCATGGGGACGATTGTGATTCAGACGGACAACATGTCAGTGGTATGGTACATTAACAGACAAGGCAGAACCAGATCCTATCTCTTATGTTGAGAGGCCCAAAGAGTATGGCAATGGGTGATGTCCTCCCAACGCTTTCTGATCACGACACACATCCTGGGTAAATCCAGCATATAGCGGACAAACTAAGCAGGGCTATCCTTATGCCTCATGAATGGTCTCTGAAAAAAAGACATTGTGAGTCAGATCTTTCGCAAGTGGGGCCAGCCTTGCTGTGATCTTTTTGCCACATCCATCAATGCCAAATGCAGCAGCTTTTTCACCGTAGTCCCCCCACTGGGACAATCACTCAGGGATGCACTTGTTCACGATTGGCCCCTGGGACTTCTGTATACCTCTGCTCCCCAAGGTTTTTCAGAAAGCAAAATCTGTGGATTGCAAGGTAATCCTCATTGCCCCCTACTGGCCTCATCAAATCTGGTTCCCATTTCTATGGTCCCATCTTCTGGAGGAGCCTTGGATAATCTGGTTCCCATCTCTATGGTCCCATCTCCTGGAGGAGCCTTGGATCCTTGACCCAGCTCCAGACCTGCTGATGCATCAGTCGGGCACACTCCATCCTTCCTTACAGACCCTGAAGCTCACACCTTGGTTCCTCCACTTCCCAGTTTAGTTAGGCTTCCTGACATCTCCCCGGCCGTACAACATATTCTCATCTCGTCTCACAAATCCTCTACAAGGAAACGGTATACTAGTAAATGGAAATGGTTCTGTTGTTGGGCTGTCAATAATATGTATCCTTTTACTGCACCCATTTCAAAGATACTAGAATTCCTGGCTGAAACTTTTAACCAAGGAGCAGCAGCAGCAACTATCCAAGTTCAGTTGGCTGCTATTTCCAACTCCCATGTGGGAGAAATGGGTTCTAATTTTATGTCCCACAGGCTATGCAAAGCTTTTCTGAGGGGTACCATTCTTTTGAGACCACCAATAAGAGAACCACTTCCTCCTTGGGATCTAAATTTAGCCCTAGCTGCCTTGATTCTTCCTCCATTTGAACCAGCCAGTTCTTGTGCTCTAAAACTTTTGACTTGGAAAACGATTTTCTTGATCTCCATTACCTCAGCTAGGAGGGTATCAGAATAACAAGCCCTTTCCATTTGTTCCTCTTATTTAATTTTCCACAAAGATAGGGTTTCTCTCAGGACCAACCCTTCCTTTCTACCAAACGTGTGCTCAGACTTCAGTCTGAATTCATCGATAGAACTACCAGTGTTTTTTCCGAACTATGGCAACAAGGCAGAGTATAAACTCCACCAAATGGATGTTCATAGACAATTACATTTCTGTTTGCACAGGACTCAGGAATTCAGAAAATCTGACCAGTTGTTTGTATCCTTTGCAGAGAACAAAAAGGGAACTCCAGTATTGAAAGTGACTTTATCAAAATGGATTTTGGATACCATTCTATAATTCACAGAACAAGCAACTACCAGGGAAAATTCGAGGACACTCAACCAAGGCTTTGTCTACTTCTACTGCCTTTCAGGCCAGACTGCCTTTAGACTCAGTTTGTGTGGTGGCTACATGGGTTAACCCCCATACCTTCATACTCATTACAAAGTAGATGTGGCCTCCCGGAACAAGGCATCCTTTGGTTCCACGGTTCTGAAGAGTATATTCCATTGAGCCCCCCAAGAAGAATGTGCTGGGGACGCTGTCCCAACCAACAAGAAGGAAGGTGAGATAGGGACAACATAACATAAAAAAGCTATGCACTTACCATAACATTCCATGTTTGTTGTTCTTGATCTCACCTTCCTTCTTGTATCCCACCCTCCTTCCCCCTCTTGGAGGATCGAGAGAAGTTATCCATATTTAGCTATATAGGCCTTGATTCCCTTCCTGCCTTATGAGTTGGATAGAATAAGAATTTCTACTTATGGCTTGAGGGTTTCTTCCTATATACATATACATATATTTTTGTTAGATATGTCTATAGTTTATATATCTGCTCATTGTGACCTAGTGTTATGGGTTATCACAAATGAGATCTGGGTAACTATCGCTAGGCATGATTGGACAGGGACTAGCCTTGAGTCACTGAAAGCTCTCGACCTTTAGAATATGCCGAGTCAGAGCAGAGTGTCGGCTCCCAACCCAACCAACAAGAAGGAAGATGAGATCAAGGACAAGAAACATGGAACATTATGGTAAGCACATAACTTCTTTATATCTTCAGAAACTACGGTTCAAAAAGAGTCAACACATAACTTACGGTTTAAGAACAGTCAACAGTTCACTTTTTAGCAGTGTTCTGATAAAAATTAACATGGCTGTGGTGGATTGCAGAACTGATGCTGTCCTACAAGCAAATGTGGTTCTTAAAGTCAGGGATTCCATGTTTTCCCCATCTGGGGCAGCCACAGGATCCCTGAGGACTGCCCCTCTTTGGAGGCAGTCATGGGCTAAATCACTCAACACTTTCCTGCATGGTTTGCCATTTTGCAAGACAATTGTATCAGGAAGATAATATCCAGAAGCTATAACATTACCTTTGTAATCCGACCAAGGCAGGCATCATTAGTGCCAGACATCCCACCCAATCAAAGAGACATCCAGGTGTCCTGCCCAACAGAGAAGATCTAGGGTTTATCCAGTATTCTTTCTGGCTGTCAAGAAGACAAAGGTGCATCAGGCCCATATTAGCTCTTTTCATCCCAAATTATTAAATTGCAGATGGTCATGGTGCATTCAGTCCTTCCATGATTGCACGAAAGAGAGTGGATGTGCTCTGTATATTTTTTGGATGTTTGCTGTACATCAAAAAGTTGAGTAATTTGAAAATGGACTCAAATCCAGTTGGACCAGCCCGGTCAACAAATGTAAAATAAAAATAAAAATAAAATACAATAATCAAAGAGATTCCTACAACTCAGAGTCAGAGACAGTCATTATTAGTTTCAGGTCCTCACATTTAGTCTCATCATAGCTACTAGGAAGTTTACCAAAGGCAAGGCAGCCGTAGCAACTTTCCTCAGGCTGAAGGGCTTTTGTGTTTTCTATTACCTGGATGACTGGCTTCTGGCAACCACCAACAATGGAGTCACTGATCAAAGCAAAGAGTGAGTTATTGTAACTGGTCAGATACTTGAGATTCTCAGTGAATACCACAAAGTTACAGCTGGAGTCATTGCAGACATACATTTTTGTTGAATTTCACCTGGGCATGAGAACTTGTCTAGTCGGTGTTTTGCCAGACAGAATTACCAACATTTATTTCACTGTTTACACTTTCCAATCATCCATCAAACTGACAGTTGTGTTATACTACAAAGTTAAGGGTCTAATAGCAGCAACAATTTTCTAGGTTCCATTTGCAAGATGCAGAATGAGGATACTTCATTGAGCATGCAGGGTCCAGTGGAATCAAAACTCAGAATGTCCCTTCCAATTATACTGCCAAGTATTTGCCATCAGTAGCTTAAAGGGAGGCTTCAACGGGACAATATTTCAGAATGCTGCCCCTTCGTCATTCCTTCTCCCAGGGTGGCAATCACCATAGATGCATCTGCCCAGAGGTTGGAAGTCAGTGTTTAGTGGGGAGAATCATCCAAGGGACCTGGTCACAGCAACAGATCTCGCTGTGCACCAACATGCTGGAGATGAGGGTAGTCCTGCTAGTACTGCAGGCTGTACAGCACTCCCCTCCCAAGGGTAAAAGTGTCATTAATTCTAATATGAAATTGGTCTGGTACATAAACAAGCAGAGGGAAATTCTTCCTTACCCCTTCTATCAGAAGGCCATTGGCCACGCTGACATACTGTTTCTGACTGTAATGTACCTTCCCACTCAAGCTAACTGTGTAGCAGATAAACTAAGCCAATGCTTACCGATGCCTCATGACTGAGTGTCAACACTGGTTCCCATTCCCTTCTACTGCTGGGGAAGGCCCATCATGTGACCTGCTTGCATCCCTGGACAGCTGCAGCTTCTACTTTTCCCTGGACCACCTACAAAAACAAACAATTGCAGGGTAGTCTGGTCCAGCAGTGGCCACTGGATCCTCTTTATGCCTTTCTTCCATTCCCACTCATAATGGAATTCTTGCAGGAAATGAAGATACGCAAGGACAAAGTCATTTTTATAGTGCCATTTTATCCCAGAAAATTTAGTTCTCCCTGTTATAGCTTCAGCTGCTGGAGAAACCTCTTCTTCACAGATCTTACAAAGGTTTTATTTCCCACCCATCCAGCAAGCCTCACCTGGACTTTAAAAATTTCAAACTAACAGCATGGTTTCTCCCTATATTATATTTTGATATGTCAGTATATGAAATAATTCAGACATTTTGCCAAAAATGGCCCTAGAAATTAATATTAAACATTGTCAGATTTCCTGTGTTCTCCTTAATGTTCCACTGGGGGGAGGATATTTGCTCCATGCCTGCACATTTATCATCAGCTTCACTTTTCATTAAACAGAATGAAGCATGTAAGAAGAGATCACTGATTATTTGCTTCCTTTGCACCACAAGAAAATTGAGGCACAAAAATTTAAATGTCACCCTGTCCATGTGTCTATCAGACAGACGTGTTTTTTGTTATAGAAAGTAAAAGACATTACCAGTCAAACAAAATGTACATTCATTACAGCTATATTGTTAATCCTTTTTTTCAAGAGCTCCTCAGTTGATGATATCCATGTAGCTACAACATGGGCTTCATTACATACTTTGTAAGACGCTATAAACATTATGTGATCTCAATATATTGATCTACATTTGTTACCACCATTCTCTGAGGTTTTCTGTCTTGTACCACCCAGGATGTTAGAGCTTAGGATCTAGTGCTAGTTTTGAAGTGATCCGAGCTGAATATACAAGATGCAAAAAGTAATGTACTTACCATAATATTAACTCTTCACAACAAGTCGGCTGACATAAAAAATAATCCACCACCCACATTTCTTTTTCCTTCATTTTCAAGTCCTGTTCTGCAGATCCTGAGACCTTCTTGTACTTTGTTGGACCAATGTGTACTTAGGTTAAACTCATTCTGAAAAGAAGGCTAACTGTGGTACATAATGGGTGCTAGAGGAGCTTTAGAGCATTGGAGAATACCAAAGATGCTTAGCAATTGCTGCCTGTGACTTACCAGCCCATGTGTTGAAGTGAATGGATATGTATCATGAAGATCTAATGTTATCGTTAAGTACATCATTTTTGTTTATTTTACTATTCTGCTATATGTTATCATAATTCATTTTAATGCCCAATGTTTGGTTCAGTACTAATAAATGAAAGCAGGCCTCTTTTATACCATGACATTTATAATGGACTGAAGCAAAAGTGCAACTGCTTCCAAACAAAATAAGTCAAACAGTCCTTAAGATTCACAAGTCAAACATTGTGCTGAATGAACTTCTGTAGTGCAGAATACATGCAAGCTCTTCTTCTGAATTAAGCTTCACAGCACAAAAATTATATTTTAGTCCTGGTTTTTCTGGACAATGAATATCAGTTTCTAGGGGGGAAAATGGTAAACAAATTCCAAACAGATCTCAGAAGTAACACAACTCTAAAAGATTATAAATAAATTCAGTACATCTAGTTTATGTCCACTTCAGTTGATGCTTTATAGATTTTTAACATACAAAATGTTTTAAGCAGGTATGGATAAGAGCAGTGAATCATACAGGACGAGCTCATATCGAGTAATAATTAATGGTGGTGCACCCCACTAGGAAGGATACACTAGTTTCTATAGAATCCTTGCTCTGCATTCCACAGGGATGTTGAAAATTCTTATAAAGGGAGGACTGAAGAGCTTCTGATGTAAATGCTGTTTACCTTTTATCTCATGTCTTATCTGATTTTCTAATAAAAATAATCATAATAAAAATACACCTAAACACAGAATTAAAGAATCATGCGGCTACGGTTTCCATCGCATTTTACAATAAATGAAAGCAGTCTTGTGCTCATAAGAAATGGCAACAAACTGATCCTTAAAGTGTATTGTGTTAGACACTCTACAAACCAAGACCATGACAGTCTTCAGTGTCTGTATTATAGCAATTTAGTTTAGAAAGGTACACGTTCTGAGTGAATATGGTTACTGCCTGCAAAGTGCTTTTCAGCAAAAATTAAGCTAGTCAAACCCAGTCATTTGAAAGGGCAGCAACAGAGTTGTTTTCTATGCTGAGGGCAAGCTACTCCTCCTCACTCCTCATATGTGGTCTAAACTAATGTCACCGTCACTGAGGTTGTGTAACCTTGGGGCAATGGAAAAATGGTCACTGATTGTTCATTTAGCTGATATTTAATTGAAAAAGTGAATTACTTAAAAGATTTTTGTTTTTCTATATAATCTACAATTAGTCAATACTTAAATATCTTATGAAATATCTACAGGAAATTACGAATCAAGAAGAACAGAGACTAAGTATTCATTGGATGTGCCTTCTAATCCAAAGGAAGGGAACCATCTAACTCATCATAAAATGCAACATATTTTTCTTAAGACAGCTACTGCTTATTACCTATGTCAGTTGTAAATGGTAAAATGATTCTGCCAACAGGATGCAAATCACTGGAAAGGTATTTAGATTCTTTGTCTTTTGGATAGACTATGCAAAAATATATTCAGTAAATGGCATTAAATATTAAGGGATATCTTATTTAATTGTGTTGTTTTCCAAAATGACATTCCTAGCTAGGAGCACAGACATGTAACAAAACCAATAACTAGTTATTATTCTGAGCCCCAGGTTCAAATCTTGTGCCTGCCTTTAGTTTTCCTTTAAAACATATTTGTTTGAAATAAAGCAGACATAAAAATGGATTTAAGTGCCTATACAATACTTAACTGTTTAGTAACAGACTTGTAACAGTTTGTGTTTCCTTGTTTCCTCTTTGTGCGTCTGTGTGTATGTTTGTGTTTGTGTGTGTGTGTTTGCTTGCACTCACATCTTTGTGGGTGGGTGTGCTTTTGTGTGTTTCTGTATGCATTTTTGTGTGGTATGGACAGGTAACCATCTCGGTGGATGGAATTCTCACCACAACTGGTTACACCCAAGAGGACTACACAATGCTGGGATCAGATGATTTCTTCTACATCGGAGGAAGCCCCAATACAGCCGACCTACCAGGATCACCTGTCAGCAACAATTTCATGGGCTGCTTGAAAGATGTAAGTACTTAGTTTATGTTTCACCCTACTTTTCAATTATATTGTTAAAGTTTATCTTTTCCATGACTACATTTCACAAAAATATTATGAAAATTAACCATCTGGCCAAGGTCAAACACTAAGCCAGCAGGTAAATTATTTACATCTTACAATATTGAATTATTATGTACTTCAACTGACATTTGTAAGTACTATTTCAGGTTAATTTTTTTTTCTAGTTGCAATAATTATTAACATCATATTTTAAAGGATAACAGTCAGGAGTCTTTTTTTTTTCATTTCACGTATCTAAAAAATGATGTGAGAAAATTCTTTCAGCATTCTTTACAGTTTGACTGGAGGGAAATCTTGAAAGTTTAGTAAGGAAACATACTTGATCTTGAAATGCTATTCTGTTTACACTTCTCTATACTCAATATGTTATTCACTCTTTTACTTAAGGTGCATTCCATATTTTATGAATTCCATTGCACATATTTACATTTGACCCACAGTTTTCATATTTCAAACCAGTCTCTGTTTTGTCTTCGTCATATAGCAGTTTAATTTCTAACTGCACTGATATAAGGAAAATTGCAGTTTGAGTAAATAACTTTCAGAACATAGAAAAAAAAAGATTAGCAAGAATATAGACACATAAACAGTCACGCAGACTGAAGAAAGTCAAACAACCCAATAGGTAAAGAGATAAAAAGGCAGATGGACAGATGGATATATAGAGAGGCAGATAGACATACAGACAAGGAGAACATTTTGGAAGCTAAACGTGGACATCTTCCAAGGAAAGCTCTGTAAAAAAATATAATAATATACAGCAATCAAGTTAGACATGGCAATGAACTTAATAAGGAATGTGAATACAGTAAATATACTGATCTCTGTTTATACCAGTCTGACTGAATTCATTGAATTCTGCTTTAATGTATATTTTCTGTATATATTGCTGTAATCAAACAAACTAGATTCCTGCTTTTATGTATATATTCTGTATATGTTACTATATTTATTTACTATCTGTAACACTGTTTATTCTTCTGTACTAATTAATGTTTATATTTTTTCTGTATCTCGTTGGAGCTTTTCTCCCCGGGCCTCCACTGAAAATGGGCTCTTTTAGGCCCAGTGGACTTATCCCGGTAAACAAATGCAATAAATAAATAAATAAATAAAATATAGAACAAGCAAAGTTAACAATATCTACTTCAGGCTAGAAATGGGGGAAGAAGCACAATGTTAATAAATATATCATACTTAGATTTGAATATAGGTACCATTTCCAATGGAAAAATAAACAGAATTTCCATAGGAAAGTTGTCAGGATAGAATGTTTTAAGAAAGCATGATCATAAATAAAACAGAGGATAATGTTATGTAGTTAGCTGTGCAAAAAAAAAAAAAGAAAAAAAGAAAAGAAAAAGCCTAACAGAGAATTAATGTGAATATAGCAAACAGAACAACATATCTGTTAATAAAGAACAGAAACATTACAGCAATACAGTATAGTACATGTATCAAGCAGTAGTAAGCTGCCTAAAATGGATGACATGCTGAATTAGTTGTATGTTTTTTTTGTGCTATTTTAGTGTTAGAATTTAATAACAGAAATATTTCCAAAATAATTTATTGAAATTTTAATCACTTATATTTTGTTAAAGAAAAATAGATTATATTGAAAACTGGCTTCCAGAACACTTATTAAATATTTACTGCAAAATTGCAAACCTATTAATAAATAAAATTAAAATAAAAGAATGAACTATCTTTGTGTTGAACACAGATAAATTGTTAAAGGTGATGAGCAAAGTCAGACGAGGCAATTAAAATAGCAAAGCCTATGTTCTAAACACTGTCAGTTAATTGGAGGATGAAGAACTGTGTTACTGTGATAGTGTGCCTCTATTAATAAATGGAGGATTGCTAGGGTCTGTCCATTTGTAACAGTTATCCAGTACCCTGTGCAATGCTACTGAGGAAAGATTCTTAAATATATGTATATTCAATATATATTCTGCTCATTAGAGTGTCATGTGTATAGTTTGTGTGTCAGGTGCTGTGTTCCATGTCTCAATAGATCATTTATAACATGTTGGACGGAATACGGATGGACAAGTCAAATGTAAACCCATCATTTCTGCTAAGATTGGAATGACTCAGTGGTGGCCAGTTATATGCAAAGGGTGCAGGAGTCACTGATTATGACAGACTAAGAGACAGATATGTATGGTTCCACAAGTTGCTTTTAGAATGGTTCAGTAGATAGCAGGGAGGAGGTGAGGGTTGGGGAATGTGGTGAGAATGAACAAATGGGCAGTTATGATTTCTAGAAATAGTATGGAGAAGGTCCAAGGATAGATTATGAGTCAGGATGAGGAGGGCACCGGTCACTGGGGGAAAACAAAGGAAGGAACACATGGAGAAGGAGAAAAAAGAGGAACCAGTTACTGAACGGAATGATGGAATGGAAAGGAGCTCTGATTATTAATTTACTGTATGGCTGAGAATGGGAAGAACAGTTAGTAAGAGGGATGGGGAGAAAAGACGGCACTGATAACTGGTAAATAGGAGGGAAGGGGAAAGGACATGAGCTGCTGACAGAGGTGAGTTAAAAGGAGAAAGTGATTACTAATTCATGGTGAGGACTAGGGCAGGAATACTGATTAATAATTTATGGTGAGATGTAGGAAAGGAGCAGAAGTCAGTAACAGGTAAAGACAGAACAGGACTCTGATCACTGGTATAAGGAGAGGAGGAAGATGTGCACTATCAACACCAATAATAAAATTAGGTATGAAATCTTACACACAAAATGTTTCATGTATCTCATTCCAAACCTTCCACATGCCCCCCACATGCACACACAATGGAAAGTATAGAGAAACAGATAAATAAGGTATAACCATATATGTACATATAGTGTCTATCTGCAGTTATAGATGTAGCTATACACGGCTATATGGATACAGATGTGCCCACATATACATGTGTGTGTGCTTTTGCAAATACGCATATAAGCACATACAGTTATTTCTAGGAGAGTGGAAATTTTACAGAACAAACAGTCCGGGGACAATGATACAGAGAAGCTTATAAAAAGCTGCTGAAAAGTAATAGAGAGAAGCAGTCAGCAAAAGGGGGCCATTGCTGTTCAGTATGAAGAAAAATGAAGCAGTTTACATAGAGCATTTGATAAATTAAAGAGAAATGAATGGGCCATGAGAAGGAGCACAAGGAAGCTAAAAAGAACTGTAAATGTAATAAGACAAAGGTAAATACAAATTAACATCAAGCACAGGAATAAAGGGGGGAGAATGGATTTTTCAGACTCAGACAGAAAAGGAGGGTCAAGCAAGAGTTACTTATATCGATATGGGAGAGGAGGGAGTATAATAAAAATGAGGGAAAAGGCTAATCTTTATAAATCAGGAGGAAATAAAAGTGCCTGTTTAATGTGTGTGTGTGTGTGTGTGTGTGTGTGTGTGTGTGTGTGTGTGTGTGTGTGTGTGTGCTGGGGGAGGGGGTTGTGGACATCTGGCAGATAGTCACATACCAAAGAAAGTTATATAAAGTAGACTTTTGAAGATCAGGGATTCCAATTTCCACTCATGCATGTTCTTAATTTCATGATTTGTTTCTTACTGAACACTATAATTAGTTAATTTGCCATATTTTCTATTGTTTATGTGATCCACATAAAATACCTTTTGCTATTTTCACTGTTTGTACTATATTTCATCCTCTTGAGATTTTGCTTCTGGACTCCAGTGAAAACGTGACCCCCCCCGCCACCAAATGGACCTTATTGGTCAATAAAAGTAAAAAAAAAAAAATACATTTTTTAAATAAAGAGGAAATAAGACACAGAGTCTTGACTTCACCTCAGGCCACTTCTTAGCCCTTCAGAAACTCATTTGTGATGAGTGATAAATGTGATGAGTGATAAACTGAAGAGGCCACAGTGGTGCTATTCCAGAATGGAGAAACTAGAATCATCCCAGGAAACTACAGTTATTTACAACTGACCCCACTAATAGGACACCCATCAAGATGATATGAAAGGAAAAGATGGATGGTTTCTTGAAGGGGAATAACTACAAGGACAGCTACCAAAAATGCACTTTGGTCAAAACTAGTTCAAGTTTATGACTGAGTTACACTGGAATTGACAAAGGAAACATAGTCAGTGCATTGTATACCATGACTTTAGTAAAGCCTCTAATTCACTCCCTTACAAGGGACAGACAGTACAACTAAAGGTACCTGGAGCAGATGCAAGTACACCAGATAGGTGGCTTGAAGCAAAGATGAGCTGTGAAGGACCCTCTCAAAAGAAGGAGTGATGATTATAAAGGTTGTACAATGGTCAACCCAGGATCCAGTGATCTTTGATATCTTTGAAACAAATATTTAAGGGTGAAACAGGGTCATCCTATTTGTAGATGATATTAAGAAAGAAGAGATGGTTGAGTATGGGGGACAGTCCTTCAATGAGACCTGGAGCACAGTGTTAGAGTGTGTCAGAAGTGGCATCCAAGTTTTAATTCAAGGACGTGTGAAGTTCTTCACTTATACTTTAATAACTGTAAAGTGGTATACCATTTCAGAAGAGAGATGCTAAAAAAAAACAAATGTCAGGATAAAAGATTGGATGGGATAGTCAGAGCTAAATAATCTGACAGATGCTAGCAATAAAGCTGTAGTTAAAGCCATTAGGTTGCTTTCCTGTATCTTTATGATAATTTAGCCTGGGAATCAGGAGGTTATAATCTTTCTGTAGATCCCTGATCGATCCACTGGTGGAGTTTACTGTTCAGTTTAGGTACCCATATGGAGATAAGGATGCCAGGCTAGTGGAGAAAGTACAAAGAAAGGTTAGCAAGGCAATAAAGGGAATGGAGAACAAGGGGTATAAGAATACATTTTGGGAATTAACTGTATTTCACTTGAGGATAGATGCTGAAGGGAAAACCTGATATGGGTGCATTGACAAACATATGAGACAGTGCAATGGCATACAACAAAAGAGGAACAGAGAAGCAGGATGATGGGTATGATTATCATATTATAAAGGTACATATTTTAACCTAGAACTTAGGGGGGTACTTTTCATGGAACTGGTGGTAAGTAAAAGAAGAAAGTTATCTGACCTTTAGTGAACTAGGGACTGCAGAGTCATTCTGGAAGGCCTGGAAATAGTTGTTTACTGAAAAAAAACATAGGGCATAGGAAGGACAATTGGAATGTACTAACTTTACAAACAGGCAGAAGAGATATACAGCTTGTCTTTTTCAGATATCTGAACTTAGCAATATAATTATATGGGGAGGTGCAAGGTGCAGAGGATGGAGTCCAGAAGAGGGAGAGAAATGGATCAAGTGTGTTGGCTGTGGAGTAGCTGCAGCAGAGATAAGAGATCTGCAAGGGAAAAGAGGATGGGGTTCTAATGGAAAACTGGAGCATTACTGAGCATTTATGGGAGGAGGAACAACATATAATTTGAACTAAGTATGGGTGAGAAGTGACTCACATATGAAAGATACAGGTATGTTGAAGGAAGGTAAGAAGAAGGACAGGTGAGGATGTAAGAAAAGGAGAATGGAGAAAGGATCAGACTCAGAGTCTTACCGACAGGAAAGAAAATGGAGACCGTATAGGGCAGGACATTAGTAGGCCGAACAGATGTCTGTACAGAGTAGGAGAGTGAACAAATGAGGGGTTACGTCTTGGAGTTAAAGTTCTATTTACCTATAAGCAATAGGAACAGATTAGTAGATAATAGTAAAGCAATTGTGAAGGTGATATAAGAAAAGATACAGACAGGAGAAAATAAGTTGGGAAGAACAGAGGTGAGAAGAGCTAGCAAGATACTGTGAAAAGAAGAAAACAGGGGAAGGTAGAAGGAGTAGTAGTAGGAAACTGTATTACAACAAGGAAAGATGGGAATGTAACGGGAGAAAAGGAACCATGTCAAGACAGAAATGTCCCTGGGTAAAACTATCTAGTGCAGGTTAAGCTGTAGTAAGCCTCCCTAGGCTACTACCACTTTTCAGAGGAGACTTGAAGTTCTATTCATAATGCTGAGGGGAAATTTGGCCAGGGAACCAGGGAACTTCCCAATTCCTTTTTATCTTTGTAACAAATATTAAGAATGTGAAACTAAAAGTGCAATATTGTGAATATGAAAGTGTAAAACATGTGCTAGTATTAATACGTATAAATAAAGCGACCCTTACTTTTTTTTTCTAGTAAGTGCTGTGGGATCTTTTACATTCACCTGAGCTGTCATCAACTCAAAAAAAATGTTAGCTGATTCAATGTCTCTTCTGATGCACTCAGAAGTGCAGAACCCCCTCATTCTCCAACACAGTCAGTGGCTGCTGGTGGGATGGAATCCACAGCAAACTGATCTTACAGCTCCAAAGATGAGTGTACCATTTTTGAAACACTGATTGTCTATATAGGGAGACTGGGGGAGATATGAAGTACAAAAACATACACTATGATGGCGTATGTGAGCCACATGTTCTACTTAGTACAACCATTTCCTTACTTTCCAGAAAATGTAAACAACCTACAGAGTTAATGGCTTCCTTTTTTCAACGTTGTTTCCTGACATGGGAGAAAAAGGACATGTTTAGGAGAAGCAGGTTCTGTCTCAGCTGTCAGCTAATGGTGATGATAAAAGAAATCCTGGAAATGTATAACAAAATAGTGATGCATGTATAATGATATAGAAAGTAAGGCTGAGGCATAGCAGAAATAGGGAAACAAGGATAGAAAAGGGTATGGAGGGAATGAGAGAGGGACAAAAGATGACTGATGTTAATAAACCAAATTTAGGAAAGAAGATTTTGTTTAGCAATGTACAAACTCTGCTGAATAATACAAGTATACAAGAAGAGTGTATGCAATTATAATAATCATAATAATAATAATAATAATAATAATAATAATAATAATGGGTGAAATTGATAAAGAAGGAATAACCAAAGCCCTTGCCAAGTGGGATTTAAACATGGTGGCTCAAGGATATAACATCACTGAGGGATAATGAAAGTAAAGAAAATAATTCAGAATCATCGACTTCCTTTTTCCCGTTTACTACATGATATCGGGGTATCATCTCACCTGCCACCACCACTTTCGATTTATTGCGACTCTCCTACCTTTTTGACACTCATGCCTGACCATCATGTCTTCTCTCATGTAATCCATCCATCTCTTTGCTGGATGTCCTTGTTTCCACTTATCCTCTTCCTATCTCTCTCAAATCTTCTTTTCTAAATTGTATTCTGCTGCCCCACACGTGTAGCAGTACCAACGTATTATTTTCTCGTTGACCTTTTCTATAATTGGAGCTAGTTTGGCTTCTTCTCTCATTTCTTCAACTTTTCCACAATGTGCATCCTTCACCTCCCTCTGGCAATTCATCTCTATCACCTCTAGCTTTTTCAACTGATCTGCCTTCATGGCTAAGATTTATGTGCCATACAAATGTACTGGTCACACCACTGCTTTTGCATACCTTCATTTTCAGTTACTTTGGCATTTATTTCTCATTTCCTATCCCTGTCATTCTGTTGCAGTTGGTTGCAGCCCTTCTGGATATAGTTCTGGCCTCCTCATTCAGACTTCCCTTCTCCTCACTCTCCCTTCCTAGGTACTTGAAGACATTAATCTGTTCTGTTAATTTCCCTTCTATCTCAATTTTCAACTTCTACTAATTCAACCATTTGCTGGCTTGATAGCTGTGCTCAATTTCTTCACATGTGCATTTCATTCCCGTATCATTTAGTGATATTCCTGTTCAGAGTTTGCTTGTAATACCACATCATCTGCATTACAGCAACTTTGTTGATCTGTCCCCCTCCAACCTGTTTGCTAATGTAGTCTGTCACCAGTATGGTCAGTGGTGGGCTCACAGCTGAACCCTGATGAACCCCTCACTCCTACTGAGAACAAATCTGTGTGAGTCCAAACACTGTCTGTACTTGTGTCATTAGGTCCTTCTACAGAACATGCAGTAATTCTGCCAGTGTTTCCTGAACTTCAAACCATTACAGAATTCACAAAATCTTATCTATTGTTTGTTTCACTGCAAACGTTAGGTTGGCTGTGCTGTATCTTGATCTGATTCTGAACTGCCCATCTCCAATCTTACTTTCAACTACTCTGCATATTTGTTTATCAATCACACTCTCCAGCACATTCATGCAGTGTGACACTAGTCTGGTGCCTCTATACTGCCCACAGTTGTGAATGCCCCCTTTATTTGTGTACACTGGTACTACAATGCTTATTCTCCCATTATCTGGGATACACTTTTAATCTGTACTGCTATGAGAACCCTCAGGAAGCATTTCTCCCCTAACTCACCCAACATCTTGAACATATATGCCATGATCTCATCTGAGCCTGCTGCGTTCCCTGATTAATTTTTCTTTGCACTGTTTGTACTTCTTCTATGGTGGGGTATTCCTTCTCTTTCAGTGTAGGCTGCAAATGGGACAGTACAGCTTCTGTGGGGTTTCTTAACTCAGTAGCTGCTGGAAGTAATCTTTTCATCCCCCCTTTGATATCCTGTGGACTGGTGAGCAGGTTGTTGCTGGCATTCCTTATGAATGGTGTCTAATAGTTATATTCTTTATCTCTCTCTCTTTGACTTGCAACCTGATGCAGTTTACTTGTGCCATCTACTCAGTCACTTTCCAAAAGTTGGTAAAATGCCACTGATGCCTTTTCTTCACTATTGCAGTTACTGTCTTAGCCTGTTAGCCATCCAATATTCCTAGCCTTGCCTGTCTTTCCTCACTCTCACCTTGTCCTGCATTCCTTCTGTCTTTTGTTAATTTTTTGGACTTCTGTACTCCCCCCCAACTTTTCTTATGTACCTTATTAACATACCAAGCTGTTCTTCAACTCCACCTATTTCAACTTTTTCCTGAGGTGCTAGAACCCCACGTATTTCCTTGAACTGCTGTGCTTTCACCCTAGTCAACTTCCAGGTCTTTACCTTAGCATCTGTTTACAACACAGCCTTTTCTGTCAACTGATTTCAGCTTTTTGTAGTTACCTGTAGTTTAGGCTGTGGGCCCACTATTTCAGTGGGGATGACTTTGCAATGTGTGATTCTATCCCTATGTCCTTTCCTTACTAGGAGAAGGTCTACCTAAGTTGCATATTGACCACTCTTTTATGTAATCTTGTCTGTGTTACTGAACCATGTGTTGGCCAGCATCAAACCGTTTTGAAGACAGAAATCTGTAATACTCCCCCCCCCCCCTTCATTGTTTTACTCATATGGATCCAGGTAGTCCTCACACTTTATTCTGTCTGTCCCAATAGGAGCATTCAGGCCAGCCATTACCAAAAGCAAACTCAGTCTTGTTTTATCTAGTAGGTCCTGCAACTGCTGCCTATCTGGGCTCCTCTATACATTTGAGATTAAACTGATTAAGCATCTGTAGTATGAAGAAAAAAAAGATAAACAACATAATGTTGAATGCTGTTTTCCATAAGAAATCATTGCTGGTGTGATTTCTCTTTGTGCACTCACAATGATTCACTTATTTTGTAAGATTTCTCCTGCCTTCGAAGAGTAGAAGTGACCATGGAGTTGATATATATAAATTTGGTGTGTGTGGAGGGTTTTCCTTCCAGACTGAGCAGGTGCAGGGGAGGGGCTAGATCTCCACATCCAGGGAGGTTGCAGGGGGGCTTGCCATAATGAAAAAAACAAGTACAAATTAGTTTTTCGCTCTTTTAAATTTCAGGCTTTTTTTGTCTTTTCACCAAGTTGGTGTTTCATAGTAGAGCCACCTAAATGCACTATTTTCCTTGCAATCACAACCCTACTGTGGGGGATAGGCTGAGATTATGACTACAACTCTATCTTTTTACAGGAGTTTGACAGTAATGATTCAATCACTAATTCAAATGAATTCCTTCACTGTCTTTAACAGACTCTTCCTCACCATTTGTAGTCTGTCCCTCCACTGAGTAGTGCAATCTGGATCCCAACCAACTAGCTTTACCACATTGCCCTTCCACCTTGTCTCTTGGACAGACAGAATGTCTTTTCTGCTCCTTTCCATCACTTAATCTATTTCTAAGTTGTGCACTGTCAGTAGTATATGAAAGGAATGGAATAAAATGTGCATCAGGAGACAGAAATGGAATGATGTCAGAAATAAGACAGAATAAGTAAATAAGAACATGCCAGCTACAAAGCAAATAAAAGCTGATGATCAAAAGGACAGTTCATATCATACACTGTCTACAGGTTACAGAAAGCAGTTGAACTAAACAAATTATTCAAGGAAAGAATAATGGAATTGAGAAGCAAGAAAAAGGTGATAGTAAAGAGGAAAGTTAATATGACAGAAACAGATTGATATGATCTATCATTCATGGTGGGAAATGAGAAAATTGCCATTGAGTTGTTAGATCAAGACAGTTTGATACCACAGGGGCTGGAAGACACAAAAAAATGGAAGATTATCAACCACTGTGTTGTTAAAGGAGGACATGGATGATGGTCCTCCTACTAATATTGCCCATTCTATAGTATGGAACTATATTAGGCTGAATCAACAAAGAAGATATCATGACAGTAGTGTGTGGTAGTGAGACACAGATTATGAAGGATCTCATAGTCATAGAAAGAATGAACATGGGAGAGGAATGGAAGGCAGAGTGGGTACATGAACAATGGAAAATGATAACAAGGATGTCAAAGAAATGTGTTATAACTGAGTTTGCAGAAGAGAAGCACAGCAAAAAAGAAAGAAGAAGCCTACAGAAATTATTAAAACAGACAATACAGCCAATAAACTGAAAGGAAAGGAGCTATACGGAAAGGAAGACGTTGTCTAATGAGGTATAAGAGAAGAAAATGAGGATACCAATAGTTTGGCTTAAAGTAAATTCAGATACTACTTTAGGCATAACATTTCTCAAATAAGGCCTGTCTCTATGGAAAATTAAATAGGGTTGACTCACCATAAGAGCTTGCAACTCAGATGCACTTCTTGCACAGGTCAGAGCAATCAGTAAAACTGATGGTTTAAATGGAACAAGTGCTAGCTTTTCTACCACAAAATTAAGATCTGAAGGAAGGGCCACCATTTTTCTTGGAGGCCTTTTATGCAAAACCCCTTTTAACAACATTTTGACATGAGACTGCATTGAAGGAAGAGGATACATGAGCAGACATGTGGAAATGGCCAATAAATGAACCTTGACAGAGAAATAAGGACCATAGTATAGTAACTCTCATATATTGCAGAACCAGAGAACAGCTAGCTCTGAATGGTTGCTGGTTTATGTTGTTCCCCCCATCTAGGAAAATCTTTTCCATTTTCTAATATATAATTTTATAGTAGCAAGCTTTCTTGCCTCCTTTAGTAGCTTTTGCATGTCCTTACTAAACAGGTGTCTAAAAAGAATTAAGACCCTGTCATCCAGACAGTCAAATGAAGTTGACTGATGTCAGGGTGTATCAAGCACCACTGTATTGGGTGAGTAGATCCAGTCTGTGAGGAAATGATAACTGCTAATGAACATTTCTAAAAGAAGAGAGAATCATGGCTGTCTGGGCCAGAAGGCAGTCTCACAATGATCTTGGGGGATTCCTTCTGAATATTTAAAAGTACCCAAGATATTAGTGGAAATGCATACAGGAGCATTCCTGTCTAGCGAAAAGAAAAGGCATCTTTCTTCTGGGCCTTCTTGCATACATTCCTGGAAAAGAATCTTGTCAGTTGATTGTTCAGAGTGGAGGCAATGAGATCTTCTTGAGGAACTCCCCATAGACAGATCAGATCGTGGAAGACCCTCGATCAATTTACATCTGTGAGGGTCTGCCCTGGTCCTGCTCAACTTGTCTGCCACATATTTTTGCTCTGACAGAATGCAGAAAGCCTGGAGAGTGGGACTGTACTGTGAAGCTATATCACAAGCTAGCATGGCTAGTCTGCAAAGGGGGTACAGCCTGCTTACCCCTTGCTTGATGATGCACCACATGAATGTGGTATTGTCTATAATCACTTGTAGAGATCCCAGAGACCAAAGATGGTTCAGAGAGTTGAGTGCCTTGATCAAGGCAAGGATCTCCTTGATATTTATGTGCTTGCATTTGTCCTGGGTGTTCTACACCCCCCTGAATTTGTATCTCTTCTGAAACCACTCCCCAAGAAAAGTTTGAAGCATCTGTGGTGACTGCTTTGGAACAGGAATGGAAAAGAGAGACTTGAATTTAAGGATATCTGTCTATCCACCAAAAGATTTTTTTTTTTTACAAACCCCAGCACTTGGATTTGAAAAGAGGAAGGGTGTTGATGCTGGGAACAAACACATTTCAGATACCACTATATTTTTCTCATGTGGAGCCTTACCAGGAAATCACAGATGCCATGAGACCCAAAATTCTTAGGCATTCCCTTGCAGTGACAAATGTCTGAGTGGAAAGCTTTAGAAATATATGTATATAAAGATATGTTTTTTTTTCCTGTGAAAGAAAAACTCTTTGAACTGAGGTGTATAGTTGACATCCCAGGAACACAAACCTGTGTGAAGGAGTCGAGAGACTTTTGAATGTTTTCACCCAAGAGAGGGATTACTGGTGCTTTGAAAAAGATTCTGCAAAGATAAGCAAATCATCAACATATGGAAGAATATGGATACCCTTTCGCCTGCAATGAGCTATAACTGAAGCTACACACTTTGTGAACACTCTTTGTGCAGTGGATAGTCCAAAGGATAAGGCAGAGAACTGATAATGTAATCCAGAGATACAAAACCTTAAAGATTGTGTGCAGTCTGGATGAATAGGGATGTGATAATAAACATCTTTTAAGTTTAGTGGTGCCAGGAAACTTGAAAGAAGAAGAATAGATGAAAGGTTATAAAGTGACATCATTCTGAATTTGGGTACTATCACAAACAGGTTTATGAAAAAAATATCCAGAACTGATCTTTGAGGATTTTCTTTCTTTGGCACAAGAAACATCCTTGAATAAAACCCTTTCTCCACTTGAGAAGGAGGAACTTGTTCTATCACTCGTTAGGACAGCATGCGCTGAAGAACCAGTGGAAACAAAAGAGTCTGCACTGAAGGATGAGGAATAACCCCCCCTGGAAAGGAGGAGTTTCATCCCACTGCCATCTGTAACCCTAATCAATGATTTTCAGAACCTGCTTTCTGAAAATACCTGTTGTCGAAGAGAAAAATGGAGATTCAGACTTTCTACAAGAAAAGGGAACTCGGGTGGAAGGGGTTCTCAACATCTCTTGAATAGTCATTTAGACTTGTTGGACAGTCTTTTGTTTTGGGGGGGGTTGAGACTTCTTTTTGGTATCACCTTGTTATTTGTTTCTTAAATCTCTTGTTACCTGTATTTTGTTGAGAATCATCATCGTCATCATCAACCACCCCCTTTTTCACACTTTATATATGGGGTTTGGGGTGTCATATTAACTGCTGCTATCTATCTTGATTCAGTGCTACACTCCAGCTTTCTTCCGCACTCATGCCTGACTGCTGCTGCAGATCTTCTCTCACACAGTCCATCCACATCTTTGCTGGATGCCCTCATTTGCTCTTACTGTCTTCCAGTCTGTCCCAGATCTTCTTTACCAGATTGTCTTCTTCTTTTCTGCACAGGTGCCCATACCACTGTAATCTGTTCTCTTTGATCTTTTCTGCAACTGGACCTACTTTGGCTTCTCCCATTATGTCCTCATTTCTTCATCTGCCCCATAGCGTGCATCCTAACACTTATCGCAGCCACTTCATTTCCATCACCTCTAGCTTCCTCATCTGCTCTGCCTTCACTGCCCAGGTTTTTGTACCATACAGTAGTACTGGTCACACCACCATTTTGTACACCTTACTTTTTAGTTTCTTTGGCATTCTTCTGTTATACACTACACTATGCCAGTTGGCTGCAGCCCCTCTGATCCTAGCTTTGACCTCTTCATTCAGAGTTCCCTTCTCCTCAACCATGTATGCTTAACCAAACTACCGACGGGGTCTTTGGGGGAAATGATTAATTCTAGAGTGATTTGAGTGGTTGTGCAACCACCAACGTACTACTGAAGGTGTTTTGGGAGGAACTGATTCATTTTGTTGTTATTTGAGGGCTTCTGCATACATGGACAAACTACTGAAGGGTTGTTGGAGGGAAATGTTTCATTTTGTTTTTTGTGCATACATAGACAAACTACTGATGGGATCTTTGGGTTCCGTTTGGTTTCATTTTGGTGCTTGTTCATACATGGACAAACTACTGAAAGCATCTTTGGAGAAAAGATTCATTTTTGTGCCAGACTGTCAATGAAAGTGCTTATGCATACACAAACAAACTACTGAAGGGATTGTTGGGGGAAATTATTCATTTTAATTCTCACCTGAGCAATGTCTTGTATTTTAGCTTGAGTACTACCTGTCAAATTGTACACAACACCCTGGAACATATGATTGTCTGTTCAATAATGTTTTAAAACTTCATGCAACAAAACTATGATGTTATTCAGTCGTACTTTATTTTTAATATCTGTATGATGTTATTCAGTTGTACTTTATTTTTAATATCTGTGTTTTTTTTTTGTTTTTTTGTTTTTTTTTTATTGCTAAAGCTTTGTTGTGTTTGGTTATGCATTGTATGACTTAAATTATTATGAAGCTGTGGAGCTTTTCTCCCTTGGGCCTCTGCTGAAAGTGGTGACTTTCTGACCCAGTCAGACTTTCTGGTAAACATATGTTAAATAAATAAATTAACTCTGAAAATGTGTTAAACTTGCAATAAAACTTTCTGTTTGAACATGCTTTTAATATTTTTGGTCTCTTACGTTTATGTGAAAAGTTATCAAGGCATTTTTGCACCAATGAGAAGCTGGGCACTCTGCGGTTGTTTTGCTAGGATTTGGACATGCTTTGTTAAAAGTGCAACCAGCGAATGGACAGACCAAACAAGGAAGGATTTTACAGAACAGAAGGTGAAGACAAAATCTGTACTGGAAATGAATAACTTTTAGGCTGGGCAGAAGGGAGCATTCCTTGCCAGAGGACAACAGAAAGACAGAATGAACTTTGTGAAAGACTAACACAGAAGTACACATACCTTTCAAAAATGTCTGGGACATGGGAGGAAAGTGAAATATAAGGATGGTTCTGCTGTGGAATGCCGGATGCAGTAAACAAGAAGAGCGGATAGACCAAATTGTCTTCTGCTTGCAGTAGTTAAATATGAAACCACCCTCTTTATAAATGTCTTCCTCGTTAAAAAAAAAAAAGTTTATGTTCATACTTTCAACCCAGAAATAACCCTGCCTATCTTGTCTTGGATGATCTTATAAGTTTAGGCCATATCAGTTGTCATGCCTGTTTTCTTTGGAACTACCTACATTCAAGGCCTGTAATCTCTTCTGCAGCCTCTTCTTTCTGACATCAGATTATAGTGACAGTTCACTTATATGGTCTGTCTATGTAATGTCCAACATTAAGTCGGGCCTCCAGAAACATACAAAGTACTCTAAGACTACTTCACAGTAGATATTTGCAGATTATTAGATATACAGTCAATAAATGCTAATTTCCCATCACAAAGCAAACTACAATATCATACATTTGTTGTGACCACCATCAGATCAGATGGGCTGATACACTATCAGAATGACAGCAGCTTCAGGTTTTGTCTCTTCCTTTTTCTTAATCAGAAATGTCTTTTCTTAGTTAATTCCTTCTGAGACATTTACTCCTGAAAAATATAAAATGTAATGTATTTGTCATTAATTCCGGTAGCAATTTCCTGAATAAATCTGCTGTTCCAGATAGATACATTCAAACACTTTACTGTTCTTGCTGATCATGTTCCTACAATTCGAACTCATCATCAAAGAGAACAGTATTCTCCATGTGATGGCTCATAATGGCAGTGAATACCTCAAATAAAACTAGCTTTAATATTGACCCATTATGTATTTTATTGGTAACCAACTGGAGAGGAAGTCATTATACCTTCTTAATGCATTCACTCGAGGCACTCCTTAAAATGGAGAACATCAACATCTGTGCAGTGACAGAGACCAGGTTCAAAGCTCCAGAGAGCACCCCTGCATTACCAGGGTATAATTCATACCATACCTTTTGGCCACCTAACCTGGACTGAAACACTAAAGGCGGAGGAGTGTCCATATTCGTTAAGGATATCCATACCTCCAGGCTAGTTGCTCAGCATAATGCATCCAAGATTATCCAAGTGCAACTAACTCTGGGCAAGACCGCAATCCAAATTGTAACTTGCTACAGATCCCCCACCATGCCCCAGGATTCCCACTCCTCATCTCTTGATACACTGGAAAATATTAGGGTACAACCCAACATCCTAATAACGGGTGATTTCAACTACCCCACCATTAACTGGGAAAACCACTCATGTACCAACTCTTTTGCTCAACGTTTTCTGGAATTCATAAATTCCAGCGCCTTGGATCAACTTATTCACACCCCCACCAGGGGCAGCAATATCCTAGACCTGGTCATTACCAACATGGGTGACCGGTGTTCCACACCAGAGGTCAATTCCTCATTGGTCAGATCCGACCATCAGCTAATCAGCCTGGACAACCACATCCCCCCCCCCATTAGAGAGACCACCATAAAAAATGTATCCAAAGCCAACTTCATGCTTCTTAAGACAAAGTGACAAACTTCATAACACCCATGCAGACGGACAATAGAGGTACGACTTCTGAATCCTACACAAATTCACTTTATAAGCACTTACACAAATGCATGGATTGTGCTATCCCTATCAGAACCAAGATGCTATCCTACAAACAAAGGAAGCCAATCTGGTGGTCCCCTGCCATAAAAAAACTCTACAACAGAAGAAAGAAACTGTTGCAAAAAATAGTAAAATCCCATGATTGGAGGAATAACCTGGTCAGCCTCAGTAAGAAGTTGAGATCCCTCATAAAATCCTCCAAAGCTAGTTACGAAAACAAAATTGCCGCTGATTCTAAAGACAACCACAAAGCATTCTATAGCTATGTCAAGAATCTCAATGGCAACACTCAGATCTGCTCTGAGTTACAGCACAATGGCACTAAATATACAGAACCAACTGATATTGCCAACATCCTGGCAGATAGGTTCAGTGCTAACTTTACCCCCCTCTCACCCCCTAAAGGACCCATCTCTATACTGGAAGAATGCAAAGTTCCTGTAATCATGACTGCACAAGTAAAAACCACACTCTCCAAAGCCAAGAACACAGAATCCATGGGACCTGACAACATCCCAGGCTGTGTTCTACATGGACTACAGAATGAACTGGCACCCCACCTATGCACCATGTTCAATCATAGCCTCACCTCAGGCTTTGTGCACTCTGAATGGCACACATCGACAATTATCCCACTCCACAAAGGGGGAGCCACCACGAACCCCAGGAACTACTGCCCCATTAGCCTAACAAGCCTGGTCTGCAAGGCCATGGAACGTATCATCATGGAACTTATAAACAAAGACATTGGTAATCTCCAAACTCAGGACCCCACCCAGTTCGGGTTTGTAAAAGGCAGATCATGCCTCCTGAACCTGATCGACTTCTTTGAGGCAGTCACCAAAGCCGTAGATGAGGGTAAAGTTGTTCACACAGGCCTATCTTGACCTCGCCAAGGCTTTCAACACCTTCCCCCATTCTGGAATTATAGCCAAACTCAATAAACTAGTCATAAATCCCTACGTCACAAGATGGGTTGCCAACTGGCTCACTGACAGAACCCACACTGTAAAAGTTGCAGACTCCAAATCTGACCTCAAACCAGTGACAAGTGGAGTACCACAGGGTTCCATCCTGGGACCGCTTCTGTTTGGTATCTACTTCTCTGAAGTACAGGCTAACACAGAAGGCCTCTGGCTAACGAAGTTCGCAGATGACTGCAAACTAGGAGCCATAGTCAAGTCCCCAAATGATGTGAACATCTTCTCTGAGACAGATGCCTGGTGTCAGAGCCATGGCCTCAAGCTCAATGCCAAAAAGTGCAGTGTCATCCCCTTTGGTAAAAACTCTGTACCCATGAACTACCACATAGGCAGCAATCTACTTAACACCAAATGCATGATAAGAGACCTTGGGGCCCAGGTGGACAGTAGTCTCTCCTTTGATAGTCACATCGCCACAGTAGTCAGGAAGTCCTTCTACGTGGCACACCTCATCATAAAAGGGTTCTCATCCAGGAAAAAAGAGGTCATCATTACCCTCTACTCATCACTCATTAGACCCATTATAGAGTACAATGCCCCTTTTGGAATGTACCTCACAAGACATCTGCAGCAGCTGGAAAGGCCACAGAAGTACCTCACAAAGAGGATTACTGGACTCAAACAAATGCCCTACACTGACCACCTCAAAAAACTCCAGCTTTACTCCGTAGCATATCACCTACTCAGAGGCGATCTCTGCCTAACATATAAAGCTATATCAAACCCAGAGCTGTTGGACATGCTACACCTAAAGAAATCCCAATCCCTCAGAGCTACATGCTCTAGGGAACTAAACCTTATCACCACAATAAACAGGACATGCTGGAGGGATAGATTCCTATCCCAGAGACTTCCCATACTCTGGAACAGGCTACCCATCTATGTCAAGCAAAGTTCTTCATTAGCACTCTTCAAGAAAAATCTTGATGAGTGGATGGGAAATAGGAAATACACCCCGGGGATCACTTCTGTGTGTCTGCTCGTCAGTGGCACAGGAAATTATCTTGCTTGGGTGGCATAAGCCAGGGAACCTTGTTGGCTAGGCTTGCGTAGGCCCTTGGGCTAATAGCCTAGTACCTACCTATGAACCTATGTTATATTACACACACACACACACACACACACACACACATATATATATATATATATATATATATATATATATATATATATATATATATATATATATATATACATATATAGATACACACACACACACACACACACACAACACACATACACGCACACATGCACACACGCACACACACACCAGAATATTAGCAGGTACAAATGCTACCACTACTCTTGCATATATAATCGCATGGTATACACACACAGATATATGTGTGTGTATCTCTCGCTGCCTCTCTATGTGTATGTATGTGTCTACATATACATATACACACACTGATCTACTGCAGATTCTCATGTGCTAGTACTGGTGACACACCTGCTCACTGTCACTTGCTGGAAAAAGTAAATGCTGTAACTGCCACTAGCTTAATCTCCCATTTCTACATACCCTCACCAAAGACCCTGCAAAACTTTACAATCCTACCAGAACCTAAACTCTAACTATAAAACTCCCACATAGTTCCTGACCTAACTCCTTGTTCCCTTACCTTAAACCCAAATCCTAAAACTTCCACATAGTTCCTAACTTGACTTCTTATTCCCATAACCTAAACCCCAACCTAAAGTCCCTTGATCACTCAGTAAACCTAAAACTCCAACCCTCTTCCTTAAACCTAAATTCCCCCATTCTCTGTAACCCTAAAATCCCCCTCCCACTTCCTAAACCAAAAACTCCCTTCCTTCTCTGTAACTCTAAAATCCCACCCCTCCCCCTTTTCCCTGCTTGCCCAAACTCTTATTTAGGTTCAAGCGAGCAGCAGCCTACATGAGCTACAAGGTACTTGAGTACCTTGCTTTAAAACTGTGTTTTTCGAGCTCCCCCAACACACACAAACCACAATAATAGCTGGTATAAATATCCTTGTCAGTTTCAGCTATAGACCGTTGATCTAAATATGCTCACACATATCTTATAAATCATAAATATCCAGTTCAACCTACTGGCTTTATCATTTTATTTGAATCCTTCTCATGTTAAATGTCTACTATAGCAGCTAATTTTCCTTTTAGTGCATAGATTGCTGACTTATCAAAGAACTAGAACTTGAAAACAGGCCAGTTGTTTATTAGTATCTCTACACAGTGACATCAATAAAATACCTACACTTGCCAAGGACAGCACAATCAGAACAGCTTGAATTTCAACTACAAATAAAATGAAACATTTCCTGATCTATATAATACTTTATAATTTCCACTGAAATTGAAGATAGCTGTAGCCTTACAGTGAATCCTTGCTAAATCAGTTTAAATCTGAGTCAGATATCTTTACCATTACATGTTATAATTGCTGGGACTATTATTAGCTTAAAATGAAAAATAAAATGGTGTTAAAATTAAAAAATTTATAATATAAATAATTGCTATGTTGTTTAAACAAAACAGCACTTGTTTCTATGTGCTGGAAAACGGCAGCCTAGAGTCACAGTTTAAGTACTCTGCAATGCTGAGGTATATAATTTTCATTCCAGCTGGCAGCACTGTAATTAGCAACTCAAAAAGAAATGGCTCATGTAGTGTACCCAGATGTAAACAGTTGAACAATATAATGAGAAGTGTGGCAAAGAAACCCAAAGCCACTGAAATAATACTTTATCCAAGGCTTTATTGAAACAAAACCATGATCGATTTTAGGTTAAGCTCTTTCGTCCCTAAACACAAAGGGACTTCAGAACAGTTACCCAACAAAGAATCTTAGTTTAAATAAAAACGATTGGACAATCATGTGACAGTCCAATAGGAAATATGTAATATCTGTTCTAAAATTCACAAAAGCAGTCTGACGTAACTATACACAAAAGCCCACTTTGTAACCAAAAGTCCACTTTATAAACACATTCAATGTCATATACAAAGCAGCATGTATTAAAACCCCAAAGGAGAAAAATCACAAGCATGTAAAATGGTGGCTGTACAATAAAAGACAAATATGTATGTATGTCTGTCTATAAATCGAAATACCTCAATTTTAAGGCAGGTGTGATGGAAATGTGACCATTAATACCAGGGGAAGCGGAATGTTCAAGGGGAATCTTGGGAAACACTTTGGAATATTTGTTCTGAAGAAGTTCTGTGCAGTGCCATGCCATGCCATGCCATTTCTTTTTGAGTTGTTGTTTTCTGGCTGCATGGACACATCTCTTCATTTCAGTGCTATAATTAGCTACCACTACAAGACTGAAACTTCCAATCTTCAAATAGTAGCATATAATCAAATAAATGTATTTAGGGTTGCCACCTTTTCAAAATCCCAAAGTGGCACATTTTTGTTTTGGGAAACATGAGTTTTTGTAGGATAAAACATGCCCATGGCCAATACAAAGGACAGAACTTCACAATCTGATGTCAGTCCTCATTTAACCTTGACCGATGGGTGCAGTTCCGAATACTGGAACCAGCTAGGCCATTACTATAGCTCGCGATAACCTAAAACTCTCAAGCTTAGTTCCTACACATAATGCCTGTCTCATAGTTACCTCAGATCTCATTTACCACTTCCAGAGACAGATGCGTTTGTCAGAGCTCTCAAGCTAAGTCAGTTATTTCTTATTTTATCTATCTATAACCTTGCTTTCGATAAAGAAATGTTCCTCACTATATTTTTCTGTTTGTTTCTGTGTGATTTTTGCCCTCTCCCTTTCAGTCAATACAAAGTTGTATTCTCTCTACTTGGTAGTTATCTCTTTTGTTAATTAATTAATTAATTCATTCATTCATTAAAAAAAATCTTGCTTTTATTCTGCTTTCCCTCACTATCCTGTCTGAGTGTGTAAGTGGGTGCATCTGTCAGTTTCTCCTGGGAAAGTGAGTTCTCGATTATGTTTAAAGTTATGGTTAGAAGATTTAAGGGCCCTTCTGGTTTTAAGATGTGCCAGAAATGTGGCCAGAAGAATTCAAGTTTTCTGATGGATCTTTTTCCTTCTGGATTTTCTGTTTGAGCCTGGTACTTTTGCATGAAGCTGTGCCTGTGGCAAGGAAGAGATAAGACATTCACATTGTGTTTTAGGAAGGACTACTAGTTGAATGGAAGCCATCTCTGGTACTGACAGAAAGTGAAACATTTCCCTCATCATTCTTCTCTTCTATTTTGACAAAGTTTAGGAAACAGATACAGTTCGGTGCCACCTTCCTCCTTGACATCATCTTTTGGAAGGCACAGAACGTCAGATGTTCTGTAGTCCTATTTCGCCTTCATTCTTACATATGGGATTGGAGACGATCCTCAGCTCTGACTTGGCCTATTTTTACAAGCTGGAAGTCTTCTAGTTGGCTTGTGGCTAGGTAGGTATCCCATGGTGCAGCAGTACAGTCCCCACATCTTGTTTGCCGTGTTGATGAGTTCGGTTGTGCTTCTCCTTGGCTCTGGCTAAGTTTTTCAATTTATTCAAAGCTTATTCTAATTTTTTGGATTATTCTCCTCTATTACCTTTATTAGTGTTGTACAGTCATAGTTAGTGTAATTTGCAAGTTAGAATAGTTAGCGTTTATTAGTGCACTGTTTGTGTGCAATTTCTCTTAGTACAGTTGACCTTTTGGCTTTATAGTACTTAGTATCCTGTGTGCTAGTTTCTCTTTTTTAAATAAGTAGATATTAGTTATTGTAGGTGCCTTTTGCACTCAGTAGACTTTGTGTGCTGCTTAGTAGTTATAAGTCTTAGTTTTTGCGGTTTTCCACTTGCTAATTTTTATTGTGTTGCGAACAGAAAGAGGTTCTGTTCACCTTGTTTGGTAGATTCTAATATTTACACTTTATTACGGTTTTCAGTGTGGGTGAGTCTTTCTTGTTGTTCTGTTCTCTCCTAGGTCTGTTTTAGTTAGAAGACCTAGTATTCCTTCTCCCCGGGCTAGGACCGTTTAAGTTAGAGGACCTAGTCCTCCTGTTATCTCTTTATCTTTCCGGTAGGACTAGGCCTGTTTAAGTTGGAGGACCTAGTCCTCCCTTTCTCTTTGTGTGCGTGTGTCAACTCATCTTCTGTGAAAATGTCTAAGGAAAGCAAGGACCATAAGCCATCTGGCTTTAAAAAATTTATAAAATGCTCACAGAAGATGTCTATAATGGATGGCCACAGTATCTGCGTTTACTGTCTTGGGACCATCCACTTACAGGAAACCTGCTTATTTTGCCACTCTTTCAGTGCTAGGGTGTTGCAAGAAAGAAAAAATAAACTCGTCCTAAAAGGTCTCCTAAAACCTTCCTTTGAGGAAGATCTGGCAAGCTGTTCCTCCTCTGCTAGATCTCAGGGATCAAAAAAGAAAAAGTCCAAGTGCTCTAAGAGGCCCTCCCCAGGACCGGCTGGTGTCTCGGAGCCACCTCTTAAAATTACTAAGTCTGATAAATCCACTGTCTCATCAGATCCACAGATTGAGAGTTGTACTGTGATTACAGGGTTGGCGCCAAGTAGCTCGGAGCTGACCTCTGTGAGTATTTTACGGAGCTGGTCTATGGAACCTCTACTGGCCTCCCCTACATTGAAGTCACCAATACTGCAGAGATCCCATTCTCCTACTCTGTCCTCCAGGTCTTCCAGGAGTTTATCAGAAGAAGATGTGGAGAGGGTAGTGCTGAGACTTCTGAAGTCATCTACCTTACTGAAATTGTTGTTGGCTCCGTCCCAGTTGGTTCCGGGGCCAGTTGAGTCCGTTAAGCTCCGTTCGGTCATTCCTCCTCCAAGCCATGCTGGCTTTTCAGAGCCAGAGTGTTTGGTACTGCTGGTGGAACCCTCCGCTCCAGCTTCTCCTGTGGCTGTTTCGGAGCCGAGTTCCGCTCCAACACTCTCTGTGCCATCTGTGGTATCTAGAAGCCAAAGCTCCCTGGTCGGCCCCAACAGGGACACCTGGAACTGAACCTCTTTGTTTCTGAGCCTCCCTCTCAGCGGGTCGGTGAGGGTGAATTCGGATCCTATGTCTATCTCTGAGCCGATGGCTCTGGAATCGATGGCATCCTCGGTCTCCTCGAAGCCGAGGAGGTCTTCTGAGCCAGAGAGGTCAGCATTCGAGATGATGAGGAGTGTGCTGTCCTGATCTTCAGCTCTTCCCCCTAGGGCACCTACTTCTGTCTCAGCTCCTACTCTGTCTTTGGACAGCAGAGACCCGCAGCCTCAGAAGCCACCGGCGGGTGGCCCCCACTCTTCTGAGACCTCCCCGGAATATCCTTCTGAGGAGCCCCCATGGAAGAGAACATGCAAGAGGAAGAATGTAGACTCCCAGGATGGGTCTCTGACCTCTGACACTGACCTCGAGGAGTCAGAAGGGTCCCCCAAGTCATCCTCTGATGATGTCTCCTTCATAGACATCCTGGAAATCCCTAAACAGAGGTGTGGCTGGCCCACTGTCACCCCTTCTGATGAGGAGTCAGTGTACCTGAAGGCTTTTAGGTCTCAACCTTCAGCCTCTTGGGTGTCTCCACCCTTTGACGAACTGATGGAGCTAGTTAGTCAAAAGGTGTGGAATACTCCTGATGCCTTGGAGCCAGTCCCCAGGAGAACAAATATGTTTCTTTCTGCATCCCCAGAAAAGGAATTTCTGTCTAAAGATGTTCCCGTAGATGCCATGATGATGGTGGCAGCCACTAAGAAGGCACTAGCAGAAACTTCTTCTCTTCATCTGCCAAATAAGGAGTCTTGAACGATGAACAGATACGGGAAGCATATCTTCTCTTCAGTGGCATTTACCCTTAGATCGCTGAACTACCTTACACACTTCACGAGGCTTCAGAGAGATCTCCTTAAGGAGTTAGGAGATTCTCTACAAGGTACATGTACTGATGAAGTCCCTGACAAAGTGTTTGCCCAGTTGTCCACCTTGAATTCTATCATTAACTCATCCATGAGGCTTATCTCGTATGCAGCCGATGAAGCAAGTAGAGCAGCGATTTCAAGAATTTACCTAAGGCGTCATTCCTGGATAGGTTTGTGTAATTTTGCAGAACCATTCATGTCTACCTTTACCAACACCCCCTTCGATGGTTCCTCATTGTTTGGACCCAATGTAAAGGACACTCTCACCCGGTGCAAGCAAGAAGGAAAAACACTCTCTGCTGTGGGAGCACATTTTACTGTACCCTCTAGACCGTACCCTAAGGGTCAGAGGGGTGGTAAAATGTGGTTCAAGAAGTCACAGAGGTTTTTCCAGGATACACAGGGTGACTCCTCCTTCCGAGCCAGAGGAGGAAGACGAAATGGTAGACGTCACCCTAGAGGCAGGGGTGGACCGCAAAACCAGGGAGGTCACGATTCCTTTCAGGGCTGACCTTTACCAACGCTCCTGATGTGGGCTCTGACTGTACTTCTCTGGGGCCAGTCAGGGGGTCACATTTCTTTGTATCCAGAAGCCTGACTAAGTATCACTCAAGACAAGTGGGTACAAAGAATTATTACCAGAGGTTAAGTCATACCCTTTTCTCTTCCACCCTTTGTTCCTCAGAGAATCCCGGATGTTCCACCCAATCACAGGGATCAGGCAACTGTGGCGGTCAGAAAGTTGCTGTCAAAAAGAGTCATCCAAACCGTCCCAGCAGACCAAATAGGATCCAAAACTTTCTCCAGATTCTTTTTAGTGCCAAAACGTACAGGGGACTGGAGGCCCATCTTGGACCTCAGCAGATTGAATGAATCAGTAAAGAAGGACAAGTTTTGAATGGTGACACAGCACTGCAGTCTGTACTCCCGTTATTAGGGAAAGACAATTGGATGTGCTCAATAGATCTCCAAGACGCCTACTACCATATAAAAATGGACAGGGCGTAGAAGAGTCATCTATGCTTTTGGCTGGGAGCCAGTCATTACCAGTTTTGTGCTCTGCCCTTTGGTCTCACCACAGCCCCCAAGGTGTTCACCAAGTGTATGGCGGTAGTGACAGCTCAACTTAGACGTCGAGGATTTCAGGTGTTTCCGTATCTGGATGACTGGCTCTTGACCACCAGGCATCTACTTCTTCAGACCAGGGACGCTACCATTCATGTGCCCACTTGGGAATTTCTATAAATTTGGAAAAATCTGCCTTATTTCCCTATCAATCTGTGATTTTTATAGGCGCAGAGATAGACACAGTAGGCATGTTGGTTCGTCTTCCTGTAGAAAGGGCACAGAATCTGGTTCTTCAAATTCAACGTCTTCTCCCCTTATGAAAGGTCAAAGCCAAGACTATTCTGCATCTTCTAGGGACCATGGCTTCCACAATATTACTAGTGCTACTAGCCAGACTACACATGAGGATTCTTCAATGACTCCTGTCATCCCAATGGTCCTTTCAGCACCTACCATTATCTCATCACATACTGCTGACAGACTATTGCAAGAAGGACCTCATTTGGTGGACTCTACCCAATCAGGTAACCATGGGCACTTCATTTGTTCCTCATCAACCTGTTGCCACTGTGACCATGGATGCCTCATAGATGGGGGGGACTATCTAGGCAGGACTTTCCAAGGCACATGGCAAAATCACGAGGCTCACCTGCATATCAACATTCTAGAGATGAGGATGGTGCTCCTGGCGTTGCAAGCACTTCACGACCTTCTGCCTCTGGGGACTATTGCAATACAATCAGAAAACATGTTGGTAGTATGGTATATCAACAAACAGGGTGGAACCAGATCTTACCCACTCTCTCGAGAGGCCATTCTAGTTTGGAAATGGGTGATATCTTCCAGGCATTTTCTGGTGGCAAAGTACATTCCAGGGACAACCAACGTGATAGCCGACAAGCTCAGCTGGGCAATCCTGATGCCCCACAAGTGGTCTCTGAAACAGGAAATAGCGGAGCATATTTTCCGCAGATGGGGACAGCCTTGCTGTGATCTCTTTACCAACCCGATCAATGCCAAATGCAGAAGCTACTTCTCCCTCATCCCCCCTCCAGGGGAGTCACCAAGAAACACACTTGTTCACGATTGGCCCCTGGGTCTCCTTTATGCTTTTCCTCCCTTTTCGTCTCATACCCAAGGTTATTCAGAAAACGAAATGGCTGGGAAGCAAACTAATCCTCATTGCTCCTTACTGGCATCATCAGGTTTGGTTCCCCTTTCTTGGGCCTCTTCTCCTGGACAATCCTTGGATTCTGGACCCAGTTCCAGATCTTTTAACTTACATGTCAGGCTCTCTTCTTCCCTACTTACACACCCTCAATTTGACAGCGTGGCTGCTCCAGTTCCATCCCTAGTCAGGCTTCATGATTTTTCTCCTTCCGTGACTCATATCCTTATGTTCTCTCATAAACCTTCCACTAGGAGACTATATTCCAGTAAATGGAGGAGATTCTCTATCTGGGCAGAGAATAACAATGTTGACCCTTATACCACCTCCATTCCAGTGGTTTTGGAATTCCTGTCTGAACTTTTCGCCCAGGGATCTGCTGCTGCCACTATCAGGGTTCAATTGGCAGCAATTTCAAATTTTCATCTAGGCTTTCAAGATTCTATTCTGATGTAACATAGACTGTGCAAAACTTTCCTTAAAGGTGCCACTTTGTTAAGAGCCCCCTTTCAAGAATCTGTTGTTTCATGGGGTTTAAATTTTGTGTTATCCAAAATGACTTCTCCGCCCTTTGATCCTTCTCATTCATCCCCTTTGAAATTCCTGTCTTGGAAGACTGTTTCTGGTGGCTATCACTTTGGCCAGATGGGTGTCAGAGTTACAAGCATTGTCTGTAAAACCTCCTTATCTGATTTTTCACAAAGACAGAGTATCGCTTCGTACTAATCCTTCCTTTGTCCCTAAGGTCTGTTCCCATGCCACTTTGAATCAATCCATAGAACTCCTGGTATTCTTTCCAAATCATTCCAACACAGCTGAATACAGGTTTTATCAGTTGCATGTCCATAGACAATTACGTTTTTATTTGCACGGACTAAGGAAATCAGGAAATCAGATCAATTATTTATTTCCTTTTCCAAATCCAGGTCAGGTTTACCAGTTTCCAAAGTAACACTCTCAAATTGGATTTCTAGCTGTATAGCTTACGTTTGCAACTCTGTGGTTAGACCTTTACCCTTAAAAATCAAGGCTCATTCTACAAGATCCCAATCTACCTCTGCAGCTTTTCAAGCCAGGGTCCCACTTGATAATATTTGTGCAGCAACAACTTGGGCTACCCTCAAACATTTATTAGTCATTACAAATTGGATTTAACCTCCATGGGTAGAGCATCCTTCATTCCACGGTACTCAGGAGTATTTTTCCTTGAGCCACCCAAGAATAAGGTGCTAGGGACACTGTCCCCATATGTAAGAATGAAGGCGAGATAGGACTACAGAACATAAAGAAGTTCTGTACTCACCATAACATTCCATGTTTGTAGTCCATCTCACCCTTCATTCTTATGAACCCGCCCTCCTGCCCCCATCCTGGAAGTACCTGGAGACAGAAAAATATTGTTATCATTAATTTATGGAGATCTTTTGGTATTGGCTTCTTTCTGTATGTTGGTTATTTTTCCTCTTAGTTAGCAGCAAACAAGATCTGGGGATTGTACTGGTGCACCATGGGATACCTACCTAGCCCTGAGCCAACTAGAAGACTTCCAGCTTGTAAATAGGCCGAGTCGGAGCCGAGGATTGGCTCTAATCCCATATGTAAGAATGAAGGGCGAGATGGACTACAAACATGGAATGTTATGGTGAGTACATAACTTCTGTTTCATTTAAGTTCCTCTGAACCGACTGCTTCTAAGCATATTGCTTCAGTTCTGACATCATTTTGGAGCATATAGCTTTATTGAAATCTGCATCATCAGCACTGAGACCTTCGGTACCAAAACAAATTTAGAAGGCACAGAGCTTCAGTTCATTTAGGTTCCTGAACTGACTGTTTCTAAGCGTATTGTTTTGGTTCCAACACATACTTGGAGCTGACAGCTTTATTGAAATTTGCATCTTTGTCACTGAAACCTTTAGTACCGAAACAAATACATGTCAAGCAGACCTATGAGAATGGAGGCCTTCCTCGGTGCCAGCTTCCTTGAAACTGATCAACTGTTTCAGAAAGGGCAATCTACTCCATCTGAATCTTTAGACCTTTCGGCTCCAAACTTCCCGGCACCAACTACATTGATTCCAGAGATACCTTTACCTCTGGAATTGGTGATTACACTGAGCATTTTGGCTATGTCAGATTCAGAGACCTCTCAGGATCAAATTTGTGCTGTTGACACCAGGGAACAGGTGCCATTTCCTACTTTTTTGGAGTGGTTTCTGCACCTCAGAGCATCAGCATGCATTAGTTTGGCTTCAACTTCTGCCTTGGCACCTCAGGGCAAGGAGTGACCATGGTTCCAAGGTTGTCCTTCTTGGTTCCACTGTCCCTTCCTTCCCCGGGGGGACAAAGGGGGGGGGGTTCAGCTTTGGAGACTATGATGAGAACCCTAGCTACTGTAGCTAGCCAGTTGGCTCCTACTTCTTCACAGATCATAATACCTACACCCAAGCTCAGTTTTTGTTTACCAGCATCTCCATGGGAACAGCCAGTACCCAGACTGCAGATCCCCCGGATATCTGATCCAGCCTCTTCCGATAGCACTCTGGTCCTTCACTCTAAGGAGGCTCTCAGAAGAGAAAGAGCAAGAAGAAGCATTAGAATCCATGCAGGAATCTTTTATTGAAGGTACTAACATCAGTGAAAGAGGATTCAGTATACTTGCATATTAAGGTGACACAACAAGGTGTAGCCCCTGTACGGGGGAGGGGGGTCCACTTAGAATCTGAAAAGATTGCAGTAGAGGAGGGAAGGTTTGCAGCCTAATGGGTATAAACAGGGAAGATCCAAGATTTGTAAGGGTAAAGCTATTTGCAATTTGCTACTTTTTCACTTAGTAAGTTTTCGGGACATTCAAACCAAAGAGTAGCTTTATATTCCAAACCCTGTGGGTTAGTTACAATGGAGATCTCTGGGGTTGTAAATACAAGACTTAAGAAGGATTCTACTGTATTTATGCCATTTTTAATGAATGAGTAAAAGCCATTATAGGACATTGTTTGTACCTTGTTTTGTGGTCATTTTTTCATGCCTCCCTGCTGTCAGAATTGTGGCAAGCACAGTTCACTGCCCTGGGATTTGGTGTTCTGGATCTCTTTTACAGATCTTCAGAAATTGGTGGTTGAAAGACATGTATCAGTCGTGTATGCAAAAACCCCTGGTGGAGGCAATAAACTTTTCACAATTATGGCAACTTATATGAAAAAGCAAGAGTAAACATTTTGACAGATAAAATGTATTACTATTTTATTTTCCAGTTTATGTTATTGTCAAGTTCTTAGTTTTCATGGAGTCTTGAACATGGATTTGAATATTGATGTCACTGAAGGTTTCTGTTAGCAGTAGTAGACAAAGGGTTTAAAATAATTTTAAAATAGAGATAGAAAGAGTAAAAACTATTCCAAGGAAAGAATCTGTGGCATTTTGTTGTATATGTTTAAAATGGTTTACTATCAGAATCTAGGAGCGGACTTGGTCGAATGATTATATCATCTAACCACATCCACAAAAACTGACAGCCTCGAAGTCCAGTAATGTCATAGTACAAATCGAATGCAATTTCCAGATGAGTTTTAACATGGTTTAGATAGGGTCGACATTATTGCTTCGACAATATTGGAGATTGACATTGTTACCGTTAGACCTCCGGACTTCGTTCAAAGTGGATTCAACTGAATCTACTTCAAGATTCTAATTGTAAACCTTTAAAACATATGTGAAACTTTGACACAGAGATGTAAGACTTCTGTGGAACTTTGGACCAGAGGTTGAAGATTGCCTGCTAGAACTAGATCCTGTAGTCATCCTAGGTCTCATTCCCACAGGCACCATTGCCTACTCCATGACTCTGAGCAAGTGACATAGGCAGTTATTCTAAGTTTTCACTGGAGAGGGGCTGTATGTTCTGAGTACTTCCCCAAAAAATCTGTAATGTATTAATTATTAGTTTTTATTAATGTATTTTCTAGTAAAGAAGCAGGAGGCTGAGAGGGAAGGATGACATCTGTACCTGGCATGTCATGTTTACAAAGACTAGAATTGGAAAAGTGGTATAAATATGGGGTGAGATACCTGGGTTACAGTGAGTAAGAATTAAGAATCTGACTAGACAGAGAAAGGCATAGGACATTACCTGGAAGGTAATGAGGGAAGGAATTAGATAGTAAAGGTTAAGATGGAACCCCAGAGGGAGAATTTTACAGACTTCAAACAAGATTCTGTAGCTATTATGTGCACTACAAGCATATATATAACAATACATTTAGAGTATTAATACTGGTGGATATCCAATGAGATGCACATCAGTATGGGAGCATTAAATAGGAAAAGGAGAGTCTAATACTGCAGTAGTATGTTGAAATGTGGAGGAGGTCTAATACTGCAGTAGTATGTTGAAATGTGGAGGAGGTCTAATACTGCAGTAGTATGTTGAAATGTGGAGGAGGTCTAATACTGCAGTAGTATGTTGAAATGTGGAGGAGGTCTAATACTGCAGTAGTATGTTGAAATGTGGAGGAGGTCTAATACTGCAGTAGTATGTTGAAATGTGGAGGAGGTCTAATACTGCAGTAGTATGTTGAAATGTGGAGGAGGGTTAACTAATGCAGTCAGTGGAGAAATGCTGTCAGAGAGAATGGGACAAGGCAAAGGGCAGAGTGGGATATTGCAGGAGAGCTATAAGGAATGCAAGAAAGAGGGGTTTGAGGATTGTGGATGGGGATTCTTCACTGAAGCTGGAATTAAGAACTTGGTAGCAGTAGTAAGAATGTCAAAGGGAGAAGGAGATAAGGTACGTAAGTTAGGTAACCAAGGACAGTGATTGTAAGTGGATGTTAAGGGAGGATGCAGATAGCATTAAGCTTTGCACTCAGTCCTAATTAGGATAGTTTAGGAGTAGGAATTTTAGGCATCATAAGAATGTAGGAAAGGATACGTAGGGTACTTGTGGGAGGAGACTTCATTGTGGTAATAGTTATCAGGTGAGAAGGAGTAGAGCAAAAGGTGAAGGGATCTGATGATTGAAAGCAAATATGACTGGACTAGAAGATATTTGACATAGTCAAAAGAGGTGGGGCAGGGTTAACTTTTAGCAAAGTTGCTAGAATTCGGGCGTGTATGTTGTAAAGATTCTTCATCATGTGGGAGGTCCAGGAGGAGACCAAAGAGATTCCAGTTGATGAAATATGTACTGGTAATGTGTGATTAATAGAAAGATATAGTATAGTAAAGGAATGTGTGAGACTGAAAGTAGAAGAAACAACAGAAATGGTGTAAAGGTGCTCTAATGTTGAATGACAAAGTGGTCTTGTGGACAGAAAAGGAATATGAAGAAAGGATAAAGACCAACATAAGGAAGCTGAAGATTAATCAGGCACTCTCTGAAATGAGCAGCAGCTAATGAGCATATGTGTTTTTTCCACAATCCAAAAATATGCTGGTTGACTGGCTACCCTAAATTGTCTGTATATATTCTAGGCTGTTGTGGCCTATAGGATAGCTGAAAAATGTATGCGCTAGCCCACTCACCAAGCTCATTAATAACACATTTGTCTTCTGTTTTATGCAGCTTAACTGTAATGGCATTTCTGGTTTCTGACATAATGGTTAATGTGTTTACCTCGCATACATAATGTACTTGGTTTGAATCTCATATTGGAGGTAAACTGGTTAGGCTTAAAGTTGTCCACAAGGTCTGCTGTCTTAGTTCTTACCTATGAACAACAAACATTTCTGGCTTAAGCCACTTATGCAACCCCAGCTAGCTAAAAATATGTATCCTATCCTGTGTCTTACAGACTTTTGAGAGGCAGTCTTTGCATAGTATTCTGTGCTTTGAAAGATCCCTTACTTATCTACCTAATTCACCTTTGAAGATTAAGCAGTTTAACTAGTACCTTCCTGAGATATAAATCTCTACTTTAAGATCAATGGTATTTGCTGGCATGGTAAGCTTCTAACCCAGTATATTCCCCACCATTGGAGTAGACTCCTCTGCACACCTAACAGAGTGCTTTCATTAATAATGCAGACCTTACCTACTGGATAGGTAATTGTAAATTCATGCCTGGCATTATTCCTAATAATTGGCTATCCAGACACAGCTAGAGTATCTTGCAGAACTGAGTCCATCTCCTTCACTGATGTGACTGACAACTGCAGGCAGTGGTCTTCACCTTTAAGACCCTCCCAGGCCCCTAAGCTTCTTCTTTGCTGACATCATTATGCTCTCTTCTCTCTAGATCTCACTTGCCTTTTGGTACTTCATCATCTTCAAGGATGCTGCCAGGCTGTCTTGGTGACTTCATTCTAACTTTTATTTCTTGGAAAGTGATTCTTCTTTTTAGTCTGTTGTCTGTTTTAAGTGAATTCTTATTCTTGGTTTTGGCTTTTTAACCCTTCTTGTTCTTCACTAGTTTGTTGTTGTAGAAAAGTTTATTTTTCAGTTTTAGTAACCTTTTTCTGTTTAAGTACAACTTGGACCTAGTGATGTAAAAACTAAAAGAAAAATCTAGCCAAGCTAGATTTTCCACTGTGTGATTACTAAAAACATTTTGTATTAGAGGTAACATGGGATATATGCAAATGACCCTTAAGGGCATCAGGTGTTTCAGCTATAAGTTAGTTCTGAATGCCCATGACTTTTTTCTTTTTAAGTCTGTTATGGGCAAATTCAGGCCAATAAAGCCAAATTGAACCTACTGATGGGTAAATAGAGATTCGCCCTGGTCTGGCTCCTATGTCCCTGATGGACAAAATCAGTTAGTAACTCAACTTTATAAATCAGATTTGTGGCTAGACTTTTAAGGGCCATAGTGATTGTTAGGTTAGTATACACCTATGAACCTATTAAACTATTGCATGTTTCTTCATATAATCACATTAGTCCTGCAATGCCAAAATAATAAGCAAACAGCAGCAGGCAGCTAGTCATTTTCTTCCACTCAAAATGACTACGGCAATTATGCCTTCTTTTATCATTTGCATGATTAAAACCTCTTAGAGAGGAGTAAAAAGATTTATTTTCAGTGACCACGTAATCATAATAATTGGGAGAGAACAGAGAAAAAAATAGGGGCGAAATGGCAAGGCAATAATTGCAGGCATTCAATTTAGGAAATACAGAACAGTGGAAAATAAAGAATATTTGCAACTTAGCTATGAATACGTACAACTAAGCTATAAAGTATATAAAGTATAAGACTAAATGGATTAACTGTAAATGTAATAAGCAAAAAGATTTTCCTCTTAAAGTGATCAAGACTTAATACAAAACATTTCTTATGTAAAATGATTATTAAGGACTTCCATTACCAAATTTATATTGTAGCCGCCACACGAAAAATGTAGAGCTCAATGCGTCCCTTTAGTCCCAGATTTGAAACAGTCATGTTGTTAGTGCTGAAGATTGACTGCAGTGGTTATAGATTAAAGTAACATCGTAGATGGCAGACAAAGAGACAGAATTTCTGAGGTAGTGAACACCATACTAGCCAATGTGCCAAGAAAATGCGTGAATCCTGTGACAACCTTCGTTATTAAACAAGTCAGGAAATAGTGTGACTTACTTATCCTATGGTACCATTTTTCATTCCTCAAAAATATAAGTAACCACAGGAAATCATAAATCAAATCAACTTGCCCATACAAAAAAGGCTACGTTACTGTTTCAGTTACCTAGTTGTGAAAGTAAACTTGCATTTTCTTCCCTTCGGTTTTTGCCCTACTATAAACACAACATATTTAAGAGAATTGTGGCTCGATTTGTAAGTCTGCTTGAGAACTAATCCTTCCTTTATGCATAAAGAGGTATACGCTTACTTTATGCCAAACTATCCATCTCTCTCTTTTCTTTCCTGAACCTAAAAATGAGGGAGACAGGATACTCCATTCCCTTGATTTCCACAGATCACTTAAGGTACTAAAGTGACAGAACAGAATCTTCAGATCTTTGGATCAGTTGTTTGTTTCCTATGAAGATAAGAAGAGGGGACATCCTGTGTCAAGACAGAACATTTATAATGGCTGTTCAAAAATATGACCTTTTGTGGTTCTTATCACAATAACGTTATTCCAGGCAGGGTGAAGGCCCACCCACTCTGTCAGGCCCTGGCTTCATCTATGGCTTTTTGGAAAGGGTTGTATTCTAAAAGTATTCTAGAAAGACCTACATTGTCCTGTGCTCGTACTTTACAAGTTTGATTCCTTTTCTTATTTTAGATCAGGTTTTGCTAGTACCATTCTTCAGGGTCCCCTGGACACTTCCTCTTTAACCTCCCAAATGCTGAAAGCTAGGGTAATCTACTCGTATAGCTAAGGCTACTGTAGCAGTGATCAATATAATGAACATAGTACAGTTGTGTAGGTAGACTTACCATAACAATAGATGTTTGAATGATCACTGCTGCAGTAGCTGCAGTCTTCTTCCATCTACCTTTTGATTTTTTTGATTATGCCAGGATGAATATATATTTTTACTCCAATCTGTGTCCTTTCAGGGCTCAGCTTCCCTCTTTCAGTTGGCATAAAAGCTCTGAGGGGCTGCCTCTCAAACCTGCATTTATAGGCAAGTCGGCTTGAACTTCCTAACAGTCTGAGTTTGAGTGTGTGGAAGGTGCCCTGAAGCTTTGGAAGCTGTCTGGCTGCTATATCCTTCATCAGGATATAACCTATATTGCTAAGGCTATTGCAGCAATCATCATTCAAACATCTGCTGTAGCTTTACTGACATAAGTCTACTATACTTGTCAAGCTGAGCATATACGTGTACATATATATATATATATATATATATATATATATATATATATGTGTGTATGTATGACAAAAAAAAAGAGAAAGGCATAAGTTCTAGACATGTCTTATTGCCTTTTGACAAGTGGTATTGGTGGAGTATGAAATGATGAATAAAGGGGAAATGGGTGGCAAATGGTATAGTGGTACTTTAGTTTTAACTTGAAAAATTGCTGTTACATACAGAGGTTGCTAGGCCCTAAAAATTATTGTCTCATGCAGTGGTACATTGTATGTCATTACAGGAGATTAAGTTTTCTCTGGACAAATCAAAAAAGGATAGGACAAGGATATCAGAAGGGTAACTACATGGAAATTTGTAGCATCTCTTCCACTGGCTTAATAAATTATGGCCCTGCTTCAATCAGTATCTCTGTGTCCTTGTACTTATGTATTCATAGTTTTCTAAATTATGAATACTGGAATGCATCATCAGACAAAATGCATGTCTCTTTATACAGTGGCTGACGCTGAAAGTATTTTGTATCCTGGTGGAACCAGAGTATTTGTGTCTGACATCACCCACTTAAATCTGAGATGGTTTGTATATTTTGTGTAAAGCATAATGTGGAAAAAGTATTATTTTTATCTTGGGCTGGAAACAGAATGCTGAGATTTGAGACCCTTATGTCACAGCCTATTTTCTCAGTCCTAAATCATTCCCTGCAACAGGAACACAATGCCAGTTCATTTATGTGTGCTACTGCTCATGTAGTTTACGGACATTATCTGCCATTACTTCATTCTGCCCTTATCCATGCATATATATTAGTATTCACGTAGCACTAGTGATTCCTCTGCCATGCCTTCATCCATTCCTTGGCTACGAATATGTATTAATATTCTTGTTACATTGGTCATTCATTTGCCAATATTTTTATCCTTCCCTTGTCTATGTGTATTTACTGGTATTCATATAGCAACCATGATTTGTCAGTTATAACTTCTTCCTCTCCTTGCCAAGTAAGTGCTGTTTCTCTTCGAGGTCAGGAAATGTACAGAATACAGACTGGTGCCTCCCAGTTGTGCTGTCACAAAAATAAACTAAAAATACAGAACACTTTTGGGTCAATGCAGCCCTTAAGCATATGAAGCAAGCCAGTATCCAACCCGCACTTCAGATACAACATAAGACCAAACTTTTACTGTCTACCTGTTTTCATCTTTAGCAAACTCGACAGTTATTATCAGCAGTCTGTGGACAATCAAGTATCCACTTCTGTTGAAATGCATCTTTTGTTATACAGCATGAAGAATGACATTTAGGGCAGTGCTTCTGCAAGGGTGATAAGTTACTATAATGTTTCTATCTTCTCAATGCTGCCTAGAAGTGCTGACTGAAGCTTCCCTGCAGGAACAACCAAAATCTTTAATTCTGATAAGTACTCCTTGTTGCTGGGCAAGATCTGGTTAGAGTGTTTAGCAATCACTTAAGTGTCAGACCACCTCTCTAGATGTGGACAGTGCAACAAAGTAGTACAATGCTCTGTAGTTATTGAAATCCCTCAAAGATCTGTGCTATTGCCTCTAGCATTCTTGCTGTCTGAATGAAATACTTCTCAAAACAGAGGTGCCCCAGTCATACAATGTATTTATTCTTGTTTTCCTAAATTTGCATTCATCCTTAACTACTATAAAACAAAACAAAAACAATAATGCTTAGCATCAGCTCATAGATCTCGGTTCCAAGACTTGTAACTGAATTCTTTTATGATCGTGGAAGTAGTTTCAGTGTTTGGATACCTTGACTTCTGCATGGACCAGACCATGAACTTCTTTACCTATGCAGTCCAAGTAGTTAAGGAAATGGGGTTTCTCCATCAGCTGAAAGGTTGTTTTAACCCTGAGGCCTGCCTGTTTATAGTTCTTTGACAGCATGGTCCATGCATTTTTTGTCACTTATAAAAAATAACTTGAAATGGTCTGCAATTACACTGTCAAACTCTTAGCCAGGTTACTGTAGTCTGCACATTTGTGCATTGTGTTTATGATTGTGAACTGCAGAACACGTCATGCCTGTCGTCCATCGGCATATGTCTATTTCATTTTCAAAATGCAAAATCAACCTATCATTTGGATTTTTAGATGAAAAATGCTTTGGCTAGAACTTTTTTAACAAATAATATTTTGCCATTTAATAAGGTTAGGTGCTTTCGACCCACATACATGGCATTCAGCTTACATGGAGTCTGCTTGTCTAATGAAGTCAGACTGTCATAATATAGAAGAACGTACTAACGGAAAAAATCTTTGTGTAGTAAAACAAGTAAAATGCATTGTAGATGAATGGCCTCTGGTACTGTAGTAAACCATTTCCTTTGAGTGTATTATAATCTCAGGGTATCAGTAATATGTGCCCTAAGTGATGTAGTCATCTTTTGACATTTACAATTTTTCAAGACATTTCAAAGAACTTGAAGAATGGCTTTAAATGAAAAAAAGTAACAGTAAAATAAAAGAGCAATATTTCTATTAAGGAGGAACACCTTTTGTGGGTGACTTCCTGTGATACTGTCATATCCCTTTCTCCATGTTGACCTTGTGATTTCTCCGATGCATGTCTCCAGACGTTTGTCTAATTAATGCGATGCCAGCATTGCTGACACGCCTGCTTTAGCATCATGACAGCCAAATTAAAAATTGATTTCTTCGACTGAATTTTTTCCCAAAGAAAAGTCCCATTCCATTGCCTCTGGCCATTCATCCGTCTAATGCAGAGACATGGAGTTAGCTAAATAGAAAAAATAGATTTGTTTTTAAAGTGGCTTTCATCTTTCTTTGTCACTTGTGGTGACAGTTTTCTGTACAAACTGCTACACTTAGCTCTCCTTCTTGGCTCAACATTCAAGGCAGCATGAAGAAAGAAACACCATAAATACAGATTATGTCAGGAAAGGTTTGGCAGAATTGACACAGAAATGAAAATTATTTCTTCCTGTGAGATGCAGACTGCATGACTGACCTTCCTGAACTATAGCTGAAGAACTTTGACTCTCAGAAGTTTATGTACACTGGGCAGTTCTTATATTTCACTGACCTGTATTCTTTTTACATTATAAGCAATCTTCTGAAGTAACCAGGAATAACTTGCATTTCTTTGCCTTTGCGAGGCACTGCAGAGTGAGATTCCATTCATGGAGCACTCATATCTGGTTGTAAATTCTTTGCTAAAAATTAAGGATTTCCAGACTGATTAACTCGAACGACTGTGCATATAATTCAAGCAAAGGACATATTTTGCTTTGTGTTTCAAATTGAATTTAATCCGAGTTTCTTAGTAAATGAATGTACGTGATATTCACTTTGTCAAAAACATTGATTTAAAAGGTCATCTTTAGTTTGCTTTGCATATTATATGTGCAAGGTCAAATTAAAAAGTAAAAAATGAAAATGTGGAAGCATTAGCCATTCTTCACTGATCGATCACTGTTGCAGTATTGCTCACATATTAAATATCCTACATAGCGTATTGTATGCCTGGCCAGTACACCAAAGCATGGGTGCCTACCTCTTGGCCCAAAAGCGAGCACGACATCTTGCATAAGGGAATTATAGGTATGAAAATCCTCAGAACTTTCTTGCCAGCAGTCTAAACAGTGAGACTGCTGTTTTCACTTCAATCTGTCAGCTGGGTGCTCTATGCCAGTATTCATTGGGTGTGGAGAGTTAAGTATCCTCATTGTGGAGTGTTTCTTCTTTTATTTTCTGACTGAAAAGTTATGTTTTTCATATCATTAAGGAAGGGTAAATGCAGCTGTGGGATGCAAATGACGTATAGAATAACCACACTGTGTTTTGCTTTGGACCTAATCACAACTATAAAGAGTGTACTATTTGAAATTCATTTATCCCCGGAAACATTGAGAAGTTCCTTAGCTTTCTTAAAAGTCTATTCAGAAAATCAAAGATTAAAGGAGCTGTCAGTGGGTAGGGTGGCCTCTGAGTCTTCCCAGTCAGATGTTCCTCAACAGCTGCAAAAGAACAAGAACTTAAACCCAAAGTTTCTGTTGTCTGATTGGACCCAAGTGCATCCACTTTGTCTCTAGGTGAGCACTCGGACACAGCCGTCTCTGCTATGGCACTTGTTGAGCCCTCATGCTATCACTGGATCATAGGAGGCTACTAGGCTAATGACCCTAGGGGCCCTTTCAAGCCTAGCCAAGTTTTATCCTTATTTTCACAATCAGCACTTATTGCCCCTATCCAAGAGGGACACAGGTGGAACCGCCAGGGTGAAGTTACAGTTATCTATCCAATCATCCAGATTCTGTTTGAAGATGGCCAATCAGGTGCTTTGCTTGCCATGAAGTGGGAGTCTGTTCCAAAGGTGTGGTGACCTCTGGGAGACAAATCTGTCCCTCCACCAGGTTCTGTTAATGTAGACCTTTAGAGCGGGTAACCCATGTACCATTTGACTTACCAATATGCAGGATTTCCAGTACTGATTTCAGACAATCCTCATAGGACAAATGCTGAAGACCTTGAATTTTCCTTGTGAAGAACCTCTGTGGTCTCTCCTAGTGCTGCAGTTGCCTGAAAAGGTACATACCAAAAGGGGCATTGTACTCAATTATTGGCCTGATGAGGAAAGAGTACAGGGAAGTTATAACTTCATTTTTTTCTGGAGGCAGTGCCCTTACTTATGGCATTAACAATATATAATGCCCTTCTTATTACTGTGGTGACATGCTGATCAAATGTAAGGTTGCTGTCAACCTGCATGCCCAGGTCTCTCCCCACTGAGTGCGTACTTATGGTGTTGTTATGGATGTGGTAGTTAGCAGGAACATTGGTCTTACTGAAAGGGATGATAACACATTTTTTTGCATTGCGTTTAAGGCCATAAATAATCACACTGTGTTTTGTTTTGGACCTAGTGATAACTATAAACCTTGAGAAGTTGCTTAGCTTTCCTAAAAGTCTGTTTAGAAAATCAAAGACTAAAGGAGCTCTCAATGGGTAGGGTGGTCTCTGAGTCTTCCCATTGAGACATCCCTCAGCAGCTGCAAAAGAACAAGAACTTGAAACCTAAAGCTTCTGTTGTCTGATTGGACCCAAGTGCATCTGCTGTGGCACTTGACAAGCCCTCAGAGTATCTTGTGTTGCATGCTGCTCCACATGTCATGTCCCTGTTGGGGACTGATAAGGTCCAACTGTTAAGCATGTTCAGTATGAAATATCAAGAGAAAACCAAATCAGACTTTGTGATCCAAAGTTTCCTTCCCTGAATGCCAGCCAGTTTGTGACTTTCTGCCCCATCCCTTCTCTCATCACACCCCTCATATTCCCTTCCATCTCAGCCTTTCTCCTCTTTATGTCTGAAGTAAGGTCTCACACTCCCTTCCTCTGTGGAGAAGTATAACTTTAGATCAGTGGGTCCTCAGCATCACTGAGAAGGAACTCTATACTGGCTTGTCCCTCTTAATCATTCTGGTATTTCCCTATTACCACCAAATCAAGAATGCCTGGTTAGGTACATACCAAAGGGTGCACTGTACGCATTGATAGGTCTGATGAATGCCAAATACCATGGAACAATGACTTGCTTGTACCTAGATGCCATACCTTTGTTTATAACTTGCACATCATCAAATGATTTCCTCACTACCATAGATATGTGATGGTCAAAGGCTAGATTACTGTCTATGTGTGCCCCCAAGTCCTTGACCACTGGGTCAGGTCTTAAGAGTATGTTGTCAATATGATAGCAACCAGGACTGGATGACTTCCCAAAGGAGACTATATTCTGCATTTCTTTTATTTCTGTCATTTAGTTTTAGTCCATGGTTCTGACACCAGTTTTTTGTCTGTGTCAGCCCTTCCTGGAGAATATTTGTGTCAGTGAGTGATTGAGTGACAGCTTCAAATTTGCAATCATCAGCAAATTTAGTCAGCCAGAGACCATTGACATTGGCCTTGACTTCAGAGAAGTAAATGCCAAAAAAGAGCAGTCCCCTAGGGGACATTGCTTATGAATGTCCTCTTTGTAGAGGTGGACCCCCCAATTCTAACTTCTTGGGTCCTAACTGTGAGCCAGCTAGCTGTCCACCAGGTGACATAAGGGTTTGTACCTAACCTCTTAAGATTGTTAACAATGCCCGAATGGGGTATTGTGGCAAATGCCTTGGCCAGGCCAGGGTAGTCAGCGTGACCATTTTGTCCTCATCCGTTGCTTTGCTGACCTTCTGAAAGAAGTCCACCAGGTTGAGCAGGCATGACCTGCCCTTGATGAAACCAAAGTGGGCTGGGTCTAATGTCTAGAGGTTTCCTATGCCATTATCGATCATCTCCATGATAATGCTTTACATATGAGACTGGTGAGACTTATGGGTCTGTAGTTTCCAGGGTCTGTAGGTGGCCCACCTTTGAGCAGAGGGATGACTGTTTCTATTCTCTATTCATGAGACATGAAGCCTGTCTGGAGGCTATAATTAAATAGCAATTCCAGAGGGCCTGATTGGGCAGGGTTCATGGTATTTAGAAGGCATCCTGGGATATTGTCTGGGCACATTGATAAATGTTCTTCTCCTTAGAGAGAGCATTAATGACCCATTCCCTAGTGGGAGCAGGGAGAGTCATATTTGATGGTATTTTTTAAAGGAAGGTGGAGGGGAAGAGGGTTAAAGTTGGAGCTAGATTTGTCAGCTTGTAGGTTTGCTGTATCTTCTGGCTTAGAAGAGGTACTTCCATTTACAGTGAGCTCTGCACACAATCGTGTATTGCCTTGGTGGTTGTGCACATAGCTAAAGAATGCCTTGTGGTTGTCCTTGGCCTGGGAGTCCAAATTTACATCAGATTTGAGTTTGGTAGCACTTATTTATCCTCAGAGATGTTTATTTACTTTTATGACAGTGCTTTTTTTCCTGCTGGGTGCAGTACCTCCTAATTTTTTGCCATTATTTTCTTCCCTCTGTTATACAGCCTATTGATGTTGTGATTCCCCCAGGGTGGCTTGTTTTCTGAGTTTCTTCTGTACTTCTTCCTGGTGGGTACAGCTGCAGCTGTGCATTTGTTACCATGCTTGTATAGGGTTTATTTGTCTTACGGTTTTATTTTCAAATCCCTGTTTTGACTTTTGGTCTTTCTACAGCCCCAAGGGTGTTTATAAAATCATAGTGGTCTGCAGGCATTAGGTTATCCATTATTTAGTCTTACTGGATGATTTTCTGTAGGCCCTTTCAAGAGAAACTTACAGACTTCAGGGTTACCATGGACCTTCTAAGTTTAGGTTTCACCCTGAATTTGAAGAAATCTGTACTTACTTCCTTCTCAGGATCTGTTTTCTGTATGATGGCATTTCTTCCTCAGGGCTACATGGCTTCAACAATTCAAATGGTTCTCTTTGCCAGACTCCACATGGAGAAGATTCAGAGGAATCTCAAGTCCATTTGGACACAGCAGTGCGACTCCCTGAAATTCTTATTTCTCTGTTGCCCATTTTGAAAAAGGAAATTCTTTGATGGATCAACCAGATGTCATTTAATCCGGGAGTGTCCTTTCTGGTTCCCCCTCCTTGCCAGGAGGTTTCACAGATGTTTCAGACCTGGAATGGGAAATATGTTCTGTGACAAATACAAGGCTTATAATCAAGACAGGACTGAAAGAACCAAATAAATGTCAAAGAAATTAAATCTGTTATCCCGGCTGTTCAGGCTTTATATTAACTTTGTCTGCCAGTAACCGTCCAGATCCTCAAAGACAATACCTGTAATGTGGTACATCAACAAACAGGGATGGATAAAATCCTATAATCTCTACAAATTTGCCATGACAGCTTGGGAAATATGATGGATTTGCACAACAGAAGGGCTCTCTCATTTCACCCAAACTTCTAAGCTCTAAAATGGATCATTTGCATGATAGAATTTTGTTGCTATACAGGCACCTGTTTTATGTGGTGGTGTTGAAGGTATTAGAGGAGGCTGGAAAATCTGATAATAGAAAATTTTATCCTTCCATTATTATTTTTCCAAATGGAAGAAATTTTCTGCTTGGTGCCAAAAGACCAAAACAGGACCCTTATCATATGAGTTTTCCTGCTGCTGAAATCATATTAGTGCTTGTTTCAGGCCTGGCATATTCTTCCATTAAAGCACATGTGTGAGCCATCATTGCCTGTCTGACTTTGGATCCACCTTTATGTGCGTGTTTTCAGTTTAGACAGTTTCTAAAACATGTAGTATATATCAGGCCACCAAAAAATCTGTGGTCCATTCCACCATGCAGCTGATCTTTGCTGCGTTGTGCCACCTCACTTGAGAAAATGGTGGATACTCTGCCCTGCTCATCCCTTTGTGCAATGTTTGATAAATAGCATTGCCAGTCAGTGCACTGTATTTCATAGCCTGTGTGTAGTTTTGCATGCATCAGTTTTATTCTTTATTGTCTTTAATCAGGCCCATAGCTGTGCAGTAAATAACACCTTCTTGCCAGTGCTGCAGTTTTGCACCTGCTTCTGCCGGCATGGGGTTTATTGCATCGAGTTTGTTTGACGACTCATCCTCTAGCAACTCCTTGACTGCTGGCTCCAGTCTGTCTTTTCCTAGAAATCACCTTCAAACTCTCTGCATACTATCATGTTGTGTAGCATTGCACAGCCAACAAATTCCTTGCAGCAAGTCTTCAGAGCATAGTGTAGCTTACCGCCAGTGGAATCTAGTTAAATGAAGTGGGCTTTCAAAGGTCTAAACACACTCTCAACATTATGGTTCTGTAACAGTACAGAGTTCGTATTTCTGCTAGGCTCTGTGGTTTATGTGTCAATGTCATGATCCAGGACTCCAGGGCTTATGTTGGCTGATAATAATAAAGAGGGTGAATGATCGTATGCGTGCTCTTACACTGATGTTGTTGGTGTGGAGAGGTCAAGAGAGGTCACATTACCATGTGCTTTATAATAAAGGAGGAAGTGAGGGTTGTTCCCCCTTCCATTTTTAACCAGATTGATTGCCTTCATGTGTGTTTATTTTCCTCTATAAATGTATGTCTAACCCGACTTTCTTACCCTTAAGATGATACCGCCAACAGGTTATGGGACCAGGAGGGAAGTAGGAAGCCGATGTCACAGACTGTGTTTCGATGGAGATGAGAAAAATTATGAGTTGGAGACAAGGTTTCTAGGGCACCTGCATTTGTTAGGGCTGAAAGACGCCATTTTGTGAAATGTGCAGCAGGATGCAGAAGATGACGAGAACGAGGAGGAAGGCTACAGCAATGCTGAGAAAAATGAGGAGGCATATGCAGAACTAATACAGTCCTTAGATGACAAAAGTTTGTCCCTTGTCATGAGAGAGGCCGCAGATGACGGTAGAGAAGTGCTTCAGATCCTGAGTGACCATTATGCTGGGAAAGGGAAGCCAAGGGTAATTAGCCTATACACCGAATTAACAAGCCTCCAGAAGGCCATCAGTGAAAGTGTCACAGACTATATTATTAGGGCTGAGACGGCCATTATGGCACTTAGAAATGCTGGGGAGAAGCTCAGTAATGGATTACTAATCGCAATGATCCTGAAAGGGTTGCCTGAAACTTTTAAACCATTTGCAATACACATCACGCAGGATGATGATAAGTTGGGCTTTGGTGAGTTCAAAACAAAGTTGAGAAGCTATGAACATACCGAAAAATTTAATGCCAACGTAAGTAATGATAATGTGATGAAAGTAAGTGGCCTTGGGGAAAGAGTAAAAGCAGAGATTAAATGCTATGGCTGTGGCCAAAAGAGGCATAAGGCACGAGAATGTTGGAGAGAATATAAAGGCCAGAGACAGTGGTGTAGTTTGTGTAAAAATCTAGGCACAGGGACAGTAACTGTAGATGAAAGAAGAAAGATAATGTCAAACAAGCAACTGATGCGGATGATCACACATTTGTCTTCAGAACAAACGAGCATCAGATTTGTGAATTAAAACAGAAGGGATTAATGGTGGACACTGGCACCACGTCACACATAATTAACGACCTGAAAAAGTTTAAATGTTTTGATGCAACTTTCCAACCAGAGGAACACATTGTGGAATTAGCTGATGGAACGAGAACCTGTGGGGCCGCACAAAAGAGAGGTAATGCAGAGGTATGGCTGCTAGACACAGAGGGGCGCAAAGTAAAGGTGATGATGACTTGGGCGCTGTATATCCTGACGTATCCACAAAGTATTTTTTCTGTTAATGCAGCAACATCCAAAGGGGCCTCAATCAACTTTAAACAAGGCCAGGACAAACTCATCTACAAAAACGGCACCAGGTTTGACATAATTGAGTGTGATAGACTCTATTATTTACACACATATGATGAAGAAAACGATAGTGAGATACATTATGATGCATCTCACAGCTGTTATGACATTCAAGCATGGCATAAAATGCTTGGTCACTGTAATTTTGAAGATATGTCAAAATTAGAAAAAGTGGTAAAAGGAATGAAAATTAATGGTAAAGTTGAGAGACATAACCTAGATTGTGAAACCTGTATGCAAGGGAAATTTGTACAGAGCAGAAGCAGAGAACTAGATGCAAGAGTAAAAGTTGTGTTTGAACTAGTCCATACTGATTTGGCAGGCCCAACTGAGCCAGTAGCAAAAGACGGCTTTAAGTACACTTTAGCATTTACTGATGATTACTCGGGTGTAACATTTGTCTACTTTCTGAAAGCCAAGAGTGATACAGTCAAGGTGACTGAAAAGTTTATTGCAGATTCAGCTCCTTATGGGAAGGTAAAGTATATCAGATCAGATAATGGTACTGAGTTAATGTCGAAAGACTTTCAGTCACTATTGAGTAAAAATGTTATAAGACATGAAACGTCCACACCTTACTTACCCTATCAAAATGGGACGGCAGAGAGAAATTGGAGAACACTGTCCGAAATGGCAAGGTGTATTGATAGAGAGTTGTTTACCTAAAGAGTTGTGGACATATGCTGTAATGAATGCTATAACATGTGTGGGGCAGACCCCATTCTTTATGCTAACAGGGAAGAAACCTGATCTTTCAAGGATGAGAGAATTTGGATCAGTGTGTTGTGCATACAGACAAGAGAAAAAGAAGTTAGACCCAAGATGTGATAAGGGGATCTTTGTCGCATATGATAAAAACAGCCCATCATATCTAGTTTATTATCCTGACACAGGAAGTGTCCTTGGACACAGGTTAGTCAAGTTCTTTACTAAGAATGTAGCTGAATGCCAGATTCAGACAGACCCAGAAGTGATAGATGAAGATCTTAATACCAGAAGAAGTGTGCATGTTAAGTCAGAATAAAAAGCTGACAGTCAAGACACAATAGTAAGGCAAGAAGAGGAAAGGCAGGGTACACACTACTCTAAAAGAGAGAGAAAACTACCTGCATACTTGAAAGACTATGAGTGTAAAGTTGAAAATGACGATTATGTGACAGACCATTGCGTATACACTAGATAAGTTTAAATGAGAAAACAGTTCTAATTATATGGGTTGACGATCTCATTATAGCAGCTAGTGACAATGAATCACTAAACGATGGAAAGGAAATGCTCAAGGCTAAATTTAAAATGAAAGATCTGGGGAAGCTAAGACATTTTCTTGGCATTGATGTCACCCAGAATAGAGGTGAAGTAAAGATGAACCAAAAGAGGTACATTGCAAAAATTCTTGAGAAATTTGGTATGTCTAATTGTAAAGTAAGAAATACCCCTTCCTAACAAAAAACAAACTTTGAGTGTGACTGTGAATTTACAGATCCAAGAAAATATCGTGAGCTTGTGGGTAGTTTAATATTTGTTATGACAAGCACGAGACCTGATCTTAGCTGGATTGTAAGTAAACTTTCACAATATTTGTCACAACCGAGTGAATCTCATTTAACACTAGCCAAAGTGTTAAGATACTTGAAAGGGACATTGGACAGAGAGCTGTGTTACAAGAAAAGTGAAGGGAAATGTTTGCTTATAGCATACAGTGATGCAGACTGGGCAACAGATCAAAATGATAGATGTAGTACAACAATTTATTGCTTTAGCCTCAATAGAGATGGGCCTGTTATTTCATGGAAATCAAAGAAACAACGAACGATAGCTTTACCTACATGTGAGGCAGAGTACATGGCATTAGCAGCAACAACACAGGAGGGTTTGTACCTTGTGCAGCTGGTGAGTGGAATGGATGGAGAGTGCAAGTATGTGCCAGTAATAATATTTGAGGACAATCAAGGAGTAATCACTTTGTCGAAGAATCCAGTAAGCCGACAGAGATGTAAACATGTTGACATTAAGTATCATTTTGTCAGATCAGGACTTAATGATGACAAAATAAGTATTGAATATTGCCCAACAATGGACATGGTAGCAGATATCTTTACTAAACCTGCTACGAAATCGAAGATTGAAAAGTTCATGTGTTACATATCTGGAATGTGAAGGAAAAGTTATCCAAGAATATATTCTTAAAATGTATTTTGTGTACAGCGTAAGAGCAAGTGGGGTGTTAGCTGATAATAATAAAGAGAGTGAATGATCATATGTGTGCTCTTACACTGACGTCGTTGGAGTGGAGAGGTCAAGAGAGGTCACATGACCATGTGCTTTATAATAAAGGAGGAAGCGAGGGTTGTTCCCCTCTTCCATTTTTAACCAGATTGATTGCCTTCATGTGTGTTTATTTTCCTCTGTAAATGTATGTCTAACCCAACTTTCTTACCCTTAAGATGATACCAACAGCTTATCTGACACTACAAGTAAAATGCCCCTGTGGTAAATAACCCCACACAAATCTCTTGTCTAGGTTAGATATGTATCAGATGTGGGAATTATGGGAACCTCAAGGGTTGCACACAGACATATTTTAAATAAAACCCTTTGCATTGCACACCACCTTACAGTTGCTGGAGCAGAAACTCCTCTTGTTGATGTGCCATTATTCATGTGGACCTGGTATGCTCTTGCTGAATATGTAAGTCAAGTTAGTGGTCCTAGAATCTCAGGAAAATAGGTTATGTTATATTGTTTTCATAAATTGAAACCACATAAGGTACTCCACATGCTGCAGCATGACAAGAAGGAATTGGCACAGTACACATGAAGCAGATGCCTGTAGCATATCCACAGTGACTTATGGGTGCTGGAAGATCCTCATAGCAAAGATGGTCAATGCTACACATACCATGATATCCACAGGGATTATTTCATACTTCCCTTGGGATTCTGTGTGAGGATGACACATGTCAACAAGCTCCCTATGGTGTCTATGTCCATACAGTAGTGTTCAGCTCTCTCCCTTTTATGGAGGTTGTGGTAGGTTAAGCTCAGTCAGATCTGTCTGCAACAAGAAGGGTGAGGATGTACTTCGTCGAGAACACAGGGTGCAAGAACAGCCTGTAACATATGGTGTCCAGCTAATACCGATGCTACTCCTGATATTTTAATGCTCTGATTGTGTGTTCACCATTAAATGATGACGTACAAACTAACTGTTTGATGCATCTCAATGAACAATTGTTAAAAGGTTTTGAAACATTCTACCTTGTTGTTTATCCATATTTGCATTCTCATTTCCATAAAGTCATTAATTTGCATGGTCATACAGTCATTCCACATTAGGCAAATAATGCTATTTTCCCAGGTAGCACCATTGCATTACAATGTCTCTGAAATAGTCCCTAATTGTTTGTGAATTCAGGCCAATAAGTACTGAAAAAACAAGCTTTGAGTATCATAAATTGGATGCAGTCAATGGGACTGTGCAATACAGAGGCAGAAACATTGCAAACTGTAACCAGAGGCTGTCTGATGTCATGGTCAAGATTGAGAAATGGACCCTTTATTTACTTGTTAACTGGATAAGTGTATTGGTCCATAGACCCCTGTAGATCATCACACTATCAGGGGACAAAAGCAGAACTTAAATTATGGAAGACAACCTTAAAATACCAACGTAATTCTCCTTTTATAATTTGTACCTGCACTTTGAAATTATCTTCGTTCCGTATTTCCGGAAGAAGTGTTAACACTTTGCATGCAGCTTGAAAGTGTGTATAAAAAGACATAAAACAATACAAAAGAATAACAAATATCAGTTGTGCAGAAGATATGGCAGATAAAGCAGAATAAATGCTGCCCATCTGAAAAGATTATCAATCTTAAATAGGTATATAATACATGTGCATGTTTACACATTTGCATATTATTATGATTTACTGTTACAGTGACACATTTGTATATTGTTGAATTGACAGCAGGACTCTGTTAATCTCTTTAAGATTTTCATGGCTATATGGTGTATATTATTGCAAAGTGTATATGCTAAGGTCATATGACATCATCCCTCTTTTTCAGTAAAGGAATTAATATTGTAGGTATTTTTTAAGTGGTCTGACAGTTTGGTTCCAAAGTGGGGGGTATTTTTTTTCCTCTCTGAATTTCAGAGGGATGACTGTTCAAATTAGCAACCCGCAGTGGTAGTGCTGCGGTAGCGTTGTCGCCTCACAGTAAGACGCTGTCCGGTTTGATTTTCAGCTAGAGCGTCTTCTGCGTGGAGACATGCGTGAATGGGCATACCTTTGTTGAAGGTTGTGCATCAGAGCTGGTAACTCGGCACGTAAAATTCAACTACCAATCATTAGCAGAACGGAGTTCCGCTGTGGCGACCCCTAACTGGGAAAAGCCAAAGATGCAAAGACTGTTCAAATTAGCAGTTGCAGTTTTATAAAGATCATTTTTTTTCCAGAGGCAATGCAAATATGTCTGCGTAAGTTGCTGGTTTGGAGCAGATGGTACATTTTTTGCCTAGTAAAATAATTCTATAACTATATAAAGATGACCATGAAGATGAAAAGCATTGCTCAAGCTAGGACTGGTAAACAGTTGCTTTAGTGAGAATTATCCAGTTGCGTTACAAATGGGGAACCAGATTAATAAATCCAGACATTATGCTTGCTGTAGTTTGAATGATGTTAATGTTAACCTCAGTTTAGTGATGTGTTGGGGAGAGCATATTCTTTTTGGGCAATTATTACTTTCATTGCTAAGGCTTGATAGTTCATCTTGATTGAGGATTAAAGTACTTGGAAATAGAAAAATAAGCTTTTAATTTTGTACTGTCAGAGCAGTAGCAAGGAAGCAGCACAGTGGCAGAAAGTGTTGTCACCTCAGAGCCAGAGGTTCCCCAGTTCAATTCTCACTTGGGCTAACTTCTCTGCGGAGTTTGCATTTCCTCTCGGTGTTCAAGTGGGTTTCCTCTAGGTGCTCCAGTTTCCTCATATTTTCCAAAGCCATGCTGTAGGTGGTTAGAAACTCTAAACTGAACATAGATTTGCATGTGAGTGTGTGGTGTCGAAGAATTACAGAGGCAGGGCTAGCCACATGGCAGGGGTTCCAGCGTGTAGATTGCGAGACAAATGCCCGCGAGCTACAATGCCAAAAGCAGAAGGCCGCAGCACCGCTAGACCATAGAGCGATGTGGCTGAAAGAGAGATATGCCGGGGGAATCCACGCCGTCAGGAAAACCGGCAAATGGAGACGTCCCATAAAGTATGTACGTGGACTGTCACCCGACAGTGGAAACAGCTGTGCTATGCAGCTGAGCAGCCAAACAAGGCTAAAAAGCACACATGTACAACAAAAACGCAGCATACCTGTTGTCTTCCACAAGTCCACACACAACCTGTACATCAATGCATGCTAAGGGAAGCTGATAGGAAAACCCAAAGAAGCTGCAGCCGCTGTAGAGTAATACCTACATGCACATTGTCCAATCCAGCAGCTAGAACACCACAAGCATCCCTGACAATATCCCCTAACAGTACAGTACGGCACAGACAGCCCTGAGCTGTGCAGAATATGGGTAGCCCATATTCTACATACATGTGGCCGTCTGGTAATGTAGTGGAACAGCAGAGCGGAGGTAGAAAAAAGTGACAGACATTTGAGTTTCAGACTTCATACCCCTCAGAAAGTAAATGCTACTGAAATACCTGTTAGTTTAACAACCAACTAAGTCTGTCACAGCATGATGGACACAGTATCCTTGTGTGTTCAATTGTTGGTAATGGCTTTATCAGATGGAGAGGCATGCCTGCAACAGACAGACACTGTCCTGCCAGAGCCCGCCTAGTGCAGTTGCAGGTGGGAACATGCCAACCCTGGCAAGCACAGACTACCTACCCAATAGTAGGAAAGAAACACTGTAGAAGGGAACACTGACACGTAGGGGTAGCAACTCACCTCCCAGTCCACAGCAGCATGTGTGTATTGGGGGGGCAGCCAAACCCATCCAAAGGTTGCTGCAGCTGGGGTACACAAGTATGCAGGCCCATGTAGGCAGACAAGGGTACAACACAGAGATACCTCCCTATGTAACCTCTGTCACTGAAACTGAGACTGGGCCCCACACCCTGATTGGCCAGCAGCAACAGCTGGGAGTTAAAGGAGACCTGTACAGTACATGTAGAACCTGTGCTGCAAGCAAGCTGTGTAGACTCCTACCAGACTACAATCACTTGTCAACCCCACGGCTTTGTGAACTGCACATAGAGAAACCCTAGCAGACCAGGCAGTCAGAGCAAGGTGGTGTGTAGACAGCTGCACAGGGCAACTGTGGCAGGCAGCGCTAATTCAGAGGGTACAACACAAGGTGGTGTACAACAACAAACCCAACGTCAGATAGTGACCTGTACCGGAGTCGTGTCTACATCCTGTTCCCTGCAACACTGGATGTGATGGATACCGAGAGGCCATCAATAAGTGGCATTACCATGATGGAATCTATGTACCAGTATAGCCCTGGTCAGCTTGGCAATGGATACAGCATAGTGCCCAGCTAATGAGGCAATCCAATGCTGATACCTCTACCATTTAGAGCATGAAGCACCACCTAAACAGTACTGGGCATATATAGAGCAAAGAGTAAAGACCTGCAGAGGTCATGCCATCACTGTTCGCCAGGATGAGGGGGGAGAACTGCTAAAATCACTGCCACACCAGCACGGCCCAGATGCAACAACAGCCCAAGTGGCTATACTGTGAGCAGAACTGCGGCGGAGAGTGGTAACCGGCAATGACCTGCCAAGCCTGGTAATGCAGAGTGTCCTAGGCACAGCGGTCAACAACATACTACAAGAAATGCCTTGCCGTGCCACCCTGCATCGTAGCATAACCCGGGTATGACAGCGGACGCAGGCATCCATGTCCACACCTCCAGTAACAGTTGTGGATATCGATGTCAGCCAGTATCCACTCCGTAGTGGCAGCTTTATCCTCTGTAGAAGGTCTGATATGGATGGGAATGATTCCTTGGTTCTACTAACTACATCACAGAATTTGACAGATCTGTACAGGTCTGACATCATTCTTGGGGATGGTACCTTCCCGACACTGTCCGATATATGTCGTCAGCTGTTTACGTTACATGGATGTATTGGCACCCCCACCTCAGCAAGGATCGTCCCCCTGGTGTACTGTCTCATGACATGGAAGTCAGAGTCTGCATACAACAATATGTGGGAGATACTGAAGGGTATGGCTGCAGAACAGGAATGCACCTTGGCTCCACAGTATATTATGACTGATTTTGAGAAGGTAGCAATCCGTGCCAGCCATAAGGCATTCCCTAAGAGTATTCTGAAGGGGTGCCTATTCCATTTTGCACAGATCATTTAGCACCAGATCCAGCATCACCACCTTGTGGCCCTCTATGGTATGGACACTGCTTTCTCAAGTGCCATCCGCAAGCTGATTGTGTTGGCATTCCTACCACTAGAAGATGTTATCCCTGCATTTCTGGACATTGTGGCTACCTTACTTGACTGTGATAAGCGTATAGGCATATTGCTGGACCATCATTATGTGCGAGGCCAACCACAGAAGTATGCATCCCACTGCTCAGCACAGCATTGCCTGCCATCTTACTACCCTTTGAGGTTTTGGAATGTGTGTGACGTCTCTGACATGGACTTCCCACGGACTAATAACCATGTGGAGGCATGGCATCGTCGGCTGAAGGTGTTACTTGGACGCCCTACAGTGCAGCTGTCCAACCTTCTGTCTGTTCTGCAACAGGAAAAGAACCTGACAGATACCCGACGGGAGTCTCTTTTGAGGGGGATGCCTGTGACACCGCGTAGGAAGGCTATTGCTGTAAGGGAGCGTCGCCTAAAGCACATCTGGAAACATAAGTGTGACTACAGTGATGTGCAGGATTTCCTATGTGCTGCTGCATATTTCTACAAGTTGTGACTATATTTGGGTTTAGTACACACCAAGCACTACACACATCACTTTACATATTGTTTTAATAAAGGCTTTGCCCACAGCACACAGGTTTCACATTACCACTTTCATGCCCACTTGGCATCCTATGACAGCAACGTTTGACTGACAGTTGCACATGGTGGCTTCTGGGGGGGGGGGTGCAGAGTGTATCACTGTGGGAGTTTGTGTCTGTCACCTGTGGTTAGGGTGCAGGGGGTTCCTCTATTCCCACAGGAAATTGTCTGCAGGCATTTGTCACTGCAGCTAGACTGCCAGCCTGCCATGTATCCACATCCAGCTGTCACTTCACAGGGTGGTGTTGTGCTGCATAGGCACTTGAACCCACATGGCAGTGTAAACCTTGGTTTTACATGATTGTCACAATTGAAGTGACACCCCGGACCCTGTGTACAAAAATGGGGGAAAAGGGTTGTGGATGGATGGAGAGGGTTCCAAGGGAGTTTGGTGCTGCCAGCATCACAACCCCTTGATGCCCCTGTAGAGATAAGAGATCTCACTTGCAGTCACTTAGTAACATCTTGTAAAACTGACGTCAAACTTTTTTTTTTATTCATAGTAAAGTAGCAAATGTTATTAGGTTGCTGTATTAATAAACATGCCTTTTATAAGCTTTATGTGCTATTAAATGACTGGTATAGACAATTTACATTGGAGACTTGTGAAGAAAGCTCTGGTAGTAAGGGTAAGGGGTAGTTTTATGTGCAGAAACAGATGTGACTAGTAACATTTCAAAAATTAAAAATAAATAGCATTTATTGAACTGTATTGTACTGTATTTATACCGATTCATTCTCAATTATTGAAGATAAAATAATTTAGTACTTTTAGACCTACTCATTTAAGGCTTGTATACATAATACAAGCAGAAAGCTATAATTCAAACTGGAAAAGGATTATAGTGAAGCAGTGGGGAAATTCAAGAAACAGAGAGAGTGATATTTTGGATTCAAATCCTTAGGAAGCCATACCATATGCTATATTCATAAAGAAGCAGAAAGTATTTTAAGAAGTAAGCCAACAGGAGAATGAAGAAAGGAGATTTTGCTGATAGAAATTACTGCAATTGGGGTACAGAGAATGGGGGTGGGGGTGGAATTTACCAAAGAAAACTGTCAAAGGGACTAAGCTATTGGAAGCAAATAACTAGAGTGAAAGGTAATAGAACAGGAAAAGACCAAGAAGACATTTACAGTGCAGGCTAGAGACTGCCTTCCCTTTCGGGTATTTATATCAGAATATAAGCAACGAGAAAGTGATAGGGGAAACCTAAGTGAAAGACCTGCTCTGGTTGAGTTTTTAGTTGAATCTAGAACAGAAACTGTTTTTAAAAGAGGTATAATTAGTAGGGCATATGAAATATTGCAAGGTAACTATAGGAATCAATGAGAGGAGGGTTGAAAAGATTAGGAAGAGAGATTGGATAAGCAATTCAGAATTTGCAATTCACAGTGAACCAATAGGAGGCATGTATGTCTCTAAAATATGCAACAAAGTCTAGAAGATTTAGGATTTTTACTTGAAAGTGTTTACATAGGTATTTTTATACCCAAGCAGACTTCAAAGAATTTTTCCTCAGGTAGATGGCAAATGTTGGAGGTGTGATGCAGAAGAAAGGGGATAGCTCGGAACACCAACAACCCTAATATTCCAACTAATATAGCTAACTCCTCCTACAACTTCTCTCTAAAACCTATATCAACTTCTTTCATCTACAAACTCATTCTCAAACTGAAACCTTGTACCCCTTCTGCTGACAAGCTCCCTTCTCTCTTTCTCCAGAAAGCTGCCAAAGAAATTGCATATCCTATATCCTTACTTAGAAACAGAACTATCCAAGAGGGAACTATCCCTGACATCTGGAAAGTCTCCTATATTATCCCACTACATAAAGGTGGTAACTCCCTTGACCTCTCCAACTTTAGGCCAATTGCCCTTCGCTCACCCCTTGCGAAAATCATGGAAAAATGTATTCATCAGCAACTTGTTCACTATCTTTCTCTACACAATATAATAGCAACCTGTCAGCATGGCTTTAGACCTCACCACAGTACCACTTTGATACTATCAACAAAAATCGAAACAACAATACTCTCTCTTCCGCTCTTTTCATTGATCTCTCTAAAGCTTTCGACATGGTCAACCACTCTCTCTTAATAGACATTCTTGAATCTCTCTCTTGTGATAAACTCGCCATTAATTGGTTTAGATCTTATTTTAACAACAGACAGCAAGCTGTAATATGGGAAAACCATATCTCATCACTCTTACCCATTTCCATCGGAGTTCCCCAGGGCTCCATTCTTGGTCCACTCCTGTTCTCCCTTTTTATCAACGATCTTCAGACTTCGATCCCACAAGCAACCTGCATACAATACGCAGATGATTCTACCCTTATCTGCTCAGCCCCCTCCTCTACTGAGCTGATCTCACTGACCCAAACTACCTTTAATACTGTAGAAACTTGGTTTTCTAGAAGGTTTCTCCTATTAAATGCCAAAAAAACAAAACTACTCCTCTTCACCCCCACCACTCGGTCCCCCCCTTAAATTTCTCCATTTCCTCAAATAATGGTACTATCATCTCTCCTGATCCAACTACAAAACTTTTAGGAATAACCATTGACAATAATCTCTCTTTCGACCAGCACATTAACAACAACATCAGGTTAGTTAACAGAAAAATAGGTTCCCTATATCGTATCAAACCTTTCCTAACCCCAATAACTAGAACCAAAATTGCACAATCTCACCTTCTATCTACCCTCCTATATGCTTCCCCAATTTATACAAACCTTAAAAAAAACAATCTAAACAAACTTGCTACTTGCTATAACAATATAGCTCGCCACTAGTAGCCCCTTTAGGACCCACCATTGTATAAACCTAAAACAACTAGGCTGGCTTGAAGTTCAAAACCACATTATAATTCCTCAACTCACTATTGCCCACAATATATTACACCAACCTGACAATACCCCTATACTCTCACAACTTCTAATCCCTTACAACAATCTTAACTCTCTTCGCTCATCTAGTAAACTCATGACAAAATCTATAAAGGCAAACAACACAGCAGGTGATTCCCTATTCAGTAACACAATAGGTAGAAGTTGGAATCTCTTACCTTATGACATAACTCTGACTACATCCCTGCCACTTTTCAAACAGAAAATTAAACGGTACTTCCAAAATCATTGGCTTTGTTCCTGCAGTACACCTGGTTCTCTTACTCTGTTTCTCCTCTACTCTTTTTCATCTCTGCACTACATTAGTTCTGTTCCTTCTACTGTTGAGTTTTTAAGTATGTACATTTTGCACAGTTGTTTGATATTTAATTAACTGCATATTGTAAACTTGATTCTCTTTGAAATTATCCTTTCAATCCTCTGTTTTTGTATTCTCTGATTTTAGCTATTCTTAGAATAGTCAATTTTTATGTAATTGGAATGTACTTAGTTTATAGTGGAGCTTTTCTCCTCGGGCCTCTGCTGAAAATGGACATGTATCCAGCCAGATTAGCCCGGTCAACAAATGTAAAATAAAAATAAATAAAAAATAAAAAAATATGTTTTGGGAGAGTAATGAATTGGCAGATTTAAAAAATTCCTTGCATAGTACTCAGAAATATTGGGTGAGCAAATCGGTGTAACTAAGGATTTTTTTTTTTTTAGCAGGGATACAGGATCTGAATTTCCTAGAAGTAGTAAGGCCTTGTTAAGTTTTATTCTGGTGGCTGACAAAAAAAAAACACCTAGTAAAAAATGGAAATCAGAGTCTCAACCAACTGTATTTGAAGTACTGAATATTGTAACAAAGATAAAATAACTGGAAGTTTGATTATTAGGAAAAGAGCAGACGCAAATTACATAGAAAAAAATAAAAATTATGGGAACACTATGTGCAGAGTAAAGTTCAGGAGGAATGACGTTTAAAGGAAAGCAGAAAATGACCAATTTATGTAATGTTGGACTGATGATTATTGCTTAAAAGAATATGTGCAATGTATAATGTTTGTATCTTTACACGTTAGCATGGTTTGATTTATTTTATATAAATGTATGTTTGCCTATGTCTTAAGTGATAATTCAATACAACCATTAAAAAATCATTTTAGTACAAATATCTAAAAGGAGGAGGATAACCTATACTTTTTTTTGGGGGGGGGGGATGCTGCTACATTGAGAGTAAGGAAGATGGATTAGAAAAATAAGTTTGAATATAGACTAGATGTGAGTAGTAATGAGTCATGCTTCATAGTTCTTTGATGATGAGAAAGCACGACACAGTACCTGAGTCTACTGATGTTTTGTTAAGGCTCATCTAAATCTGTTGAAAACATTACTTGACAGAATGCCCACTATCAGTTTAGGGAACAGACTGAACATGCCACTGCTTTGTGTTTTTAGGTCTGCTTAGAAAGTTAATTTATGCAGTGTTCTTTGTTTAATAATAGTCTTCCTAGATCATGAGGAAAAGATGTGATTCATGACTACCAGGTACTTTCAGCTTGTCACTAACACCAGGAGTCCTGAAGAATAGTGAAACATAACATTGATTCATTAACCCTGATGTTATTTATTCCATCCGTTCCACAATGTATGGGTCTTCAGATCTGACAGCAGATCCAACATTAGCCACTCTAGACTTTGGATTAATGTCTGAAGCTCTTTGTCTTGCCCATAACCCCCTCCTGTCCCCAACATTACCTCAGATCTCATTTGCCACTTGTTTGAACTAACATGGTCCCCTTTCACTTGTTAGATATTTATAGACTTCTCTCCTGATTAACCTTTACCAATCTGTATTTTCTTGCTGTATTCTTCCCATACCTATTTACAAAAAATAAATCATTAAAAATAAAAATACTTTTCCTTATCTCCTGTTAGTGCCATTGGCACCCTTTTCTACGTGGCATTTAAGTGTAGTCTTGTCTTGCTGTCTTTTCCTTTCTTTTTTTTCTTTTCTTTGGTAAGTGGTACTTTTTTTGTACTGGATGGAGAAGCCCTAGGCTTTAAGAAATGTGGAGCCTGTGGCTACAAGGTCCCTAATTCCAATACCAATTAAAATGTGCATTCTGTCTTCGTGCATCTCATCTCGTTGAAGACTGCTGCATCTTCATATCTTTGGCTGAGATCACCCTTTCTATGAGAAGGGCCAGTGCATAACTCAGCTAGATCCCTTTACACCTCCTCATTCACAAGATCAGTCCATTCTACCAGAAGTCAACTTGAATATGACAGTGAAGAAGTTCCTCAGGATCCAACTTCATTTGGGACTTCTCCTGGGTCCAACCCCTGTTGGACCTGTAAGATTAGGTCCTTCCCCTCCTGTGGTCAGTCCTGCCCATTAGCCCTTCAAATTCTGGATCTATAGATCCAAGTTTCATCCAAGGGCTGGCCATATCAGATCCAAAGACCTGGTCATCTTCTAGCTCAGTGACATCCCTGATTCAACTGGCTGTGTGCATCTTTGATTTGGAAGGATCTCAGAGGTGAAACCACAGAACCAGATCTGGGGGTAGGAGATAAATTCTGAAGTTTTCAGAGCCATCCTTTTCCCTCAGAGCTTTTTCAGTAAATAGCTCACCTCCTGCGTTTGCTTCAGAGACTGGTCAGGTTGGGATACTGTTACAAGCCTGAATTGGATTCTTTGGCTCCTTGCAGGTTGATGCTGAAATCTTCCCTGACTTTGGCTTTCAAGGCTGTTGAGAGAGTGTGCTCTTTTTCCCTTGTGAGTGAACTTTGCTTCATCCACCCCCCATGGGTAGCCCTTTGGTCCTGATCCTACTCTTCCACTTCTGTTGTGGCAACCAGTCCCATCTAGCCTCGATAAAGGGGAGGGGTCCCCTATATCACATAGATCACCACTTGAAGACATCTCATTCGGTGAAATTCTTGAGCTTCTGAGTCAGAAAGGCAGATGGTCCTCCAAATCTCCCTCCCAGAAGGAGTCAGTGTTTCTTGAGGCCTACTTCTTGGGTGGTGTTACCTGCAGGCAAGATGTTATAAGATCTTATCTCAAACAAGGCATAGATGGAACCAAACGTGGCTGACTCCATCTAACGCAAGACAGATACATTTTTAATATCACCTAAAGATCAACCTCATTAGGGCATGGGCCTGGCAGATGAGTCTGTGGCAATGGACAGGGAAAAAAAAGCTGGCCAAAGAGAGCTCCACTGTCCATCTCCCTAACAGGGTGTCTAGGGCTTTGGTCAGTTGAGAAGTGGCTTTAAGCTTTGGCCGCCATTGCACCCGGAACTACCTGGCACTCTTGACAAGATTTTAGAGAGATTCAACAAAGAAATCTGTCTCAGGGTCCATATCTGCAAAGGACAAAAAATGTAGACAATCAGCTGGCCACCTTATGGTCCCTTTGCAAGACCTTGATATGACTGATCTCCAACATGACTGAAGGTGCTTTGAGGGCCACATGTACAGGCATTACCCATAAGGTGACATGCTTGGATGTGCTTGTGTGACTTCTTGGAGCACTTCAGCACATCCTATGTGAATGCCCCTTTTGATAGCTCAATTCTCTTCTGACTCTACGTCAAGGACAAATACTCAGGAGTGGTCAAGATGGGAAAACCCTTTCTGCTGTGGTAATAATCTTCTATCCCCAGAAGTCCTTTTCTACAAACTGGAAGGGAGGGAAGAATCTGTGATTCTGGAAAAAAACAAGTCTTCTCCTAGGACTTTACTGGAGATAAACCTGCCTGTGGCAGAGGGGGGAATGCTAATGGTGGACATTACCCCTTTGGCAGAGGAGGCCAGCAAACTCAAGGCTTCTGGGGCCCATTCTCTGAGAGACCTTATCTGCGTTCCTGAAAAGTTGCCTGACGGTTGATCTCTGGAGGCAGTCAACAGCACTTATTTCCGCATCCTGAAACCTGGACGTCCATCACTGAAGATACATGGGTGCAGAAGATTATAACAGAAGCTATTCTATTTCCCTTCTCTGTCCCCCCTCCCCTATCAAAAAGGCTTCTCACTGTTTCACTCTTACAAACAAAAGTATCTTAGGGACAAACTACTAGACAAGCTAGTCATCCACAAGTTCCCACCATACCAGTAAGGATCTGTAAATTACTCAAGATTCTTTTTGGTACCAAAAAAGACTGGGGACCTTAGTTCAGTACTGGACCTCAGTCATCTCAACCAGTATGTCAGACAAATGAAGTTCTGGATGGCCATAGTACAGTCCATCTTCCCCTTGCTGTGGAAGGACAGTGGATATGCTCCATAGACCTCCAGGATATGTACTACTGCATTATGAATGATAGGTGATCCAGAAGGTTTCTTCCCTGTGGGCCAGTCATTTTCAACTCAGTGCCTCACCCTTTGCTCTCACCAGAGTCTCCCGTGTGTTCACCAAGTACATGGCAGTGGTCTCAGCTCATTTCAGACTGCAAGGGTTCTGAGTGTTCCCACACCTAGAAGATATGCTCATTTCTGCCCCTGACAAGAATCTTTTGATCCATGCACCAGAATCCTTGCTCTGCCTTTGCCCCCAACTGGATATCACAATGAGCTTAGACAAGTCCAATTTCCTTCTGGTCCAGACAGTACAGTTTAAAGGTGTTCATCTGGATTTGACATGCCAGATTGTGACACTCCCAGAGAACAGATTGACTACCATACACAGTCAAGCCCTTCACATCCTTTCCTGGCAGACACCACTGTGACACTAGTCTTTCAAATTCTGGGATCCAGTCTACTTCAGTTGCCTTGGATCCTGTAGCTTAATACCACATGAGAGTTCTCCAGTGGGCACATTCAGTACAGTGGTCTATCAGAGATCATCCCATATTTTTTTGAATATGACTCACAGACATTTACAGGCCATACATACAATGGTGGCTTGAGTAAATAAAACTCTCGCAGGGCTGCCCATTTGTCCCTTCATCTCTGTTTCCCAAGGCTACAGTGACCACGGATGCCTTCCAGCTAGGGTGGGGAGGGCACTACATGCAATGATTGTGCAAGGTACATGGTTAGTTAGTGTTGCAGAACTTTCTGGAGTCTAGAAATGATATTCATTCAGATGGACAACATGTTGATAGTCTAGTACATCATCAAGCAGGGGAGAAACAATCCTATTCCTTATGTCAAGAATTGATTAGAGTGTGGCAGTGGGTGATATCTTCCAATTTCTTTCCGATAGCAACACACATTCTAATATTTTGGTAGGTTGAGCAGTCTATCTATTTATCTTCCTCATGACTGGTTCCTCAATCTGACAGTGGCAGAGCAGAATTTCTGTCACTGGGAATGACCTTGCTGTGATCTCTTTGCCTCCCCTCACAACATGAAATGCAGCAGGTACTTTGCCCTAATCCATCCATTAGGGGGAGTCACCGAGAGATGCTGTGACCCACATTTGGCCCCCCAGACTCCTGTAAACTTTTCCTCCTACCCCTCTCATTCCAAAATGCCTACAGAAAGCATAAGAGAGGAAGATCACAGCCATACTCATTGCGCCTTTCTGGCTTCATCAGGTTCATAGGTTCATATGTGTGTACTGGCTAATGGCCCTGGAGCCTTTACAAGCCTAGCCCATAGGATTACCATGAAATCGTGCCACCTGACCTTAGCTCCCACTGCATCTGTCAAGTAGAGCCATTGGAGTGATCCCCAGGGTGAATTTTCTATTTCCCATCCACTCATCAAGGTTTCTCTTGAAGAGGGCCGGTGAGGTGCTCTGTTTGACATGTATAAGAAGTCTATTTCATAGCAAGGGCAGTCTCTGGGTTATGAGTTTGTCCCTCCAGCATGTTCTGTTTATTGTGGTAATGAGGTTGAGGTCACTGGAGCATGTGGTGTGGAGGGATTGGGATTTCTTTAGATGTAGCATTTCTAACAGAACTGGATCAGACATGGCTTTTTATGTCAAGCAGAGATCGCTTCTAAGTAGGCGATATGACACAGATAATAGTTGGTTTTTTGAGTCTTTCCATGTAGGACAAGTGATTAAGGCCTAGGATCCTCTTTGTGAGGTACTTTTGCGGCCTCTCCAGTTGTTGCAGGTGTCTAGTGAGGTACATGCCAAATGGGGCATTGTACTCGATGACTGACCTAATGAGCAAAGACTAGAGGGAGACAAAGACCTCTTTCTTCCTGGATGCAAAACCCTTAGTAATGAGATGTGCCCCACAGAAGGACTTTCTGACCTCAGTGACAATGTGGTGGTGAAAAGAGAAGCTGCTGTCAACCTGTGTTCCCAAATTTCTTATAACACCTTCTGTGTTCAGTGGACTACCATTGATGTGGTAATTCATGGGAACCGGGCTTTTCCCAAAGGGGATGACGACACATTTTTTGGCATTGAGCTTAAGGCCATGGTTCTGATACCAGTCGTTGGTCTCAGTGAGGTCTTTCTGTAGGATGTCAACATCACTTGGTAAGTTAATAATAGCTCCCAACTTGCAATCGTCTGTGAACTTTGTCAGCCAGAGACCATTTGTGTTGGCCTGGACTTCAGAGAAGTAGATACCAAACAGCAGAGGACCTAGGACCGAACCCTGTGGGACTCCACTTGTGACTGGTCAGCAGTCTGACTTGGAGTCCTCTACGTTCACACTGTGGGTTCTATCTATGAGCCTTTGGTCCAACCCACCTAGTGATATAGGGGTTGATGCCTAACTTAGTGAATTTTTCTATGATTCCTGAATCGGGAATGGTATCAAATGCCTTGGCCAGATCAAGGTAGGCTGTATGAACCACCTTGCCTTCATCCACAGCTCTAGTGACTGAGTCAAAGAAGTTGACCAGGTTGAGCAGGCATGATCTACCTTTCACAAAACCAAACTGTGTGGGATCCAGAGTTTGGAGATTCCCTATATCCTTGTTTATTAAGTCCATGATGATGTGTTCCATAGCTTTGCATATCAGACTCGTCAGGCTAATGGGGGAGATAGTTCTCAGGGTCTGTAGTCACTCCTCCTTTGTGGAGAGGAATGACTGTAGCAGTGCGCCATTTGGTAGGGACAAAGCCTGAGGTGAGGCTGTGATTGAACAGGGCACACAGGTGAGGTGTCAGTTCACTCTGTAGTTCATGTAGAACACAGCCAGGGATATTGTCAGGTCTCATGGAAGCTGTATTCTTGGCCTTGGAGAGTGCTGTTTTAGCCTGTGCAGCAGTAATACTGGGTGCCTGGCAATCTGCTGGTATTGTGATTGGCCCTTTGGGGGGGAGAGAGTGGTAAAGTTGTCACTGAATCTGTCGGCCAGTATATTGGCAATATCTGTTGGCTCTCTATAGGAGGTGTTTTCCTTTCCTCTGGCTTCATTTGGTACACCCCCCCCTAGGTTATTGGACCCCAGCCCAAATCTTCTCTCTCACCCATCTGGAATGCCTCACCTGGACATTCATGCCCTCAGGTTAACCATTTGATTTTGTGTTGGCCTTTTTATTCTTCCGCAATATATGGATACTGGATCTGACTTCAGATCTGACTCGGGTGCATGCACTAAACTTCAGATCCAACTCTCGAACACCTCCCTGTACCTACAAAGCCCCAGTCAGCCAACAGTATCTCATATCTCATTAGCCACCATCTTGCACAGAAGTGCATCTTGCTCAAAGAGCTAATTTTGACTTACACTGACTTGTGAGTAATAGGTATTTTTGAAAACTCTTCTTAACTTCTCCTTTTAGTCTTCCATCTACTTTTAGTCAAGTTTTCAATTTTGTGTACTGTTAGACTACTTTCCTTCCTTATTTTTACCATCTGATAGTCTTCTAACATACCATTGTTGATGCTAGTTCTTCCTTTCAACCTCTCTTTCTATCGTTTAAAGGGTATTATACTTACCATTGTTGGTAACCTTGTAATTTTCTAACCAAAAAACCCCTGTGCTAGTATTTTACATCTCTTTTTGTTTTCTTCCACCTATGGATGAAAAACCAACTGGATATAAAAAGTACACTTCCCATGGGCACAAAATTCCTAATTCTGATGCTCACATAGAATGCATTTATGACCTAGGAGCAGCAGATCTTAATACCAATTGCTCCATTTGTGCGGGGTTTAACTCTAGAGCACTGTTAAGTGTAATAAGTTGGTCTTTAAAGGGGTACTGCATCCTTCTTCATCTTCTTCCTCAGGGGCTCCAACCCCCAGTAAAAAAACAAAATCTTTTATTATCAGAGATTGAGTCTTATAAGAGATCTCCCACTCATTCTCCTAAAGCTTTCACGTTGACCATGGCTTCTTCGGACCCACAACAAAAAATACAAAAGACATTGGATCTGATTTCTTCGGATCCTGAAAAAAGCATCTGGATCCAAAATCTTTGAATCTGACTGTTATATTGACCAAGTCTCCTCGAGCCCTCTTACCTGGGTTCACAGTTGAATCAGTATCTAATCCGCTCCAGTCCCCATTTCTCCAAATGACACTGAGAAGAGAGTTTAGGCTACAATCAGCTACATCGCCCTTTGGGCCCTCCAGAAGTCTTTCTGAAGCAGATGCAGATAGGATAATGAGGAAATTCCTCAGAGCTCAGATTCAGATAGGAGTTATTCCATCCCTGTCTCCCATTGGATCCACAAGCCTCCAATCCCTTTCTCACATTGTGACATCTCCTTTTCTGATCCATCTTCCAGTTTCCAAGCCCTTGTATCCAGGACCCCCTAGAGTTTTGGTGTCAGATCTGAAGATGACTAGGTCTTCAACACAATAGTCTCCTTGAGTAATTCTGCTCCATTTCCTTTTTATCTGGATGAGTCTCTGAGCTGAAGTGTCAGCACCAGATCCAGGGAGGATGTATCAAAGCCACCTTTCTCCCGCAAAACTTTAGCATTGGACAACTTGGGTCCATCTTCTTCCTCAGATCTTGGCAGGGTTGAGGCCCAGCAGCTCTGATGTTTTGGGGTCTGGTACAGCCAGCCACTGCTTATCCTGGTCTGTCGACATTCAACATAGTAGAGAGAGCTTTTTCTCATACAAGAGATTCAATTCCTGTTTCATTCTTGGGTCCTACATCCATTGCCCCTTTGGATCTGAGCTCTGAGCCTATCAGGCCTACTCCACATGGTCAGCTGGTACCATCTAGTATCCAGACACTTGCCATAGAGGAACTTCCCCTTTCTTTGTATACCTGTCCAGATAATCCTACTGAAGAGGTAAGGTCCCCCAGAACAGAAAATGCAAAAGGAGACACATAGATTCCCTATGTAATCTGTCACTGAGGATACTGATTTTGACAATGGGGAAGGGTCCCCCAGATCTCCACAGGATGACATGTCATTCGGAAACATCCTGGAAATTCTAAAACAAAAAGGTGGATGGTCTTCAGATATCCCTTCCCCCAGGAATCAGTTTTTCTGGAAGCTTTTGGTTTCAGCCTTTCTATGTCTTCTGTAACTCCAGCAGCAGATGAGCTCATCAATTTAATCTGCCACCAGGCATGGAAGGAACTGGACTCTGTTGAACCAATGATCTGATGCCCAGACAAAATTTTTGGCAGCACCAAAGGACAGACTTCATTGGAGCAAAATAGTCCTTGCTGATGCTATGGTTGTGGCTGTAGCCACAAAGAAGGAACTAGCTGAGCAGAGTACCTCTGTCTGTCAATGTAATAGAGAGTTTAGGACATTAGACAGGTTTGGAAAGTACATATTTACATCAGTGACCTTTGCCTTGAGGTCTCTGAATTATTAAGCGCACTTTACAAGATTACAGAGGAATTTGACCAAAGAACTCGCAAAATCTCTCTCTTCTGTCTTCACAGCTGGCCACTCTGTTGTCCATTTCCAGTGCATCCATGAGGTTAATCTCCCATGCTGCCGAGGGTACCTCACATGTGGCCAGTTCAGGCATAGTGATTATGTGACATGCCTGGATGTGGTAATGTGACTTTACAGAGCCTTTCAAGTCTTCTTTTGTCAGTGCTCCCTTTGATTGAACATCTTTTATTTGGCCCTTGTGTAAAAGAAATGCTTTTCTGGAGTGAACAGGATGGAAAGACCCCATCTGCCATAGGGATATGCTTTTCTACTCTTCAATGGTTCTTTTCCCGGAATCAAACACGATGTAGGAAAATTGGTTCCATAAATCCTAGGGACCTTTCCAGGACTCATGTGGGGTCAACTCCTCCAGAGACAGAGGGGGGTAATTAAATGGAAGACACCACCCTCGCAACAGGGAAGACCTGCAAAATCAGTGTTTCCAAGATTCTTTTTCAGACCGACCCTTTCAGTGCTCCTGAAGGGATGTCTGACTACCCACTTCAGAAAGTAGCAAGGGGGTGCTTGTCTTTGCACCCAGATGCCTGGGCTTCTATAACAAAAGATTCTTGAGTGTTAAACATAATATACAGAGGTTATGTCATACCATTTTTTCAAATTACCCCAAACAACTGAACATAGCTTCCCAACATCCCACGCAGTCAGAGCGAAGCTGCAGCTCAGGACTTGCTAGACAAAGAGTCATTCGTGAGGTCCCACAAGACCAAAAAGGATTCGGAATTTACACTAGGATCATTTTACTGAAATAAAGACAGGGGACCTGAGTCCAATTTTGCATATAAGCAACCTTACCCAATTTGTGAAGTAGTCAAAGTTCCAAATGGTCATGGTTGAGTCCATTCTGCCCTTTTTATGCAAGGATGACTGTAGTTTCTTAACTGATCCTCAGGACAATTTCTATCGCATCAACATGAACAGATGATCCTGAAGATTTTTTCACTTTCAGCTGGGGGAGACAGTCACTGTCAGTTCAGAGCCCTGGTCTTTGGCCTCACCACAGCCCCCAGGGTGTTGACCAAGTGTATGGCACTTTTATTTATTTATTTATTTAACATTTGTTAACCGGGAAAGTCCGACTTGGAACAAAGCCAATTTTCAGTGGAGGCCCGGTGAGAAAGGCTCCAGATGCATGTCTTTGTAATGTGGGAGGAAACCGGAGCACCCAGAGGAAACCCACAGAAACGCAGGGAGGACATGCAGACTCCACACAGAAGGCACCCCAGCCGAGAATCGAACCAGAGAACCTCTTGCTGTGAGGTGACAATGCTACCGCTGCACCACTGCGCCGTCACTGCGCCACTTGTAGCAGATCACCTGAGACTACTGTGATTCCAAGTGTTTCCATATCTAGAAACTGCCTCCTCACTGCCCCAACAAGGCATCTCTTAGAACAGTCCATTTTTCTGCAAACTTTATGAAAGACTAGGTATTTCAGTGAACATCTCCATATCTTATCTACAACCAATACAGAGCCTAGAGTTCATAGGGGCCCAGTTGAATTCAGTAAATCAGATAGCCTGCTTTCCTACACAACATATATCTTATTTATACTTCTCCTCCAGCCAGACTTGTCCTTCAGGCTCTAGGTTTGATGGCAGCAAGCATACCCTTAATTCCTATGGCCCATTTCTATGTATGTGTTCTCCAATGGACTCTAGTTGTTCAGAGGTCTATTCTGCATCACCTTCTGTCCTTTCCAATCATCTTCTTTGGTGGATTCAATCAAATGAAGTTTACTTAGTCCATCCCTTTGTTCTATTTCTTCCAGTAGCCACGGCAACCATGGATGCCTCCCAGTTGGGGTGAGGTGGGGCATTTCTTGGGATGGATGTCCAAGGCACATGGTCTCCCAAGAGACCAATTCACATAGTGTTATAGATGAGAGTTGTCGTACTAGCATTGCAGGCCTTTCTGGATGTTCTTCCTCTAGCGACTGTTGCAATACAAGCCGACAACAATCTGTGGTTTGGTACATCAACAAATGGGGGAACCTGATCTTACCCCCTTTGGAAAGAGGCAATGAGAGTGTGGCAGTGGGTGATCTCCTCCAAATGCTTTCTTGTGGCAATGCAATACCAGGGAAATCTAGTGCAGTAGTGGACAAACTCAGTAGGTCCATTTTTATGACTCAGAGTGGCCTTTCAGTAGTGGAGAAGATTTTCCATTGTTGGGATCAACATTGTTGCAATTTCTTTGTGTCTCTCCACAGCAAGTGCAGCAGGCTCATTGCCCTAATTCCCCCGCAGGGCGAGTCACCGAGAGATGATATAGTTCACGTTTGGCCCTCTGGTCTCTGTTAATGCTTATCCCCCACTACCTCTGATTCCAAAATTATTACAGAAAGCACTTTGTTTAAAGAGCTGAGTTATCCTCATTGTCCCATTTTGGCCTTATCAAGTGTGGCTCCCTTCCTTTGGCCTCATCTTTGACATCCGCCATGGATACTGGACCCCAGTCCAGACCTTCTCTCACACTCCTCTGGGATGATGCACCTCAACATCAGAGGTCTCTATCTAACTTATCCTAGAAAGCATCTACAAGGAAAACGTACATGAGTAAATGAAAAAGATTTTCAATTTGGGCTCTTCAGAAGAAAACTGACCCTTTGACTGCACCTATACTTTCAGTTCTGGAATTTTTAGCATCTGTTTTTCAGGAAGGGGCTAGATTTTCTACAATCAAAGTACAATTTAGCAGCTATATCTAATTTTCACTCGGGAGAAAACGCTTCCTCTTCAGCTTCTTCCAAACTGTATAAGGCTTTCCTAAATGGCACCTTCTTATTTACGCCTCCAGTAAAAAATCCATTGCATCCTTGGGAGTTAACAGCTGTACTTCAAGGACTGACCCAACAAACTACATCAGCCAAATCAGATTTAAAATTTTTGTCTTAAAAACAACATTCCTAGTACCTATTATGTATGTGAGAAGAATCTCTGAACTCCAGGCTTTATCTTCCAAATGTTGTTACACTGTTTTTCAAAAAGGCAGAGTTATTTTATTATTTATTAATTTATTTTATTTATTTATTTTTTATTTTGGACAGCACAGTGGTGCAGCGGTAGCATTGTCACCTCACAGCAAGAGGTTCTCTGGTTCGATTCTCGGCTGGGGTGCCTTCTGTGTGGAGTCTGCATGTCCTCCCTGCATTCATGTGGGTTTCCTCTGGGTGCTACGGTTTCCTCCCACATTACAAAGATATGCATCTGGGGCATTTCTTCCCGGGCCTCCGCTGAAAATTGGCTCATTCCAAGTCAAACTTTCCCGGTTAACAAATGTAAAATAAAAATAAGTTACCTTCTTACCAAAAGTAGCAACTGAATTGAATATTAATCAAACAATTAATTTGCCTGTCTTCTTCCCTAATTTTTCAAATAAAGTAGAGTAAATGCTACATCTTTTAGATGTACATAGCCAACTGTGTTTTTATCTCCGCAGGACAAAGGATTTGAGGAAATCAGAACAGCTCTTTGTTTCTTTCTCAACCAACAGATTGGGTTCACCAGTTTCTAAAGTTGCTCTGGGAAATGGATTACTGATTTTCAGTTCTTTTGTATATAGTCAACAAGGCCTGTCCCTATCAAACTCTCCTAAACCACATTCTACATGGTCCATGGCCACCCCTTCCTCATTCCGGTCTAGAACTTCCATTGATAACATTTGTGCAGCAGCTACTTAGTCAAGTACCCATACCTTATTTGTTCATTGCAAACTATATTTGACCTCTAGAAGCAGAACTACTTTATGGTTGGCAGTTCTCCAGAGTATCCTTCCATGAGGGCCACCAAAGATTCACGTAGCTGGAGACTGTGTCCCATACATTGAGGAAGAATGAAAAGGACAGCATCACTATTAAAATTATGTACTCGCCATAACTAGGCATCTGCATTCTCTAACTCCCCACACACCTTCCTCTTTCCTTTCAACTTTTGGAGTGACCTATTGGATATTTTGGAATCTTTTGTTCCTGGTTTGAGACCCAGCTTGCTGTTCTTTCCTTCTTCCTGTTCTGTCTTAGAATCTGTAAAGCAGTAAACTTGATCTGGGATATTGTTGGTTGAGTGGGGCATTATGGGCAGAGGGAGGAGCTTGAGAGTGGGATCCAAAGTCTAGTGCATGCAGCTGAGCTGGCTCTGAAGTTGGATTTGGTACCCATACATTGAGGAAGAATGAACATTGAAAATGCAGATGCATAGTTATGGTGAGTACATAACTTTAATGTTTCTCCAATTCCAGTGATGGTGAGTCAGTCCAGGCTTTCTTCCCTAGTAATCTACATTCTTATTTCATCCCAAAGTCCATCTAACAGGAAGACTTACAAAAGTAAATGGGAGAGGTTTTCTATTTGAGCCTCTCAGTGGTCTGGCTCCTTGTTTGACTCATCTTTCAGCTGTTTTACTGGCTTCCCTCTTTCACAAAGGAGCCAGTTACTCTACCATAAATGTCCAACTGGCCCAAATTTCATATTTCTATATTAGGAAAAACAATCATCCATTGCCTCTATTAGTTTATCCAAGGCCTTCTTAAGGGACAACTTTCTTCTTAGGCCTCCACTTAGGGATCCCACCCATCTTTGGGACATAAATATGACGCTACAAGCTACTGCTAAACATCTCTTTGAACCTGCATCCAAGGTGGACTTCAAATTTCTGGCCTGGGAAATCTTTTTCCTGGTGGCAGCCATCTCAGCATGGAGATTGTCAGAACTGCAGTCTTGCAAATTCCCTTACCTGGTTTTCCATAAGGATACAATGTCTTTAGGGATGAAAGAGGGGTTTGTCTGTAAAGTAGCTACTGAGCCTTCACTAAACCAATCCATCAGTCTGCCAGTTTTCTTCCCCACTTTTACCAACAAAGAGGAGAATATGCTGCATCTGCTGGACATGCATCATCAACTTTATCTCCACAGTTCCAAGAATATTAGAAACTCTGATCATTTTCAAAAGTTAAAGTCACTTTAGAGACACCTTGTCCTAATTTATCTAGATGGCTATCTGACTGCATCTCATATGTATACAAAGAGAAGGGTCTGCCTTTGGCAGTACCCATCAAAACTCATTCAGCTAGATCTGTATCTACATCTACCTCCTTTTTCCTCAAAAGCCTGTAGTGATGATATCTGTGGTCATAGGTTCATAGATAGGTACTAGGCTATTGGCTCTAGGGCCTATATAAGCCTAGCCAAAAATGTACCCTGGCTTACGCCACCCAAGAACATTATTTTCATGTGCCCCTGTTGAGCAAAGCCACAGAAGTGATCCCTGGGGTGAATTTCCTATTTCCCATCCAATCATCAAGATTTTTCTTGAAGACTGCTAATGAGGAGTTTTGTTTGACATAGATAGGTAGTTTGTTCCAGAGTATGGGAAGTCTCTGACACAGGAATCTATCCCTCCAGCATGTTCTGTTTATTGTTGTGACAAGGTTTAGGTCTCTAGAGCATGTAGCTCAGAGAGATTGGGATTTCTTTAAGTGGAACATGTCCAACAGCTCTAGGTTTGACATAACTTTGTATGTTAGACAGAGATCACCTCTGAGTAGGCAATATGCGATGAAGTAAAGCTGGAGTTTTTTGAGACGGTCTGTGTAGGGCATCTGTTTGAGGCCAGTAATCCTCTTTGTGATGTATTTCTGTGTCCTTTCCAGTTGTTGTAGATATCTTGTGAGGTACATACCAAAGGGGGCGTTGTACTCTATAATGGGTCTAATGAGTGATGACTAGAAGGGAACAATGACCTCTTTTTTCCTGGATGAGAAACCTTTTGTGATGAGCTGTGCCACGTAGAAGGATTTCCTGACTACTGTGGCAATGTGATTATCAAAGGAGAGACTACTCTCTACCTGTGTCCCAAGGTCTCTTATCACACTTTCAGTGTTAAGTAGACTACCACCTATGTAGTAGCTCATGGGTACAGAGTTTTTACCAAAGGGGATGACAATGCACTTTTTGGCGTTGAGCTTGAGGCCATGGCTTTGACACCAGGTATCTGTCTCAGTGAGGCCCTTTTGTATGATGTCCACCTCATTAGGAGTTTCAATTATGGTTCCTAGTTTGCAGTCAACTGCGAACTACATTAGCCAAAGACCTTCTGTGTTAGCCTGTACTTCAGAAAAGTAGATACCAAACAGGAGATGACCCAAGACTGCTTCCATCCTTCCTCAACATAGAGATCTTTGGATATTACCTTGGATTTGGCTTTAGTGCTGGTGTAGTTTGGTCCAATGGTCATACTTTTATTTCTCAGTATAAATTTGATTTGCTCTCCAGAGATAGAGCTATCTGTGGGCTGGCCATCCTCCAGAATATCCTTCCATGCGACCACTACAAGGCTTCATTAGCTGGGAAGTTTTTGGAGTTCACTATCTTGGTTTCTAGTATGATACCATGATCTGTCCTCTGGATACATTCATATGCTCTTTCATCTCCAGAGCAGAATATGAATCCAGTATTTTTATTAAAGAATGTGTTTTTTATTTATTTATTTATTTATTTATAGGATCTTATCCTTTATAGGTTTACAGGCAAATTTAATCTGAGGTAATGTTGGGTACAGTAGGGGATTATAGTTAAGGGGAGGAGTCTGAACTTTAGATCCAAAGGCTGTTGGCTAAAGCCAGAGCTAACGTCAGATCCAAAGATCTCTATGTTGAGGAAGGAAGGAAGGAAACAGACAACACAGATCTATCATTAAAGTAAGTGCATAACTTTTGTTTATGCTTCATTGTGTGCTTACTGAAATAATATTTCTGTGTCTTTCATATATAGTATGCTGTCATTTACGCACTCAGTGAGGATATATATATAAAATACTATATATATAAAACTATATATATATATATATATATATATATATATATATATATATATATAATACTATATATATATAATATATATATGTGTGTGTGTGTATAAACTCACACACACACATATATATATATATATATATATATATATATATATATATATATATATATATATATACACACACACACACACACACACACACACACACACACACACACACACACACACACACACACACACACACACACACACACACACACACACACACCAAACACACACATAGCCATGTTTTTGACTATGTTTATTGCAATGCATGCCTTTGGAAACAGGTCACTTAGTCTGATCCAAGCCCCTCTTCCTGGTTGGTGTGTAAAGCGAGTTATCATCTACTATGTTGAAAGCATTAAATTAATTGGTACTTGCGTATTATTGAAACCATGTTGGGAACAACTCACTCTTGATATACTGACATGCCCTTCACGTGGTGACACAGTTGTGAAAATCATGGCTATGGCCTTTCACTTCATTTTAGATAGCTGCCCAACACTGATTTTTGGCAGTTTCTTAAAACACAATAATATCCTGGTCTACTTAACATTTAACTTTTCATGAGACAGGATTTAAACTCCTGGTTTATTAAACGGCTCGGTACATAACATCAACAGATAGGGACCTAGGTTGAGGGAGGGGCAGCAAAATCTGTACAGGAGCTCTAACTTTTTTTGGAACCAATTAAAAAAAGGAGATTACGTTTGCATAACATTTCTGTTTGGAAGCACAGTGGTTTCTTGATTATTTTTAAACTTCAGAAATGGGTTGTAGATTTCATAAAAGTAGCTTTGACTACCTTTATGCCAGTCTTTGGGTTTTAAAAAAAAAATCACTGGTTATATGTATAACAGATAAAGTATCTGAATTAAAGAGACCCAACCATGTTCGAAGCATCTCATGGATTTACATGCAGTGCTGAGACAATGAGCAGGTTGCAGATAACATATCTACCCAAATTGGAAGTAATAAAGACAGTCAAACTGAAGTGATTTCATATATGTGAGTAACATTGTTTGTTGTCAGAGCAATATTTAATATCTGTCCCTATTTTTGGAACTTTGTCCCCATTCTGTCACACTTTTTTCAGGCTTTTTTGTGCTAAAAGGTTGAGGGGGATGCAGCTATCGATTATTTTCATGAGTGTCAGTAATGTCCCACAGACCAGCTACACTGTTTCCTTTTCCCACACTACCATTTGTTGATGATGTCTCCAACTATTGGAAAACAAACAATGGTACTTACATATAAGAAATCCCTTCATTTTCACTGTCTTTATTACTACCAGTTTGAGTAGTTATCTCCAACCTGCTCATGGTGGTTTCTCAGCACTGCATTTACAACCGTGACGTGTTTGGAACGTGGTTGTGATAATACGTAAGTACCAATTAATCTAAATCATTGCTGCATCTGCACAGTATCTTGCTTCAAGGAGTGTAAAAATATAACACGTAACCAAAATGAAGAGCACTCTGCTGCACATCACGAATTAAATCCATACGGCACTTCAGAGAGAATATTGTTCATTGTGATAAGTGTTTACCAGCTGCTGAACAACATTCTCAAATACTTTAGCATGGAGACTCAGAATGCTTATTGGTGCAAACATTTTTATCTTTGGAAGAATCTAATCCATTTGCAATTGGAATGATTGTTGCCAACATGTGGGCATTATGCTTTCCTGAGAACTTCTATTAGGACTTGCAAGTGAGCTAATAATGTTACAAGTACTTTGTTTATATATACACAGTGGATGTTAATAGATATCAAGGTACTGTATTTCTTTTGGAGATAAAGCATTCTATGACTTTGCATTACTGTGAAATAAATACACATTTGTGCGCAATAGTTTTCAATATTCCATCAGATATGTATACCACTAGATAACTGAAACTGATTTTGTGTACTATGCATAAGAAATAACACCTAAAGGATTTTCACTGTCCTGGCATGCTGACAATGAGAAAAACATTGTTACACATATTTGCCATTCTTAGCAGACAACTATTTTATAGCATTTTCAAGATAATTTTGCTGCAGAGAAGTTCTGTAATATTGTTTGGCTGAATGTATTTACTCTTGACATTTACCAGATAATTACTGACAAATATTCTTGAGGTAAAAACTGCATTATTATTCTTTCTATGATTAGTTTGTTGGTGGATGGAAGCATGTATCCATTGCACTGCAGTGATTTTTTTTTGAATACCTCTGCTGGGAACATATCTGTTTAATATGATATATACTTAAGTAATCAGTCTCTCGTAGCAAGGGCAAGGCAGATTATGAGGGAAAACTCACTCTCAGCAGCTTTTAGCCCAGTAGCTTCGGAGGGTTTTTTTTGTTGTTGTTGTTAGATTCCTGATACTTCTAAAAGCATTTGTGGAAATTGGAGGAAAATGCCCCCTGGTTCTATATATTATAAAGTGATCAGTTTGAGTACCAGATGCATGGTGGGTAATGCTCCATAGTTTATAAAGTAATTGGTCCTTTTCTGTTAAAAGGTAGTCTAAAATGTAAGCAGTACTAGTTAGTTGTATTGCAACACATGGATAACTTTGTCAGCTGAAAGTGACCTAGAACATATGACATATGTAGATAGTATCCACATTATCAACTAATAACTGGGAATAAAGTAACCTAGAAGTTCACTCTGTAAACTGATTTGATGGCTGTTGGTTACTACTTGTTGGTCCACACTGCCACTAGTATTCTCTGTGTTGGGAATTTTTTTTTAAAGAAATCCATGATTGCTTGATCCACTTATCAGATGAACTAAATGTTTTATTGTGCCTACCAACAGTAAATTAGCTGCAGTAGGGAGAGACATTTGTCCCATCCTGACAACCTTTCCTTTGTTTCAGTATACCTCACTGCCCTCCTAGCGTATTTCAGATATCATTATTTAGCGAGCATATCTGGGGATGTGCGGGTCACATTTAACTTTGCTTTAGAGTTTGCCATGTGCAGTGGATAAATAAAATAGTGGAATATATATTTGTTTGTGAAAGTAGACATCATTCTTTGCTACGATTTATTGGATTCTTTCCTTAACAACTCAAAGTTATAAAATAATCTGCTTTAACTGAATATAGATTTTCAGACTAGGTAGTACCATATGGTGTCTGGGTAACTATTGTCTGTCCATGCCTGCATTCTTCCCACAAGTAACTAATATCCTAAGTTAGTATCATTAGTTGCACTGAGAGTTCATGTCTGATGCGAACATAAGCAGCAAATTGAAAAAGATAATTTTAAGACTAAAATTATTTTTACTACTTTTCCTGTTTAACAACTTTTATAATTAATTTGTAATCCGTATTTCACTTTTTTGCCCTGTGTTTTCTCCTTTGGACAGGGGCATGCTCAGCTGTGTTCCTACTGTTCTGCATTCGTAGAATTTTGTTCTGAGTGTTTTCATTTGGACTTTTCATTCAGTGTTCAAAACTTAATTTATCTTTCACTTCTTGTACAGCCACTCTGGGAAGAGGGAGGTTGTTCTGGTTTACCACTTTGATGGCACCTAGCAGGAACACTAGGTGTTACACCTCTGGTGCATAATCCTATAGAGCATGTGCTGCCATAATGCACAAGCTTGGGGGATTCAATATGTGAAGGCATATTCCCCATGGCAGCAGTACACAACTGAGCTCCAAGAACTGCTGAGGAGAGGGGGAGTGCTCCAACCATACCTCTTAAATTTTGTGGTATTGTAGCAAATGTGGTTTCTAGAAAATGTATATCAATGCAAAACGTGTTATTCTAGGAACTTTCTAGGTTTATAATAACAATATTTAAAATCTGTACTTTTTTCTTTTTGCCTTTGTCCTCCAAGTATTTTTGGCTTTGCCCAGATTTCTTGTGCGAATAGGTTGTGAGGTATGGCTCAACCAAGGGAGGTAGACTACTTCTCAAAAAGCTGACCCACTCCCTACCACCTGACTCTCACTATTAAGGAATGGATAATCCTTTTGGGTTTCCCAGACAGGAAAGAATGGGACCATATGGCTTTAGCGTAGAAATGCCCTACTTCCCCTCCCCATGGATTGAGTGGGCCACTTGGGTATAAGTAGTGGAGCCGTCTGGGATGCATCCTGTGGAGATAAAAAGTTATTGACTTTACATTTTTAATTCATGCATTGATGTCATCTTATTCTGGAATATTGTTTCAGTTACACGTTAAAAGAAATTCTCAATGTTGCACCTCTAATTTATAAGCTTCTTTCAGTTTTTTATTATACTGCTTAGTTGTAGCATGACTTTGTCAAGCTATAAGAATCATTACAGCAAAAATACATTTTGTTTTTGCACATTTTCTCAAGTATTACCTTTGTATTGGTAACATACTGATCTTTCATGTTTTGAAACTCTTGCAGTTGTGAATTTTCTGCATGCAGTCAGCCTTTCAGTATAATCTTGTGTACACATTATTTTGCTGATTATAGTTGTTAGACCTGAATTTGTGTTTATCTAAGTTTTAGTCACTGTTTATTTTTATTTGTAATTTGTTTTCTGGCAAGTATTCTGTATTGCATCTAAATGGTGTTCATTGCTTTATTTATGGATTTCTACATTTTACTGTGCATTTTAGGATTTCATTTTGGCACATTATAAATAAATGATTGTAGAGCAATTCACTCATGTATGTATGTATGTATTTATTTATTTATTTCACTTTGTTTACTGGGATAGCCTAACTAATAATAGAGAGCCCCCCAGGGAGAAAAGCTTTAGTACGATACCAAAGAAAGACAGTGCAAAAAATAATTACAGGGGTATAACTCAGTCTGCGGAATAAAAACAAATCTGTTACTTAGATAAGTGGAGGTCAAAGTTTATCACATGTGCAGTTCCAAGAGGTAAACGGGTAGTTTTTTAGAAATATAAGGGATGAGTTAGTGTTGGATGTAGTGCTATTAGAATGGGTATATTTAATGCATGCATTACTTTCTTGGTCATGCCAAGGGATTTTAGAGAACATTTTTAAAGTGACAAAAACGTTTGTTTTTACAAGAAAAAGTGTTCACATACATTCTTGTGCATGAAAAATGCACACGTACTCATGTGTGTGTAAATATAAAATTCATTTCAAGCCAATTTTCAGAAAATTAAGTTTTTATAAAAGCTTCTGAGCACGGAAGTCCAAGCTTCTTATGTATTTTTAAGGCATTAATGTGTTGGCAAGAAGAGTATGTCACTTTGTGGCCCTTGTCTGATTAGAATGTATTTGCATAAGTGAATAGTTGTGAAACAATTATTTAATTGCCAACCTGTTAAATTAACCATTTGACAAAAAAAATTTAAAGTAAGTTTACTTTACATAAAAAGTTAATAGGATGACATATTTTGCATCAGAGTGCATTTTCTATACAGTAAGAAGTTTGAAACTTGTAGTGTTTGGCATGGTTTACTGTCAATAATCCTTAGTGATTGTCCCCAAAAATCAATTTTTTTTTGAGGGCAAGGGCAAATATGTGAGGCAAACTGATGAACAATTCCGAGGTATGTGGGGCAGTCCAAGCACAGGGGTAAGAGTGATAAGAAAGAGTTTTCATGTAGGCAGCAAGAAAGGTGTTTTTGCCACTATCCATGGCCCTCATCTTTGCTACCTTCCAGGACTAGGGACCTATAGTATCTATACTGTGCCCCACTACCATCAGAAACTCAGTTTTTCAGATATGGAGATGTTTAGCTTGGAAGCCATTTGAGAACCCCCCCCCCCCATTGAATGGGTGAGCTGGCATTAGCATGTTACTCCAGTTCGCTGACTTGACTCTTCCAGCTGCTCTTACTTCTCAGGTTATGTAGGCCATAGTCAGGGATTTATTCATGTATTCCACAGAGCCTGGGCTGATAGTTATTAATATATGTGTATAGATAAAGATATTTATAACATAATTATCGTATTTTTTTTTTTGCATTTGATTACATGGAAAGTCCAGCTGGACCCCTTTCTCTGGAGGCCTAGGGAGAACAGCTTCTCAATATTACAGTGTTATAAAAATAAAATTACATAATCAGAAAAGTATACTAAAATTTAAAAACAAATAAACTGAAATGTACAGATACAGTTCAGAAGTAAGAAAATGAAGTTGTTAAATTAACTGCATACTTTGTATCACTGTGCATGTACCATTTTTACATTATTTACAGTTCAGTTAGAGACATAGTATGCACTTGATGTTTCTAAATATCAGTTTGACAATGTATTTTAAATAACATTTTGACAATTCAGATGTATGCATTCTTAGCATATCATGTCAGCTTGTAGATGCCTCCCTGCTGCTTTAGTTTTAGGTATGCATTTGTACCAGAAACTCATAAGTCAGATTCTGAAAGCACTGTTGAGTGTACTTTTTCAGGACTATGGGAATTATTCTGAAAAGACAGTGCTAATGGTGCTGGCTGTTTATTTTTATTTCCTTTTACCCATCTGACTCTGTGTTTTTTGTACTGAGAACCTTCAAACCCACTTTAGAGATGGAAGATGGAGCATTAGGTTTCTCTTCAAGAGAAATCTTGACAAGTGGATGGGTAAGAGAAAGTTCACTCCAGGGATCATTCCAGTTGCCCTACTGGATAGGGGCACTGTGAACTAATATCAGGTAGCACAGTGCCTGGGAAATTTTTTTGGTGCTTGGCTTGTAAAGGCTCCAGGGCCATTAGCCTAGTACACACCTATGAATATTCCCTTCTTGGCTGTCCTAATATGCATTCCAGCTCAAACTGTAATAATTAGCAATGCAGTGACAAAGTTCCTCCATTGGCCGTTCTAATTGTGTACATCTTAATAGGTGTGCTTATGCCATTTCATTATGTATGCATATTCTTTGTCTATCTAGCGTCTGTGTATTTCACTGTTATATTATTTTTATAATCTCACCATTACATGACCTGAGTCAGGTAAAATCTGAAAATGATCACTTGTGTTTACCTTACTACCTAAATAAATAGCTGTATATACTGACTTTGTTTGGACACCTTGGGGAACACTTTAATAAAGTTGCTGGACTTCTGGAAAGTATATTGTATCTCATGATTATACTTTAATGCTGCTTGGAATTCTTGTAATTTGAGTGTTACAGGACAGTTAAGTAACACCATGGCACATGTGTACTATGCATAGCAAACATCTGTATAAATATTTTGGTTCTTAAAATGTCTGTCAGTTGCAGAGGAAGAAAACAAAACTTGTAGACCTGATCATTCATATCTGAGCTCAGCTAAATGCAACTATGACTGTAACAATGTGTGTGTCAGCTGCCCTTGCTATATCTTGCTGCATACTAAGGACAATGATTATCTTTCTGTTTACATTATTTATATTTTATTTATACATTCAGTAATATGTTTTATGTTTTATTTCTCAAACATTCCAAGTACACCAAAACATTTTTATTGAGGATGTCAGCTGACTGAAGTTCAACATTCTACAGATATTTTCTAATTCTCAATACTATATTAATCTCAACGGTTAAACAGATGTTTTGTCTTGCTATTGTGTGAAATTACTGGGACATGGGAAAAATATGTCTTAAGTCCATATTTTACAAATACTGCCCATGTACAATGGGACCATCAATATCAGTGTGCTATTTCTTAAAAAAAGTGATTCTGAAAATAATTTGAAAGGGTGTATGCATGAACATAAATAATGGTACACTCATTTTCACCTTCACCCCATGTTATCTAGGATAACAAAAGAAGTACTTTGAATCTCATTAGGCACAGAGAGATATGGTCTTAGCTTTTCTGCTGTACAAGTGAAGCTAAAATCAAACAGTACTGAACTGCATATCTATGTGTCTGAAGCTCATTGAAGTTTTCTGTTCTATTCTTTTTAACAGGTTGTCTACAAAAATAATGATTTCAAACTGGAGCTATCTCGCTTGGCAAAGGAAGGAGACCGCAAGATGAAGGTCCATGGTGACTTAGTATTTTGGTGTGAGAATGTGGCAGCTCTGGATCCAGTTACATTTGAGTCACCTGAGGCCTACATTGCTTTGCCTAAGTGGAACACAAAAAAGACTGGTTCCATTTCTTTTGACTTCCGGACCACAGAACCAAATGGTCTTCTTCTTTTCAGCCATGGTAAGCTGCAGCCTCCAAAGGAAGGGAGAGTAGACCATGTCCAGAAGGCAGATTACTTTGCAATTGAATTACTAGATGGCTTCCTTTACCTCCTGATGGACATGGGCTCTGGTGGCATCAAGATGAAAGCCAGCTCAAAAAAGGTGAATGATGGGGAGTGGTGTCATGTGGACTTTCAGAGAGATGGTCGTAAAGGTGAGCTACTCCTTTCTCTTCTTTATTTTATAACAAAATGCCAGCCTTGGTATGTAGGTGAAACTCACATTAAGTATAGTATAGCAACATAATAATATGCATATGCTGCTGTTTAATATCAGCCTAATGTATTTATTAATGTTTTAACAAGGAAACTTGGCTTCATTTCCAACTGTTGATCCCAGTCTACACATACAGTACTTATATTTGCACCTTATGTGGTTGCTATATTGTTTTACACATAGCAATGATGTAGATAAAGGTATTAAATCTGGACTTCATGCATAAAGTATAGTTTTCAACTTGTTGCATCTGATTCAGTTTATTATTTTAATTGTTACTGCATATAATGGATTTTTTAATAAGCTATGACATAAACCTTTGTTATCTAGTTGACAGATATACATGCTAAGCATTACACAACTATCAGCCTGAGTTTGCAGCCCTGGGTTTACATCCCTGGACACCATGTTTTAATATTATCCATTCCTCAGTTTGAAGGTTCATGGATATGGCGGCCTCATATATCTGCAGCACATTATTGTGAGCAAAGTTTCACCTTTATTTAGGAATGCTGGTAAGCTTTCCTTAAACTAAATTAATAAAAAAAAACAAAAATGTTAATTGTTGCAGCATTTGTGGACCCCTATAGATTGATGCCTTCTTTTATCAAACGTTTGGGGGTGCTGCACAAGCATTTTTATCGAACAGTGTGTGGTTCGAGTGACTTTGTATTGGTTTTAGGATGCTGCAAATTCTCCCTTTACTTAAAACATAATCCAGGCTACAATCTCTCACAACCTTGGGACAAGTGCAGAACCCAAATCATATGTAGTCACTTTATTATAGTTAATGCACTAAAAGTTAGCAGCTTGGCAGCATACATTAAAAAAAGCATAGCAAATTGGTATGAAAGAAAAGACTTAGATCTGTTAATTATTCTCAACCATATTCTCCCTGCAATTATTTTATCAAAAAACTGGTTGAGTAACTTGAGTTGTACAATGGTAACACTGCAAAAAAATCATGCAACAAAAGCATATCTTTCCTAAATTATGTAAGTCACTGTAGGAGTTACAGGGGGATATAAGTGTATCTGTGCTTTAGAACATGCAAAAGGACTACAGAGCAGAGTATAATGCTTCCTGTATACAGTAAAATAGCTTTCATGTACATTTGGGTAGAGAGACTAGTTTGAGATGAGAGTTCTGATATAGCAGCTTATATGTAATATGCTATTATACAATGACAGGTCATTAAAATTCAAAAATGTGCATGTTGATTGGTCACCCCAGCCAGCATGCCCATTGTAAATCGAGCATATACCAATAAAGAAAAGTCTGGTCACCTGGACTTTCTTCTATTAATATATGCCAGGATTTTCCAGTATTCTTGAGCTTAGATGCAGAGAGATATGGAGGGCAGGGAAAATACAAGGAAAATCAGGTATGTTTTGTAAAACTAAAGAAACATACCTGATTTTCCTTGTATTCTTGCCTTCTCTCTTAACACCTAACTATCCAAATTTCACAGTTTCTAAAAAAAGCAACGGAGATCTTCCCATCTCCATTGCTTGCTTTCCAAAGCACTGATGTACTGCATAAGCGTGAAGTCCCAAACCCATGTGCAGTACATCAGCAAACCAGCAGGATACAGAAGCAAAGCGGAAGAACACTGTGGCACAGTTATACAAATACATTATTTAAGAAAAGTAACTAATTATTTTCTTAAATAATATTATTGTGTAATAACAATAACCAACTCCTGGATGTGATACGTTGAATATTTACCATGGTTGCCTTTGTTTAATCACTCAGGTTTCACCCTCTTAATTAAACCACACCAACCATGGGTAAAATCTTCAATATACCACACCCAGTCATTGGTTATTGCTATATTGAATACTGTCTACATTTTACACCAATAATGTAAAGCATCTTGTGCAGGATATCACTGTTTCCTCCATGTTGTATACCACTATTGGTGCCTTTGTGCCATTATGTGAAATTTGATGTTCAGTGACTACAGGTGTCTGCCCTTTACCCTTTAATGAAGACATTAGTTAGTATTTATTTTCTGCTTTATACACAAGCACGAGTTGCAACTTCCTCTTCCATTGTAATTTCTGTTATTTGTCCATTTTCTTTAATAAGGTGACCTTGTTTGTTATAAATCTCAGCAAAATAGTAAATGAAAATGCATATCGGTCTGTATCTCATTCTATGCTCTCCACCCACCTTTCTAATAGTTCTTGAACTCCAGGTACAGATAACATTTATTTTAAATGTTTCACATCTTGCTAGGTATATTCTAGTCTCAAAAAAGTGTTATGGTAAAAAAATGTAAAGCAGCATTGTCCAGGTAAAAATTTCTAAACACGAGAACAATTCAAAACTGTTTCCCATGATAATATAAGCATACTTGTGTCTTCAAAAAGTGGAAATAAGCTGGACAATACTTAGATTAAGTATGACACTCTAGGGCACACACTGGATGCATGAAATGCATCCTTAGAGGCAGAAGCACCCAAGTATGTTTGAAATGTATCTAATGTGCATATAATGATCCCACAGTCACTTGCTGTGTTAATAGTATTTTATTTTTAATCATTGAGCCATATGACTATTGGCTCATTATCACATGCTTTCCTTGTGCATTAATGACTCCCGAACATATGTAAATCATGTGCTCACTGAATACGCACTAAGGAGTAATAACTTTGTGATGATGCATGGCATAATGCCATCTTCTTGTGGGTTGAGCTAACTCCAGCCATCAATTCGGAGATTCTTTGAGCTGAGTGTGAAAACAGATATGTTTCATAGAGGAATGTTCCAAAGCAAAGAAATATGCAACATCTGCTGACAGCTCTTTCCACTAAGGTATGGTAGCAAATGGATTATATTATTTGTCTCCAGCTATTGTTAATTGCATTATATGGGAACCTCCACTAGCTAACTTGCTATGGGCAACTAAAGAATGTGAACAGTTTGTGTCTAGCTCATGCACATATGATTATGCATTGCTGACAAGGGAGAGGTTATTCATAATTTAAAAAAAAGCTGCAACTGCACCTTACAAGTGCAGGCATAAATACTAGCATCTCATGCTGTTAGTCACCCCAAATTAGGACAGCATATAGGAACTTCAGTTTTGGAAAAACAAACTCTTAAGTCTGAGATGGGAATAGTAGATTGTTTATAAATAATGAAGTGAAAATTTTACTGAGCCATAAAAAAAAAATCAGCATCTATGTAACAAAGATGGATATACTCTATCAAAATGATGCCATTTTGACAGTGCTTCTGAAAATCAAATAATCAGTTTTACCTTAATCTCTAATAGCAAAAATATTGTACTTATCTCTACTCTGCTACTTCTACTTAAAACTCCATTTTAAGGAATATGGCCATTCCATATTAGTTCAGCTTATAACATAGGCATATTCACTATGCAACCCTGCTGTGCTAAATTGCTGGCATAACTGGATGAAGCACTGAGTACAGCCCATGTGACCTAATTTCATGGCTCAGGCTTCTGTTGCAGCTTGTAGGCAGAGTAGGTGCGCCTGTCCTGGATCATTAAGCAGTACTGGAGGCCAGGGTTTCAAAAGGCTGTCAGGCTGGGAGTGTGAGATGGCCGAGAAGGATTGATTGCCCCATGGTCCAGTGTGAGCACATCCTCAGAGACTATTTCTCATTCTTGACCTAGCCTAATGATGTAAGACTGCCATGCTGGAGGTAAGGGGGGCAGGGCTAAAGAAAACCATGGGGTGTGCAGGTAACAGCACTGCATTCACCAGCTCTACTGTATCTCCAAAACACAGCTTTTCACTTTCCCTTATTTTCCACAATTCTTCCAACTCGGGTTAGTACCAAACTAGTGCCGCTGTCCACATCCCCTTCTCTCCCTCTCTCCCTCTCTCTGTGCAGCCCCAAAATCTGCAGCATAATACTAGGGTTAGAAGTTGGAAAATTAGAAGAGCTACCTGGCAGCTGATAGTCAAGGTGGACAAAAAAAAATCCCATCATGATATGCAGCCAAGTTATATTTTACCAAAAAGATCCATCAGATGGATTCACTTGCAACTGAGACTTTGGAGATTATTCCATAATGTGGAAGGGTTTGGGGGAAAGTTTTGTTTCTCCTGTGAAAAGTCACCTACTTTAGTAATATCAATGAGTGCACTTTCATCTACTTTTTTGCTCCACCATACCTTCAGTGAAGTCATGATTGACTGATCAAATATGTAGCAGGGTTAACTCTGTAAAACCCAGTTTGTTGCACCATTTGAGAACTTGTGTTTCCTAAAGTCACTGCATCTGGTCCTAGGTATTTGTGTACCTCAGAGATGATTATAATTAAGGGAACTCAGGGATCCTCACCCTGTACAAGAGGTAAGAGGCATGGAAACAATTGTTAATTTATATTTATTGTGAGAGGCTACTACAATAACTCAGTTATTTAACTGCCAAACACAATCTTGTCAGTATTAATTGGGTGAAAAAAAACTCATAGAAGGGCTGGCACAGCTTATAATTTTGTGGGTGCAAGCCCTCAGTGTGGGAGAATGTGTCCCATACCATCTTTACATAAATGTGCTAATTTCAAGGTCACACAGCTATGGGAAAGAAGAAGAAGAATTGTTGTTTCGTAGTCTGAACTTCAGGGAAACAGAACTAGAGAGACTGTGATAACCAGATATCAGCTGCTTGTAGGGTAATCAATTTGGAGTTCAAAGTATTCTTTTGAGCAAGCTCTGACACACTATTGGTCTTTACTATATTAGTCCTCACAACACTGAAATATATTTGATCAATCATCCTTGATACAATTAAGACTTACATATTATCAAGAAACTTATAGTGGCTTAATACTGACTAAGCATCATTTTGCCACATTATGAAGTTGTACTGATATTCAAACAATCAATATCCAAATATACCTTATGACAGATTACATATTTTTCTCAAAAATTGCTGTTTAAAAAATGCTATTTGATAGGATGCATCTGTTAACATAAACCTTTATAAAATGCCACAGCATAGTTCTTTTTTGATTATAGAAAGGAACTGAGGCATAAAGGAGATTTGAATTATATTGTTTGTTTGTTTGTGTCTTTCGGCTTTTCCCGGTTAGGGGTCGCCCCAGCAGAACTCTGGTCCGTTAATGATTGGCAGTTGATTTTTACGTACTGGCTTGCCAGGCCTGATGCACAACCTTCAACGAAGGCATGCCCATTCACGCATGTCTCCACGCAGAAGACGCTCTAGCTGAGAATCGAACCAAATACTATATTTATTATATACTTGAAACAAAGTTTTTACTCTGTAGTGAACAGATAATTAAAATGCATAAGTTAATATAGTTTATCGTAGAATGATGTTCACATTAATAATTTGTTCAATCCCATGATCCTACATAGATAAATATAGAAAAGGTACATACATACTTTAAAACAGCTCACTCTGGACACTTTACTGAGGTCTTTGAAGACTGACTTCTGTTACTGAGCTGAGCACACTGATAGCTGACTGCATATATATTGTCCAACTTTGTACTAAAGTGTCATAAAATTCAGTAGTCTGATCCACAGACCAAGATATCATTGTCCTTTCTTTCTTATATATAGGTTCAATCTCTGTGAATAGTAGAAGTACTCCATTTCTGGCCAGCGGTGACAGTGAAATTTTGGATCTGGACAGTGAAATGTTCTTAGGAGGTCTTCCTGAGAACAGAGCAGAGCTGATCATTCCACCTGAAGTGTGGACTGCCTTTCTGAATTATGGCTATGTTGGCTGTGTCAGAGATCTCTTCATTGATGGTAAAAGCCGAGATGTACGTCAGCTAGCAGAGGAGCAGAGTATTGGTGGTGTCAGCAGTTTCTGCTCAAAAGAGACGTTAAAGCAGTGCAGCAGTAACCCATGCCGAAATGCCGGGCTATGCCGTGAGGGCTGGAATCGTTTTATCTGTGACTGCACTGGAATTGGATATCTTGGCAAAATGTGTGAGACAGGTAAGTAGAGAGAACCTTACCTTCAAGGTATACCTGATTCTTTCTGTATTGCACATTAACCTGAATTATGACTTGCTATTAGATTATTGCATAACCTCTGTTTTGAACTAACATTTTATTGTGCTTGATTATGATTGTCACTTTATACCCATTTTCCTTTGCAAGAAGTGAATACCAGTACATTTTTGTATCTTTTTTTCCAACAATGTCTGACATTTTCTGTGAACAGTTAGCATCACAGCCACAGCAACACCAATGTTTACCAGTCCTTTGGTCAGACGTTCAATCTTATACTGAGATACAGAGCTGTGCTTCCCTCAAATATCTGTCTTGGCCTTTTAAGCGTTATACTTAGTGTCAGTGAAATCAGTTGAAATTGTTATGTCAGCAGCATTTCCTTTTGTTTTACTTACACTCTCTCTCTCTCTCTCTCTCTCTAGTTTTATCACAGTATTCTTCTGTAGTCCTATAACGTGGCCTGTACTTAGTGGCCATTTTTCTAGGTTTGTGGGGGTAAGAAATAAATGTTTTGTTGGCTCAAAGAAGTGATGACAGATTTCCAGTACTATTTTATACATACAGCAAGTCCTAGTCTGGTTTGCCTGCATTCATAGAATATTTTGTAAATTACATTTGACTAGCATATTATGCTTCACTGAATCATAAGGTTTCCCTTGCCTTCTGATGTCTCGTTTGCCCGATAACTTAAAGCTGTAAGCTCAGTATTGCTGGGTTTACAGATTGTAAAGCTGCCTGGTCCCACAGTTAGGTGCTATTTTCTGTATTTATCCTGTGTTAAGGAATGTATTTTGTGCATTCCATTAATTTAGGGGGACTTATTACAGTAAACACTGATTTTTTTTCAATAATTTTTATTTTATCATTTACAATAGTATAAATCAACAGATAAAATATAAAAAAAACATACATGACCATAATACAGTGTTATGCATTAAGATTGATACAATAGGATGTAGGTCAATCAACAATAATATCTACACTATATACATAGATGCTTTCCTCTTTCAATCGTATAGATATGACAATTATGTAAGAACTATTATGAATAGATCACAAGGAAAAAGGAAGAGAAAACTTTTGATAGTTACTTATATGAGTTATTACGGAATCCCCTTCTGGTAAATTACTGTGTGTCTCTGTGAAGGATTATACTAGTATAATGTTATAGGCTTGTTCCCATATTTCTCTGATTTTAATATTTTTGTCTTTTTTATCAGTTAGTATTTTGTGGGCCAATAAGTGTTTAATAGCCATCTGCCTAAATCCCACCCAAGATATACTAGTTGGGTTAAACCATTTAGACGCTATGTACAGTTTTATTAAGAGAAAAATAATAATCAGAATAGTGGCTTGATTCTTTGGAGTGTTGTGAGGAAGGATATGTAATATAGTAAATTCCCATGTTAGTGTAGATGTTTGATAGCCAATTTTTTGTAGTTGTAGTTTAAGGGAATCCCAAGGTTTATAGACACATTTACAGCTCCAGAATAGATGAAGTAAGTCAGCAGTTTGATCTTTACAATGTGGACAGAGTGGTGATTTCAAAGGGTTAAGTTTATGTAGGATTGCAGGTAAAATATGTTATTATTAATCATGAGCTGAGTAAAAGCTTGTTTTTTGAGAGGTATGGATTTTAATGTTAGGTTGATTGTTTAATTTATTTGATGGTTCCCAATGGATGAATTTATCTTCCACCAATAGTCAGAAAAAAGTATATCCTTCTGAAATTTAATGCCATTAATTAATTTGTAAGCATTAGTGGTGGCTTTCTTAGTTGAGAGGATAGTTTTCCAGAGTAGATTACAGACTTCTGTGTCATTGTTGGATGTGTTAGTGTCTTGGAGGTAACTGGAACACAGCTCTTTAATTTGTCTCAGGATCACCAAGTATGATTTGGGGAGGTTTAAGTAGTTCCTCATTTCCTGTAACGAGCAGTTCAGATATGGGTATATATCTTGGATAGTTTTATTTAATAATCGGGGGTAGGAGTCCAGATTTAAGGTTTGATTGTTTATTTTAAAACTGGGGTTTTATGAAGGGGTTGTAGTGTTTTCATAGCTTGTATAAGGTTTAGGGACTTGAAGAGTTTTTGCGTTAGTAAGGTGGAGTGTTTTAAAGGCTCTAATATGTTATAAGATTGCAATAGTTTAAGGTTTAGGAATGGTAGTCCTTTAGGATTGATACCTAAACTCTTGATGTGTCTGTAGTATATTTTTACCCAGGGAGGAGCCCAGATTTTAGCTGTTGGGTTATATTCTTCTATTCTCAACACTCTGTTAGTGTTAATAAGGAATATGTTTCAAAATTTGGAAGGGCTAGTCCTCCTTTACTTTTGCGAATTGTAGGTTTAGGATGAGATATTCTGTTTTTTTGGGGTTCCCAGATAAATTTAGCAAGTGGGGTATGCTTCTGTTTAAAAAATGTGTTGGGTATGATTATCTGGGATGTCATAAATATATAAAGTAGTCTAGGCGGTACATTAATTTTAATTACAAATACTTTGGCCAAAAATGGTAATTTTAGATTGTTCCATTTTTTAAGGTCTAATATAATGTCTTGCCATTTTTGGGTTATATTATTTTGGTAAAGATCTTTGTTATTTTGAGAAAATGTAATACCCAGATATTTAATTTCTTCTTTGGTTTTAATTGTGCCTAATAGTGGTAGGAGTGAAAATGGCTTGGGAGGTTTTAAGGGGAAAATGTTAATTTTGTTGAGGTTTAGTTTGTAATTCAACATCATTGAGAATTGTTCAATAGCAGCTAATGTTTTGTTTATATCTGAGATTGGTGTAGTACAGTATATATTCAAATCATCTGCAAAAGCGGAGAGGAAGATTTTGAGGTTGTAAATTATTGAGGGGGGTTATGGTACGTGTTTTGTTTGATGTTTAGGAAGAGTGGTTCTAAGTATAGATTAAAGAGTAGGGGAGATAAGGGGCATCCTTGTCTGGTACCGGTTTTTATTGGATTTCTATTGGGCCAAGTTTTATTAATGTATAGGAATGTATAAGGGTTACTATACAGTATTTGTACAATCTGGATAAAGTTATTGGGTATATTAAAGTATGGTAGTGTTTGAAGTAAAAATTCTATATTGACTCTATTGAAGGCTTTGTGAGCATCAGTAGCTAATGCGTATATATTTAGGTTGTTTTGGCCAGCATAAGAAATTAATGTATTTAGTGTTAGTGTATTGTCGCTTGTCTGTCTGAATGGTGTGAAAACAGATTGTTCAGGGGAAATGATTTTACCTAACAGATTTCTCAATCTATTTGCAAGGATAGATGTTAAGATTTTTGTATCTATATTTAGAAGGGAAATAGGTCTATAACTATCTGGGTTTTTTTGGTTCAGCTTGTTCTTTAAGTATAAACATAGTTTTAGATGCATTAAAGTGTATGTCATTCACTTTGTTATTTATTATATAGTTCAAAATATAAAATAGGATTTGGGCTAGCAAGGGGGTAAATGTTTTATAGAATTCTACAGTCAGACCATCCGGGCCTGGGGCCTTGTGTGCTTTCAGTTGTTGAATTGTTGAGATTATTTCATTGGTTGATATAGGTTCACTTAATTTTTTTTTGTTGGTCTGGGTCCAGCTTTGAAAAGGTCAGGTTTTGGAGAAAGAGGGTTTTATCCTCTTTTGAGGTTAGTCGAGTTTGTTCTCCATAAATTTGAGAGTATATTGATTCAAAGGTTTTGATAATGTCCTCATTTATGGTGTATTCCCATAATTTATTTTGGGTATTTGGGAGGGAGTTTTGATATGGGCTATAATTCTGGCCAAAGCTCGGGATGGCAATTGAACTTCATTTGCTTAGTTAATTAATATTCTAGTTTCATGAAAAGATAATTTACTGGTATGCAAAAGGTATAGATCCCTTTGTAGTTTTAATAGGTCTGTCTCTGTTTGAGCCTTGGGGTTAGTTAATAAGTTGTTTTCAAGAGATTCTATTTTACTTTCCAAATCCTGTTCAGCTTTGAGTTGCGTTTTTTATAGTAAGCTGCTTTTTTGATGAATATTCCCCTAATTTGTGTTTTAGTCTCGGCCCATTCAATATCCAAAGCTGTCTGGGAGTTAGGAATATTAGATAGGATTGCTTTTAGTACAGATTATATGTCATTTATTATTTCCTTTTTGGTGAGCAAATTGGGGTTTAAGGACCAGTTAAAGCCTCTGTTCATTGTATAATCCTTTTGGTCCCAGTTAATATTTAGGGTAATTTTAGAATGATCTGAAAGGTATCTAGTGTGTATACTTAGTGTTGGATCTAAGTCGATGAATATGTCAGAAATTAAAACGAAATCTATTCTTGACCACATTTTGTGGCATTGAGAGCAGAATGTGAATTTTCCAGTTTTATTTGCACTACCTCCATATTTAAAAGGATCATATAGCTTGAAGTCTTGTTTGAGTTCGTTCAGAGCTAAGGAGGCTTGTTTGTTGTACGTGTGGGTCCTACTTGATTTATCTTGTCTGGATTTTGATATGTGTTACAGTCACCCCCAAGCACCATATAGTAATCTTGGAAATGGTTTAGGATCAGATATAGTGATGTAAAAAAGATGTGTTGGTTGTTGCAAGGAGCATATATATTGAAAACCAGTATAGGTTTAGGAAGAGTAGGGATTGAAAAGACTACGTAGCACCACCTTCCCTCCTTGTCCACTTTGGTTTCAAGTGTTTTTCTCTGGAATTGGCTCTTAATTATTATAGCTACCCCTGCACTGTTGGTTTTACATTCTGAAGCTATGAATTGTCTTATCCATTTTCTCTTGCTAATTTCTGTCCATTGTTCATGGGTAAAATGTGTTTCTTGTATTACTATAAGGTTAGCTTTGCTTGTAGTGTGAGTTGTAAAAAGAGTTTCCTTTTCTGTTTATTTTGGAGCCCTTTAATGTTCCAGGAGTCAAAATCCCACATTTATGAGCTGGGGATATTGGTAAAATGTGTCTTGTATGATGATTTGAATTAATAGTTCTTGTTTGTATTGTTGTGTAAAAGACTAGGAAAGCATCCTATTATTCCCGTCCCAATTCTGTGCCTAAACACTACACCCTTGGACCAGGAATAATGCAGGGGATAAGTAGCTGGTTCAGTGTGGGGTATACTACTCAATAAGATATTTGTATACTGAGTCTTATTATAAGGATGAAATATGAAGTTAACTCTCCCTGCATATATATATATATATATATATATATATATATATATATATATATATATATATATATATATATATTTACAACACGGACAAAGCTTAACAGACTAATTCCATAAAAAGTACTACTAATAAGGCCCTAGACTCCTCAAAGTAACCTTTGTATAATCTTATTAAAACAATTAGAACTTATGTCCTTGATGGTTAATAATGAATGACTAAGTTTCTATTTGAAAAGTATTTCTAAGACAAGTTAAAAACAATAACATTGTACCTACAAAAGGTTATAGATTCATTTTCTCTAAATGCAAAGCTGATAACTCAGGGTTCATTACTTTAGTATTCTTCATTCTTCTCCTTAAATTATTAACTGGAAACCATTAAAGAAGCAGAAAGTGAAAAAATAGAAATTCTAAACATATTAGTTGAACATTTCTCTAGCTATTTGTCATGCAAACAATTAAGTTGTATTTAGAAAACCTAGAGGTTATAAGCCTCTTCAGATCATTTGCATCGAAACCTATAATATTTAATCCTGAGAAAAGCTTTAGAATAGTTAACTGAACCCGGTATGTTTGTAGTTTGCTACATATGAAAAATAAGAATTTAGTTCATAATGATCAGAAGTCGTGGAAAACCATGAAAAGCTTGATCACTTAAAATATATCTTCCCGGGTTTGAGCTGAAATGGTAATAAGATGGACTCTCCCGGTTAACAATAGCAGGACAGGGGGAAACAAACCTGTTAACCAAAGCAGTATTTATCTATTCTCTGGACAGAAGTAGTATGATTCTCCCTGTTATGTGTGTTAGGCTCATCAGCTTGTATATTTTCATATTAATAAAGGAAAAAACAGTATCTTGAGAGAGCCATAAATTAGCATAAGCCTGATAAGCCACTATTATTTACACTTCAAGCTTGAAAGGTTTAGGAGATGCATGTATATGCATCAGTAAAAAGAAAAAAAAAAGATCCCTATGAAGATATTTCATCCACGTTTGAAACATTCCCCTTACTATCTTTTAAACACGGCCACAGTTTTAATAAAGCAGTTATTTCAACGAAGACCATCCAGTGAGGCATGACTCTTCTGAAGGGTATGAAGTCCAAAACTCAAATGTCTGTCCCCATTTCCTGACTTCAGCCCTCATTTTATGAGAAACAGACCGAAAACACGAGGCAAAAAAACTGGATATTCTGCCAAAATCTGTACAATTGGGATGTATGATCCAGGGACTTTTTAAACTCAGTTACTAGGACTCACTTAAAAAGTTAATAGACCAACAGTCTAACAACACAATGAATGTCATGATCAAGAGGAAGAATCAAACTCCAATGTCAGGCTTTATCGAATGATTATGAGGATCTATGATTAACGAGGGCAGGCAAGAAAATGGAGACATCGAGGATGTTCTGTCAACTCAGGGACAGGTAAGAGGTGTGTGTGTGTGTGTGTGTGTGCTTGCACGTAAGTGTGCAGGAGTGTGTGTGTGTGGGTGTGTGTACACATGCATGTGCGAGTGTGTGTGCGTGTGTGCGTGTGTGCGTGTGTGTGTGTGTGTGTGTGCGTGTAAGTGTGCGGGAGTGTGTGTGTGTGTGTGTGTGTGTGTGTGTGTGTGTGTGTGTGTGTGTGTGTGTGTGTGTGTGTGTGTGTGTGTGTGTGTGTGTGTGTGTGTGTGTGTGTGTGTGTGTGTGTGTGTGTGTGTGTGCAGGAGTGTGTGTGTGTGTGTACACGTGCATATGCGAGTGTGTGTGTGTGTGTGTGTGTGTGTGTGTGTGTGTGTGTGTGTGTGTGTGTGTGTGTGTGTGTGTGTGTGTGTGTGTGTGTGTGTGTGTGTGTGTGTGTGTGTGTGTGTGTGTGTGTGTGTGTGTGTGTGTGTGTGTGTGTGTGTGTGTGTGTGTGTGTGTGTGTGTGTGTGTGTGTGTCTGTGTGTGTGTGTGTGTGTGTGTGTGTGTGTGTGTGTGTGTGTGTGTGTGTGTGTGTGTGTGTGTGTGTGTGTGTGTGTGTGTGTGTGTGCGTGTGTGCGTGTGTGCGTGTGTGTGTGTGTGTGTGTGTGTGTGTGTGTGTGTGTGTGTATGTGTGTGTGTTAGAGTTAATGACTAGTGGCTAGGGGATGTCTTTACTAATGCAATGTAAGGGCTACCGGTGGTAACTTATCTCAGGAAAATACTGATTTGCACATTCTTTAATTGTAGACAACTAAACAACTCAGAGACATGTTGCCTAGCTGATAGTGATTGATTTCCTCATCATGACCAACATGTCTCTGGAATGCATTTTTCTGTGTTGTGGAAATAGTTTCTTTTGGCCATAGTTGTTACCACCAGCGGTGGGATTCTTACTGAATCCTTGTGAATTTGTCCATTTTATGTATAGTTGCTGTGTATTATTTTGTTCATGTATTCAAAAATGAGGCAACTGCAAAAGTAGTCTAAAGCTGTGCTTGCTTTAATATAATATCTTCACAATGATCATTTTAGCTCTTTCCCAGAGCTCTTGAGATCGTAGGGGGACCGAATTCAGGAACCAGATTCCCAGGAAGTAGCGCCATTTTAACATTCGTGCCAGGAAACCTCAATGGATTTTTGGTTCCTAGCGTGGGAAAGAACCTTGTTTTAGAGCCTCGTGGGTTGGAAACGGGTAGTAAAGGCGTGGACAGGCCTAGGAAGTTATTTTAGATTGAAGGCAGGCCCAGGAGAGCTCGAGAGGGCTCACTTTAATAGTTGAGGGTCGTACCTTGTTTAAACAAGCGCAATTATGTTTCTGATGGTGGAATCTTCTTAAAAACAGTCAAAAAGGTCTCTTTAGCTTCTTTAGGACTTGCAACCTTATATTTGACTCCCTTCATATAAAAATTCAATGAATTTGGGTACTTCATTTTAAATCTTACTTTCCTCTCCATTAAGAATTTGCAGTAAGGGGAAAGAAGTTGTCTGGCTTGCCTTAGCTGCAGAGGAAGATCCTGAGCCAAGGAAATTACATTATTGTTCCAAGTGAGTATCCCTTTTTTCTTAGCTGCTATTAAGATTCTAATTACATCTTGTAAGTTTAATAATTTAACATAAACTTGTCTGGGTTTGGATGGGACTTGCCTTTCTCTTAATGCTCTGTGAGCTCTTTCAATTATTATTTGCTGTGTTTTTTCTGGTTCTTCAAGCAAAGCATTTATTATCGGTCTGATGGTTGGTATCAGGTTATTGTGAGTCACAGTTTCAGGAATACCTCTTAGAATAATATTATTCCTTCTAGACCTTGCCTCCAGATCTATAATTTTAGCTTGCATGTTTTGGATTTCTTTGTCATGGGAGTCAGCTTTTTTTGGTTACAAAGTCTATTTTTTCTTCATTTTCAGTGATTCAGGATTCAGATTTTTTCCAATCTATTTATTATTTGATTGAAGGCATCACCAAATGATTGTAGTTGTAAGGATAGATCTTTTATTGCTTGTTGAATGGGTAGTAGAGCTGATTTAATATCTTCCAAGTTTGCTGGTTGATCAGACATTTTTATTTCCAGCTTTGGAATTGTCTGTTTGTTTGGTTATCTTCTGTATCTTGGAAGTTAAATCTTTTTCAGGAGATGTTAAATCAGAAAACCTAGTTTTGGTTGTGGTGGTTTCCATATTTTTATCTTCTTTCAACATCTTGTAGTTGAAAGTATTTTCCAGGCTTAGCATTCAGTATTTGAGGCTTCAAAGGCACATGGCTTGCACTTGCTTCCCTGAATCGAGATTAATCCTTATGATTTAAAAAAAGAAACAGTCACTTTCTCTTAGGCTTTGGTAATCAGGTATTGTTCAGAGTTGGTATATCAAGTTATTTTGTTGAATTTAGTGCTGGTTTGTTCAGGGTTAATTTTAATTCCAGATGGTTTAAGGAGCTAAGGACTTGCAGTGCTCACAGAACAGCGGCCATCTTTGTATCCAGTAAACATTGATTTTAAAAGCACATTTGACAATTTTGGTATTAAAGACACATTACATGTGCAGAATGGCAAAAAAAAATTAAAAAACTGCTTCCAGTTTTAACCCTACAAATATAATGGCTATAAAGAACATCTTAGATTAGCCAGTGTTTTTATGTAGTATAAGGTCACCTCATGCGTTCAGCTGTTTGACATATTGCTGGGGATAGCGGGGATGTCAAGTCTCAGTTGACATATATAACTTTGGTAGTTGAGACTTTTGCTAAGCAGCTGCGGCAGACAGTGACTGACATCACCCTTACAGTAGTGGTATAATGCACATGTGGACACAGTATGGGGTAAGCCGTCAGGTTAAAGATCGAGGCATTCCATGCAGTACTAACAGAGAGCGTTTTGGATTTAATAGAAATCATTTGATTCATATCCTCTTGTACGGACAGATCATTTTGTCAAATTTTGCAAACTTAAGAAAGGTTGTAGGACTTTTAAGAATGCTATATGATGCAAGGGTGGAGCTTGCTGGTTTTGCTAATTTCAGCCATGGCCAATGACTTATTTGTTGTTTTGTTATAAGAGTCAGAAAGTATAGCAGGACTCAGTATAAGGCATCATATTCTGATTTCACTGATAGGTTCTAGTAAGCCAGGAAGGTAGCAGTTGCTGAACCTTGCTGAACCAATGACACTGATATAGGAGTGGTTTGTGAGACCATAGAAATTACTTTTAGATAGTTTCCAAGAGGTTCTGGCATGCTGTTTGGCATTTCTGAAGATGTTAAGAGGGCTAAGGTGAAAAATCTGAGCTGTATTTTTTTTACTTCATATGCCATACTTATGCATAAACATTTTTTTACTGCAGTTGTAGAAGTGAAATGATGTTCTTCATGTTTCACTGTTGCAGTCATCACACTTGGGTTATCTGCCTGCAGGTAGCCCTCAGTCAGCCCGAATACCAGAGACTTAGTATTTCTGCATCGGCTGCTGTCACTCCAGGACTGAAGTCAGGTTGTCAGGGGTGTAAAAACAGACGGCTGACACCATTACATCAGTCTTTCTTGTTGAGGAGCCCAAAGGAGAAGCAGTTCGCATGAGTGCCAGTCTTTTTGTTTCCAAATTGAATTATTCTGAAGTCTTCTAAAGCTAAGTACCCCGTTGGGGATCCGTTTTTCTTGCTCTAACTGATGTCAGAAAAAGTTAACAATTGTCTCACTTGTGGAAAGCAAATACAACACCGAGATTTACATTCTTACTGTGTCACCTGTTTAGGCCCAGACCACGACGTACTTTGCTGTTGGTTTTGTGCTTTGTTCAATGCCCGAACTATTCATCGTCAGGCACTTATTGTCACTAAATACTTTCACTCTCGATCTTTGTATTCTGAAATGGCTTCAGTAAGCCATCTGACTACCGATCTTCTGAAAAAATGTAAGGATAAAGACAGAGAGAGACTGAACAGGTACAAAACTGCCGACTATGCTTCCATTAAGCTAGTCGCCAGTTCACCAGTATTCAGTGAGGCACTTTCGCATCCCCTGATGCCCGCTTCAATGGATTCGCAGGCCACTACCAAGACCCGTTCAGAGTCCAGTATACCACAAGACTCTTCTTTGACTACGGAACCTGTGGATGTCTCTACCTTGGATGGGTCTGGAGCCGCTCTGCAAGCACCAGCTTCTGAGGAAGTTCTTCACTCTACTGATATTCTACACAAACCGACGACTTCTTTTACAACTTCAGTTATGTCTAAAACTACTGAGTTTCTAAGGCCATGAGTATGAGCTACGCCTAAAAAAACAAAGACCCAATCTCAAGCACCTGCTTCCTTGCCACAACATCAAATGCTTAAAATGGCAGAAGACCTGATTATGCTGATTAGGGGAAGTCAGCCTTCCCCTTCTAAGAGAAAAAGAGATTTGTCCCCAGCAGCTCTGACAGACCAAGAGTGCGACGACTCTGAGTTTTCTGAATATGAAGACATGCCTTTATCTGCTTATGAGGATTCAGATGCAGAGGAATCCATTCCATCTGCTTCCCCTCCAGAGGATTTTTCTTTTGGGGAAAACCTACATACCTTAAGAGAGCATTTCCACTGGGAATGCCAAGACTATCTTCAGTCCAAAAAGAGACTCAGAGAATTTTTAGACTTGCCACAACATAGGCCTTTAGCAATACCTCCAGTTCTGGATGTTGTGGATGATGTCTTTATGGAATGCAGTCTAACTCCTGATACTTTACCCCCCCCCCCCCCGCTCCAAGGAAACCAGACAGGGACTACAGAGTCCCTGACACTCTCAAATTTCTTTTCAAAAATCCTACTGCTGACCCAGAGGTCATTTTCCAGGGGCCTGAAGTCATAAAAGCAACTACAGCTAAGAAACCCACCCCTTCAGACAGGGATTGACGAACTTTAGACAGATGGGGTAATGCAACTCTCGCCATTAGGGCTTTGAATTGCCATTTTCACATGCTGAAATACCAGCAACATATTATGGAGCTTATTAAGCAAAAATCATCTACCTTTTCAGACTGTGCAGAAAATAAAGAATTACAAGAGCTTATACATTCTGCAAGCCAAGTCAGCAAGCATATTTTGAAATGTGGTTTTGATGCCCTAGAAGCATCTTGCAGGGCAGCAGTCACTGGTTCTGTACTGAGAAGGCATGCTTGGCTTAAGGAGCAGACCGTGCCAGACCATGTCAAATCAAAATTACTAGATGCTCCTTTGAACAAGGACAATCTGTTTGGCCCCAAAGCAGAAGAGGTTCTAAAAAGATGGAAGAAAAAGCTAAATATATGCAGACAGTCAAATATTTTTTGCAAGTGCAGCCTCCTGGATTCAGTAGGCATTGCCTTTCAAAGTATTGTTCCTTTCCTGCCCCCTCAAGGACATCTCAAACTAGATCCAGGAGAAACAGACCTCCCAGATTACAGTCTCAGGGTATGCAGAGATCTAAGCAGTGGAGTGCCTCTACTTCAAAAACAGGGAGTGCTAAGCCACCCTATCATGGAAAGAATTCACAATGACTTCTCAACTCCACTCCTCACCTCTGCCCAACTGCTTGTGCCCCTAGGAGGAAAGCTTGCCCATCATGCAAAAAACTAGACCTCCATCACCAAAGACCAATGGTCCTCAACATTGTATCCCAGGGGTACACATTTTACTTCCACTCACTGCCAATCCCAAAAGGTTTCCCAGACCTTCCTCCAAACCAGTGGGCAGAGGCACAAAACCAAGTTCAATCCCTGCTCTCCATAAGTGCAATTCAACCTGTTCCTGCAGAACAGATAGACCAAGGGTTCTATTCCAGACTTTTCTTGGTACCCAGAAAAGAGAGCACTTGGTGCCCAATCCTAGATCTTTCAATTCTAAAAAACCTTCCTGGTGGTACCAAAATTCAAAATGCTCACCTTTCAGCAGCTTCTTCCTATGCTGTCCAAAGATTCCTGGTTAGCCACCCTAGACCTAAAAGAAGCCTATCTGCACATCCCTATCAGGGACTCATGCAGGAAATACCTACATTTCAGAGCAGGATCTATGCATTATCAGTTTTCTGCACTTCCCTTTGGCTTATCTACTGCTCCCAGAGTATTCACAAAATGCCTGACTCCAGCCATTGCCTATTGTAGACAGAGAAAAAATCAAATTTACCCTTACTTGGATGATTGCCTGATTCATGCAGACAGGAAAAGCTGTTGCAGCACCTGACATTTGTAAAGAACCTTCTAACCTCCCTGGGGTACACTATCAATGAAAAGAAATCAAAACTAGTCCCCAATCAAAAGATTGTATTCCTGGGAGCAAGCTTGGACACAGCATCCCAGATGGCATTCCTTAATCCAGAAAAACAAGCCTCTCTTACAGGCTACTTCACTCAAATGTCCACCAGAACCCAGCTATCCACAAGGAAAATCCTGCAGGCCCTAGGGTTCATGGACTCTTGCATTCTACTAATTCCATATGCCTGATCGTATATGAGGAAACTTCAATGGTACTTAAAAGGTCTTTGGTGCCAACATTCTCAGGACCTGGAAACCATCATACCTATCATACCTTGTCTAAAGACAGAGTTTTTTGGTGGGCAGCAGCATGCAACCACAAGAAGGGACTTCCTTTTACTCAACCCCACGCCATACAGACCCTAACCACAGATGCATCAGACTATGCCTGGGGGGCACACCTGGACGACAAGTGCATTCAGGGCCACTGGAGCCCAAGTCAAATTCATCTGCACATCAACCAAAAAGAGATGCTAGCTGTTCAGCAAGCTCTGACAGCTTTCAGATCCCTACTCTCACCAGGACCCCTGCTAATAAAACCAGACAACACCACAGTTATGTGGTACATCAACAAGCAGGGGGGAACCCACTCTTACCTACTCTCCAGGCTAGCCATGGCCCTGTGGAACACGGCCTTGGACATGCATATTCATATGCAAGCTCAGTACCTGCGAGGCAAACAAAATTCTCTGGCAGATGACTTAAGCAGAAATCTCCTAGACCCACATGAGTGGCAATTAGAACCCAGCACCTGCAGCCTTCTAATCCAGAAATGGGTGACCCCAGAGGTGGACCTCTTTGCCTTTCCCTGCAATTACCAGCTCAGCATATTCTGCACCAGGACACCTCACAGCAAAGCCTGGAAAGTGGAGACCTATCCTTCCAGTGGGAATACCTCTCAGTCTATGCATTCCCCCATCTGCCTCTTCTCTCCAGAATATTACTCAAGATAAGACAGGACAGACCAAGGGCAATCCCGATTGCCCTGGACTGGCACACCAGCACTGGTACCCACTACTACTCTGTCAGCAGGGGGGACAGATTTTGCATCCACAACTGCAAACCCTGAATCTTGCAGCCTGGCATATTCCTTGAATTCTCCCTCAGTGACCAGCCTAAGCAAGCAGGTGCAGGACATCATTCTTGAAGCCAGAAGACCCAGTACAAAGAAATCCTATGTTGATAAGTGGAAAATGTATTGCTCCTGGATTCAGTCTAAAGGAGAGGATACAGCACTGCCCTCCTTACCTCTAATCATGGATTACCTAGCAGATCTACTCCACAGAGGCCTATCCTTCTCCTTCATTAAAATCCATGCCTCTACCATCTCAGCTCATTACAGCACTGAGCCACCTCTCTTCTCTCACCCTCTCATCAGACAGTTCCTGAGAGAGACAAACAACTTAAGGCCACCAAGGAGAGCATGCACCCCTGCTTGGGACCATAACTTTGTACTGGAGAAGTTAACGCTACCACCTTTGAGCCTGCAGCATCAGCAGGGTTAAAATTCCTCTCTTGGAAAACAGCCTTGCTTCTGGCCATCACTTCAGCTAGAAGGGTGTCTGAGACTTATGGCTGTAGAACCCATCATTATTTTCATGCTGACAGGGTCTCCCTCAGGGCTAACCCTTCCTTTATGCCTACGTTAATGTCCAGTGTGGCCCTCAACCAATCTATCCATTTGCACACCTTCTTCCCTAATCATCAAAATAAAGGGGAAAGGATCCTGCACTCCTTGGATGTGCACAGACATCTCAGATTCTATCTTGATAGGGCTAAGGCCTTCAGGAAATCTGACCAATTACTAGTCAATTTTGTACCAGGGGCAGAGGACAGGGCCATTTCAAAACAAACAATTTCCAAATGGATAGCACACTGTATCAATTTCTGCTACAAACACCATGGGAAACCAAACTCTCAGGGGGTCAGAATACATTCAACTAAGGAAACATCTACCTCTACAGCATTCCTCATGGGAGTCCCTACCAGGGACATCCTGAAAGCTGCTACCTGGAGTTCTGTACACACCTTCAACAAGCATTATCACCTACCTATCTTTTCCAAATCCAGAGCGGGTTTTGCAACAGCAGTCCTGCAGGGCATACTACCCAGCCCCAACTCTTCTTGACTGCCTCCACCCTTTCTTCAGCTTTGGGAATCAACCCAAGTGTGATGACTGCAACAGTGAAATATGAAGAACATAGTACAGTTGTGTACACTTACCATAAATGTAGATGTTCGAGTGTATTCACTGTTGCTGTCCTGGTTTCCCACCCTCCAGCCCCCTTGTTTCTCTCTCTCTCTCTCTCACACACCTCTCTATGTCTATTACTCACCCCTTATAGGGCTATTGCTATTTACTTTTTACTGGTGGTGTTTTTCCCACCATAACTTAGCTCCCTACTGGGGGGCTTCTGACATTTGGGGCAAGAAAACCTGATATAATGGCGTCGGCTGTCTGTTTTTATACCCCTGATGACCTGGAGCAACAGCAACCGATGCAGAAATACTAAGTCTCTGTTATTCAGGCCGACTCAGGGCTACCTGCAGGCAAGTAACTCAAGTGTGATGACTGCAACAGTGAATATACTTGAACATCTACATTTATGGTAAGTGTACAAAATTGTACTTTCTACCTAGCATAAGATTTCAAGTGACAGAAAGCGTATTAGAAGCTTGAGCAAAAAGACAGATGGTACCCCAATAGAGCAAGTTTCCTTGTGTGAAAATGCCCTTGTAGGCAAGGGCAGCAATGATCAAGCAAATGCAGATGAAATTATATTGTACCAGTTGCTGACCAGTTTAGATCCTGATAAGTTCACTGGAACCCATGAATTATTGCTGAACTGATAGCACAAAAGGCATTCTGTTCATAATCTGTATCAAACTAATTGATAGTCTCTGTGATGGCTGTGCCCTTGCCCAGCAATCAAGGAGCCTCAGTCCTCACCACTAACATCAGGGAGGGTGTCTCATATGAGAGCAAAGGATAACAAATACACACAATAAAGTACAATTTCCCTTAAGTGCACATAGAGATCACAGTCAGTCTGAGGCTGGTTGCTCCCTTGCTCCACAGGTCCCCAATAAGACTCCACACTGGCACAGCTATAGGGTCCAGATCTCAGCCTAGCTGGCAAACTAACCTCTAGTACCCTCTCTGCCCCACCAGTGCTTCATATCCCTACCCAGGTAGCTGACACACCACACACACTTTGAGGTAAGTATTTATACAACTTCACAGACACTCCTGGGATAGACTGACACAGATTCTCCAGATGTGCCCCTTTACCCAGACAATACAGTAGTAATTACTGCCACCACCAGCTAATACTTATCAGCTACTCAAAAGCCCTTAAAAGGTTGTCCATTTATCACTGTGCAATATTATTATCCAATTAGTAATGTGACTAAACAGTCTTAAGGCTTATTAGAGTGGCCTTGTGCAATAAACTCTATAAATATGCAATGTACTCTAGAGCTTAACTTGTCTCTACACAAACCAGCCATGGGTAAAAAGTTTTTAAAATATTTAATAATAAATAATTAAAAACAGAAGACAATACTTCTACACTACAATGCTACTCAAGAATTCAGAGATCACACAGAAACTTTAAACAATACAGTAAGAAGGTTCTGATATAACAGAAAAAAACATTTGTCTAATCTTTATAGTCCTACCTATTTCTACAAGAAAACATACTTCTAAGATGCTACTTACATAAAGAGAGCATAAGGCATTGCTGGGAGTTGGATATCAACATCAAAATGCATACAGTCTCTCTCTGAACAATACTTTTTAAACTCACTAACAAACATCTCTGCGGGACCCTCCCAGATTACATCATTTTGACACTCAGGTTTTCCCAGTATACACATTACATAATTTTCACACCTAGTCTTGAGTTCCCAGGCCAACAGGCTACATTATTTAACAATCTAACACCTGCTCAACTACAACAATAAAAGACATTTCACATGTACACTCTAGTAATTATTTCTTAAGTTAAAGCAGTAGACAAAATGTGTTCAGCTAGCCTCTTTGGCACCACTATCTAGATCAAAAGGGTATATAAGACATCATTTTAACTTCAAAAGAACAGATGTGAAATGCCTGGCTTAGTTTTCCTTACAGCAGATGGCAATGTTGCTACAATCTTGAAGTTCAACATTTTACAGTGTTTTCTTTTATTTAAGAAACAAGCCTGTATTTTATATTTATATTTACAAATGATAGAATTATGTATTAAATTCTATTTGGCAAGGATGGCAGCCTTCACCCATTTCCCCCCCAATCTTCACATCTCTCCCCCCTGGAGAACTCAAGCTAGTTTTTCAAGTGACCCTTGATAAACACCACTTGAGAGGGTTAGGTCTTTCTGGGTGTACCTCACCCCATTCCCTGTCTTGAGAGCCTATCTGCATTGGCATTGCTAATCCCACTGCGGTGCTGCACTGACATATTATATGCTTACTACCCCAGGCTTCATCTTAGGAACTTGGCATTTTGCTGACTGGCTGTATTTAACCATGCTAGAGGGTTGTGATCTGTCATTACAGTGAATTTCCTTCCATACAGATAAGGCTGAAGTTTCTGCAAAGCCCACACTATGGCTAGACATTCCTTTTCTACCACTGCATAGCATTCCTCCCTGGGTTGGAGCCTATGACTGAGATAAACCACTGGGTGCTCTTCCCCCTCTGAAGAAATCAGCCAAAGTACAGATCCCACCCCATGGTTCAAAGCATCCACTTGCACAACAAATTATTTGCTGTAATCTAGACTGGCTAACACAGGAGGTCCTCCCAAAGCTTATTTAAACTTTTGCAATGCCTGCTCACATGCTGGGGTCCACACTACCTTATCTGGCCTGTTCTTCCTTGTCAGGTTCGTGAGTAGAGCAGCTATGGTACTATAACTGGGGACGAACTTTCTGTAGTACCCTGCTGTCCCTAAGAATGCCCTCACCTGCTTTTTGTTAACAGGTGCAGGCCATGCCTGAACTTTCTGTAGTAACCTGCTGTCCCTAAGAATGCCCTCGTCTGCTTTTTGGTAACAGGTGCAGGCCATGCCTGAATAGCTTCCACTTTGGCAGGTTCTGGCCTTATCTTACCACTCCCCACTCTCTGTCCTCGATAGGAGACCTCTGCCATACCTACCTGACATTTGCTCGGCTTAATGGTTAACCTTACCCTCTGTAGTTTGCTCAGCATCTCCCTGACATGCTGAAGGTGCTCTGGCCAGGAATAGCTGTACATGGCAATATCATCTAGGTAAACAAGGGCAAATCCTCCTGCTAGGATATTATCCACCAGCCTCTGGAAAGTCGCTGTGGTATTCTGTATGCCAAAGGGCATCTTTGTGAACTCGTACAAGCCAAAAGGAGTCACAAAGGCTGACTTCTCTCTAGCACAGGGAGTCAAGGGCACCTCCCAGTAACCCTTGGTAAGATCAATGGTTGTAATATACTTAGCCTCACCCAGCTGTTCTAGGGCCTCATCTGTCCTAGGCATGGGGTAAGCATCTGACTCTGTGTGAATATTTAATTTCCTGTAATCCACACAGAACCTGGTGCTGCCATCCTTCTTTGACACCAGCACCACTGGGGAGGCCCAGGGACTGTTGGACTCTTGAATCGTCCCTATTTCCAACATCTCCTGTACCTCCTCCCTCAGGGTCTTTCTGACTCTCTCAGGCACCTTATAAGGGGCCTGCCTAATAGGCCTTTGGGGTCTTGTATCCACCTGGTACTGCACCAGGTGGGTGCTCCCTGGAATCCCAGTGAACATGTCTCCAAATTGCTGCAACACTGCTTGGATTTCCTGAACCTGGGTAGGAGATAGCTGCTGGGACATTGCTATTTTTTCCACCGAGGTGTCAGCCCGAGCCTCACTGAGGAGATCAGTTCCCAGATCTCCCTCAGACTTCTCCTGCAATCCACTGCAAATGCTCAGCATAAGGGCCTCCCTATCATGGTAATATTTCATCATGTTAACATGGTACAATTTGTGCCCCTGCCATCTGCCTAGCACTTCCACCTTGTAGTTAACATTGCTTACCTTTCTTACCACCTTGTAGGGACTCTCCCAAGCTGCTTGCAGCTTGTTGTTGTGTGTGACAGGAATGAGAACCATTATTTGCTGCCCCACAGCATATTCTCTAGCTCGAGCATTCCTGTCATACCACACCTTTTTCTGTTGTTGGGCTTCTGCCAGGTTCTCCTGGGCCAAGCCCATGAGTTCCCTGAGCCTTGTCCTGAAGTTTAGGATGTATGCCACAACAGACTCCTTGTGAGGCTCACACTCACCTTCCCACTCATCTCAAATTAAATCTAGAGGTCCCCTCACACTATGCCCATACAGCAACTCAAAGGGTGAAAAACCTGTGGATTCCTGGGGAACCTCTCTGTAAGCAAACAACAGATGGGGAAAATATTTGTCCCACTCCCTCTTAAACTGATCTGGAAATGCTCGCAGCATGGATTTGATTGTAGAGTCTAACCTCTCAACAAGACCATTAGTCTGGGGATGGTAGGGGGTGGTCTTCATGTGCTTCACCCCACAGGACTTCCACAGACAAGCCAGCAGGTCTGACATGAAATTGGCACCTTGGTCAGTCAGTACTTCTTTTGGAAAACCTACCCTGCTAAAAATCTCTAACAAAGCATTTGCCACCTTCTCGGCCTCAATGGAGGACAAAGCCACTGCCTCAGGGTATTGTGTAGCATAACCCACTACCACTAGGATATACTTTTTCCCTTTGGAACTTGGGGTACTCCGAGGACCCACAATATCATAGCTACCCTCTGAAATGGCTCCTCAATCACAGGCAAAGGTATCAAAGGAGCTCTCACCTTGTCTCCTGCCTTGCCTACCTTTTGGCACTGCTCACAGGTCCTGCAGTACCCTGTTACATCTCTGGAAATTCTAGGCCAATAGACGTTTTGCATAATATGCCTCTTTGTACATTTTATGCCCATATGACCTGCAAAGGGAATATCATGGGGTATGGCTAGAAGCGCCAGATGGTAGGCTGTAGGCACTACCAACTGCTGTACTCTCTCACCTTCTAGCCCTCCCTCAGGGGTCCACTCTCTGTATAGTAACTCTTTGTCCCTGTATGCATATTCCCCCTCCCCTTGAGAATCAGGTGCCTCTCTAGCTACCTGCCTCAGGCCTTGCAATGTAGGGTCTGAGAGATGAGTCTGTCTCAACTCTCTCCTTGTAACCCTTCCTAGCTCCCCTTCCACAGGAAGTCTGGCATCTTCTGACAGTGGTGCCTCACTGTCAGCCTGGGTACTACGACTTACCTCTACCTTTGCAGTTACCCTGTCCAAGGGAACATCAGTACCCACAAGCAGCTGTGGCTCACCTTCAGTGTCACTGCTACAGAGTAGCTCCCTCCCTGAAGTAATCACCTCAGCAGTCCTGGCTGCAAGTATGCAGTTTGTCTGGGTCTCCCCCTGGCTACCAGACCCACATGCTTGTCTCCTAGCCTCACTGCATGTAGCTGCATAAGTACATGCTATTGCCTCATCCAAATCCTTTCCTCTCAGGACATCTGCAGGATGATAGTTCTGTACCCCTGTTGTCTCAAGGCAACCTACTATTGGCATATTTTCTTTCCCACTTATTGGCTCCCTCACATTTGGTTCCCCACCTTGCCTCCATAGACACCTGTGTGCCACATGGGCCCCTGGTTGCATTCAAAACATTTAACCCTAGCTCCTGGACATGTAACTGGACTAGTGGCTTTCCCTGCTACTGGCAGATTCTGTTGGGGCAGTCTGTGCTGCCCACCATGGGTTCCTTTAGACCCATGAGCAGTACTGGGGGTCCCCTTCCTGTGCAGTGCTGCCCTGCTGGCCAGGTATAGGTCTCCCTTCTTCCCCAACTCATCTGAAGTAGCACATTGTCTATCAGCTAACCAGATCCTCATGTCCTCAGGCAAAGTTCTAAGGGCTTGTCCCCTAACCAAAAGGTCTGTCATCCCTTCAAAAGTGGTGACCTGACATCCACTCAGCCAGCTATGAAAATAAAAGCTCAGTTCAGCTACATATTCACATACATTTTCATCTGCCTTGCATCTATGCTCAAAGAACTTTTTCCTATACATTTCAGGTGTTAGCTTAAAACATTTTAAGACATTTTTTTACAGCAGTATAATCAAAACAGACAGAGTCAGGCATTTGTGATATACACGTTACAGCTTTCCCATGGAGTAAGGGGGTCAGGAACCATACCCAGAGCCTTTGTCAACACTATACTGTTTGCCTACCCTCTCAAACATATGAATGAAACCATCAAAATAATCCCCCTCTTTAAATTGCGGGAGAAATTTACTGACCTGTTGTGTTTCTGTGGTCCAGTTACTCCCGTCCCCATTACTTCCATGACTCTGCTGAAGAGTCAGCATTTCCCTCTCATGCTTCCTCTGACGCTCATTTTCTTTGGCTTCTATCTCCAAGTGCCTGGCCTCCAACTCAATTCCCTTTAGCTCCAGCTGGATTTTCAAGCCCACTGCAAAAAGGTTGAGCTGTCCATTCTCCGAGGATATTGTATCTCCACTGCCAGTCTGATTGTCCTTCACAGAAAGATTGAGCTGTCCATTCCCCGAGGATATTGTATCTCTACTGCCAGTCTGATTGTCCTTCACAGAAAGATTGAGCTGTCCATTCTCCGAGGATATTGTATCTCCACTGCCAGTCTGATTGTCCTTCACAGAAAGATTGAGCTGTCCATTCCCCGAGGATATTGTATCTCTACTGCCAGTCTGATTGTCCTCCTGGATGCTGTTTTCTGATGCAGCTGTAACCAAGGCTGCAATCAGGTCTACCTTAGTCAGGTTTCCATGCACCAGTCCCCTAGCCTGGCAAATCTCCAACAGCTGGCTCCTTGTCAGCTGTCAATACTCCTCTGCTGACATGCTGCCTGCTCACCCTGACTAACTAAGCTAAGAAAACAAATAAAACAATTGTGATCTGAACTCTGAGTATTCATTGTGTGGCTGTTTTAGAGTACAAAACACCTTCAGAGATCATTGTACATAAGCTACAGGATTCACTCAACCCACACCACTCAAGCCAATTAGTATGTGAAGTGGATCCCACCATTGCAAACCACAATGTGATGGCCGTGCCTTGGCCCAGCCATCAAGTAGCCTCAATCCTCACCCCTAACACCAGGGAGGGTGTATCATATGAGAGGAAAGGAAACAAATACACACAGTAAAGTACAATTTCCCTTAAGTGCACACAGAGATCACAGTCAGTCTGGGGCTGGTTGCTCCCTTGCTCCCCAGGTCCCCAATAAGACTCCCCACTGGCACAGCTATGGGGTCCAGATCTCAGCCTAGCTAGCAAGCTAACCTCCAGTACCCTCTCTGTCCCACCAGTGCTTCGTGTCCGTGTCCAGGTAGCTAACACTCCATGGACTAGTCCAGAATAGCCCCTGCAAGTACAGCAGTGCACGGCTTAAAGAAACAGTGATCCAAAAAACAAAAAGCCAGCACGAAGGTGTGTAAAGTCTAACTTTATTATAAAGTTATCACATACAGACAGTCCAGTTTCAGCATACATTTCAAGCCTTCCTCAGTGTAACCATAAATGACACTCAACACTCCTTATATACACACCCATCTATTAAAAGAACAACATCCATTGGCTGCTCACAATGCTTCATTTAACCCAGGAGGAATTAAAGCACCTAGCTCTATAATCCATCTTTTTTCTTTATTATTAAGTATATTGTGCCAGCCAGTTTTATTTGTTCCATCCCCCTTGATAATATCAATGACAGTGAATCCAAAGGATGCTGAAGGATGATTAACCACATGTTTGTATAATGCATTTGTATGCTTTTTCAGTTTTATGTCACTTAAATGCTGACTGATCCTGAATTTCATGGGCCTAGACGTTTGGCCCATAGAAGACCGAGTTGAACAGGTGGCTAGGTATATAACCCAGTAAGATGAACAATTGGCAAAACGTTTTATATCATAAACCTGACTGGTGATGCGGCTACTTAACATTTTAGTCTGATTTATTCTGTTGCAATGTACAGAATGGCCACAATTATAACAACCCTGATGTACATCACCCATGAGAGTGGACTGTGTGTTAGGGGCAACCACCCGGGCTCAAACCTTATAATGATTAAAGTGGGATGGCAACGTCCTTCCCCTCCTAAACCCAAATTGACATCTATCCTCAATCAAAGCCCTGATTTTCTCATCTGCCTGTAAGATGTTCCAGTTTTGTTGTACCACATCACAGAAAATGCTTGTGTTATGCCCATATGTAGTAATCAATCTAATCGGGGCTGACTCATTAACTTTATATTCTAACAATTCCTGTCTTGCCATAACTCTGACCTCCCTACATGCCATAGTAATCACTCCTGGTTTACACCCATGTTCCTTAAATCTCCTGACCAAGTCTGTTTTGTGATGGTCATATTTGTCACTACCAGAACAAATGCATTTAATTCTCATAAATTGAAATTTTGGTATATTGTGAATGACATGGCGGATGGTAGTTTGACGCATGTAGGAGGGAATTATATTCAGAAAATTTGCAGAAAACCTGTGTATCCAAAGTACCGTCTACATTTTTGGTAACTAAAACATCCAAAAACATGATTTGGTTCAGGTCATGTGTACAGGTGAATTCAATCCTCCATTTTTTTTCATTCAGGTATTCCACAAATTCTTGAAGATATTCCAAATCACCCTTCCAAATGAGCCAACAGTGATCCAAATAATGTCACCAGATATCCATTTCTGGCAAAACAAATTATGTGAAGGGTCATATGTAATATAATGTTATGTAGTCCAATCTTGCCTTTGTTCGGAGCCAAACCTCGTTTCCGACTCGGCCATACTCTAGCTCAAAGTCTTCAATTGGCTCTTGGCTAAAAGGTATCCAATCATGCAACAGGCCCATTCCCCAGATCTCATTTGCTACTCATTACGCTCACATGTGGTCTCGCTTCTGTCCGTGGCTAAGTACACTTTTTCTAAAGTTTTGGATATTTGTTGATCATAAAAAGCTATTTTTGTAGCTACTGTAAGGGTGTCTCTCTTACTGGTTGTGTGGCCTTTTTCGTTGGCCATTTTTTTGTATCCTGTTCACTCCCTTTCTTCTCACGGGCTAGGCCCGTTTCAGTTAGAGGACCTATTCCTCCCCATTGTTCCCATGTGGTCTCTTTGTGTTGTGCTTCCTGTTACTTGTAGCTTATTTAGTGTTTTGTCATCTGCTAGTGGCTTTATCCTGTCTTGGTTTCCCCTGGGCTAGGCCCATTTGAATTAGAGGACCTAGTCTTCCCTGTAGTTTTGTTCCCGCCAGTTACTAGTCTGCTTTTAGTTAGAGGCTCAAGTTTCCTGCACGGGGTTTTGTTAGGTCTTGTGTGTGTGTGTGTGTGGTTTTGCAGCTTGTCCCTGTGTGTGTACTTTTTATACAGCATGTCTAAGGATTCTAAGGAACACAGGCCTTCGGGCTTTAAAAAGTATATTGAATGCAACAATAAAATGTCTTTGACTGATGGGCACTCTGTGTACTGCTTGAGGGCTATTCACCTCCAAGAGTCCTGCTTGTTTAGTCATTCCTTCAGTCCCCGTGTGCTACAGGAGAGGAAGAACAAGCTCATTCTGAAACGACTGCTTAAACACTCCTTCGAGGAAGACTTGGCTAAGTCTTCCAGTGCCATATCCTCTCCAACTAAAAAGGACAAAAACACTGCTAAGAAGCACTCTCCGGCTCCATCTGTTTTTTTCAGAGCCGCCAGAGAAAGTTGCTATAACAGCTTCTCCTTCTTCGGCTCTATTAGCTTCGGTGTCGACAGAAGGTAGTGTATTGACTAAGTCTGTATCGGCTCCCAGCCTTCCGGAGCCGGTCACGGATATTTTGGTTTGCAGACGGTCTCCAGTTGTTCGACCGGGTTCTCCTTCGTGTCACTCTCCCTCAGTAGGGAGATCCAGATCTCCAACTATATCCTCCAGGTCCTCAAGGTCCCTTTTCAATGAGGACATTGATAGAGTGGTGAAGAAATTGCTTCAGTCATCGGTGCTGGCCAAATTGATTTCGGCTCCGACCCAGTCGGCTCCGGAGAACATGGCCCCTTCATCATTTGTTTTTCCTCCTCTGAGCCTTTCTCGGCCCTCAGAGCCAGAGTTGTCAGTTCCGTCAATGCTGTTAGGTCAGTTCCAGTAGCTTTGACTGGCCTCTTGGCTCCGATTTCCACTTCAACCTTGTCGGTTCCGTCTATGGGATCAACAGTCCAGAGTTCCCCGGTCGGACCTGAGGGGGAGGCCTCGGATCGATCTTCATCAATTCCGAGCCTTCCTGTTGGTGCTTCGGCTCGGGTGAGCTTGGACCCAACATCTGCTTTGGACCTCATCTCCTCGGCGCCGAGGGCTACTACTGTATCCTCTATGGTTAGTCGGCCTTCGGAGCCAAGGGGATCAGCCTTCAAGGTTATGAGGAGCGTGCTGGCCAGGTCATCAGCTGCATCCTACGGCACCGACACTCTGCCCCCACTGGCACTGGTGTCAGTTTCAGATCACTCTCTATCCATGGACAGCAGAGACCCAAGGCCTCAGGATACCTCCATGAGTGGTCCCCAACTTTCTGACATCTCCCCAGAGTTTTTGCCTGAGGAGCCAGTCAGAAAGAGATTGTATAAGAGGAAACATGTCAACTCCCCAGATGAGTCTATCATGTCGGACACCAAACTCGAGGAGTCAGAGTGGTCCCCCAAGTTGTCCTCTGAAGATATCTCTTTTTCAGATATCCTGGAGATCTTGAAGCAGAGAGGCAGCTGGCCCTCCAAATCCCCTTCTGATGAAGAGTCAGTGTTCCTGAAGGCTTTTGGGTGTCAACCTTCCGCCTCTTGGGTGTCTCCCCCTTTTGATGAGCTACTAGATCTCGTCTGTTGAAAGGTGTGGGAAACTCCTTACACTGTGAAACCGGTCCCTAGGAGACCCAATAAGTTTTGTCCACTCCCACAGACAAGGAATATCTGACAAAAGGCGTTCCAGTAGATGCCATGGTGGTGGCAGCAGCCACCAAGAAGGAACTTGATGAAACATTGTCTACCATCCATCCAACTAACAAGGAGTCCCGGGCCATGGACAGGTATGGGAAGCATGTGTTTACCTCAGCAGCCTTTACTCTGCGGTCACTGAACTACTTGATGCATTTTACAAGGCTGCAGGGAGATCTCCTAAAAGAGCTAGGAGATTCTCTACAGGGTAACGTTTCTGATGCCGTGGCACAGAAGGCCAATGCACAGATCACTACCCTAAATTCCCTTACCAACTCCTCCATGAGGCTAATCCATATGCAGCCGACGGAGCGAGCAGGGCAGCGGAATCCGAGGTTGCTCTTAGGAGACACTCCTGGATGTGCCTGTGTAATTTCATAGAGGCCTTCAAGTCTATGTTCAGCAATGCCCCATTTGACGGTTCATCGTTATTCGTAACCAAGGTGAAGGACACTATCACTAGATGCGAGCAGGAAGAAAAAATCCTGTCTGCTGTGGAAGTCCATTTTTCCATGCCTTCTAGACCTTAACCCAAGGGCCAGAAGGGTGGGAAAATGTGGTTCAGTAAGTTGCAGAGATTTTTTCAGGACACACAAAGTGATTCCCCCTCCAGAGTTGGGGAGGGGGTGGAAATTCAGTTAGATGCCGCCCTAGAGGCAGAGGTGGCCCGTGTAACCAGGGGGACCGTGATTCCTTTCATGGTTCTCCCTACCAGCACTTCTGAAGGAGGCCTGACTGTGCATCTCTGGATGCAGTCAGGGTCACATTTCTTTATCCCAGAAGCCTGGCAAGATGTCACCCAAGATGAGTGGGTATTAAAGATAATTTCCAGGGGTTATCATATTTTCTTCTCTTCTCCACCCCCGCCAACCAAGAGAATTCCAGACGTTCCACCCAGTCACAGGGATTCTGCAACTTTGGAAATAAAAAAGTTGCTTTCAAAGAGAGCCATCCAGCCTGTCCCTGCAGACCATTAGAATTAGGGACTTACTCCAGATTCTTTTTGGTGCTGAAAAGAACGTGGGACCTGAGACCCATCTTGGATCTCAGCTGATTGAACCTACATGTACAAAAGTCCAAGTTCAGCATGGTCACCTTACAGTCAATACTCTATCTGTTAGGAAAAGATGTGTAGATGTGCTCCATCGACCTCAAAGATGCTTACTACCATATCAAGATGGACAGGGCATCGAGAAGTCATCTACACTTCCAGCTGGGAGTCAGTCATTTTCAGTTTTGCGCACTGCCCTTTGGTCTCACCACAGCCCCCAGGGTGTTCACCAAATGCATTGCAGTGGTAACAGATCACTTGAGATGTCAGGGATTCCAAGTGTTTCCATACCTGGCCGACTGGCTCTTTCTGCCACCACCAGGCATCTACTGTTACAGACCAGGGAAACCTCCATTACACTGTGCCAAAGGTTAGGAATTACTCTAAACTGGGAAAAATCTGCCTTGTTGCGCTCGCAGTGTGTCACTTTTATCAGCGCTAAACTAGATATGGTGCTCATGAAGGCCTTCTTACCAGAAGAGAGAATTCAGGCTCTACACCAACAGGTCTACGCCTTACTACCATTGAGGAAGGTCAAGGCAAAAGTGGTCCTCAAATTATTAGGGACCATGGCTGCCATGATCATGCTAGTTCCCCTTGCCAGACTACACATAAGGGTTTTTCAGTGGCTGCTTTTCACCCAAGGGTCACTACAGCATCTTCCACTCTCCCATCCTATTCTGATTTCGGACACGTGCAGGCAGGATCTATGCTGGTGGCTTCAGGCCAGCAATCTCAACATGGGCAAGCCTTTTGCCCCATCTTCTCCTGTTGCCACGGTGACCACGGATGCATCCCAGATCGGGTGGGGGGCATTATCTCGACAGGACAGTCCAAGGCATGTGGCAGGATCACAAGACCCATTTGCATATTAATGTCTTGAAGATGAGAGCAGTGCTATTAGCATTGCAAGCACTTCAGAACTTTCTCCCCCTAGGGACAATTGCAATCCACTCAGACAACATGTCAGTGGTATGGTATCTGAACAAGCAGGGAGGAACCAAATCATACCCCCTTTGCAGAGAGGAACTTCAAGTTTGGCAGTGAGTGGTGTCTTCCCAATGCTTTCTAGTTGCAACGCATATACCGGAGAAGTCCAACGTGATTGCCAACAGGCTGAGCAGAGCTATCCTAAGGCCTCATGAGTGGTCCCTGAACAAATATGTTGAGGAGAAGATATTCCACAGATGGGGTCAGCCTTGCTGCGAACTATTTGCCAGCCCCCTCAATGCCAAATGCAGAAGCTACTTCACCCTTATCCCCCCAGAGGGGGAGACACCCAGGGACTCTCTGGTTCATGATTGGCCCTCTGGTCTTCTCTATGCCTTTCCACCGTTTCCTCTGATATCAAAGGTCATTCAGAAAGGATAGTCTTTGGAAAGCAAGATGATCCTGATTGCCCCACACTGGCCTTGTCAGATTTGGTTTCCCTTCCTTCAACCCTATCTAATGGATGATCCCTGAATTCTTGACCCAGATCCAGATCTACTGACTCATATGTCAGGACAGTTCCGTCCCTCCATCCAGACCCTCAAGTTGATAGCTTGGCTGCTCCAGTTCCATCCCTAGTCAGGCTTCATGATTTTTCCTCGGAAGTGGTCCACATTTTGTCTTCTTCCCACAAGCCTTCTACCAGGAAGATTTATTCCAGTAAGTGGAAGAGATTCTCCATCTGGGTCCTTGAAAGACATATTGATCCTTATACATCTCCTATTTTATCAATATTAGAATTTCTTTCTCAACTGTTCAGTCAGAGATCAGCTGCAGCAACAATTAAAGTGCAATTGGCAGCAATGTCTACCTTTCACATTGCTAATGAGCCTAACTTGATGGCTCATAGGCTTTGTAGGGCCTTTCTGAAAGGGACAATGTTACTCCAACCTCCAGTCTTTGATCCAGTAATGTCATGGGACCTCAATTTTGTATTACAGAAGCTCACCTCAGCTCCCTTTGAGCCCACAGCTACATGTGACCTAAAATTCTTGTCATGAAAGACAATATTTTTGGTAGCCATAACTTCATCTAGACGGTTCTCTGAGCTCCAAGCTTTATCGATTAAGCCACCTTATTTGTGATTCACAAAGACAGGGTCTCCTTAAGAACCAATCCTTCCTTTATTCAAAGGTTGCTTCTGTTGTCTGTATCAACCAATCCATTGAGTTGCCTGTGTTTTTTCCTGAATTTTCTAACAAGTCAGAATTTAAGTTTCATCAGCTAGATGTTCATAGACAATTGTGTTTCTATTTACATAGGACAAAAGATTTCAGGAAATCAGATCAACTGTTTGTCTCATTTTCAGACACTAGACTTGGAGTTCCTGTCTCTAAAGTAACCTTGTCTCACTGGATTTCCAATTGTATCTCATTTATTTATGGTTCCAATGGCAAAGAATTACCCTTTAAAGTGAAGGCTCATTCTACACGATCTGTGGCTACCTGTACTGCATTTCAGGCTAGGATGTCTATGGATGATATTTGTGCAGCAACATTGGCTTCGCCTCATATTTTTATTAGTCACTACAAGTTATGTCTGGTCTCTAGAGGCAGATCTTCCTTTGGTTCCACGGTGCTTAAGAGTATTTTTCACTGAGCCACCCAAGGTCAAGGTGCTAGGGACACTGTCCCAGGGGTAAGAATGAAGGCGAGATTGAACTACATAACATCAAGAAGTTATGTACTCACCATAACGTTCGATGTATGTAGTCCATCTCACCTTACATTCTTACTAACCCCCCCACCCCCTCCTTGTGGACCTGGAGGTATAGTCTCTAGGTGGCAGTAGTCCTTTCAGTGTGTGTGTGTGTGTGTGTGTGTGTGTGTGTGTGTGTGTGTGTGGTGTGTGTGTGTGTATGTGTGTGTGTGTGTGTGTGTGTGTGTGTGTGTGTGTGTGTGTGTGTGTGTGTGTGTGTGTGTGTGTGTGTGTGTGTGTGTGTGTGTGCGTGTGTGTGTGTGTGTGTGTGTGTGTGTGTGTGTGTGTGTGTGTGTGTGTGTGTGCGCACTTGCAGCAAACAAGATCTGGGGAATGGGCCTGTTGCATGATAGGATACCTCTTAGCCATGAGCCAGTTGAAGACATTGAGCTAGAGTATGGCCGAGTCAGAGCTGAGGTTCGGCTCTGAGCCCTGGGTAAGAATGTAAGGCAAGACGGACTACATACATCAAATGTTATGGTGAGTACATAACTTCTTGTTTTTCTACATAAGCCATGAATAAGTCAGCATAAATGGGGGCAAAGGATGCCCCCATAGCCGTACCCCTGGTTTGCCAGACGCATTTGTCCTGGTAGTAAAAAACATTTTTGGACAAAACATGTTCCGTCATACGTAATAACAACGTCTTCAAACCTGGAGGATATAATTCGGCAACATCCAACCAATACTCTATGGCCAAAAGGTCAGCCCAAGGAGGGATATTGGTGTATAAGGAGGCCACATCCAGCGTACAGAAAAAAACAATGGGGTTCAACCTGAGCATCTGATAATATCTGCAAAAATTCTATAGTATCCTGTATTCTAGATCTCACCAGGGGCAACAGAGGTTTTAAGTATTGTGTTAGGAAAGCCGCCAAAGGTTCTGTTAGTGATCCCCAACTCAAAACAATCGGTCTTCCCGGAGGGTTGGTTAATGATTTGTGGATTTTAGGTATCCAGCACAACAATAGCCCCCCCCCCCCCGCATTTGTCAGCTGGTGCAATAACAATATTTATTAAGGTTTAACTTTTGTACCTGCTTTCTTTGTGGCAGAAAATGATTTTGTGTCGGATTTATATTCTTTTGGGAGAACATTAAACTTAAAACTATTTTTTGATAAAAATGATGCTGTAAAAAAATGTTTTTTAAAATGTTGTGATGGGTTTTGACACCTATAATAATGAAGTCGTAAGACAACTTGACAACCACTTGTTTTATATGATAATGCCATTGGACCCTACCAATACATTTAAACATCAGATTGATGACTTCCTTAATTTGGCTGTGGATGAAGGGATCATATCTAACAACACTGCTAAACATCTCACTGTAGCTAATCCCAAAAGGCAGTATTTATATTTGCTACCTAAAATCCACAAATCATTAACCAACCCTCCGGGAAGACTGATTCTTTCGGGTAGGGGATCACTAACAGAACCTTTTACGGTTTTCCTAACACAGTACTTAAAATGTCTGCTGCCCCTGGTGAGATCTAGAATACAGGATACTACAGAATTTTTGCAAATATTATTAGATGCTCAGGTTGAACCCCATTGTTTTTTCTGTATGGTGGATGTGGCCTCCTTATACACCAATATCCCTCACTGGGCTGGCCTTTTGGCCATAGAGTATTGATTGGGTGTTGCCGAATTATATCCTCCAGGTTTTAACACATTGTTATTACTTATGACGGAACATGTTTTGACCAAAAATGTTTTTTACTACCAAGACAAATGCATCTGGCAAACCAGGGGTATGGCGATGACTTATTCATGGCTTATGTAGAAAAACATATTATATATGACCCCTCACATAATTTGTTTTTGCCAGAAATGGATATCTGGCGATGTTATTTGGATGACTGTTGGCTAATTTGAAAGGGTGACTTGGAATATCTTCAAGAATTTGTGGAATACCTGAATGAAAACAAATGGGGGATTGAATTCACCTGTACACATGACCTGAACCAAATCACGTTTTTGGATGTTTTAATTACCAAAAATGTGGATGGTACTTTGGATGCACAGGTTTTCTGCAAATTTTCTGAATATAATTCCCTCCTACATGCGTCAAACTACCATCCGCCACATGTCATTCACAATATACCAAAATGTCAATTTATGAGAATTAAATGCATTTGTTCTGGTAGTGGCAAATATGACCATCACAAAACAGACTTGATCAGGAGATTTAAGGAGCGTGGGTATAAACCAGGAGTGATTACTATGGCATGTAGGGAGGTCAGAGGTATGGCAAGACAGGGAATTGTTAGAATATAAACATAAAGTTAATGATTCAGCCCTGATTGGATTGATTACTACATATGGGTGTAACACAGGCATTTTCTGTGATGTGGTACAACAAAATTGGAACATCTTACAGGCAGATGAGAAAATCAGGGCTTTGACTGAGGATAGATGTTGATTTGGGTTTAGGAGGGGAAGGACGTTGGCATCCCACTTTAACCATCATAAGGTGGGAGCCCGGGTGGTTGTCCCTAACACACAGTCCACTCTCATAGGTGATGTACTTCAGGGTTGTTATAGTTGTGGCCATTCTGTACATTGTAACAGACTAAATCAGACTAAAATGTTTAGTAGCTGCAACAAAAGTCAGATTTATGATATTAAATTTTTAGACAATTGTGAATCTGACTGGGTTATATACCTAGCCACCTGTTCATGCTTGGCCTTCTATGTGGGCCAAACATCCAGGCCCGTGAAATTCAGGATCAGTCAGCATTTAAGTGACATCAAACTAAAAAAGCATACAAATGCATTATACAAACATGTGGTTAATCATCCTTCACCGTCTTTTGGATTCACTGTCATTGATATTATCAAGGAGGATAGAACAAATAAAACTGGCTGGCACAATATACTTAATAATAAATAAAAAAGATGGATTATAAAGCTAGGTGCTGTAATTCCTCCTGGGTTAAATGAAGTATTGTGGGCAGCCAAAGGGTGTTCTTCTTTTAATGGATGGGTGTGTATATAAGGAGTGTTGAGTGTCATTTATGGTTACACTGAGGAAGGCTTGAAATGTATGCCGAAACTGGTCTGTCTGTATGTGATAACTTTATAATAAAGTTACACTTTACACACCTTCATGATGGCTTTTTTGTTTTTTAGACCACAGACACTTTGAGATAAGTATTTATACAACTTCACAGACACTCCTGGGAAAGGCTGACACAGATTCTCCAGCTGTGCCCATTTACCCAGACTATACAGTAGTAATTACTGCCACCACCAGCTAATACTTATCAGTTACCCAAAGGCCCTTGAAAGGGTGTCCAGTTATTACTGTGCAATATTATTATCCAATTGGTAATGCGACTAAACAGTCTTAAGGCTTATTAGAGTGGCCTTGTACAATAAACTCTATAAATATGCAGTGTACTCTAGAGCTTAACTTGTCTCTACACAAACCAGCCACAGCTAAAAGGTTTTTAAAATATTTAATAAAAAATAATTAAAAGCACACAACAGTACTACTACACCACAATGCTATTCAAGAATTCTGAGATCACACAGAAACTTAAAACAATACAGTAGGAAAGTTCAGATATAACATAAAAAACACAAGTCTAATCTTTATACTCCTAGCTATTTCTACAAGAAAACATACATCTAAGATACTACTTACATAAAGAGAGCATAAGGCAGTGCTGAGAGTTACATATTAAGATCAAAATGTTTACAGTCTCTCTCTGAACAATAGTTTTTAAACTCACTAACAAATCTCTGCTGGGCCCTCCCAGATTACATCATTTTGACATTCTAATTCCATGAGAAGGCGAAGGCCGAGGTACCAGAATTGAAGTCAATAAAGAATATATATTTTCCAGTCTGGCTGCTATTTTCATGCATCGTATTGGTTTTGTTTTTTTACATCATTTTGACACTTAGGTTTTCCCAGTATACACGATACATCATTTTGACACTTATTCTGGAATTCCCAGGCCAACAGGCTACATTATTTGACAATCTAACACCTGCTCATGAAACTACAACAAAAGACATTTCACATGTACACTCTAATAATTATTCCTTAAGTTAAAACAATATTAAGAATGTGTTCAGCTAGCCTCTTCGGCACCACTGTCTAGATCAAAAGTGTATACAAGACATAATTTTAACTTCAAAAGAACAGATGTGAAATGCCTGGCTTAGTTTTCCTTACAGCAGATGGCAATGTTGCTACAATCTTGAAGTTCAACATTTTGCAGTGTTTCCTTTCATTTAAGAAACAAGCATGTATTTTACATTTATATTTACAAATGATAGAATTATGTACTAAATTCTATTTGGCTAGGGTGGCAGCCTTCACCCACCCCCCCCCAATCTTTACAGTCTCAACAAGTGATAAGAACTGAAACACCATTATCAGTTCTGTCGCATTATCTTAGAAACCATTTTGGTCACTGAACTGTGTTTCTTCCCAGGCATGTCCTTTTAACTGAGTCAGTAATAAAACTGCACATTGCTGACAATTTGTTAATACGCCCTTTCCTGTGAATACTTATCTTACATAATCTAGAAATAAGAACTTGCTTTTCCAGCATTATGATATCATTTTACTTTATGAACACTATTTCCAGACTTTTGTATAATAAACTAAAACCAAATGACTTATTAGTCTTCACACCCCCCCCAAAAAAAACTTGAGAAGTTCACATAGACACACACCAGACAGATACATCTGTGATGAAGATTCTTCACCTTTTTGAAGGGAAACTTGGCTTCAGGCAGTATATGCTGCAGTTACATTTCCTGAGCTGTAATAAAGTTGTAATGACAGCATTGTGGTAGAAAACACAGACAGTACTGTCAGTGGCGGCCGGTGACTTCAAATCAAAGGGGGGCTGCAGGAGACAGCTGAATATGTGAGGTCAATGGAAAGGGGTGTGGCCAACTAGAAAGGGGAGGAGCTATGCTTAAAACCACAAAAACTATAACTTTAATTAAATACGCTGCCCTGGGTGCCAAACCGTCATTATGAGAGTCCAATCAAGACAAAAAGAAGTGTAGAAGAAAAAAATATTTCAACGCATTGGCTGCATGACAGCTTACTTAATATCTAGATGGAAACAAAAAGGTTGTGAGGCATGAAAAAATAAATTACTTTTAAATACATTACTCGAATGCCAGTCAAAATCAAGTATAAGAAAAACAAGCAGCACTCAACTCAAACCACTTCTCCTTGAACTGCAGTTCTAATTATAATTTATATTCAGCTTTATTAAAGTACCAAGTAACATGCTGAAAGTAACAATCTCTGTGATACCATCACTTGTAAAAATGTTTCTTATCCAAAAACAACCTGCTGCTGATAACAGCTATCTACCCGTTTCATGGGGAAAACATGATCAAAGTAAAAAATGAAAAGCAAACAAGAAACAAGAAACAAGCTCAAGATACATTGCTTATAGGATTACTGCACAAGTTATGGATCACACATGATAGATTAGCATTCTGTTTAGTTTAAAGGCAAAGCCTGCAAAGATGACAGCAAGTCTCCAACAAATGTAATAAGCTTCTTAAAATAATGTAATCATATCCTTTATTACAAATACCGTCATATGCATTTCAATACACAAGGCTTATATGTTATTTAGTTATGTAAGTATGTTCTGCATGGCAACAACAGAAAGGCTTTCAATGTTGGCAATTTTTTAACAGTATCCTTATTAAAGCTTACGACAGCAAGTCTCCAACAAATGTAATAAGCTTCTTAAAATAATGTAATCATATCCTTTATTACAAATACCGTCATATGCATTTCAATACACAAGGCTTATATGTTATCTAGTTATGTAAGTATTTTCTGCATGGCAACAACAGAAAGGCTTTCAATGTTGGCAATTTTTAACAGTATCCTTATTAAAGCTTACTTGCATCTTACAATCTCAGACAAGCTTACCTGATGGTCATTAAAGCATTGCTACTTAAACACAGAGCAACAGGCACTTTCTGAATAATAATAAGCATAAATCAACTGTATAAAAATATGACAGAAACCAGAACAGTCTGCAAAATCAAGGACAGATGAAAAGCCACTGTAGTACTTGTGTCTATCTTGGATGGGGGGATACTCTGCACATTTACACTGCATAACTGCTCCTTGCCTTGCTTGGACACATCTAGAGTCACTACATGGGGGAGTGGGGTGCAACAACTATGTCACAATTTGAAATGTCTCTGGCTGACTGTGATGGCCCTTACACATTTGTCATACCTCTCACACATTTGTCATACCTCTCACCCTTAGAACAAGAAATCTGGACAAAGCCATACAAAGAAGTGGGATAAAGGCCCAAAAATAAGGACAATTTTTAAATATTTCTCTTATAAACTTAGAAAGATAATAGAATAGTAGATATTGCATTATTATGGATTTTCTGAAGGGTATGAAATCTGAAACTCAAATGTCTGTCATTATTATAAACTTAGAAAATTGCTAAAATAAAAGGTTTTGTGTTACTATGTACTAGAATATGAAGTCTGAAATTCAAATGCCTGTCAATCTTACTTATTTAACATTTGTTAACCAGAAAAGTCTGACTTTGAACAAAAGCCAATTTTCAGCAGAGGCCCAGGGAGAAATACTGCAGACACATGTCTTTGTAACATGGGGGGACAGCAGAGCAAACCCAGAGAAACACAGGGAGGACATGCAGACAACACACAGAAGGCACCCCAGCCAGGAATCAAACCAAAAAAACATCTAGCTGTGAGGCAACAATGCTACTGCTGCACCATCAACTATTTAAAGAATTAAAAACTCAGAAACCTCAGATTTTACGAGGAACAGAACAAAATATGAGACAAAAATATGCAAACATTTCACAAATGGTGGTGGGGTAGGGAATTCAGGTTCTTAATATCTGCACCCAAAGTATAGGGTTCAAGCCCACCAGCAGGTAGCCTGAGTTCTCTCCAGCCACCACTATAAACCAACTGGGGCATTACACACACAGACAGGTGTTTACTAGGCTAACGGTCATGAGGGCCTTTTTAAACCTAGCCATTCATCCCAAATCTCTGACAAGTTCTGATATCCTTTATAAGTGCAAGCATGGGCCTGTGAGATGAATCATTTACAGGTTGAGTACACACAACTGTCTTAGAAAGACATACAAGCAGACAGACTGCCAAGTGCACAGGCAAGCAAAACTAATGCAGAAAGACTGCACCCTCTTTGTAAAGCAATCGTCTTGCAGACTATGTTAATTAATGCATGCAGACCTACTCCATCACAGCTCCACTTCCTCTGTTCCATTTCTTGCAACACGTCTGAAAGTTACAAACTAAAACCAAGTATCTACAACATCAACAGTTCTTCTTCATCACTGTTCTCGACATCCTCTGCTCTACTTACATATTTGAAAGTTACAATACTATAACCAAGTATCAATAACAATGTCAGTTATTCTAATGTGTCTTACTGGAATACACTGCAATTATTTCAGGTTGTACGTAAACACATACTCCTTTTAGTAAATAACACACAAGTGCAGGTAAGCCGGTGGTCGCAAGCACAAGTACTCAACAACTATGAAACCTGTTATGCATAATGAGCACATGCCAGTAGCTCTTTCAAATCTGCCAAATTACCTTAATCGGTTATAAAGGACTGCGTTTTAAATGAAGGCAATTTCCTAGTTAACTAGCTGTGTTACAGCTGCAATTCCCGATTTTAAGCACTAGCAGTAAACACAATAAAATGATGCAGAATCGCATTCATCACGAAACTTGCAGGTCGCTCAGATGAGCCTTTCAATCCTGAAGACCACTGAACAAAAACCCTGGAGTACGCGGTGGTCCAATATAACTCCCAAAATGCTTGTAATAAACAATATTCTAAAAATGAAGATTTTCTTCCAGGAAAGGAGTTGTCAATGAAGATCTTCTGATTACTGTAGTTCAAAAAAAAAGCCATACCCCCACATTTACGCTGTTTAGTCCTGAGCTGTTGACAGTACAGTCTCAGTTCTGAAATCAAACATAAAAGTAAAAAAAAAAAACACGTAAGGTACTACAAAAATGCAGTTATTTGTACGCAAATGTTGTTTCCAGCCATGAATAATGAAGCACTAAAAAAAGTTTCCTTCCATTTCCTTCTTCCTATATTTGCACAACAGTCCCACTGACAACAAAAACAGGAGCAATACACACACACACACACACACACACACACACACACACACACACACACACACACACACACACCTCCAGTTACAAGCACCAGCTAACACATACACACCTCCAGTTACAAGCACCAGCTAACACATACACAACTCCAGTTACAAGCACCAGCTAACACATACACAACTCCAGTTACAAGCACCAACACATAAAGTAAAATGCACCATACACTTACCTGTCTGTTCTCCATACCATATCCTGCCCGCGCAATACTCACAAAGACCCGCGAGATCCCAGTAAAGCTCCTTCCCGACGACGAGATCCCAAGCTCCCTCCTGAGACTGTTCTGGCTGTTGCTGTTGCAGTCCGGATGCGATATATCCTCCCAGCGTGTCTGTGCACTTTAAAAGTGCACAGACGTCTCCTTGCGTCCCTCTATGGGTCCTGCCGGACTGCCTTGAGCATGCGCATAGACCGACGGTAGTCGGGACTACTGCGCATGCGCGAAGTCCGCGAAATTTAAAAAAATAATTTTTTTTTTGTTTTCTTTTTTTTTTTGTTGTCTTTTTTAATTTGAGGGGGCTGCAGTCCGGCAGCCCGATGCCACGAGCCGCCCCTGAGTACTGTACACAGGTAGTGATGTTTAAATTTTTTTCTGAAAGTACTAAAACCTCAACTGTTAAACATTGTGCCCTTGGAAGTTTTTAATATTCTGCCAGGAAGCACGGTTGTATAGAGCATTACAATGAATGTGATGTCTCAGTGTTGCAATAAATGTGGGAAGATATGTCTGGAATTCTGTTTTATTTGGGAAAGGGGGGCTTAGAGAATATAAAAATCACAGTACATCATCTCTGTCAGTTTGTCAGAAGCCACAGTGTGACCAGTGAACCACAGCGATGAAGAATTTGTATTAGTGCAAAGCACAATCAACATCGTCTTCAAACTGCTGCATTTTTTTTTTGCAGAGAAAGGCTATTTTGTTTTCATTGAAAACCTCCATGTCACTCCAGAACTATCTGGCAGTAATAGCCAGTAGCCACTCTATACAAAATTAATTTGTATAATGAATAAGGTTCATCTAGGAGTAGGACAACACTTCAAAAATGAAACTGGATGTGAGTCACCATTTTCCTGGTTGGTGTGTACTTTGCTAGAACGAGAGTGTTGATATGGCCTGCTAAGCTCAGAAAATAAGACCCCACTAGCAGCTATTGTAGCTTTTGGAATGAGATATGATGGCAATGTGTGTCAAGTCCATGTGCTTCTGTGCAGTGTAACAGTAAAGTGAGCCAAGTGGGCATCACTGATCAAATTTTAAAAAATTCTGAGTGAACTGGGAAGTTGATTATGCAGCACAAGAAACTTTCTTCTTTTCTTGGGTATGGTTGTTCTCAATTAGTCTTTTTAGATGCAGCCAAAGTGGTAACTATGCTTATTCATTACCAGAGTATAACAAAACCGAATGAACAGACAGCAGTGGGATAGCATATAAAATTTCTGAGAATAGTGCTTAGGATTCACACATTTATAATGCTGTACAGTACAAATTAATGTGTGTAGTGAAAGTACATAGTATATAAGAAATTCTAAGATGTTTCACTATCACGCAGGGGACAGGTTAGCACACCATGTCATTCATGCTGATGAGCACCTGATGGTTTTGAACATATAGTGTTTGCAAATTATGGCAGCCAAAATGGTGGTGCATTTTAGAAATGTATAAAATGGATATGTTTCACAAAGTGAATTTCAATATATATGAGGGGAGTGATACCTAGATTAGCAGTAGTTGCACAACCGCATATGTTTTTAGCCTTCATTGGAGACAGTGCCCACAGTGTTGATTGTTGAGGCCACCCACACTAGTGGAGGATGTACAGACAACACCTGACATGCCAATAGCTCTCCTCTGGAGAAGGAGTCTGTAAGTGACATTGTTGAACTGCGTCTCTGGATACTGAGCTATGTACAGTTTTAACTTTCTTAGCTACAAGGAAGTTTTACCAACATTCAGGGGTGTCCAACCTTTTCAGTTGTAAGGGCCGCATTGAGTCAACAGAAATGGTCTGGGGGCCGCATGTAAAATATATTATGTAATTATGTAGACGGCAAGTGAGGACCAAAAAAAAAAAAAAGGTCTCTCACGTAAACTGAAGAGCAAAAAAAAAAGGGTCTTTGATACAGAAACGTTGCAGTTCCGCATTCAACAGAAGTAGCTCCATATTTAGTTGTTTTTGATTGGCCTGTATGCCAGTTATGCAGGCTAATCAAAAAAAAAAAAGCTAAGCGGAGGCTGACCGGGATTTCAACCGGCAGGGCGGGATTCGGGATCAGGCTGCTGATCTCGGGACAGTCCCACCCAAATAGGGAAGTCTGCTATACACCCTTAGGGGAACTAATCATTGCAAATAAAATAACCAGTGAAAGTAAAGGAATTTCTCTACAGACAGACATATATAATGAATGTTTGATACATATTTACTGAATGTTCACTCATAGGAATGAAGACAACTCTGCGCATGGAGAAGGCTATTAACCTAAAGAGGCACCAGAGGACAGCTGCAACACCCCTTCTGTAACTTTGGGGTCTGTATTGTACAGGGACTAAACTAAGTATGTGATGCAGAGCATAACTCCAAACATAAGATGAGCTCTATTAAAATTGACCAAGAAAGGAAACAATAGCAGGCCCTTACAAACTCATGTTTACAGAGAAGCACGAAAACGGAGTCAAAAAAAGAAAGATTAAGGTACGTGTGTTTGGAATAAGAGGGAGTGACCCGGCCCCCATGCCCTGCCACACACAATTTTACGCTGCTTCCTCATTCAGAGCAGTACAAATGACAGCAAACTCGCCTGCCAACCGGCAAGCGGGAGGGGTTTTAGTTTCATCTCTAGTACTGGACCATTTCTCATCCACACAGTCAGATCTTTCACTTTGTTCAGAAAACTTTTTAAGGGGTCCTGTAAAAAGGAGCATAATGCTATTTCAATCTTACAACATGTACAAATTACTTTTCTAAATGACAACAGTCAACCCAAATCATAGTGGCCTTAAACAACTCCCCCTAACAGTCACAAGTTCGGTTATCAGTCAGTAGTAAAGCGTCACTGTCGTACCTAAACAGGCACTTACCCATGGGCCGCCAGCTCTCGCTTTCCTCGGTATAGTCCCACAAGTTATCTAACAAGCATAACAGTCCCCTCCAGAGCTTGAGATGCATAGATAGCCAGTCATGGTCACACAAGATGACTCTAATAATGTGACCTAATTTTGCATGCCCATCAAAAGTTTACAGGTCTCACATCAGAGCTAGTACATAGCATTGCAACTCAGTGTAATAAAATTCAATCTAACGACTTACCTGTTACTGCAGGAGATGTGTAGTGTAGTCAGTAATAAATCCCCCTCGCTCTCAATTCTTTCTTCGCCGCGACCTCAATCCTCTTCCTTCAGCTGTGTACCGCAAATGAATCTACCGACACAAAAAAATGGCAGGACGGTGTTTTGGTGCATGCGCATACCAGCTGAAAGACGCTGGCATAAAAAAAAATGGGGAAAAAGTAATGTGGCGCATGCGCACAACAGCTAAGGGACGCGGACGTGAAAACACACGGAAAAAAAGTAAAATTTAAAATTAAGGGTCGCGGGCCGCATGGAAGAGCTCTGAGGGCCGCATGCGGCCCACGGCCCGCGGGTTGGACACTACTGCTAGGACATGCGTGGATGCTTCAGATGTCAGTCTCATGAATTCTGAGCCAGTTCCTTAAACAGTGTTAAGGCATGTGGAGGAGCATATCTGATTATCCAGGATAAAGAGGAAGACAAATATCATGTAGGAATTTTGTGACATAGCCCATTTCCTTGAGGTCCTGTAAGACATAGATTAAACACACACATCGGACAGTAGTGCACACACACACACACACACACACACACACACACACACACACACACACACACACACACACACACACACACACATACACATGCACGCACGCACGCACGCACACACACACACACACACACACACACACACACACACACACACACACACACACACACACACACACACACACAGGTCAGCAATGCATAACAGTAAGGGGTTGCAATGCTCAGGAGCCCTACTTAAAGATTCTTCAGTCTGCAAGCTATAGACAATACAGGACATTGCCTTTGATGCATCAGATGCCGAAATAAGTAATATAGAGTAGCAGGTATTTGGCTTACTCAAGGGATACTTACATTGCCTAAACAAATCAAGAAAAATACTACAGTCCAGGTATGTACAGCAAGATTGTTTCAACTGTGCCATGCTGTGCAACATGGCATTGTGTAGATAGAGTGGCTAGTGAGCATCTTGGCAGGAATTTCCATACCAGTTGTACTAGCAGTGTATCTGACCTCATCATACCCGCACATGTTAGGTGTAGGCAGGGCACACACCATCTCATGCACAGGTTTAAGGAAACAGTGACAGGTGACTACAGTGGTAGTAATATAGGATAGCCTTATGGGAGGTGAACATGTTAGCTACATAGTCAGGGAGGCAGTGATGAGTTAAAGATCACATCTTCTAGTGGTGGGGTAAGGCTACCATAGTGTGGCCACTGGAATGGCTATTGTGTTGGCTTATGATGTCAGAGCTTGATGATTTATGTGGCGGGGAAGATCTGACTTGGGATGGTCTATTGCTGACCTCCTTACATCCAGACCCTGACACAGTCATCATGGATGCATGGCATGTGAATGCATCCCTAACAGTGGTTGCAATGGGTCTCATGCAGACACCTATTGAGGCAACATTTGCCATTAGTGATTTCAGCAACATTGTCTACTCTTACTCCTTGTACAAAAATATTCTTTGACAAACACATGTTGTCATGGAGGTTGTTGCAGTTGCAGATCAGAGGTGCTTTGAAGGACTGATATGCAAGTGGGCTCTGGGCAGCCTTTGCCCACAAATGTCCTGGGGAGTATGCTATATTGTACTGCAGTAGGCATTACTAACCTGATGTTTCTCTAACTGCTGCATACAGGTGATTGGGTGCAGACCTAGCTTCCTCAACAAAATATGAGAGGTTGTTCCCCCTCACCAGAGAGTGACACCAAACATTCCTCAGCCTCAGTCACACCAGCATTAGGTGTCAGTCCCCTTGTGGTGGATCTGTGTTTTGCAATGTCTCATAGATTTTCCTTTAAATTGAATGGAATATCATATTAATAATCCTGCATCAGATTTGTTGCAGAGACCCCCTACATCATTAACATTCCACAGTACCCCTGCAAATTTGGACCTGATAATGTTTGTCTGCAGTTGCATGCCTAGCAAGGGCATGTTATGTGTGTGGATAGCCTGTGGTAACACTTTGTTCCCCTCAATAGTGAACTTTTCCATTTGGTTGCTTAAGGTAGCCTTACCAGTATATGTCCACCAGTGGGTGAAACACATCAGTCAATCAGTGCGTATGGTATGCTGCAGGATGCCCATCTGTGGCCATAATCTCTCCCTTTAAGCACCTGTTTCACCTGCACTGAAACCATGGCCAAAGCTGCAAGCAGTGCTATGCACATCCTTCCTTACAATCTGCATACTCATACTGCAACTGGATTTCAGTGTATATAGTCTTGAGTCCTCAACCCCTCTGTGGTTTGTCATCCACAAGGTTTCCATTGTACAGTGTCCCTCCCCTATAGCCGAAATTAAATGGCCAGTACCATGCCAATGTATTGAGTTCCCCTTTGCATGTGCATCACAACATGTGCCTCTGTATCTGGCCTCCACCAATGGGTTTGTTTCTTCTGAGGTGATTGTTTACCAGTTGGCACTCCTTCCTTAACCCTGTAAAGCTGCAGAATCTTTAGAGAAAAGTTATGGAGTAAAGGAATTTCAGTAAAAAGCGGTGTTGTACAAAATGGCACCGATGCTTGATATCTAGGAGCCAGTTTGTTCAATGGTTATGCTAATGAAGCTTCTTGGTGTTGATATTTCTGAATCACAGGAATAAAATGTTGTGCTAGCCAAATCTGCTGGTGGTAGGCATGCACATCATTGATCTCAAAGCATGTGACCCATCTGCTTGTGCCATACAGCATTTGTATGCCTGGAGAGCCAAGGTTGTAGCATTATATCCATTTTTAGTGCTATGACACAGCACTAGGGACATTCAGTAGTGCTAGTTTATGTGACATGTGATTCACAAAAGTTTGTCTCTGCACATAGAACTACCTTTTTGGTTCTCATACATACATACTTCAGTGTGATTGTGGCTGCATTAGACACTTTGCAATGCAAGGCACCAGAGTGATGTGCCAGTCAGAACAAGATTTTTCATGTTCTTAATGCAGAGGAACTTTGATTATCACCTGCTGGTGCATTATAATGGCCCCTTTTGGAAGGAAGATGACTGGTGTAACTTCATCAGAATAGTGAGTGATGCCATTTGCATCACCCTTATGGTGAACTGTGATAGTAGCAGTACAGTCATCTGAGGTTGCACATCCCTGGCCTGCTTTATTAGTGGGAGGTAATGGTTAGGGATAGAGAGACGGTCATGTTCTGTGTGCATCAATTGTTTTGCTCTTTTATCTTATCAGTTTTAAATAAATATTTTTTCTAGTTGGGGGGGGGGGAGTTGATGGTTTAACCTGGATGAATGTCTCAGAAGGAAGAAGTGCCTCTTCCAGTAGCACCATGTGCTTGATGTGTGCCAGTCAAGTATACAACTGCAGTTGCACTTATAGTACAGGTGTGTACCTATGTTCCTGTTTTGTTATCCTTCTGCAGGCCTAGGTATTGAAAAGGAAGAGATGAGGACATGCTCACCCTGGTCTGTGCCAATGGCTGCCAGGACTGCCTCTCAGTGTCTCTGTGTGTATGGGGCATGTAATGTTTCCCTTTCTGATGGCTACCTAGAGAGATCACTGCTGCACTTTCTGGTTTTCTGGCTGCCTCTGAAGAGGTGGCAAATGCTGCTGTTCTAAATGTAGTCTGCCCTGGTTTCCTGGCATTAGCTGTGGATGCTGGTGTTACAGAGGTGCAGCAGCAAATGGACACCTGCCTTGGCATTATGGAGCTCCTTAACTGGATTATAGAATCTCAAGACTAGCAGGCCTCACCAGTATTGCAGGAGCACTTGGCTCATAACGTTGGTTATCTAAGAGTGATGCCTGAGCTGCTTATCCTTGGTTCTGGCATGGTATCCAGCCATGACAGGAGCCTACCCTACCATAGCCTACCCTATCCCCATTCTGTTGCTTTCCTTCCCTTAATGCCTCATTTACAGTTCCTTGTTTGCTGCCTAACTCTCCCCATCAATACTTTTACACCCTGAGTAAGTCTGCCCATCCACTGTCCTTCCCACCTTTTGTGCATAGACACAAGATACAGGGTTTGATTCTGACCTCTGATTATTGGCTAGGCTTAAAATGGTCCTTCAGGACAGTTATCCTAGTATTCCCCTATGAAACTATATATTGCCCATCTGTATTGACTGTGTTTTATTTTTGCTAGACCATTAACTTTCCTTCTTGCTCTATCATATCCACAGTGATTTCTCAGTGGCTTCCTTACCTACTCTCATTTTCTGTATATTCCAAATTGGGTTCTCTCCCTGGGGAAGAAAAAGAATCTCTTCTCTCATGTCTCATACTTTATGGTTAGCCTTGCATGTTTATGTCTTCTTGCTATTCTCTCCTTTCCATCTTTCCTATCTACCCATTTCTTTCCAATTATATGATGGACAAGGATGACACTTTGCTGTCCACACCCACCATGGTCTATTTGGTGGCCATAATGCTGCCCTGTTTGTGCCAGATGAGCATGAGATGCAGATATGTAGAGATACATTGTGCCCATGTGCATATATTTACTTGGCAGTAGTAGCCTGGCTTCATTGATGATCCTCATGTCAGCTGTGTGCTGTACTGCGGCGCTGTTCCAGCAGTAGGGCAGCCTAGCTCTGCTTCTCCCATAATCATTACGCTTCTTTTTAATTATGCTTTCCTCTGCCTGGACTGCTAGTGCTATTCGATACACAGTACGTGTCTGATTAACTGTATGGCCATTTGCACATCAAACTCAAATCTGTTAGCACATTGCTTGTCTTCGAAACCCACTTAGTGGTCTGTGTCTGCACCAAAATAATACTATCTGACATGCAGTTCCCAGCAAAAGAATTAAATGAATTTAGGCTTTCAACTGTTGGCATTACCAAGATTTCATGCTTGTTGACCAGTTAGGGAAACAATCTTCTAAGGTCCACCAACATTTGCCTTTTCTTTTGATACATAAATTACAAAAAGAAATATTCCCCACACGTGAAATTATTCACCTTTCCCATATGAACCCTACACTTTTATTTCCTTATTATTATTGTTATTCTCCAATGTTGTATGAAAGAAATGAAGATGTCATGATGATAAATCTTAACTTTGCATCACGTATTTTTTGTTATCATCGATATGCAACACACCTATTGCAGATTCTTTTCCAAAGTTTCTGCAATGCAGTTCTCAAAAACATACATATTATTTTTCTTTGGAATATCAATGTAACGTGTTGCAGTATCATTAAAATTTGTCTCTGAAAGTGGTGTGTTTGCATTTCAAGTGTTCATATAGGAGAATATTCTGAGAAAGTTAAAACAGAACATTACAATTTAAGATGCAGCTGTTTCCTTGCTTTTGTACTTAAGAACACACATTAGGAACACTTTGCACAGAAAAATTAAACTGTACATTTCACTTTCTTTGCATTCAAAAGCACTAATGTATAATTGTGTCCAAGTGTGTTCCCAAGAAAATTTTACTAGGAAAAAAATTAAAGTGGTTTCTGAACTATTGCTCTGTATGAACAGGGACCACCAGAAAGCCTTCATAGTTATGAGAATGTGAAATGCTGCGAATAACTAAGAAACCTGATTTACAAAATACCTGTGTATATGGCTGTTGATTAAGGCCCCTAAAACTGATACTGGCTGAGACTCAAACAGATGAGCTGCATGCTTTCACAAAGATTTTGTAATAGTGCCTACCCTATTTATGAATCTAAACCAACACAAGCAGTAGTTTCATGGAGGCAGCTACTCTCTGACTTGCATAAGTGTATACTACAGCAAATGCTGAACAATGAAACAAAGTGTGAGATGCAATCCGTAGATCAGTTTCAATCCACCTTATGTGAATCTCATGAGAGCTAAAAATGTTATTTTATAGCCAGATACATCTCAGAATGAAGCAGTATATATAGAGCTTATGTTACGTGTGCTAATGTGTCACTTGAAAGGATGGCAGAAAACAGTGCAAAAGAATATGCCACTATACTGCAATATCAGCTGCAGCGGTGTGGTGTGTACTTACATATATATGTATTGAATGTGAGAAAGCGATTTGGCTGAAAGGAAAAAATGAACACAGCAAGCAGAAGACATACAGACAGATAACATATAAGTATGTGTAGGTTTGGTTGGTGGCAGGGCATCCACGTTTTATAAGAAAAAGGTCCCCTTTTTATATAAAAGTGTAGGGAAGAGGAAGAGTTAAAGAGGGAAAGGGAGGTAGATCATTCTGCAGGGGCATATAGACACACACAACACCAAAAACAAATGGGAGCAGATGCGAACACACTAGGATGGAGAGATATTTGATGGACAGAGACAAATGGAGGACAGACAAGTGGTGATGTGGACGGTTGGAGAAGGGACAGGGTATGGGACTTGACACAAAAGGAAGGGAGTGTGCTGGTCAAGAGAAGGGTGTTAAGGTATGAAAAAGGTCAAGAAGTCTGTATCCCCATATCAGATGGATGTACTGTGATCCATCATCAGCTGATGGTGCATAGTGATTGGTGATATAAGCTGTATCTTCCTCTGGTAGCCAGTCGATTGAGGTCAGCTGAGTGAGTGAATCTGCAGTTTTCTCCCAGACCCTCTCCATTGTGGATATGTACCTATCCACTGGTCTATCAACTGCAGCCCACAACGCCTGCTTAAATTTTGTATAGGTTGACTTGGGCAGTGAGTATAGACTATCTTCTGATGAGAGACTGAATTCCCCCTCTATCAAAAACACTCTGAGACACATCCCTGTCACAGCCTCATCAGGATCGAGCTGCCAATGAGATAACTGCCGTGTATATTTATAAATTGACACTACAGTGAGGTAAATAACTAGGGTTATCATGTCCAACTATCCTATTAGGTGTATGGACACACACACACACACACACACACACACACACACACACACACACACACACACACACACACACACACACACACACACACACACACTTATACTTATGTTTGTTTAACACAGGTCAGCATTTTTCAGTAAAACTAATCCAGTCAAGCTGCTAGTTTCTCCTGCCTCTTTTGTAGGCATACCCTTATGCAGATATATGGAACTGGTAAATATGATGACATACCAGGCAGTCTGCAGGCGCCCATAAGTTATAAATACAATGACATCAACCCAAAATACAATTTGGAGCATTGTTGCCTAACTTTCACTTTGTACACATGGAGCTTGTCACAGGCCAACGTAGCAAGGCCCACACCACTCTTTTAACATAATAATGGCTAAGGCTGTAGTTGACACCCCAGTTAGGGCATTTGTAGCATTAACTTTTTGGAATGGAACATCATGCTAGCAAAGTAACCTTTTCTTGAAATATCCACGAAGAAGAGGAAGCATGAACTAGCTCTCACTCATGGTCCACTCGTGTGCTAGACACTATAAGAAAAAACTCTTACCATAAGAATGTTTTCAAAAATGGCAGCATATTAATGAGAAGTAAAATAGTAGCCTGTAAATTACACTTGAAACATGAGGAACAGACCATACAGCTGAATGAAGCAAAGTCTTCATTTAAAGACTAGAGTCAAGAACGTTCTGACACTGTATGTCCCTTAAGTACCAGTGCATAATCTTCTATAGTCTTTGGTTAGATGTGTGGTACTAGACAAAGGTGCTCATGCTTTTGTAGTGTGTGGATAGAGTATGTCCTATAAATTAGGTAGATTGCAACAGTGATCTAGTCAAACATCTATGATTATGCTAAGATCTTGCGCCACTGTACTTTCTGAATCATGGGCAGTGCAACTTGTGAAAGGTCAGTAGCACAGCTTATGTGCTCCATGCAGGTCTCCAGCACAAGTATGTAGCCAATGGATGTAAAAGGCATGCCCAGTCAGCAATCTACACTTCATATTGCAGATACATGGTAGCAAAATAAAGTAATTTGTAAACCTTCATGATACATGGCCCCATTTGCCAATGAGGTATAAAGTTATGGAGTAAGACAACGTGCTGCCATTTTGTATGCTAACTTCTTTATATCTTGAAAGCTCTTTCAGTAGTCTAGGCAGCAGTATTTGGAGAAATGAACATAACTTAAGCAGATCTGAGGAGGTACACAATAATATGCAAGTATGTGATAATTTGTCTGCCTGCATAAGATTATGCAGCATTGTGTAGGATTTTGGTTTATATAGGTTCATAGGTTGGTACTAGGCTATCAGCCCTAGGGCCTATACAAGCCTAGCCATAACAATTCCCTGGCTATTTCTTCCCACATTATTTACTTTCCTGGACCCCTGTCTAGCAGGGCGACTATGGAGCTAACAATATGAGTGTATTTATCTGAAAGTGTTGTATACACAGAGTGTACTGACAATGATAATCAGTGATACTAGACAACCTATATCTATCATGTATGTCACCTCTTCAGATGGTTTGCCGTGTGTACAGTGTATGCAAATCTATGATGATGATGGGCCTAGCATTCTCATGCCAATGTATGAGCAGCCCCTCCCAAAACAGTACTGTATAGCAAAACTGTAGCTCACTTTTTTAGAACCCAATGCTGTTTCCTGATGTGGTGCCTTGCTATGTCAGCTGTTCAGCTGAAGAGAGAGAAAAAAAAGGTCCACGCTTCATTAGTCTGGCACTCCAAGCTAAATACCCACCCACTCCGTTCTTCAATTGACAAGCAAAAAAAATAAAAAGACTTCTACCTTTAAACTGTAACAAAACGTAAGATATATTATACAGATAAAGCTTAGAGTGTCCACAGAAATTTTCACTAAATGGAAAGCAGTTTTAGAGAGAGAGACCTGTATGCACAGGTTCCAAATCTGGGAAAATATTGCCTTCAGAAATAGACAAACTGCAAAGTTCAAGGACATTTGCTTTACAAAAAATGTAATTTTCATTTGTTCAGTGTATACTGTTAGATCAGTCCTAAAAAACAGCATTTCTAATTATGTAAAGGTTCTGTATTTATAAGCTTTTAAATGTGACTCAAAAGTGAGCTAAAACTAAATGCTAAAAAATGCATAATAGTATCCTTCGGAAAGTCATCCGGCTGTGTTAACTATCATATTGACAAAACACCCCTGAGAGTTGACCCAGTAGTCTGCAAGTTGGGGACACATATAGGACAATAATCTAGCTTTTGACAGTTACATGTCTACAATAGTGAGGAAATCCTTCTATGTTGTGTGACTTATAAACAAAGGTCTGGCATGTTGGTCCAAGCAGGTCACTGTACTACTGTGTTCAGCATTCATCAGATCTATCAATGAGTACAGTGCACCCTTTGGTATATACCTAACCAGGCATATCCAGCAATTAGATCATCCACAGGAGTTCCTCACTAAAAGACTACAGGGTATACATAACACACAGACCACCTCTAAGCCTTAACTCTGTATCCTGTCTCCTACAGTCAGTTGAGGGGAGATCTCTGCCTGGCATATAAGGCATTGTCAGATCCCACCCTGATGGACCTCCTCCATATCTGCAAAAAAAAAAAAAAAAAAAACAGCACCAGAGTTACCCATTCTAAAGACTTAAACCTTGCCTGTTATATAAATAGGACCTGCTGGAAAGACAGGTATGTGTCCCAGAGACTGCCCATTCTCTGGAGCACACTCCCCATCTGTGTGAAGCAGAGCTCCTCACTAACTGAATTCAAGTGCAACTTGGACAGCTGGATGGGGAATAAGAAATTAATTTCTGGTTTGGAACCTGTGTCTGTAATGGATGTAGGCAGGCTGTAAATGGTTCATCTCCCAGACACCTGCTTGCAAATGTTTCATCTCCCAAGCCCCCTCTTACACTTATCTAGGGTACCAGAACTTGTCAGAGATTTCAGGTGCACAGCTAGATTTAAAAAGGCCCCAGTGGTTAGCATAGTAGAAACCTATTAACATCAAAAACAGAAATGTTCAAACAGGAATTCAAGATGCCCTTAAACCTTGAAATACAGTTTACTTGTAATTTATAGGTGAATGTCTAAGCTGTAAATATTCTGTAAGTATAAATATGTAAGTATAAGCTGTAAGTATAAATATATGTCTGAGAGATGTAGCTGTCTAACTATGAAGCAAAAAAACAACACAAGGAGCTGCTTTGAAAAATACCATTGCAGTGAATTTGGTTTTCATTCTAACAAAGCAGCTCCTTGTGTTTCTGCTTTTTTTTTGCATATTTGTTACTAGTTTACATTGTGGAGCATTAAACTGCTTTACAGTTGTCTTTATTTTAATGAGGTAGCAGAGATAAGATAACATAGTTCATTAGCAGTGTGAGGAAGAAGTCCTTTGAAAGAAATGTTCAGCTAAGGAGCTGAGCAGGTTGCACCAGCATTTGGTCTCCTGATCCTCCGTCCACGGTTGTCTTGGTGACAGTAATCTATCTTCATTTTGCCATGATGCTGGTTTATTATACTAGTTACCTACAGGTGTTTTTAGATACAAGGAATGTCATGCAGTACTGCTCGCTTAAAATTGCTGTGTGCAGTGTTCCTCCCCTCATAGTACAGCAATGCAGACTTTCAGAATACAAGAAAGACTGCATCATTCACTAAGTGTGCTATAGAACTGTGAACTGTGGACTTTGCTGCCCTCAAGTGGCACTGTTTTAATATTTACATCTGCTTACTGGACAAAAGTTTTGCATTCCTTGTAGTAGGACCGTTTTCATTGTTAGGATATGTACAGAGCAAATGATTACTTCCTGTCTAGCTGACGATTATTACTACTACTATTAATATTATTATTGTTACTATTACTACTGTTTCTTTTCATAAGAAAAGCATATTCAGATAGTCCCAAGAATTAGAATCAATTCACAAGAATTAGATCAATATGCCACTTGCTATGAAGTATCAGGTGTGGTAATCACTCTGGCAAATTGCTTCAATAACTGGTACAATTAGACTGATTTCTTACGCTATTACTTCCTGAATGTGCAGTATCAGGAGCGAGTCACCACTCTATACATGTGTAATGTGAACATCAGAATATATCATACTATAACTGATGAAGTGCAGTATTCTAAGCAATCACAATGTGAAGTCATAGTCTTTGCAGTACCTACTAGTATAATACTGTCTCATGTCTTTCTGTCCAATTATAGTAATTTATTGTGCTATTAATATTTTAAGTATTACTGTATGTGCATTAGTCTTACTGTCATTCAAACTATGTGTTCATTGTTATGTCTTGCACGGGGACCAAAGCAATGGAATTTCGTTCAGCTTACACTGCTGTGTATATCTGATCGACAATAAAGTTTACTTTGACATTGAATATAATATTATATAAATAGGGTATTTTTGCTTATTTTTTAAATCTACTCAAACAGTTTGGGAAGAGAATAAGTACAATAAGGAATATTAACAACTGGTGTGCAACTGTAAGACAGACATGGTCTAGTAACTCAGATGATTTAGTTTACTTCCCTGGGGAAAAGAAATATAATATATCCAGCAGCTAGGTTAGGCCTGCTGTAATCCATATTAGAGCTTGTAATTATAATTAGTATATGTTGTGTCTTTTGGCTTAACCCTGTCAGGGGTCGCCACAGCAGAACTCCGTTCCGCTAATGATTGGTATATGATGAGTAGAAATGTTTTGTTAAGTAGAGGACATTGATAAATGTAGTTATAGAGCTGGCAACTTCCTCGCTGCTTAAATTCAACGGTGCATCTAACATGAGACTTAGGATAGCTATTAAACATGGCAGTGACCAAATGGGATAGAGCTGTGAGGTTTCTATGTTTTCATTACAAACACTGAAATCAACATATCAAAGGAGTACCAGTGAGGGTTTATGGAGTCAGCCATCTGTGAAATGTTGTTGCCAAACTTTCTGGAAAGGGCAGCTAATTACTTTGCTTCTTGGGAGGCATAAAAATGTAATACATAAATTGTTGCTTTAGAAACTAACCAAAAAGATAACACATATACAATAGATTTGTTTCTTTCTGCAGGTTCTGCATATTTACAATTTTGTTATAATAACATACTTATCTATATCCTTTCTGCTACAACTTCACTGTCCTCTTTCCATAAACTATAGTTAGCTGAATCTGTTGGATAACTAATTTGACTTTGTGTTTGTATGCACATGTGGATATGCTTGTGTGTTTATAAAACTGGAACAGAAAAAAAAGATTGCTTAACAATTGGTAAAGAAAATCATACAGAATCCATTACAGGTGTGCTTTCTTGCCTTACATTCAGAAAAAAACTGTCTACTGAGCCTTAACCTAAAAGTTCACAAAATAAAAAAAGTCAAAATACAGAAAAAAACTCCACAAATGTTGCATAATTTGTAAACAGCATGTATGATCAGGTTCTACCTAACTTCCATACATGTTGTATTAAAAAAAAATCATAGCTGAGAACGTCATGGCTGGCTTCAAAGAGGGTTTAGGGTACCAACATGAAATAAACTAATTTCAATTTTGTTTGTATAATAATAATAAAAGCAAAAATGGCACTTTCTTCATGTTTATCTTATTATTCTTGTCCTTTGTGGGGAAGGGAGCAAACTTACAACTCTGTATAATCAACACCAAGCTCACTAAGATCACCAGTAGGAAAAAATGTATGAAGTTGTACTGCCTGGAAGACATGAACAAATATCTGCTTCTTTGGGTACATTTACATTTAATATGCTCATGTGTGTATGTATATGTCTATGTGTATTATACAAATACAAACACACATACAAACACATACACACACACACGCACACACACACACACGTATATATATATATATATATGTATATATATATATATATATGTGTGTGTGTGTGTGTATGTATGTATATACACAGACATATATAGTCATACATGGAAATCATTCATTTTATTGCAGTTCAAAATCTGTCACAAACTATTTGTTGAGAATATAATTTAGTGATCCCAGCTCATTGCATTGTAATATAGGAAAGATAAGAGCTACACTGTAGTTCTTCAAAAGTAGTTGTGCTGGGATTGTCAACTGATAATGTGTTGCTCAACAAAGCAGTTTATAATAATGTATGTGAGTATATTTAATTAAAAGACTGCACATGTAAATCTAAACATATACTTTATCTGTTAACTATTGTGTCAAAGGATGAACACATGATGTTGATTTCTGATATTGGTGCAGCCCATGTAGCTGGTTTGCAGAGGTAAAACAAATTATTAATTTTCCATTTTCTGGCAGACTGTCCATCTTGCACACTTGACCTTTGATCTCTCATCATATCCTCCATTCAAGTAAACAGCCAAGTCCCATTATTTAATAATTTAAAAAAAAAAAAAAATCTCCCCATCTACCAGCTGTACTTTCCTCTCCCACAAATCACACACACCAGTAATGCCACAAGGATACTGGGATATACAGTCTCATGAGATAATGTTTTGTTTACTTTAATTTTCTTAAAAGAAAATGCTTCAGAAATCACAACCACAGTCAAATCTCACACTACATTCTACAGCTTAACATCGACAAACCTATAAAAATACTGATCTGTATATCAGTTGGGGAGTTCAGTCCCATAGTATGAAAGTAGAATGAAATAAAATGCTTATTTAACAAAACAAAAGCAGTTATGTAGCAGTACTGATGGTATACCCCCCCCCTTCTGCACCTGCACGATAGCCTTGTACTGCTATCTTAACCCTCCTGTACTCACATACCCATCTTCTTTCACAAACTTTAGACATTGTCCTTAGTCCCTTGGCAATTATTTCCAGTTGTTTCATAACATGTAAGACTTCAATGTTTCTTACTATTTTTCACTCCTGGTGTTCAGCGTGTCACCTGTGACAACCCACGTCAAAAACTGTGTAACTGTTAGTGTATATTTCTGTCTAAAATGTTGTTTTGCATAATGTCTTTCAAGTCACCTTCACATTTGTACACACAGTTGCTCAACAAAATGATCATACCAAGTACACTAAGTGATGGTATTTTGAAAGTTTTGTCCCAGACAGTTAACAGTTATTACACTGATAAGCTGGCATTTAATTCATGTTTTGTTTGTTATATTTTTTTTTCCAGATTTCATGATTTTACCTCCATAGTGTCTATAAAGTTTCTTCAAATGCCAACTGATAAAATTGTAGTCTACAATTGCATGACGCAAACATGAAGTAACAAAGTAACTGGAAAAACAATGAAGTGACTTACTAATCATTATTTTTTTCTTAAAGTAACTGCACCATGCAATAGACTAACATTATAGTGACTATTTTAGAAAATAGTATTAAACAATCACAAACTTATGAACTATTTTCATTTCTGAAAACACAAATTTCACTTTTTCTCAAATTTGATCCAACTTCTTCCAAATATTTTTACTAAATAATAAATAATAAATAAATGTATCTCAATTCCAAACAAAAAATATTAAGTTGTTGAAAAGCTAGTTTACCATAAGAAGAGTGTCTGATTTATACCAAAATCTATATTATTTACCTACATTAGTGTACTGTTCAGGAATGTGGATTCTCATACACGTGTAAGATAAAATATTAGGTTTTGTAATGGACCAGATTTTAAAAGATTTGGGGAAGCACTGTCGAGAGTATCTGCCATCCTACACTACTATAAAACTAAAGAATACAACTCTGCTCCCTGGTATGATGTCATACTGGAGAAAGAGAGTACACCTATCATCTCCCAAATCTCTGCCAAAATCATTGATCTTTTATTAATGCTATGCCAAGACGAGATAATGAGATTCAGAAATGTTCATCGTTAATGAATGTTCTTGTGCATTTCTGAAATGATCTTAATGTCACCAGACTCACTGCATAGTCTGAAATCCCATGAAGTCAGACATCTTCACAGTGCTACCTGTATTTCTGCCATAATACTCCATCCCTGACTTTGAAAACTACCACGTATGCAGTATTAGGGCTGTAAATATGCTGGTGTAAAGCTGTTAAAATTTGTTATTATTGTTAAAGTATTTAGTAATTGTTAATTATTGTTATAATAATAATCAATATTAAAACTAGTTTTGAAGTGTCCCCAGTGTATGAAGAAGACAGTTCACAAGAAAATGCATGCACATGTCTGTCTTTTTTAATTTCTCCAAGTCTTTTGGGTTTCTAATACCATAACAGGAATTGAACCCATTCCTAATTCAAAGTGCAATTAACGTTCATGAAATTAGTATTATTTCAATCTTTGATGTCAGCCAAAAGTGCTCTTTGCAGCGCCCACAATATGCCCAGTAATGATTGCTTCTGCAATTCATATGGGGGGGGGGGGGGGTTACACATAATGGTAAGATATCTGAATATGATTGTAGGGCAGCCACGGTGGTGCAGTGGTTAGCATTGCCACCTCACAGCAAGAGGTTCGCTGGTTCGATTCTCGGCTGTGGTGGCTTCTGTGCAGAGTCTGCATGTCCTCCCTGTGGTCGCGTGGGTATCCTCCGGGTGCTCCAGTTTCCTCCCACATCCCAAAGACATGCAGTAGGTGGATTGGACACTCTAAATTGGCCCTAGGTCGGAGTGTTTGTGTACCTTCTGTGGAAGGTTGGGTGCCGGGCTGGCAACTCGACACTGTAAAACTCCACTGCCAATCATGAGCGGACAGATGATCCGCTGTGGCGACCCCCAACCGGGAAAAAGCCAGAAGAAGAAGAAGATTTGAATATGATTGTAGATCATTTTTTATAAGACCTGTTGGTCCTACTACTATTCAAACTGTCTCTGTATCTTTCTTTTACGTTGCTCTCGTTTCTGAATGCAGATCCTGATATTTTATGACTTTGTGTCTCTCTGTACACAAGACACTGTTATCACTGGGTGTGGCGATTTCAATGTGCAATGCTACTTTTGTCTTCTTTTCATGGAGCACTATATCTGTTTTTTTAGCCTCTGTCTTTTGAACCGTTGTTAACGGGTGATCCCATGTGATGTAAACATCATCATTTTCCTTTTTTTTTCAATAGTTATTTGTTTTCAAAAGTATTAACTATAGACATCAGTACAAACAATCTTGAAATTCTTGACAGATACAGAGTAATATTTGTTTAAACATGTAATCAGGTCAGATTCTTCAAAATAACATAGAATATAACATATTACTATTTATCATCATTTTATATAGAGTTGTCCTGACTGCATTGTGTACTAAAATTCTAACATACTATATATAATATTTACAGCAGGTGTAACAACAGCTAAAGGTCAGAATCTTTAGAGATGTGTATCTGTATACTTCATCCTTAAGTTGCTAGTCTAAGCATCTTTGACTTGTACTTTATCTGGTACAAGGGAATTCTTTGTATATAATAAGAGGATTTGTTACTTTAGATAATATTTATTCTTTTAGAATGTGGTTCAAAAGGGGACTCCAATATTTTTGATAATATGAGCATGTATTTCTATCTCTTCTTATGTGCTGTGACATATCTGATATCTTTGTTTTTAAACTCCTTCATGATAGTTTGGTTCTATCTGCCTAATTTTGGATGATATATAGTTTCATTAGCACAAACAGTGTGACTAATATCTGTGTGCCCTGTTTGAGCAATTTTTTAGGGGTTATATGTAGGATAGCAATTTCCCACGACATTGTTGATTGTTCAAATTGTTCATTGTTCATAACCCATTTTTTCTAATTTGACTTTTAAAGAACACCGTAATTTGTATGTAAATTTACAGACCCTTAAGATGTAAAAAAGATCAACATTCACTGATGGACAGCAGGGACAATTAGGGGTAGTTTGAATTAAATTTATTTAAAATCACTGGTGTGTAGTAGGCATTATTGTTTATCATCAATTGCATATAAATTAAGCTCTTGAATGATGATAGTTTTAGTGTAGTTTCTATAGCTTTGGATTTTGTTCCTCCATAATTTTTGCATTTTTCTCATTCTAGAGAAAACAGGAAAAATGACTAGTATCTAATAGACGTAATTAATTTGTACGTGTTAGAGAGCATTCTTTTTAAGAAGCTGTATTGTTGTTGTATTTATGTCTATTTCTATTGAATTGTTAAAGTTTCCCAGCATGGCAACCAAATTTTTTAGCTGTCTTAGAATTATTATATATTTTTTGCTTAGCTTCAGCTTTTCTCTAGCCTCTTCTATAGTATAATCTTTCATTTTGAAGCTGTCCAATATGATATAGTTTTTAATTTGTGGATATTGACTGAGATTTATCATATTGTTATTTAGTGTGAGATTAGGATTTAAATGTATAGGTTATAGAAGGATCAAAGTGTGTACTAGATTTATAGATTAGAGTAACTTTCGTAATATTATAATGTTATTTCTTAATACTTTATGCAACCCAATTTTCCTAAATTGTTCTTTCTGAAGAAAGGGTAGGGTTTGGGGAATAACATTCAATGATTTTGCATGTTTGTACCATAGTATAACCCACATTGGTGACCATTCCTTGGCCATAGGGGAGTATTCTGATATTTGAATTATTTTATTTGAACAAATTATATTTTAGTATAGTTTGAAATCTGGAAGGCCTAATCCCCCTCTCTCTTTGGGTAGAATTAGTTTAGAATATTTGATCCTTATTGATTTCAGATACCAGATGAATTTCGATATTTCTGTGCAGATATTTTGGAAAAAAAATCAGGAATACTTGCATTTGTTGAATTTAATTGATATATCACCTTTGGAAGAACATTCATTTTAATGACTGCAACCTTAGCTAAGGTTGATAACTTCATATCTTTTCACCTACAGAAGTCTTGTGTTATTTGTATCCATAGCTTCCCTAAATTGTTTAACATTATTGACATCTGATTATGAGCAAAAAATATTCCTAAATATCTGAGGGAGTAATCAATTGGAACTGGCATATCTGGGAAGTAGTTTTCTCTGTGGACTAGAGGATTAATTTGGAAGATTCGAGATTTGGATGTGTTGATTTCATAGTTTGATATTTCTGAAAACGTTTTAATAGATTTCATGATTTTACTAAGATCTGTATTTGGAGTTTCAAAGTAAATATTAACATCATCTGTTAAAGCTGTTAGGGCCAGTTTGTTTAAAACCTTTGGTATGTGATGGTAAGTACTCTGGATTATGTGAAGGAATAAGGGTTTAATATACAAATTAAAAAGATATTGGGAAAGGGGGCAACCCTGTCTAGTACCATTCACAATTTTTATTGGTTTATATTCTATTCTATTTATTTTAATTGATCTGTATGAGCTTTTGTATATTATTTTTATTATATCAATAAATTCTTTTGGAATATTATAGAATGACTATGTTGCAAATAAAAGTTTTTGATTTACTTTGTCAAAAGCTCTGCTAGCATCTAACACCAGAGCATATCTTGCTTTTTTTCTTTTTCACATAGTTGCATTATTGCATCTAAGGTAAGCATGTTGTCCGAGGTTTTCCTAGAGCACATAAACCCAGCTTCTTCTGGAGAAATAATTATTGGCAATACTCTTTTAAGCCTATTTGCTAGGATAGCAGCTAAGATTTTAATGTCAATATTAATTAGTGAAATTGGTCTATAGTTTAGTGGATTTGATTTATCTGAGTTAGGCTTTTGAATAAGAACAGTTCTGGAGATGTTTAGATATGGATCTATAATGGCAAATTCCCTGATGTGGTTGTATAGTTTAGTAAGTTGTTTGTTAGTTTTTGAGCACATATTTTGTAAAATTAATTCCCGAAACCTTACTTGATTTAACTTTAATTATTACAGCTAGAATTTCTTCTTTTGTGAATGGTGCTCTTAACATTTCTTTTTGTTGATCATTTATTGTTGGGAAGGTTAAGTTTTTTAAAAATGTAATGCAGTCTTCCAATCGAGTTTGCTTTTGTTGTCCATATAAGCTTCTATATATGTCTTGAAAGGTTTTAGTTATTTCTTGACTTGTACAAATCCCCCCCCCCCCCATGTTCTAATTCTGTTATATTTAGTACTGCTTGTTTGGCTGATTATTCTCGCTAATAGTTTGGAAGGAGTTTGAGCACTGTCAGCATATCTAGCTAGCAGCTTCATCTCAATAAAAGAGTATTGTTGTGAGTGTAAGAGGTATCATTCTTTCTGCAAGTTTATCATCTGTGTTTCTAGGTCTTCTTCTCTGTAGATTTTTTTGTAATGGGATGCTTTCTGAATTAAAATGCCCCTCATTTTTGCTTTGCTAGCTGCCCACCGTACGTTGTATAGCAATGTTTCTGTCTAGAGGATTATTGTCTATTTCTATTAGTACATTATTAATTCCTTGAATTACATCAATTTTAATTAGGAGGTTTGGATTTAAAGACCATGATGTGCATTTAGGTTTATTGTTATTGTCACTAGGTGGGACCAATTCTATAGTAATTTTAAAGTGGTCTGAGAAAAATCTGGGTTCTATCCTATATTCTATTTTTGATTCAAGGAGTATCTCAGAGACCAGGAAGAAGTCTATTCTAGACCATGACTTATAACATGGAGAGTAATATGTGTATTTGTTTACGAAAGATTTATTACCACTGAAATTGTATGGGTCAGCTAATTTATAATCTAGTATTAGGTCGTTCAGAGCTAATATGATTTGGGAGCTATATATTTTATTTTTAGTAGATCTATCTGTTTTTAGGTTAAAAACCATATTCCATTCACCTCCTAGTATATAATAACAGTTTGGGAATTTCATTAAGACATTATATATTTCAATAATAAATTCGTGCTAACACATGGGCTATATAAATTTAGGAATACAGTAGGTTTTTGAAAGTGGGTACTAGTACAAACAAAATAGCACTGTCTTGCCATGTTGGTCTGCCACACATTCTGTTATTTTTTCAACAGAAGGATTTTTAAGTAAGAATTGCAGCTCCCTTAGAGTTTGTGCTGTTGCCTGATGCTCTGACTTTCCCCCAATCATCAACAAGCATATGAGTTTATTGTAAAAAAATTATGTTTGCCTTAGTTTGAAAAAGTAAGTGCATAAGTCATTTTCTTTTCTTTTTATCCTGGAGACCCTTTACATTCCAGGAAACTATTCTCCACATTTTTTCTCTACATTGTAAGTTTTAGTTAAAGTAATTGTAGTGATCTCCCTTCTACCTTGTTGAATTGATATAAAAAATGCTTCTATTAATCTGAATGCAGCTACTGTAATACCATTTCCTTTAAAAAAAAACCAAGTGCCTATCCATCTATCTACCCCATCTGAAAGACAATTGAAGAATGTAACTTTCAAATACATTTCAATTTGTGTATCATACATGTGATAACGTTTTAACAATTCTATGTAATAGGTGATGTAAATTTAAAAACATAACTCTATCATACAAATTTTAATGCACTCAAGATCTGGATGTTCATGTTCAACACAGTATCATATATCCCTGCTCCCTGTTTTTCTATAGTGCCTTCTAAATGGTGAATAAGAACAGTGATAGACACTTAAACATGAATAGTGCTTGATATTTAGTATGATTCAGAATTTAGTTTATATACCTAATGGTATTTACATATATTCTGGAATTTGTTCACAAGGTTACTGTTTTACACAACATTTGTTCAAGAGGATTAACTAACTAGTCTTGTATTGTTTGCCAGCAATGTTTCGCAGCATATCTTGTTTAGGAGTGTAGTGGAGGGAAAAAAAAAAAACATATATATATATATATATATATATATATATATATATATATATGTGTATATATATATATATATATATATATATATATACCTAACTGTCTATATCTATCTATCTATCTATATATGTATGTGTATTATATATATATATATATATATATATATATATATATATATATATATATATATATATATATATATATCTATATATATATATATATATATATATATACACATATACCTAACTGTCTATATCTATCTATATATGTATGTGTATTATATATATATATATCTATATTCATCGACCCCTTTTAAGTGAAAGCTTAAAATCTCGAACACCCGGAACAGCGAATTTTTTCCCTGGGAAAAAATTTGCTGTTCTGAGAAACACACACACAACACAAGCACACCAAAAAAACAGCAATCCACACACATATACTTAAAATCCTACATCTACCCTACACTAAACTGTACATACACTACTATCTATCCACTTATCTTAACCCAATCCCTAACCCTAAGGTCCGTCACTATCGCACACTCACCTGACCCGTACCCTAACCCTAACTCACCTAACCCGTGCCCTAACCCTAACATCCGCACAATCTCACACTTACCTGAACCCAACCCGTACCTTTCCACCACAGTGTTGAAAATAGAGAAGCCACAGAAACGGCAAACCGAGTTCTTTCCCTAGGAAAAAATTTGGTGTTCTGCAGCTTTTTTGGAACAATCGATGTTTTAAAACTTCAATGTTCTAATATAGACCCTATATATATATATATATATATATATATATATATATATATATATATATATATATCTATATCTACACACACACATATACCAGGGTCACCAGGCTTATTATGGTGTCATTTGCTTCTGTTTTCATTTCTGTTTTCACATTTTTCCCAAGGAAATGTTTGTTTGCCATTTGTGACCCTTCTCAAAAGGAATAGTAATAGTTTACACTACCATTAAGATCATGCGTTAATAAAAGCATCTGTCTTGGGGTTTGCAGTAGTTTTTCCTTCATTTCCGGTAACAGAGAAGGTTTCTACTTTGTTTTAACTTGATTTTCTTCATTAGTTAAATGTAAAAAAGTGATTTTTTTTCTTATCCATTGCTTTGTTGCTGTCTCAAGGTTGGCAATTAATTTGGAAAGAGGAAGTGGAAGGTGTGCCACCTTGAAATATGTCCTAGAGTGAAACTGAATCTTGAAACTTTCTTCTTCTCATACAATGTCTTCTTCCTATTACTGCAGGAATTGCCTATGCCAGATGGAATGTTGAGACACTAAAAATGGAGAAAAGTGGGGATTTCTTTGTTTATTTTCTGTTTTTATAATTTCTTGAATGCATTGCCATGATTGGTGTTTTGAGTTATGGATTTGCTGCTATTTGGTGCTCAGAGTTTTTCACATGTCGGGAAGTGCATTGAATCCTTGTAGAAATACCATTTTTGCACCATTTGGTGATTTGACCCTGAATCTGGTCACTAGTGGAAACACTATTTACTAAACACCTGGTCCTGTCCTTGTTTAGCCCATAATGATTCCATTTACCTTCTCCCTCAAACTATTTTTTTCCTCTCATTATGTCTTCACCTTCCTCTTGCTATTTTCCACTTAGTAGTACCATACCTATTAAAAATCAACACCCATGTCTTAAAAAATTACTTCACCAAGATTATCCTTGTTTGTTACTTTACTGATATACTTAGAAACCTCACTGTAAACTTACTTAATATTCACTTTGTTGTATAAATATTTTGTTCTATGACTAATGCAATGTACATTTTTTCTTTATTGACTGTACTTGCAACTGGAGCTTTTCTCCTCAGGTCTCCACTGAAAATGGGCCTTTAGCTCAGTTGGACCAACCTGGTTAACAAATGACAATAAATAAATATAAATAAATCTGCGATCTTTTTACCGAAAGGAAAGGCAGCAGGGGTATTTCATTTGAAATGTATTTATTTTTTTGCTTATTAGAAAATCGCAGAATGGAGAGAGCAATTTCCTTTGCTGTTTTATTTTCAAATCCTGAGCAAATTTATTTTATGTCCATTCCAGGTTATAAACTTTTTAGTTTTAGCACCATTTAGTATTTTCTGCATGTGCTGAAAGTTAAGAAACTTGGCATACACTTGCCTCAGCTTCCTTGTATCTTGAGATTTGTGAAGAGCTCTATGTATTCTCTCAACGTCCATTTTTTTTTGTCATACCTTCACCTTCTAGGAGAACACTTATGATTTGTATAAGAGCATCTTGCAACTGGTGCTGTTCATATTTTTCAGGTATGCCACTTATTAACATATTATTTCTACAACTTCTTGCTTTAAGAGCTATTCGTTTTTCTTGTTTTTCTTTTATGGATGCTTCTTTAGATTTAATTTTGTTTTGGAGTTCTTCAATTTTCATTACATTTTTTATGGGTTGGCTTCTGCTATTTCAAGATGTGTAGTTATTTGTTCACGGTTATTTCCAAACCCAGTTAACTGTTCTGAAAAGCCCTGTATAGCTGCCTGTAATGGTAGGAGTGGAGATTTAAGTTCATCCATGTTGTAGGATGATTCTGATTTTTGTTTAGTATTCAAGTTTTGAAGTTACTTGTGGTTTAGCTATTCTTTGTATTTTAATAACTGTTTTTTTTTCTGGTGAGCTGATTTGTGACAGCTCGTTTTTTGTAGTTTGTAAATCCCTTTGTTCAGTTGCATGAGACATTTTCGCAAATCTTGCAAATTCTTTTCTTATTTCAAAACAAAGCAGAATCACTGTTCTGAAAATAACCAATAAGCACCAAAACCAGAACAGATCGAAGAGGGCACAAATCCTGGTCTTTTCTTATTTCCCCGTTAGAGCCACAGGCCTCAGCACATGCCCTCAAAGGTACATAGTCTTCTAGCTTCTTTTTCTAAGGTAATTTGAGCCTAAAATTTACCAGTTTTGTCAGTTATTAATTAATGTTTATCTAATAACATTTGGCACTTCTGAAGAATTTTCAAGTTTTATTTTAATGACCTTTAGTGGACCGGAGTTCTGCTGTGGTGACCCCTAACCGGGAAAAGCCGTAAGACACAACATTTTAACAACCTTTTGATGAGTATTATTTCTGGTGATGAGAGCTGTAGAAAGGCAGTGCTCACAGGATATCCACCATCTTGGAATCAAACTTCAGTCAGTTCAAAACTTCATAATTTTCTATGATGCTTTGTGGCTCATGTTTCCAGTGTTTTTCAACCACTTCAGTTTCATAATGTTTGCACAATCCCCAGTGCAACAGACTTGTCACATTGTTATGCCTTTCAGTATACAGTCCTTCTGCCATTAGTATGTCACAACCAGCAATGAGGTGTGCAACTGTTTCCAATTCAGTTTTACAAAACCTACATTCGTCTGATCCTCCCACATGTTCAATGGACTTTGTAAACCAGTGTGTACGTAGCCCACTCTCTTGGGTCGCCAATATTAACCTTTTATCTCTTGGTTTGAATTTGTCTCTCCTTAAACATTTCTGCATTTGTTCCTGATCAACATGAGGTTCTTCCAGAAGTTTTCTATACTTGCAACTATATTTATGCATTTTCCACATTTCTTGTCTTGTCATCTGGTCTTTCACCTTACATAATTTCTTTTGTTTTTTGGCACATTCAGTTGCTGCCTTATTATTATCTACTTCTGTTTGATTTCCAGTCCTGATTGACACCAATATGCTTTTGCTAGATTAAGCAGAGATGTCATCTTAGATTTATTGTCCTCATGTTTGAAAACATTCACTTTGTGTCTTGTGAGGTCAACAGATATGTGTGGAGTCTCACAATTGCATATCTATACATGTAATCAATTTTAAGGAGGCCCATCCCTCCTCCGGAACAGGAAATATATAATCTTGGTGTGTCCTGATTTTTATAAATCATTTGGTGAGCACGAAGCATCCTTCTTGTTTTCCTGTGTAATCTATCCAACACATTTTGGGGCCAGTCAGTCACTCCAAAACTGTAAGTTGGGACAGGAAGAGAAAACTGTTTTTTAGTGTGGATTTTGTTCCTAGATGTCATCACTGTTTTCCGGATTATGCGAGTTAAAGAGTGTGACAGGAGGTATTGTCCTGGGGGGTGGAGTGGTCGGTAAACTTCTATAAGGTTTTGATTATTAGATCTGTGAATTCCTTGTGTGTGGTGCATTTTAAAGGTAGTGGCGAGGGAGGGACAGAGGGAAGGCTGGAAGATGAGTTTATGGGTATAGGTGAGCTGAATGTAGGATAGGTAGTTTGGTAGTTCTAGCCAGTTTAGTTTGTGGAGAGATTCACAGTGATGTGTTGATGATTTGTTGCTAGTGGCTAATCTGGCAATTTTATTGTAGCAAGAAGACAGTTTGGTTTTGAGAGATGATTGTAGATTTGTTAGAAGGGGGGCTCCATAGAGAAGGGAGGGTAAGAGAAATGTAGTAGAGAGAGTAAATTTGGTAGTTGAGGTGAGAAACCAATTTTGTCGGTAGAGCATACCAATTTTTTGGTGTGTTTTTTTATGTTTAGTAGTAGATGGGAGTTGAATTTAAGCCTGTTGTCAATTTGAACTCCTAGTAGTTTGGCTTCGGTTACCAGTTCAAGAGGTGTTGAATTTTGGCTGGTGATGGAGAATAAATTTTGATCGAAGTTCTTGGTTTTGGAGGAGGTAAAAATCATAAGTTTAGTTTTACTAGCATTGAGTGCAAGATGGTTGTCTTTCATCCATTGCTCTGTGGTAGAGAAGGCATCTTGAGTTAGTTTTAAAAGAGTTGGGATGGATGGGGCAGCACAGATGATTGTGGAATCATCTGCATATTGGATAATGCTAGTAAGAGGGATGGAGTGGTAAAAGTCATTAATGAAAATATTGAAGAGAAGGGGTCCTAGTATGGAACCTTGAGGGACACCTGTGGGGGTGTTGAGGAAGGAGGAGGTGGCCTTATTCCATTTGACTGCTTGTTGTCTATTGGAGAGATAGCTGGTAAACCATTTGAGGGAAGAGGGTGAGAGGTTTAGGTTATCTAGTTTAGTAAGAAGAAGGTTATGAGAGATAGTGTTGAATGCCTTAGAGAGATCGAGAAAGAAGGATGGTAGATACAGTGAAGCCAAGATCTCTAGCTTTATTCACAGTTTCAAGGAAGGAAAGGAGAGCAGTCATAGTGCTATGATGGGGTCTGAATCCATGTTGGGTAGGGGTTAATAGGTTGTTGTCCAAGAGATGGGGGAGGAGTTGAAGGTGAATGCATTTCTCTAGGATCTTAGAAATGGGAGAGAGGATGGCGATGGGACGGAAGTTAGAAATATTAGTATCATCCCTCCCCATGCCTACATGTGTGGTTACCACACCTGACCTGTTACTTCATCACCTTCCTGACCTGGGTGGAGTAGGCTGTACATGGCCTCATAGCTGTCACCCTGTATTAACCTGTGTATGGGCAGTAATGGTGTATGAGGTCCCTATATGGTTGGGGCTGCTGCATTCACTACATATGTCACACACCAGAGCCTCATACTACAGTCTTGCTCAGTCCATGCCATATCTGCTGCACAAGAGACCCATCATGTGGACGACAGTACTACCTGGATACACTTACTGATGTGCTAATCTCTAATCACTAATTCCCGACTGCATTTGTAGTGCTGCATATGTGGGTAGCCAGTTACCTATCTGCTGCTGGCAGTATGATGTGTATACCTGGTATGTCCTGCACCTCCCAATGCATGCTCCATGCTACAGCCCTTGTTATGCTATCAGCTGTCCTGTGTTCACATACCTGACAGGTTGTCCTGGTGTTCCATGTCTCACTCCATATATGGCACAGTCCCAAGGGGAAGTACCACCATGTGGTCAATCCCACTATCGCCTGTGCATACATGGACACACACACACACGCACACACACACACACACACACACACACACACACACACACACACACACACACACACACACACCATCCACACTCCACTAGATTGCACCTATGAACACATCTGAGCCAAACACACACACCCCACGCTCCTACATGTGGAGTTGCACAACATTTGTAGACACAGTCCTCCTATTAGCCTTCTGTCAACATGCATTACACATGGAGCTCAACAGCATGCAGTGCAACTATAGTGATATCATGCTAGCAGTGGTGTACATGTGTGTGAGGCATGGGCTTTGTTGGTAGGTGATGGCTCCTCCCTGTGTTAATACTGCACCCATGTACAATGTGTTACTGCGGCCTGTTCCGCACCCTGCCTAGTACTATGCATCATACCTCGCAGGTGTAGACACTATTGATGCATCTGTAGTACTGTGTTGGTTATGTCAGCACCACTGCTCAAAGCCCCTGTGTGTTGTAGCAAGACAAACCTGGAATGGTATGTGAACAGCTATCAGTTGTGAATGCCTGATGTCTGTGTTACAGATCACAACATCAGCAGTGCATGTATGACCATTACATGACTATTACACTGACAACCAGCGGACCTTACCATGGCTGTGAGGTGTGCCCTACACATGTCCCAGACCTCTGCATGGTTGCGAGGTCTACAAATGTGCAAATCCCTTGGAGTGCACACACTGCTGTGACGAGTGCTGTGGGTTCAAGATTACGTCTGCAGTGTTTACTTATCCTACTGGTGTGCAGCTGCAGCCATGGTGATGTTGAGTCACACATGTCCCTACTGTAGGCCGTGTGTCCTGCTGCATGTCACATCTCTGTGGATACATTGCACATTGACAGGATGTTAGTTATCTTGCATGTGTCTGTTGTACCCTTCCAATACCCCAGCATGGTCTCTACTGTGATGCAGTGCATTTCTCAGCAGCAAAACGTGAATGTGTACAGCATGCAGTATGGGTAGGTGTGTTAGAAGTGTGCATGGGGATAGCTCATAGCTATTACATGCCCAGCTAATCATCATGCATGAACATGAACCTTACTCATTGGCTGCGGGCTGCTACTGTGGTTGTAACTTGGAGGGACCTACATATGAGTGCGAGAAAGCTGATGTCAGTGGCCACAGCTATGGCATTCATAACAGGTGAATGCAGCATTATGTTACATCAACAGTAGAATTACACAATATTACAGTTTCTACACAACTGTTTATTACTACTACACATCAGCAGACAAAGTATATGACATTTCAGTTCTGCATGAATGTACCAGCACAGCTGCAGATGCATACACATGAGTGGTGTACTGATGTGCCCTGGGGCCTTACCTGCACGGCCCTCAGCTTGTGCTTCGTTGGCACCCACCTCCAAGATGTGCCCTGCCAGGTGTTGATGTTGCGGGCAGACAGGTGCCACTAGGCTGCTGAGAAGCTCCTCCATGTGGGTGAGGTCTGGATGGGCGGGTTGCCCCCCCATTGCAAGGTGGTCCCCCCTTACGGCACCTGCATGCCGATGTACATGGTGAAGCAGGTCAGTGCAATGATGCTGGACCTATTCATAGCTGCGGTTCTGCAGTCCGACATCATTGACCCTGTGGTCTAGCTCATTCCACAGGGTGGTCCTTTCCTGCTGGTCATGGGCTGTCCAGCCAAAAAGAAGTACGTAATGCTGTACCAGGTGGTCACTGATGATGATAGCCATTTCTGCGATGCTGTACGTGGGAAGGCAACAATGCAACATGATTCCTGGAAGACATAAAGATGGAAACAGTTATGAGCCACCCATACAGCAGGGTTACCATAGTTCTTAATACACATATATGTCACCCCCCAACATATCAGCTACAACAACATGTTCACAGACCACAATTGTCATGTCAGCTGCTTACCTATCATTGGGACATATGTTGTATTGTACCAAGCTTTGTGCTATGTGTATGTGCCATACTTTGTGCTATGTGTTTGTAGCCATGCTCCCTATGAGGACACTTGTCAATGCTGGCCTGTTACAGACTATTGCGCTGTATGCCATTGTCAGTGCCACTATAAATATGTGTATGAATATACATCTATGTACATATATGTGTAGATATATGTTGTAAGTTGTCGATATAACTATGTCGATATGAGTGTTTGTATCTGTACACATACACATCACATTCCATATCACAAAGATATGTGGAGTGCATACAGACATCGGCATTCTGTAACTGTCTTTCATTCACAGTTGCACTGTTTTGCCTTGCTGCAACACAGACAGGTGCCACATGTGAACACAGTCTAACATTAGTGTGGTAACTATGGTGTGAGGTTGCTGGTATGCCTATTACACACCTATGGCATTTGTGCATGCTACATTACACATTCACATGACTGCCCTGCAAGTGCTGTGCACTGACACACATGTGCCTGTCCTGACGGCAGTACATCCACCAACAGCTATTCACCACACTAACATAACATACACAGATATCATGGCTGAGATCTTGTCATTCATTGCTGATCTGCACAGTTGGCATGTATGTCCCACTGCTTACAGAGACAGACAGTATTGCCCAGAGCAATTGTTCAGTGGGACATCATTACAGGGACAAGTACAGATGACACGTATCAAACATACATCCTATTAATCTATACCACATCCTACATTAAATTACATACAGTTGTGTTTTACATACCATTAAGTGTTTAAACGGATGTGACACCTTCCCAGTTGTGGCCTGTAGTACTGTGTTCCTCACTGTGTAAGTTCCATGGTATACGTATGTTTTTAATATCCTTTTTTCGTTGGTTGCTTTCCTCTTTCTTTTTCCTCTTTCCCTGTCTAGTAGCGTGAATGAGTTGGTTTGAATGGATTACAGCATGGCTTTTGTAGGTGATGCACATGATCAGGTGATGGGCTCTGCACCAATCAGTGTGCAACAGCTGCTGACTCCGTGCAGCCTGCTGTGTAGTGATTCTGTTAACCATCGTCATGGCAACCCAGTACTATATGCTTACTCATGTGGGCATTGTCCCTTCACCTTTCCAGTATGGAAGACATCCTTCCTGTATGTTGGCAGCAGTGTTACAGATGGCAGGTTGTGGTACCTACTACAGCGGGGCTTGCAGACACAGGACAACTACACATTCTTAGGTTGTTCCAGACCTACAGACAGAGTGAGTGGTGTTGTTATGTGCTTTGTATATTGCTGGTCTTGCAGTGTTTGTGTGTACATAGTAGTTTAGGATGGAATGCAGTTTGTCTGCATAGCTCTCAACAGTGGGCCTATCCACATGATGGCCAGTGGATTGTCTGTTTGCTTTTGCCCGTGCATCACACAGGGTCTGTCCTAGATATATCCCTGGTAATATGTCTGTTGTGTGCTATTAGTACCTGGCTACTTTAAGTTCTGTTCCTGATGTGTTATTCCTGCATAAGGGTATGTTGCATGGAATCCTGTAACACCAGCAATGTGCAGGGTGTGTAGCTGCAATATTACGGGTATGGCCCTTTGTTCCTGCCTCCGTCCTCCACATATATGGTTGGCTTTGTACTGCTGTGATATGGTTAGGGGTTGTTCGGTATTGGCGTATCATAATATACTGCTAGCATTCCTGCTATTATCCCAGTCATATCGTGGATGCCCATGACATTTGTTGGTCAGGGTCCATACATGTGACAGATACATAGACATTATCAAAGGCAATAATTGTCCCTCTAGGCCTTGACTACGGGGTGTAACTGGTGGCTGCTGACCTACATCAGTTATTGTTTATTGTTATCTATCTTGATGGCAAATCCTTTGGCTACAGTAGTACAAATTGACAGGCCTGTCCTGGACAGCATAGTATGTTATATATCCGCACTGCCTGCATCTATGTTTCTGTGTGGGCCTTGCATTCCTCACTGATTACATAAGTGCAGATCTATGTGCTGTCAGTAATGTCAAACATTATTGTAAAATACACGATTACAAGTTGTCTGTGTATACATATCTGTGTGTTGTCTCATGTCCTATGAATAGTGAATGGGCTATGTGTAGTTCCATACTCCTGTCCAAGTGTAAATGTCATTTAGTAGGTTATACAGCAAAACGATTATGTTATACCGACACGGGAAATGGAATGTGCTGCAGTGGGACCCGAACCAAGGATGTGTGCACGATAGGCGGATGTGCTGCCCACTATACTATTGCATCTCTGCGTAAGTTGCATATTCTTACTTTAATGTCATACCCATGCTCCCTTTCCCTGGCCCCTGAGCTCCATGTACTCAGCATCCATCCATTCTGTAGTTGCTAGCCCTGCCATGCCACACCTCCACACATTTCCCTCTCTGCATGTCTCAGTATTCCTCCATATTACTGTCTCGATGCAACTTTCTGCAAGTTCTTCATCAGTTTAGTCCATGTACGTTCGCGCCTTCCCTGCATCCACCTCCGATACTGGTAGGAACATTATTGTGACCCATAACATCTGACACATCCCGGCAGGGACAGACCTGTTGTTGTGTCATGAGTACACTTTGCTGGTCTACACTGTTTCTCCCACTGGTAGCATCCTGCCAGGGTTTTCAGATGCAGCGGTTTGCTCACACACCAAACCAGCCTCATCTCCCGCTTCCACAGATGAAACACAGCCCCACGCCGTGGCCCATTTTCCATTCCTCTCTTCAGTATTATATGACACTACTGTTCTCACATTATGCGTGGACAGGCACTGTTCATTGGAACTCATAGACTGCTTGGAATACTGTGACTGAGCACTGTACACATGTTTGCTGGTATTAATGTACATACTTACATACATTTCCTATACTGTTTACTGACTGTGTTTGTGATAACAGCAGCTGATTGTATATCTGCCATGCCTTCGTGGTAACTCACTTGGACTTTAGTGTGCAGAGGGGGGGGCCTGGGACTGCGGATTATGTTGTTACTGGCCACAATGAGGGCTGTGGGCTACAGCATGACTAAGGCACTGTGTGGGGAAGTGTAGGTGGGTTTGCGCTGGTGTGCGCTAGGCTAGGACTTGCTGACCACAGGTTACTGCGTCTTAACTGGGTTGGCCTCCACATTGCTTAACCAGTGTGGACATTGCTTACCACCACCCACACAGGCGTACTCCTGCTTGCTGCTGCATACCCCCTCGCTACTTCATGTACATGTGTCATTATTATACATGCTTACATCAGGTGTACATGTCAGGTATGACTGTTCATGAAAGTCAGTGTAAGTTTAAGTGGCATTCCAGTTTAGCATTTCTGTTTACGCTACACTCAGGTATTTGGGTTAGGTTTAGGTATGCCATACCTGTGTTGTAGAGTAGATGTGAATAGTGAAGGTGTAGATGGGTAGGTGGAGGAGGGGACATTTTAACTGTATAATAGGCTGTTCGACTGATTGGTGGGGGAGTGGTAGTCCAGGTTTGCAGGGTGTTGGGATATGTATGCGAGGCAGGGCAGGAGGTGTCAGTGTCAATAGTCGGTGTAGGAGTCTGGAGTGTTGGGGGGTGGTGGACTTCACAAGGTGGTGATCCAAGTGTTCCCTTCATGTGTTATTTACATGTGTAGTCTGGGACAGTTGCGATAATACACCTGGGTTGGGGGCCCCAGATTCTGCCAATATATTTGTGTGAAGGGTGTCACCTACCTGTGACTGTGAGCATTACATGTCCAGGGATTTGCAGGATGGCTGACAGAAAAGTCCACAGCTGGCCATTTCTTCTACAGCAACAGCTGTGTATATACCCTGCATTTGGGGATAAGTCTGGGCAATTACACCCCTGGGTGGGGGTGAGGACAGCAACATAGCTCTCAACCAATCAGAGACAAATCTCAACAGACTCAGGGACAAATCCTCAAATAATCAGGGACAATCAGGGACAATCTTTTAATATTTTTACTATTAGCTTGAAACATTTGCAGATTAAGAGACTGTGGTGTAATATAGATATTCTGACGTAAAACATCTATAACTCTGGATTACTATCATTATTTATTAAGGGCAACTCGCCTCCTTTTCTTCAGTAGTCACCAGTTTTAAGAGGGATTAAGAGGGACAGACCTACAATCGGAGACGATATCAGGGCCGTCCCTGAAGATCGGGGACAGTTGAGAGGTATGGCCAGCAGTCATACCTTGTGATGCCAATTAATTCGGCTTACATGCCTACAGTGGGGTGTTGCGACCATTTGTTCTTTGGTGTCATTTAGTGGATTTGCAACAACACATCTGGTTATACAGTCCTTTGCCATGTAAACTAGACTTTGCTGCAGTAGGACTCGTACCGGGCGTAGCTGCTTGTTAGGCATTGGCTCTACCCAGTGCACACTATTGCTTACATACTGGGGTGGTCCACATAGAGCTGCTCCAGCCAACACCTGCACAGCTAGGCCCATAATGTCATACCCATAGTTCCAAGACTGCACTTCTTCTTCAGCAGTCTTCCTTACTCTGGGTGCAGGTTGGGTCTAAACACACCACTACACACTGCCAACTCTCCACTTCTCGGGACCCATCACGTAAGTTGTCTCTCCCCATGGGTCATCAGGCTTCCCCAACCTTGTAGACCAGGAACATGCATACCATGCCATAGGTTATCCGTGTAATGGCTGGAAGCCCAAATAGCCATTAAATTTTTGGCTTGTCCCAAAAGGGACATTCTTGTCTTTGTTTCAAGATCAGACTTGGCGGGTCTCTCCTACTAGTGGTATCCTGCCTGTAGTCTGGGACGCAGTGGTTTGTTTACTTTTATTGTGTGTTTGTATGTTTCACCTGGCTAGCTGGGGGGGGGGTTGATGCTACGTGTTACATGTTTGTTGATTGGGCCCCTCACCCCCATTGTCACACCCTGTGAACACGTAATTCTTAACTGTAGTATCATATTCTAGCTATATATATATATATACACAGATATATATATATATATATATATATATATATATATATATATATGTGTGTGTGTGTGTGTGTGTGAGTATGTATGTCCACACACACACATATGTATGTATGTATATATATATATATATATATATATATATATATGTATTTGCATGCATACATGTATATATATATATATATATATATATATATATATATATATATATATATATATATATATTGCTGTACATATATCTGCAGATGTATATATCTATATGTGGGTATTTATATATATGCCTGTCTATGTATGTATACATTTGTACCGCAGAGAGGGAGTGGTATATCTCCATGTAGTTATGGGTACACACACACACACACACACACACACACACATACACACACATACCTCTACATATTTACATCTACATCTAGTATACCATTCTTTGCCATGTAAAATAGACTGTGCTGCAGTGGGACTCATAGCAGGAGTGTGCGGCAGCTCTGACCAATGAACACTATTGCTTACATCCCTGAGGTGGTCCACATAGACCCACTTCAGCAAACACCTGCACGCCTATACCCATAATAACATACCCATAGTTCCCCCACCCGCACCTCCTTTACAGCACTCATCCTTACTCTGGGTGCAGGTCGGGTCTAAATGCACCACTACACACTGCCCACTCTCCACTTCACGGGACCCATCTCATACGTTGTCTCGCCCCATGGGTCATCAGGCTTTCCCACCCTTGTAGTCCGGGCATGTACACGCCCCGCCTTCATAGGTCATCGCACGGGCTTCCTCCTATAACAAGACATGTTTGGGGTGTCCCACAAGGGACGTGCCTGTCTCTGTTCCAAGATTAGACTTCTCGGGTCCACTGTACCCCCCCCCCCGGTGTATCCTGCCTGTGGTCTGGGGAGCAGTGGATCATTTACATTGTTTGTCGGTTTGTATTTTTCCCCTGTCCGGCTGGGGGGGGTTCATGCTACGTGTTGCATGTTTCTTGCTTGGGTGCCTCACCCCCATTGGCATGGCCTGAAAACATTTGTCATTCTTAAGTGCTGTATCTTATCATACCTATATATCTGTGTATATCTAAACACACATACACACACACACACACACATATATATATATATATATATATATATATATATATATATATATATATATATGTCTATATGTTTGCATACATTGGGTATTCAAACTTCATCTACACCCAGGGTTACATAGGTACTCCTGGCTATGTGCATGGTCCATGGTGTGAACCACACCTAGGATACTTGGTTCGGGACATTATATGGGATGGGTCCCGGGGGGGGGGGCAATGTGTGGTGATGTGGTAGCTACGGGTCGGTAACCAGGGTAGGGTTGGAGACTGCGTATATGCTGTGGGTGGGGGAAGCAGAACTGTGGGTTATGCATGTATGGGTTGGGGGGTGGCCTGGGATGGATGGGCCTGTACTGCTCGGCCCGCCTAGTAGGTCGGGGAGAGGGGTATGTGATGTCAACATGTGACGCATAACAGAGGGCTAATTTAATTCCCTAGTTCAATGACAGACATACAATACTATGAGCTTGGTAGTGTATTGCAGGGTGGATGTGTTTGGCTAGGCAGGGGGTATGCAAATTCATATTTGACGTATGTTGTTTGGAGCCTCTCAGGCCCATTGACGGTGCATGTGGACATATATGTTTCTGTTCATCTACCATTGTTATCTACAAATGTCTGGCCATATATACCTCTGTGGGTATATATATTTGCTTACATATGTCTAACTATGTCAGAATATACGTACAGAGACATATATCTGCATACATATGTCACTTGATGTGTATATATGGACATATAGATGTTGACATATATATGTAGTTGTCAGCATTTGCATGTATATCTGTTCATATATTTGTATTTATATGTGTATATCTCTGGATATTTATATTTATATGTATATATATATATATATATATATATATATATTTATGTGACTACATCTATAGATATGTTGTATCCGTTTAGTTAGTAATATATTTACAGACACATGCCCATCTATCTGTAGGTATACATTCTGTGTACTGTTGCATAATTGGGTTGGGGTTATGTTTCTGACAACATTCAATTTCTGCATATCTGGCATGGCTTAGTGGTAAATCATTGTGTGTAGGGTGTGCATGGTCCTGGGTTCCAGCCTTGTGGAGGCTGTTTGTTTTGTTGCTGGGCAGAACACTGGCCGTTGGATACATTGTGGTTAAGGCACTTTCAAGCGGTTGTTAGCGGGTTTGTGCAGAGGTAAGCACTGCTTACTTCCGGTCACAGTGTCTTACATGTAGTTAGCTTCTCCTTTGCTTAATCTGTGTCGGTGATGCTTCTCCCCACCCACACGCACTTACACATGCTCACTACTGCTTACATATGCTTACTACTGCTTATCTGGGCTTACGCCTGCTTACTGCTGACATATTCATTATGGTACTGACTCTTCACAAGTGCATTTCATGCAGTACTCCAGTTCAGATTTAAATGTTATTTAGTAGGTTATACAGCAATAAAATGTAAATAAATGTCCATATACAGATTTCACTTGGAAAATGGTATATGCTGCAGTGGGACTCGAACTGGGAATGCCTGCTCGTTAGTCGGATGCTCTGACCACTACACTATTGCTGTGCTGTTTCATTTGCATATATCTTCCTTGTTATCCTCTTCAGCCTTTTAAGCTGCTTTAACCGTAACTTAAACGATGGGCACACCCTCGCATCTCTGGTTAGCTGTACTCGGAGTTTTAGAAATAAATACAGGGGTTACTTCTTTTTATTTTTATTTCCTGTTTCTGTTGTACACATGGGGGACTGCTGGTGGGGATATGCAGACAACTATGAGTGGTCTCATTTGTTTAATTACAGTTTCTGCTGTTCTATTTTGCAGGGGCATGTTTATCGCCCCCATGAACTCGTCCACACTCCGTGTAGGATTAGGAGGTCAGGCAGCGCACCTTCATTAATATGCTTGGCGTGCTGCTGTCCTTCTCCTAAATGGCAGCTTCTGTGCAGGACTAGCCTAGTCCTGCACGAAAGATTAGTGAATCCAGGGGAGCACAATCAGGCAAACAGTAAAACAGCACTAGTAGCAAAAAGTCCAGTCTGAAAACTACACTAAATAACCTAGGCAAACAAAAATATAATTTATTTTGATATAGTATTTACTGTATTATTGCAACAATACCTCAAAATTACCAGACATTTAAGAAAAGGATTTAAGTTTGCTTCAGGGTTAGAAGATAAAACCTCCCATCCCATGAGAAAACTTGTTCATAAACTAATATAACCTTTGTTAATTCCTACTCAGTAGACAACATACACAGATACTATATCACACTGAAGTGAAGGGGAAAGAATAACTTAAACAACATCTGTTCTATATAATAATCAAACTTCATCTAAAAATACAGTAAAATCACACTCACCACTTATATATATCAAAAAGTCACTTGTTTCTGAATGCACCGATAACATTTATTGATTTCAAAGTTCTTCAACTCATACTTTTCAAGGTAATCATATAATTTAAACCTGGTTGAAATATGTCAGTTAAACTGAAGTGTCAAAACAATTTTCTGACTTCTAACATATTATATACACCCCCCTCTAAATCCATTTCAGGGTATAACAAGTGAGGTAAACTTATTTTTAATTCACATGGAATATTAGGGATAACTTTGTAGGTTATATAGATATTACCATTTATGGACATTGTAATGCCTTAGCAAAGCACAGTAAAGTTTTCACATTTCAACAAGTTTACTTTCCTAAATAAGTGAAGGTGATGGGAAAAAAGTAATACACGGTGAAAGGGGCAACATTTACGATAAGACTAAGTGAATAAACAAAGCAAAACAAATAATGTCTCAGAAGCAACTGTACTGAGACTAATTTTTGTAAGTGGCGTGTTTGCCTGAAGAGTGGTACAGAAGAAAAGTTTCCATTGTTTGAAGGGACGGAGTTCCAGGAAGGTGGTTATTGAAATTCTAGAGATAACTGCAGTCTTTGGAATAGAAGAAATGCAAGTATGAGTGTGGAGGAATGTGCACTTTGTCCAGGGTTGCTCTATTTTTGAGTATGCCTCCTACTTAAAGGTCAGGGTAAATCAGTCTTGGAGTTAGGGTGCACCACTTCATCTGAGGTGTAGTTCTCCTTTAAAATGCTTAAATGATATAACAGCAGTTTACAGAACTCAGCTTTGCTGTCTTTGCTTATAGTTTATTTTTTTTAAGTATCAGAAAGTTTTGCATATCAAATATGGATTCATGTCAGAATGCCAAGCTTATATTTTTCAAAGGGCCTTTCAGAGCTAGCATGAGTGAAAGAGGCCTTAGAAATGTAGGGGATCCTGTTTACTGGGGGTAGAGGTGAAACTAAAAATTTGGTGGCAAAAGAAGGACAGAGGTTTGTGTAATAAGGAGACAGAATGGAAAGTGGCATAATCTGTAATATGGATGTAATATTTAATCTGTTTTGTTTTGGAGGGGTGCAGTGATTTAGTATGAGGTAAACAAGGTTGATGGGTTTCCAGATTTTATTAAATGTTTTTGTTGGAATTAAATATTGTGTGGATTAGAATGAGAAATTCAAGGAATGGCATATTCAGTTTTTGAAACAACAATAAGTCCAACCAGATGGAAAGGAGTGTACACCAGCAAAATGATGAAAAACTTTATTCGACAAGTAATCACAACACATAAACGCTCTTCAGTAGCAATGCGTTTTCGTCCACAACGAAATAGGACTTCATCAGATGAATTAATTATGCTTAATTAGTAATTATATAGTACAATTAAATTTAATTCAACCAATAGTAAAATTTGCATCCTGGTTCCTCCAATGAAACACTGTGGCTCATACATATTAAAAACATTCATCAAATTTTATACAGTGTATAGCCCATTTTAAAATCAATTGTCTCGTTAAAAACTTTAATAAAATCTCCAAAATACATGAAATATGAATAAATATGCACTGTAATCAAGTTACTTAAATAAATAACAGTTAGAATAAATAAATAATTAAAATAGGTATGATTTCATTCTCTTCATTGTATTTTCATTTTACTTTTCCATTCGTAATGTTAATAGCGCCATCTATTGTTAAAATAATAGTATGTCATCATTTGATTTATATTTTAGCTGCACTTAGTTTTAACACAGGGGACAATGATATATGTTCCTTTAACCCAGGTATTTTGGTGGCTTCTAACATAATTTGCCACCAAAGCTCCTTATATTCCAGGCATTCCTCCCATAAACCTCCCCTCATTTCCCTTTTAACTTGTTCTAAAACAAAAAATAAAAATCTTGAGCTGTCACACACTCTAGTGTGCTTATACAACGCATTAGTCTCCTTGGATTTGGATATTTCATATATATGTTCATAGATTCTTCTCTTCAGCACCCTCTCTGTCTTACCAATATAAAATGAACTGCATTTTACTCATATAGCCATGTATATCACCCCCTTCGTTTCACAATTATAGTGCCCATTACTGTTGATAGTTACATCCCTACTTTCCAAGTGTATCTCTCCTTTATTTAGAATATACTCACATTGCTTACAATGTCCACATTTGTACGTTCCATTCTTACTTTCTCTTAATATTATTGTATTGTTAAAGATATCATTATTACTTATTTTGTTGTTCTCCAGTATCTTTTTTATACTCCATGCATTCTTATATACTATTCTAGGGGTACAATTATTAATATTTTCAATATCTGAAAAAGATATAAATTTATCCCATTCAGTCTGGAATAACCTTTTAACCTTAGAATTAAAGGTATTATACTCTAAGATTAAAGCAGACTCGTAATGTGCATCCACACCATGTGTTTTATTATTTTTATTGTTTTTGGTATCCTTAGTATTACATTTATTGTCTACCAAAACTCCCTTTATAGGTTTAAATTTAGTTGTTCTACTTTGTTCTACCTCCTCTCTAATGTTTTTTACAAACTCAGTTGGATACCCCCTTGCACAAAACATCCCTTCAAGTGTATTGCATTCTATTTGAAAATTCTCATCCTTACTTGTCATGCGACACCCCCTCACAAACTGCCCTTTAACTATATTCTTTTTGCAGTGTGGGGGGTGTGCACTTGCGTAGTGCAGAAAGGAATTACAAAATGTGCTTTTTCTATATACTTTTGTTTCAAAATCATTATTGTTCTTATTTTTATAAACTTCTATATCTAAGTATTGTAACCGGTCTGTGGAGGTAGTGTACGTAAATTTCAAAAAACTTGTCGTGCTCTGAATGTACTCAAAAAATTCAGACAATTTATCTTTACCCCCTATCCAAAAAATAACTATATCATCCAGGTAGTGACAGTATAAAGACCAATATTGGTTAAATGTTGAATTCAAAATATATAAAGTTTCCCAACTAGCTAACACTATATTGGCGTAAGTTGGTGCGCATGCTGCGCCCATTGATACTCCCTGTATCTGTTGATAATATTCTCCATTAAAAAGAATGAAATTATATTTGAGTACCATATCAGCAAGTTCAACAATAGCTACCTTCTCAGAGTGTGTGAGCTTTTTGTCAGCAAATACCATATCTTCAAACATTCCTAACCCTTCATCATGGGGTATGCAAGTAAAAAGATCTATTACATCAATTGTAACAAAAATAAGATTGTCTGACATAAGGTCCGATGTAATGCATCTCAGTAAATCCCATGAATCTTTTAATATATGATTATTTTCATTACATATGTGTTTCGCCTTTAAATCAACATATTTTGCCATGGGAAGCATTTTTGATCCATCTGCCGCAACAATCGGTCTTAAAGGGGGATTGTACACATTCTTATGCACTTTCGGTATCCTGAAAATTATAGGAATTTTTGGTTTGGGTACATGTAAAAATTTGTACATTTTGTTATCAATTGTGCCCTCCACAATCATGTTGTTCAATGCAATATCTATTTTATGATAAGCTAAATTAACTTCATTGAGTGATACACATTTGTATTTAGATTCCTCTCTAAGAATGCAGTTCATTTTCCCTTCATAAATTATATTTTCCATAATAACTACCCCCCCCCTCCCTTATCTGGTTTCATGATTCTAATACCAGTATTCCGCTTCAGTTCATTCAAAGTCTCATATTCTTGTTTTGTAAGGTTGCTTTCCATCAATTTTTGATCAAATACTTTTCTAATTTCTTTTTCAAGCACCATATCAAGGTTCCTGATTTGCGGATGAAAAGGGGGGTTAAAAGTACTATGTCGGGTAAGAGTAGGGTGCTGAAGATCAAAATCAGAATCCATGGGTGGTAATATGGTTTTCAGATTTACCTTCCTTAGGAATAATTTCATATCAATAATAGTTTGTACTAAGTCCCCTTTAGTATAGGGAATAAATTTGAATCCTTTACTAAGCAACTCAAAATGCACTTTAGTAATAGATATACCACTAAAATTGTAAATAGAAAAATTCCTGTATGTATGGGTGGTGCCAGTTTGTAACACTTCATCTGTTAAATCGTAATTAGCATAATTGGCAGTAATGGGGTTGGGTCCAATGGTATTAGTACCTCCCTCTCCCCCTCCCCCCCCCCTCTTCTGAAAATTTTGGTACCTCTGTTTATTCCCATTTGTGTATTGACCTTCCCTGGTTAGGGGTGGAACCTCAGTGTAGTAGTCTGCCCCATATTCATCTTCATTACATGAAACATATCTATTGTAACCAATATCCTGTTTAAAATCAGCTCTATCATTGTGTTCCCATTTCTTAAAGGGTGGTTTTGGGTAACTAGTATTTTGCTGGTATTCCTTAATATCTCTTTTCAATTTATTAATCTTCCTCTGCTCTAGTGACATACATTTGGAATCTATATCATATCTAATATCATGGTATTTGTCCCTTTCCTGTTTAACCTTAAATAGTAAATCTTTTTTGATGTGACCATCATATTCAGTTTTTGAGTTTAGGATAATCTTTGCATTCAGTTTATGGGATTCAGGATTTAGGAAAGTATAACAAGCAGTGTCATCAGCACTAGTTCGGACCAATTCTGATGTTGCTTTGTGCTGTTAGTATTAAGTTAGTGGTTTTGTGTCTTCCAACATCAACATTTAGGCATGGCATTATACCATGCCATACCATGCCATGTGCTAGATGTGTTTCTTACCTCTTTTTTGCTTGTAAAGTGATGGACTATAGGAAGACCTCATACTAAGTTATAAAAAGGGCATTAGCCTTGTGAAGCAATGAAAAAGAGTTCAGTTTCTATCAAAGGCTTCTACTCTGCATCTGTCATGTCTTTTAAAATACTTGTTTGATGCTGTTACATCTGTATTTGTAAAGAATAGCTCCATACAATTTAGTTTGCAGCGTCAAAAATAATTATACTCTTGAACTCCATTTGCATCCATTTTCCCTTGTGCCATCACAGAGCTCTTGGTCTACTTATATTCCTAGATTTTATTACTTTAGTCTATCTTCTGGCCTGTGCTTCATAGTTTGTTTATTGCCATTTGTTTTCTGGGAATGTCAGACTGCAAAGTTTTCAGTGGTGGCTCATAGGGAAAAGCTCCAAAAAACAGAATTATATACAGTAAATAAACATAAAATACTAGGTATTCAGAAGTGGTTACAATATTTTTAAGACTAAGGAGAATCTATACATTGAAGTTATTGAATACATTAATGTGCTTAACTAGGTAGCAGTGTTGGTTGTAAACAATAAAGACACCTTTATTCATTTTATCTGAGTGATGCAATTTGTATCTTGAAATAAAAGAAGTGTTCTACTGAATTTGCAAGTCCATAAAATTATTCATGTGATAGAGAAATTAAAGGAAGATATGATAATGTACATTATATGTTATTAGTTTTCCAACATGCTGATGCATACCCACTTACACTGGTTATTTTTCTATTCCTGTCATTAATGTCATGTTTTACTGACTGGGAGTACTGTAACTTGACTTCCTGCTGTTATAGTAGTGTTGAATTCTTCCTTGTTGTACCCAGGGGAGTGACATGGCATCCAACCTCACAGCACACTCCATTTTCCAGAACTGTGTCGTGCTTTGTAAAAACTCTACCTCAACATCTGTATTTTGCTAACAATGTTTTTTTTTTTTTTTTTTTTTTTAACACTGTATGTTACTTCTTTTCTGTTATAAAGTGCAATGCACAATGCATTGCTGCAGTCAAGACTACCCCTTTCTCCTTGTCACAGCTCCAGCAAGAGAAATACAGTGAGAATATTTCAAAACAGTGTTTAGGAGCCTATTATTACAGAACAGTGCTATATTCTAAAACTGTATTCCATATGACAGAAAATAAAACAGGGAGCCAGAGTTCCAGGCTAGTCAGAAAATACTACAAAGCTTTAGTGCTAAATGTTGATCTGATGTCATCGATCTTCATTCATTCTTGACAAATGGGACTTGGTTCCAGTCCTCAGGACCAGCTCAACCATTATACAGCTTGCGCTAGCCAAAACACTCTCGAGCTATGACTCTACCCATGATGCCCATCTCTCCATTACCCCAGATCTCGTCTTCCACTCTGATAGCAAGACGCATCAGCCAATACTCTCCAGCTAAGTTAAAAATGTATTGCTCTTCTTTAAAAACTTTCTGTTCCAGTGGTCTTCCTGCTCCTTCTCAGATCTATCTCCCCTCTGGAGTTGTTTTTTTTTCTACTAGGACTTCTCCAGATTTTCCTCCTCTGACCTCCTCAGGAGGACTAGAGCCCACCTCTACCCTTAATACCTTTGCGGTGTTATGTTACCATTGCTGGTAACCTTCTCATCTACCTCTTTACCTTTTAAAGTAACACTATAGACTCTACCCACCCCTTCAGTGCCAATGTCTGAACCATTACATGTTCCCAGGACAAGCGTCCTTAGCTGTTGGAGCCCAGACAGTTCTGGACTCTTCCCCGGCTCCTGCTTCAAATGGTTGTCCTTCAGAAAATGGTGTGACCTCAGTTCTGAGGTTGTTTTTCTCAGTTCCGGGCTCCCATCCCTCTTTGGGGGGGGGGGGGGTCTGCCTCCCAAATCATGGAGAGGGCATTAGTCTCTGTGGGCTCTCTGCTGACCCCTTTTGTATCAGAGTGTCATATGTCTGCACCTTCTGGTCCAAAGCTGCCACCATCTTCCACATCAGGACAGCAAGCACCAAAGCTACAAATTACTCTTGTACAGGGCCCCTCTTCTTCAGATATTTCCTCAGAGATTACCACTGAGGAACCACCCTGAAAGAAGATGTGCAAGAGGAAGCACTTAGATTCCTCAAAAGAATCTGTCACAGAAGATATGGACTTTAGTGAGGGGAGGATTCCCCCGGTCACCCCCTGAAGATGTCTCCTTTGGAGACATCCTGGAGATCCTAAAACAGGGAACTGATTGGAAGCCCAAAGGCTGTCCTCTGAGTAATCCGTGTACTTACAAATCTTTGGTGTGCTCCCATCTACTTCCTGGGTGACCCCGTCACTGACTACCTTAATAAATTCATCACTCTGTGGGTGTGGCAGGCCCTAATTCCATAGAGATGATTCCCCGCAGACCAGACAAAATCTTATCAGCACCTGAAGATCACCAATATTTGGCCAAAGGTTTAGTAGTACATGCCATGGTGGCGACAGCCACCAAGAAGGAACTTGCATATGAGAGTCCCACTGTCCATCCACCTAACCAAAAGTCTAGGGCGATGGACAGATTTGGAAAGCAGGTCTATGCTTCATAAACCTTTGCTCTAACACACTTTACTAGATTCTACAGGGGTCTGATTAAGCAGTTATCAGATACCCTCAATGGAGCTGTGTCTGATGAGGTGCGGGATAACGTTGCCTCTCAGTTGGCCACCCTGGAGTCTATATCAAACTTGTCCATGCAGCTCATTGCTCATACAGCTGAGGGCATGACCAGAGCAGCGGGTTCAGATGTTGCCGTAAGGTGTCATACCTGGATGCATTTGTGTGAGTTCACAGAGCCTTTCAAGTCATCCTTCATCAATGCTGCTTTTGACAGATCATCCTTGTTTGGCCTCAAAGTCAAACACACATTAGCCAGGTGTGAAAAAGATGGAAATACCTTTTCTGCTGTGGGCATTCATTTTTCTACTCCTCGGCGATTCTACTGCAGGAATCAGAACAGTGGGAAGATGTGGTTCAAGAAGTCCCAAGGGCCTTTTCAGGACACGTGTGGCAGTAGCTTCCCTTGAGACAGAGGGGGGAACTCTAATGGAAGATGCCCACCCTGTGGCAGAGGTGACCAATTAAATCAGGGCTCCAGAGACTACTTCTTTGAACAACCCTACCAATGCTCCTGAAATGAGACCCAATTGCCTACCTTTGGAAGCATTTGGGAGAAGACTTTCACTGCAACAGACAGCCTGGTGACTAATAACTTCCAATACATGGGTGCAGAGAATCATTACCAGAAGTTATCATATTCCCTTTATTCTTTTTTCAAACATAAAGAAGAATCCTTGATGTACCACATAATCAGAGGAACCAAGCAGCCTCAGAGAATCAAAAGCTGCTAGAAAAAAGGATCACCCAAGAAGTCCCACCAGACCAGATATGATCAGCATTATACTCAAGGTTCTTTTTAGTGCCAAAAAAGACAGTGGACTAGAGACCAATATTGGATTTCAGCCTTCTGAATAATAATAAAGAAGTGTTTTATCTGCTATACCATCGTGGAGTTCCTCATTCCTGTTTTCTCTACTTGAATTTTTGCATTTGGAGGTGAGGACCTTGGAGGTTTTATTGCTGGGATTGTGTTACGTATATTTGGCTTTTATTTTATCCCTGGCTAACCACACGCGATGGAAGCAAGCATAATAGAGTTGGACTATGTTCCTAATAAATCGAAACGACAATGGAATAGCTTATTGGAATCTAAAGAGAATCCGCTGTTGAACATCAGTATGGAACATATGGCTACTACATCTAACTTAGATAAAGGTAATGTTGATAGAATGAAGAATTTCAACATTATGTTTCGTGAACTTGAGAATACGTTATATAAGCTTTATAGACTAACTTGGCAGAGGCGTCATTTGGAAGCATGTCTTCACTTTAAGTTGATCCCTAGAGGCATGAGAGTACTAGTCATGCCTTCCTATGGCGAAACTTATCCCGAGCTATTACGGAAATGGCAACAATTGAATCTCGACTTGGGTTTCAGTTATATAAAGCTCTTGATTGAGCACTTTTTACCTATTGAGAAGGAGCTCCAACTACAAGCTGAATCCTTGAGCAAAGACATTTCCACTACTTTTAAGGAGGAAAGTTTCCAGCAAAGGTTGGACAGTATGTTCACTCAAGTGCTCACTTATGGTGATAAGCTACAGCAATTGATAACACGTAAATTGCATAGGGATCATAATGACTTTGCAAATAATAATGTATTTTCTTGGCCTAAATATAATGAAAATAGGAACAAAGAACATGCTGTTCCTTCTATAGACATGAGTTCCAGTCAAGGACTCTCCCTTAACCAGAGCTATGCCTCAACAGTATTGAATGTAAGTTCCACCTTAAGTGAAACAGCTGCTACATCGACGTTACCTTCGGCGTCCCCTTCCTTGATCCATATTCATAATAACATTATCAGAGACACTCCTCCTTGTAATCAGCAAGCGCTGGTTCAGAAAGATGAAAATTTGCGAGGAGCTAAACCAAAAGTTAAACATGGCAACATTGAAGGTTTTTTACCTCTTCCGCTGAAATTTCGGCGGAACTTTCAAAGCAGGTCAAGAAGCAGAGGTCGCACCAAAAGGAAGTTTTCAGGGGAAGAAATGGTCTCGCAAAACAGAAATCGGAGAAAGGAACAACAGACTTAGTGTTTAATCTATCTAAACGGACTCTTACAGAAACGGACTATACCCTATTGAATAAGGGTTTATCCTTTATTCCTGCCCAGGTTAGTAACATAAGTGAACTCCTTACTGACCTGCGGCTGTTTGTACGTAAAATTAATCTAAAATGTATGTTTAACAACAAAACACAGCATAATGTTTGTAATCAAGATTGCATTGAGAAGTTTAGAAAGAAAAGCGTTTTTACACCCACATTAACACCCGTTACTGAATGCTTTATTAAAGCCTGTGAAGGTGATTTCTATAGTTATTTTAATAACACCAGGAAAACTAATTTATATGCTAATTTGTCTCACGCTGAATGGGAATCTCTTTATGCTTTACAGCAAGATGAAGGAATTTCTGTTAGACCTGCAGATAAAGGGGGTGGGGTGGTAATCCTAGATAATACTGCCTATAATACTTCTATGCTCACTATGCTGAATGAAACAGACACTTATAAAGAGATCTGTGACAGTGATCTTACAAAAATTATTTTTTCTGTACACCAAGAACTTTATGACTTCCTGATATGCAGGCAGGTAGATCAAGAATTGTATAATTATTTGTTAATAGAACAACCCAAGATTCCCTACATAAAAGGATTACCTAAGATACATAAAGGGGTAATCCCACCACCTTTAAGACCTATAGTAGTGGGGGAAGGGTGGGTCACTGAGACAATGTCTGTTTTCATTGAGAAAAAATTTAGACCTATTATTAATGAGATAGGCTCAATTCTGAAAGATACCTATGAGCTGTTAGAGGTCTTGGATAATCTTGAAGATGGTATTTCTGGAGAAACTATTCTCATTACTATGGATATGAAGAACCTATTCACATCTATTCCCAATGGTTATGGTTCTGAAGCGATTAGAAGTATTTTACTTAAATATGATTGTTATAACAATAATGAGAAAATCCTGTTGAATGCCATCTTGGACCTTATATTAAACAACAATGTTTTCAGATATGACAAGAAGCTATATTTGCAACAATGGGGGGTGGCCATGGGCACCCCCTGTGCAAATAGCTATGCAAACCTTGTCGTATATTACTGGGAATGCATGCATTTGTTTAAACATACTTATTTCAAGAAGGTACTTACATATAAAAGATTCGTAGATGACATACTTATTTTATGGAATGGAACCATACATGAGTTCCTGACTATGGTAGATGACTTAGAAAAGACGACTTCGTTTTTTAGATTTACATTTGAACATTCATTACATAACATAGACTTTTTAGATATAACCATTACCAAGAATGAACATGGAAAATTGGATCATACCATCTACAGGAAATCGTGTTGGAAGAACAACTTATTAGAATTCACTAGCATGCACCCCAGACATATATTCCAGAACATTGTTAAAGGTCAAATTTTGAGGGTCAACAAATTGTGTAACAAACAAGAAGATAGAGATAAACAGATAGACAAGTTGAATAATATGTTCATAGAGAGAAACTACAATGAACACTTAATACAACAGGCCAAAGCATCAGTAATGGGTACCCCCACCCCCTCTGAATCTAACAAGACATATTGCGAAACCCACGTTTTTTCTAAGATATCAAAAGAAGCTATACCTTTTTTGACTAGATATACTAGTGACAATAGTAATATCACAAGCATTATTCGTAAAAATTGGGGTATATTGCTAACTAATAACGAGATAAAGAATATGGTGGGAATAAAACCCAGGTTTCTATATACAAATAGCAAGAACCTCAAGAGGTTATTATGCATAGAGAAATCAGGATGTCAGATGAGTAGAGCTGACACTATGTTACAGAGAAATTTAGTAGAGGAATCATGTCACAGGCAGAAAACAGGAACTTTTCCATGTAATCGATGCAATATGTGTGCATACATTTCAAAAGAAATAGGGTTTACACATCCTGAATTAAATATTAGTTTTGAACCTAGGTTTAGAGCTACTTGCATCAGCTCTAACTTGATCTATTTAGCTAATTGTTTGAACTGCGATGCATTCTACATTGGGATGACCACGAGGCCCCTAAAGGAGCGCATCTATAATCATATTCATGACATTAAAAAGAAAGATCCAAAGAGCGCCTTAAGTAAACACATCTTGAATAATTCAGAACATAGTTTTAACTTTAGGACATTGCAGTTGATACATCCCAATGGCAGGGAAGGTGACACTTTCAATGATCTTGAAAATGTAGAGCTACAATGGATCTTAAAATTTAAAGCGCACCATACTCCAGGCCTTAATCAGTATGTGAGTCTTAGATCAGTCCTTAAGAAAAGAAGTCTGAAATAATAGCTTGTTTTTCTCTTCAATCATTATTGGGGTTTTGTAAAATGTTAGAGATTATATCTGAATGGAATTCTATATTTAGCTTAACCAAAAGGTTACTTGTTCTAGGAACCCCTTTCAGTTGGATTCACTATTGTAGTGATAATCCAATTTTTGCTACAATGTTTTACCATTCTCTGTATATAAGACACTGATTATATGACAAGATATGAACTCTTATCAATATTTATTTATTATATTTAAGCATTTTTATGTATTAGGTATTTGTTGTGTTGTACACATAATCTTTATTTACATATTTATATGGTTATTATAGGTGTCTAAATTAGACAGGATATTTGAATTTTTCTTGTTTGCACCGTACAATAGGGTGGCTTTAATATCAGAAAAATCTTTCTGTCTTCAAAATTTTAGATATTGAACAATGGATTATTTTAATATAATTAATTAGGAAACCCGATATTGATCCAGTATTTACTTCTTTTTATTTAAATAAGAAATGTTAAATAAATACAACAATTTATAACCTATGGTACATCCATAAGGTTTTTACATTTATGAGAATTCTATAGGTTAAAAAGCTTGACATGATTATTTCATTCATATATTCTAATATAACAAAATAATATATATATTGTGACACATGTCTCTGTAAATACAATAGATCTTTATTATTAGTATTATTTTCATTTACTTTTTATTTTTTGCATAGTTATACATATACACATACATATTTCTTTGGATGGGTATATATAGTAAATAAATGAATGAATAATATAAATAGTTCATATTTATATTTCTATACATGGTATCTTAATGGGTTGAAAGTTAGTATTTACAAACTCATAATTTATATGTTTAGCCATGTTTAATAATATGCTTTTATTAAATAATTTAACATCAAATAAATACAGAGTATTTGGATCCACTGGCAGATTGCTTTTATAGAATTTAACACTTCTTTTAAGGGTTATATGTATTGAGGCCTATAGCGAATGTGTTTATACTGAATGTTGCTCAATACATTTTGAATGCGTTTTTGTTTTACATATAAACACAATATATGAACGGATGTGAGCGATATGATGTTTCTTTATGAAGAGAATCAAAGGATTCTCACATTGTTTTTATTTACCTAATAGTTTTTAACAAGAAATTTTTTAACTTGACTTCATGTTTACATATATATTTTAGCTTGAGCATATAATGCCATTTAGATTTTTTAGATGCTTTTCCTAATATGGATTAAATATGGATTGATTATCTATTATACTTAAGCTGCTTATGTTCTGGATTTTCTTAGTCAAACTATGAATATAACTAATATTTAGGTATTTATGATTTGCTATGTTTCTATTTAAAGGTTATATTTGAAATATATATATATACATGAAAAACGTTTCATAATGCAGCCGCTACTTTTGTAGTAACAGGAAGTGCATTTTCTGGCTTCTGGTAAATGATAAGAGCTGCTTTGAATGTTTAATTACACATCTTACCTAGCCAATTAGGTTATTTAATTATTGAATAATTGGCTAGAAGCACACTATATAAGAACTATCAAGTCCTACTTAATTTAGATCTGAAGAAGCGTACATTGTGTACGAGAAAGCGCTCATCGTTCCTGTTCTTTTTGTTATAATAAAGAAGTGTTTTATCTGCTATACCATCGTGGAGTTCCTCATTCCTGTTTTCTCTACTTGAATTTTTGCATTTGGAGGTGAGGACCTTGGAGGTTTTATTGCTGGGATTGTGTTACGTATATTTAGCCTTCTGAATAAGTTCGTTCAGCAAACAACATTCCAGATGGTCACCATTCAGCCTATACTTCCTTTTTAAAGGAAAATGATTGTATGTGCTCTATAGATCTTCAAGACACGTATTACTACATAAAAATGGACAAATGCTCCAGCAGGTTTCTCCGCTTTTGGCTAGGAGCCAGTTCAGAGTACTGCCCTTTGGTCTCACCACAGCCTCCAGGGTATTCACCAAGTGCATGGCAACAGTCACGGCTCACTTGAGACTACACTGATTCCAGGTGTATCTTTACTTAGACGACTGGTTCCTCACCACCCCCACCAAGCATCTTCTCCTTCAAGCCACACATTTCATCCGAGATCTTTTCAACTTTTTGGGCATCATGGTCAACAGAGAAAAATCCCACCTGATTCCAACGCAAGACCTAGAGTTTATAGGAGCTTGCCTCAATACAATCTCTTGTGTAGCTTCTCTCCCTCTTCACAAACTGCAAAAGATAAGGTTTCAAATACAGTTCCTCATATCCAAAACAAAGTCCTCGCTCTTCTTGTCCTCCTGTGGCAGCAACCATTACCTTAGTACCTCTGGAAAAATTTCACAAGAGGCTACTTCAGTGGCTCTTAGCTGCACAATGGTCCATCCTAACACATCCAGTGACTTATCCCATTTTAATAACAAGTCACTGCAAGAAGGATCTATCCTGCTGGATGCAGTCAGAGGAAATTCTTCTGGGCCATCCCTTTATTCCCTCTCAACCCAAGGCCATAGTGACCACAGACACCTCCCAGATCAGGTTGGGGGGTATTATCTTGGAAGAACAGTCCAAGGCACTTGGTCTCCAGAAGAGGCCAATTTGCACATCAATGTTCTGGAATTGAGGGCAGTGCTGTTAGCATTACAAGCCTTTCAGTCTGCCCTGCCTCCCTCCAGGGACAGTTGCAGTTCAATCTGACAACATATCAGTGGTTTGGTACATCAACACACAGGGTGGAACAAGATCTTACCCCATGTGCCAGAAAGCTCTCAGGATATGGCAATGGGCCATATCTTCCAATCACTTTCTAGTTGCAACGCATGACTTGAGGAGCTCCAAAATGATAGCAGACAAACTGAGCAGATGCATCTTCCTGTTTCATGAGTGGTCTTTCAATCCCAAGGTACTGATAAAAATTTTTCGTCAATGTGGCCAGCCTTGCTGTGATGTCTTTGCTTCCCCAATGGACAACAAATGCAGCATCTATTTTGCCCTAATCTCCTCTCTGGGGGAGTCCCCAAGAAATGGTCTCCTTCTCTATTGGTCCTCAGGACTTTTCTACTCCTTTCCCCTTTTTCTTCTCATTCCCCTGTTCTTGAAGAAAGCCCAAAGGTTGGGAAGCAAAGTGATCCTCATTGCACGCTTTTGGCCAAAAGACTGCTTACTCTTTCTTTGGCCTCACCTGATTCACCATCCATGGATACTGGATCCAGTTCTTTACCTGCTGTCTCACCCACAGAAACTGATGCATCCCAACCTTCACAGTCTCAAGCTGACAGCTTGGTTCCTCAAATTCCATTAGTTGCCAGACAGAGTAATATACCTTCCTCAGTCCAAAAGTTTCTTCTGTCTTCTCATAAACCATCCACCAGGAATCTCTATGTTAGCAAATGGAAGAGATTTTCAATTTGGGCCCATACAAATAATCTGGACCCTTTCTGGCACCTGTTAACAAAGTTTTAGAATTCTTAGCTTCCCTTTTTGATCAAGGAGCTTCTGCTTCCACCACTGAAGTTCAATTAGCAGCCATTTCTAATTTCCACAATGGCTACAATGATCATTCTTTAATTTCCCATTGTTTATTTAGAGTTTTTCTTAAAGGTGCACTGAATATAAAGCCCTCATTCAAGGATCCTATAGCTCCATGGGATCTGACCCTTGTTTTACAGTCTCTGGTACTCTGAACCCTTTGAACCAGCAGTGACTTGCCATCTCAAATTTCTGTTGTGGAAAACTCTTTTTCTAGTGGCCATTACTTCTGCCAGGAGAGTTTCTGAAATTCAAGCATTATGTGTGAAACCCCCTTATCTGATTTTTCATAAGGGCATAGTTTTGTTGAGAACCAATCCTTCCTTTCTTCCTAGGGTTCCTAAGGTGGTATCAGAACCTAATATTAATCCAACTGTTGATTTGCCCATTTTCTTCCCCAATTTCTCCATTAAAGGTGAATATTGCTTCACAGACAATTGCATTTCTACATTGGGGCCAAAGAGTCTAGAAAGTCGGACCAGTTACTTCTTCCCTTTTCAGGTCTAACTTTGGAAAACCTGTCTCAAAAGGTACCTTATCAAGATGGCTAAGAGACTGTGCTATCTTCATTTATAATCATAAGAACCACAAGTTATCTAAACCTGTAAAAGCGCATTCCACTATACCCAATAACCATGTCAGCTGCTTTCCACTCCAGGGCATCTGTGGATGAGATATGTGCAGCCGTAAGATGGGCTACTCCACATACCTTTATTACTCATTACAAATTGGATATGGTCTGTAGGGGAGAGCATCCTTTGACTCTAAGGTTCTCAGGAATATCCTTCCATAAGGACACCCAGGACCTAAAATAGCTGGGGACTCTGTCCCGATCATCAAGAATGAATGAAGGTTGACAACATCAGATAAAGAAGTTATGTACTTACCATAACATTCCATCTGTGTTGTTGATCTTCATTCATTTTTGACATCCCACTCTCCTTCCCTCTCCTACAGATTGCCTGGGGGATTGGACAATTCTTCTGAGAACCTATAGGTTTCACCTTTGACATGGCTTCTCCTACAGATTGCCTGGAGGATTGGACAATTCTTCTGGGAACCTATAGGTTTCACCTTGGACATGGCTTCTACCTTGTATACCTGTTCTTCTAACATACTACTTGGCTCCAAACTCGATCTGAGGTAATGGAGAAAGGAGCATTGTGGGTAGAGTCTTAGCTTGAAAGTTTTTTGGCTGGCATGAGCTGTATAATGGCTGAGCTGGTTGCGAGGATCGGAACCAAGTCCTATTCATCAAGAATGAATGAAGATCGACAACACAGATGGAACGTTATGGTAAGTACATCACTTCTTTTTTTCTACATTTTTAAAGTTCTGTATAGTACTACCTCTGGACCCTCTCCCTCCCAAATTAAGCATCTCAAAATAGGACCCAGTGCCTAGCTACAAATGTGCCCCTTTTTTAAATTCAACAAGACAGAGTTAAATACTGGTCTTAGTAACATTTTAATATATTGTGTCTTAATCTTAAACACAGCTGTAGCACCATGTTGCACATTTCTCCATTGTCAGCCGAATAAATCTGAAATTATTCTCACAAGTAGCTCAGCCATCACTTATTTGTGTAGGGATCTTAGCACTGCTTGCAGTTTATTTAGAATTATGATCCACAACCAGGTAGTGGACTTTCACAGAGTGCATTTCATTCTAAGACAACTTTTTTCATTAGAACACCTATAAAAATAAGAAATATTATACATTATAGATATCACTTAATGATAAAGATAACACAAAGGTGCAAGTTTTTCTTGAGTTGTTCTGTTCAGGATAAGTGTGATCATGTAATTCTGGCAAATGGCTAAAAAAGCGAAAACTTCAAAGAAAAAACACAAACTCCAAAAAGTAAATAAAAAGGCTCCGTCAAACGAGGGTCCAAGCACAGAGTTTAATACAATAAAAGTGAAACGCTTTTCATCTACCAAAACAAATGGGTAGACTTCATCAGACAAGACATATTACATAGACAAAAGCTTTAAATACTTTTTGAATGGTACTTATTAATTAATACTTAATACTTTTTGGTACTTACTTTCCTCACTTGCTTAGAGAAAAACAGCTCTTGTTCTCACTTTCCTCACTTTTCTAGAGGAAAATAGTTTTTTTATTCAGGCATGTCCAAGGGTCAGCTCCCAGTGTTCTCTTCTGTCTATCTGATGAATCTGGGCATCTTGGGGCAATGTAGAGATTGCCTCATGTACACAGACAACCCTCTCCTTCTACCACTCAACACTACAACCTGTGAGAGATGCACTTATCTAGCCAAACTGGAGGTAAAGTTCTCTCCAATCAAGACTGAACTTGACAGTCAAGAGGAGAAGGTAAACACTTGCACCACACCACATTCATCACATAGTCTCACTAAATCTAAACCACCAAAATCCACACATAGAAACACAAAAACATTTGCGGGGGCTCTCAATAATAATCTGCTCAAGCAAAAGAAATCTCCAAAGCAGAAATGCAAGCAACCTCCACCTCCCAACACAACCCAAATGACACATAGCCCACAGACTCAGTGTGCCACTCAACCACAGCCAATAAGGCAAAACAATGTACCCAACACACTAGTCATAGGCGACTCTATAGTCAGGCACACTGATGTCCCACTCACCAGGCTAAACAAGGAGAAGGTTACTGTCAGCTGCCTGTTGGGTGCCAGGATCCGCCACATAACCCACGCACTCAGGTCACTCCACAACAAGTACAAATATGACTCTGTCATTGTCCATGTTGGTGTGAATGACCTGAGACGTACCTCCCTGGACTACATGAAAAGAGACATGGAAGAGCTCTCCGATCTTGTAGCCCAGGCTGGTATGACCCTAGCCCCGAGTAGCATTCTGCCATCACCCAGAATGATGCCGCAGTACAAGGACAAAATGATTGACTTCAACAATTGGCTAAGCTTCTGGTGCCATTCTAAAGGGATCCAGTATCTGTCTGCCTGAGAGACATGGACGACAAACCACAATGCTTTGCCAGAGATGGCCTGCACCTGTCACCCCTGGGATTTCAGATACTAGCTAAGGTTCTTGCCGCCACTATAGTACCTTTTTTAGGCAAGGTTCAAATGACAAATTCACCACAGTAACAGGAACAGGCAAGCAAAAACTGTGGGTGATGCTACTCAATGCTAGATGTCTAAATCTCAAAATGCACTCATTCGAGGCTCTCCTTAAAATGGAGAACATCGATATCTGTGCAGTGACTGAGGCTTGGTTCAAGGCTCCAGAGAGCACCCCCGCACTACCAGGCTATAACTCATACCACACTTTTCGGCCATGTAACCTGGACCGGAACACCAAAGGCAGAGGTGTGTCCATATTCATTAAGGATATCCACACCTCCAGGCTAGTTGCTCAGCATAATGCAGCTGAGGTTATCCAAGTGCAACTAACTCTGGGCAAAACTGCAATCCAAATTGAAGCTTGCTACAGATCACCCACCATGCCCCAGGATTCCCACTCCTCTTTTCTTGATGTACTGGAAAATATTAGGGTTCAACCAAACACCCTAATAATGGGCGATTTCAACTACCCAACCATTAACTGGGAAAACTACTCATGTACCAACTCCTTCGCTCAATGCTTTCTGGAATTCATAAACTCCAATGCCCTGGATCAACTTATCCACACCCCCACCAGGGGCAACAATATCCTGGATCTAGACATTACCAATATGAGTGACAGGTGTTCCACACCTGAAGTCAATGCCTCATTGGTCCGCTCCGACCATAAGCTAATTACCCTAGATATCCACATCCTGCCTCCACCCCCCATTAAGGAAACCATGGTAAAAAATTTCTCCAAGGCCAACTTCATGCTTCTTAAGACAGAAGTGGTGAACTTCATAACACCCATGCAAATGGACAATACAGTTACGACTACTGAATCCTACACAATTGCACTTTATAAGCACTTACATGAGTGCATGGATCGTGCTATCCCAAACAGAACCAAGACACTATCCTCCAAAAAAAGGAAGCCAATCTGGTGGTCCCCTGCCATAAACAAACTGTACAACAGAAGGAAGAAACTCTTGCAAAAGAGAGTAAAATGCCACAGGTGGAGGAGCTCCCTGGTCAGCCTCAGTAAGAAACTGCGATCCCTGATAAAATCCTCCAAAGCTAGTTACAAAAATAAAATTGCCACTGATTCTAAAGACAACCACAAAGCATTCTATAGCTATGTCAAGAATCTCAATGGCAACACTCAGATCTGCTTTGAGTTACAAGCAAAATGGCACTAAATATACAGACCCAACTGATATTGCCAAAATCCTGGCAGATAGATTCAGTGCTAACGTTACCCTCTTCTCACCCCCTAAAGAGCCCATCTCTGTACCGGAAGAATGCAAAGTTCCTGTAATCACGGCTGCACAGGTAAAAACCACACTCTCCAAAGCCAAGAACACAGCATCCATGGGACCAGACAACATCCCAGGCTGCGTTCTACATGAACTACAGAACAAACTGGCACCCCACCTAAGTACCATGTTCAATCATAGCCTCACCTCAGACTTTGTGCTTGCTGAATGGCACACAGCAACGGTTATCCCACTCCACAAGGGGGGAGCCACCAAGCACCCTAGGAACTACCGCCCCATTAGCCTGATGAGCCTGGTCTGCAAGGCCATGGAACATATCATAATGAACTTATAAACAAAGATATTGATAATCTCCAAACTCTGAATCCCAGCCAGTTCGGGATTGTAAAAGGCAGATCATGTATTCTAAACCTGATAGACTTTTTTGAAGCAGTCACCAAAGCCATAGACAAGGGTAAGGTGGTTCACACAGCCTATCTAGATCTTGCCAAGGCTTTTGACACCATTCCCCACTCTGGAATTATAGATAAACTCACTAAACTAGGTATAAATCCCTATGTCACAAGATGGGTTGCTAACTGGCTCACTGACAGAACCCACACTGTGAAAGTAGCAGACTCCAAATCCGACTTCAGACCAGTGACAAGTGGAGTACCACAGGGTTCAGTCCTGGGTCCTCTCCTGTTTGGTATCTACTTCTCTGAAGTACAGGCTAACACAGAAGGTCTTTGGCTAACAAAGTTCACAGATGACTGCAAACCAGGTGCCATAATCAAAACTCCTAACGATGTGGACATACTACAAAAGGGCCTCACTGAGACAGATGCCTGGTGTCAAAGCCATGGCCTCAAGCTCAATGCCAAAAAGTGCATTGTCATCCCCTTTGGTAAAAACTCTGTACCCACGAACTACAACATAGGTGGTAGTATACTTAACACTGAAAGTGTGATAAGAGACCTTGGGACACAGGTGGACAGTAGTCTCTCCTTTGATAATCACATTGCCACAGTAGTCAGGAAATCCTTCTACGTGGCACACACCTCATCACAAAAGGTTTCTCATCCAGAAAAAAATAGGTCATTGTTCCCCTCTACTCATCACTCATTAGACCCATTATAGAGTACACTGCCCCTTTTGGTATGTACCTCACAAGACATCTACAACAACTGGAAAGGCCGCAGAAATACCGCACAAAGAAGATTACCAGCCTCAAACAGATGCCCTAAAACCCAGCTTTACTCCGTCACATATCACCTACTCAGAGGTGATCTCTGCCTAACATACAAAGCTATGTCAAACCCAGAGCTGTTGGACATGCTCCACTTAAAGAAATCCCAACCCCTCCGAGCTACACGCTTTAGGGACCTAAACCTTGTCACCACATTAAACAGAACATGCCGGAGGGATAGATTCCTGTCCCAGAAACTTCCCATACTCTGGAATAAACTACCTATCTATATCAAACAAAGCTCCTCATTAGCACTCTTCAAGAAAAATCTTGATGATTGGATGGCAATTAGGAAATTCACCCCGGGGATCACCTCTGTGGCTCTGCTCAACAGTGGCACAAGAAAATAATTTTCTTAAGTGGCAAAAGCCAGGGTACCTTTTTGGTTGGGCTTGTATAGGCCCCAGGGCCGATAGCCTAGTACCTACCTATGAACCTATGAACCTAATAGTGAAACAACACACATAATTCACCAACCAAAGCCTGTTAAAAATGCCACCAAAACCCTCTGAACATCATCATCATCATCATCCCCTTTTTCCCATTTACATGGGGTTGGGGAATCGTATTAACTGTCGCCACCTCTCTCGATTCAGTGCCACTCTCCTGCCTACTTCAACACTCATGCCTGACTGTCGCAGATCTTCTTTCACACAATCCATCCACCTCTTTGCTGGACGCCCTCGCTTCCTCTTACCTTTTTCCTGTCTGCCCCAAATCTTCCTCACCAGATTGTCTTCTGCTTTTCTACACATGTGCCCATACCATCATAATCTGTTTTCTTTGATCTTTTTCTGCAATTGGAGCTACTTTGGCTTCTGCTCTTATGTCCTCATTTCTTCGCCTGTCCCGCAGTGTGCATCCTACCACCTTTCTCAGGCACTTAATTTCCATCACCTCTAGCTTCTTCAACTGTTCTGCCTTTACTGCCCAGGCTTCTGTACCATACAGTAGTACTGGTCGCACCACTGTCTTGTACACCTTACCTTTCAGCTTCTTTGGCATTCTTCTGTCATATACTACACCTGATACTCTATGCCAGTTGGCTGTAGCCCCTCTAATTCTAGCTTTGACCTCTTCATTCAGACTACCCTTCTCCTCAACCACCCCTCTCAGATACTTGAAGCTGTTTACCTGTTCCACTATCTTCCCATCTATCTCTATTCTCAGCTTCTTCTGATTTCCGCAATCTGCTGCCATTACCACTGTCTTATCTGTGCTTAGTTTCATCCCATGTGCCTTCAGATTTGCATTCCATTCTCCTATCCTTTGCTGAAGTTCTAGATCAGAGTCTGCCTGTACTGCCACATCGTCTGCATACAGCAGCTTTGTTGCTCTGACCCCTCCAACATATTTGCTGATGTAGTCCCATTACCAGTATAAACATCAGTGGGCTTAGAGCTGAACCCTGGTGTACACCCACTCCGAACCCCTCAGTGAGGCCAAACACTGTTCGTACTTTAGTCACTGGGTCCTTGTACATAGCCTGTACTAATTCTACCAATGTTTCTGGGACTTCAAACCACTGCAGTACTGCCCAGATCAGCATTCTTGGGACCTTGTCATATGCTTTCTCCAAGTCTAGGAAAGCCCAGTTTGACTCTCTCCTCTTCTCTAGTTTCTTCTCAAGTATCTGTCTCAATGCAAACATTGGGTCAATTGTGCTGCATCCTGATCTGAATCCAAACTGTTCATCTCCCATCTTACATTCTACAATTCTGCGTATCCGTTTATCAATCACCCTCTCCAGAACTTTCATGCAATGTGGTAGGAGTTTGATGCCTCTGTACTGTCCACAGTTGTGGATGTCCCCTTTGTTCTTGTACACTGGCACGAGTATGCTTATTCTCCAGTCATCTGGAATACGCCTTTCTCCCCACACTGCAATTAGTACCCACAGGAGCCATTTCTCCCCTACCTCACCCAGCATCTTTATCATATCTGCTGTGACCTCATCTGAGCCTGCAGCTTTCCCTGACTTCATTTTCCTTAGTGTTGCTCTTACTTCTTCTAAGCTGGGCTCCTCTTCTACTCTCATTGTAGGCTGTTTCTGGGGTAGTACCGCTTCTGTTGGGTTTTCTTCATTCAGAAGCTGCTGGAAATACTCTTTCCATCTGCCTTTGATGTCCTGTGGGCTGGTAAGCAGGTTGTTGCTGGAATCCCTTATGAAGGGTGTCTGACTATCTTCTTTATCTTTCTGTCTTTGCCCTGCAACCTGGTATAGTTTCTTTGTGCCGCTTACTGAGTCACTTTCCAGAAGCTGATAGAGTGCCTCTGATGCCCTATTCTTTGCTATTGCAACTTCTTTCTTAGTTTCTTTGTTAGCCAACCAGTAGTCCTTCCTAGCTTGGTCAGTCTTTTCAATCTCCCACTTCTTCCTGCACTCCTTTCTTTTGATTACTTCCTGCACTTCTGCATTCCACCACCAGCTTTCCTTATGTACCTTATTTCCATACCTGGCTCAGCCACATATCTTTTCTGTAGTCCTAACACATGCTGTTTTTAGGCGCTGCCACTCTTTTTCAACTCCACCTATTTCCTCCTCTTCTTGGGGTGCTAGAGCCCTGAGTAATTCCTTGAACTGCTGTACTTTCTCTCCAGTCAACTTCCAGGTCTTCAGCCTGGTCTCTGTTGACCTTAGAGCCTTCTCTGACCACTGCTTGCAGCTGATTGTGGCATACTGGTTTATGCTGTGAACAGAATGTTTCACTGGGGATGACTTTGCAATCATGGATTCTACCCCAGTGCCTTTTCCTTACTAGGAGGAAGTCTACCTGAGTTGCATGTTGGCTACTCTTGTATGTGATCTTGTGACTGTCTCTCTTTCTGAACCATGTGTTGGCTACTATCAAGCCATTTGCCAGACAGAAGTCTAGAATGGCTTCTCCTTCTTTATTCCTATTGCTCCACCCATATGGACCCAGGCAGTCCTCATATCCTGTTCTGTCTGTCCCAATATGTGCATTTAAGTCACCCATTATCAACACCAATTCATGTTGTCCTGCTTTATCTAGTAGGTCCTGCAACTGCTGTCTGAATGCACTCTTTTCCTCACTATCACAACCCTGCTGTGGGGCATAGGCTGAGATTATGAATACTGTCCTATAATTACACTGGAGTCTGATTACCATGAGTCTTTCATTAATTCTGATGATATCCCTCACTGACTTCTGAAGCCTCTGTCTCACCACAATTCCTACACCTGAGTAGTAGAGTCTGGATCCCAAGCCAAGTGGCTTTGTTGCACTGCCAGCCTCCCCTTCCGTATCATCATGTCATCCACTTCTAAGCTGCGTCCTGACAGTGAACCTACATTAAGCGTAGCAATTCTCAGTTCATGTTTGGCAGGTTGGTAGGTTTTATGTCCAGCTTTCACTCAACAAAGCTATCCCAGGTAACCCAGGCTGGGCAACTAGACACCGGCCAACCAGTAGCCTATTGACCCAGGGCTGCTGGACTTTTATGGCAGGCACACACTGGCCAATAGGGGCACATATACCCCTCCCACCGTTAGCATCGGTCCCTGGCGTGGGTCAGAGAGTAGGCCGGGTCATCAACCCACTTATCACCGGTAACTACCCATGCCCATTTTTTTGGCGACAGTCAACATGACCGAATCACCTAGAGCCATATTTTACACCGTTGAGTGGCTAGCCCTGCCACTGCGTGCAGTTTGTGATCCGTGTTCTCCTATCTTGAGGATACTGTGCACCACAATAGATGCCCAAAGCGGTTGGTCTTTTTACAACTCTTCCCCCCTTTGGGCACCATGTAGAGACTGTGCTGCTGCCCACAGCTCCATTCATTGGTGAGTTTGAGATGGAAACACTCAGCATGTTTTTTGAACATGGGAGAAACCCCACGGAGACACAGAGTGAACATGCAAACTCCAAACAGGCATTAGTCGGAGGTCAAGATCGATCCTTGCACCTTGTGCATTGGAGGCGAAGACCTTAACCACTAAGCCATCTGGTCTCCCTCTGAACCTCCCACAATAAAAATAACCCTTTGTTACACTTCAACTAAAACAATATATAAAAAACTCCCTATAAGCAAAAATAACTAGTAAATACAGCATATTTACACATAAAGTTGGAATAAATCTTACACTAACCCTAATATCTTTAACACAAAAGGTTTTTTAATTTTAAAACACGTCAGAGATACAATCTCATTCAAACCTGGGGCATTGTAAGAATTTATTTGTGAAACAGCAAGATGTAGCCGATGCCAATAAGGAGATGAAAGCAAACCCAAAATTGTTGAATATTCTTGTAATACTGGAACAACCCAACGAAAAGCCACCACACGTTCTGTCAGCAAACACTTCTTTATTGACCTAGGTTTCGTCCTTACGAACTTCTTCAGAATACATACTACTGTTTCAACTCAACATATTTATACTATATCACATGTTGGATAATTGCTTAATTAACATCCTTAATTTGCATCAATAAATTCTTAAAAAAGAAATGACTCTATCAAAAACATTTCATATCATTAAAAACATTGCCAATTTTAACCTATATACATATTACTTCTAATAAAATTGTATGCATGTGTATACTATTTTAAAAACTGCTAATTAAATATACATTTAATCGACTATATTGATTCGTAAAATAAATATACTATACTTTTACATTATACATTTATTAAATCTTTTGTTTTATGTAACACATGAAATATATACATGGTATAATACTATATGAATAATATATGTATATTTTTTACTCATCTAACTATATCATGTATATTTAATATTTAATATATGTATGAATTTTTAACAGTATACTAAGGGTGTATTAATATAAAATGGTGATATAATTTAAGTGTTACCATAAATACTACCAATTTGAACCAAACATATTTTAATAGTAATGTAGGCAAGTATAATTTTGTTTACCATTATAAATGTTATGTAATACAAATATTATATTATATATTCTATGTAAACAATTTTGTATGCAATCCAATTCATTGTAAACCACACTTTCAAATCTGTCATCAAATATAGCTAAATGATGTATCTTTGTTCAATTTATATGTATATGTATATATATATTGACAAACTTATAATAATGATAAAAACTGCAATGAATGTATGTATGTATAAATGTATTCTTATGATGTTATAATTAATGCCTTATCTATTTACCATATACTCTATTCAGTTTCAATAATGGCATGATAGTCATGTATTCATTTATTCCTGGTGGAATACATGAATTCAGATTTATCTGCCATTTTAATTCCTCCATATCCAAATGGTACGTAGTTATCTTTCCTTGTGGGTCATGTTTAATTTGATTGACTACCATAAATTTAAATTTGTGGTCGTTATTTTCAATAATATGTCTTGCTAAGGCATTACTACTCTTATGATGCTGTATATCCAATAAATGCTCTTTAATCCGCTCTCTAAACTTCCGTTTTGTTTTCCCAACATAAAAGGCTTTACACAGTTGACATAAAGCTATATATACTACATTTGTTGTTAAACAATTATAATGTCCATGTATCCTAATATTACAGCCATTGATCATTATTTCTGTACCTGAATCATATATGTAACTACATGTACTACATGTTCCACATTTAAAATTTCCTTTACTTCTGTTGTTGTATTTTTCAATTTTTCCTTTATTTTCTAATATATTTTTAAGAGATGGACTCTTTTTGTATACAAATTTTAGTGGACCATGAAAAAATTGTCTCCCAATTTTATCATTTACAAAGAAGTCCCAATTTTTCTTTATTATGTTCTCTATTTCTTTAAAGCAGTCATTATAAGTAATAATATACAATGGTACATTATTATAATAATCTTTCTCTAATATTCTTTTATTGCCCAACATTAATTTATTCAGTGAGCCAGTTTTTAATATTGCAGTATAAGTTCCATTTTGTCTTTTGTTTTTTACTTCATTGTATATTTTAACACAGAATTGTTCTGGATATCCTCTATTCATAAATAGTTGCATTATATAATTTAATTCTTCTATAAAGTCCTGCTCTTCACTTAACATTCTGGCTGCCCTGACCATCTGCCCTTTAATGATGGCTTTTTTCTGATGGTCAGGGTGCCAGCTATCAAAATGCAAGTATGCATTAGAAAAAGTGGGCTTTCTGTGTATCTGTGTTTTTAAGATATTCATTTCTTTGTTATATATTATATCCACATCTAAATAATTAATTTTTTCATCATGGACATTATGTGTAAATCTTAGAAATTTTACTGTAGTATTAATATATTCCAAAAAGGTATTTAACATATCTTTATCTTGGTCCCATATGATAAATATATCATCCAAATATCTAGTATACATTACAAGATGTTTACAAAAATCTGTTTGGAACAAATAATTGTGCTCCCAATAACTCATTATTAAGTTTGCATACATGGGGGCACATGGTGCCCCCATGGCTACCCCATTTACTTGTTGGTAATAACTTCCTTCAAAATATATATAATTATTGTTTAGGACAATTTCCATCATATTTATTAAAGTGTTAATTTGCTCTTGTTCATATAAATGTGTCTCAAACAATTGTTCTTCTAGCCATATAAGGCCAATATCATGAGGAATTGTTGTAAATAGGTTTACAACATCTATTGTTACGAACGTATATTCATTTTTCATGACTATTTTATTTAGTTTACTCAAAAAATCCCATGAATCTGTAGTTATGTAACTGAAACATTTCATGCTTTCCTTAAAAAAATGATCCAAATAATGACTTATATAGCATGTTATGCTTCTATTCCCATCTACAATAGGTCGAAATTCCAAATTATTGAGGCCTTTATGTATTTTTGGTATTCCGAAGATACCACTGATTACTGGATATTCATTCTGTAAAAACTTATGTTCATTTTCAGTGATATCCCCTTGGTATAACATGTCATCCAACATCCCTTCTATTCTTCTAAAGGCTATGTTTACTTGATTTTTACTTATTTCTACATATGTGTCACTCAGTAACATGTTGGTCATATAAGTACTGTAATCATTGTAATCTAGTATGACTATACCATTACCCTTATCTGGCCTCATAATTCTTAATTGTGAGTCATTATTGATGTCTTTAAGTAATGTTTCTTCTGTTTTAGTCATGTTGAAATGTTTATTATGCTTGTATTTTTTATAAAATGTTCTTACATCATATTCACTTCTCTTTTCAAAGTTCGCTATTTCATCGTTCATGGGTGGATTGAATAAACTAGGTTTTGTAAACATCTTGTCTTGTCTATTTTGATGATCAATTTTGTTGTTAAAGTATACCTTTAAATTAAGTTTCCGTGAAAATAACTTTAAATCAAGTATAGATTCTACTATGTTGCCTTTTCTGCAGGGAACATAATTAAACCCCTTAGAGAATAAATCAGCATATTCCACTGTGATATTCTTTGAAGAATAATTATACACTTTGAAGTCTTGTTTTGTATTCATTATTATATTTGGATTACTTAAAAAAACATAATCGTTAGCATCAGACACTATATCTATATTAGAATACATTTCTATACTTGTATCTTGTGATTGCATACAATTGTCATTATAATCCATGTAATGGTCTGGATTACAATCTATATAAAAATTAACTTCATTACTATAATCTTCTACATTTTCAAATATTAACTTATCAACACTTGCACTACCCCCATTATTTGTTCCATTATTAAACTCATATTCATTATACTGGTATATGCTTAATTCTAATAACACATTGTCATTCATATTGTCATCACCATCTTGCTTCCCTTCTGATGTTAATTTGTTACTGTTATACATTTCACATACATTAATATTATCGTTTGTTACGTTCACTACAAGGTTTGATTTACTAGAAGAAGTCGTCGGTGTGTTACAAATTTCTACATGCTCAATAAACATTGTAAGAATTTAACCTCAACTGCCAAATCAACTCACACTTTTCCAGTAACAATTGGTGAGGACCTCCTTTTAAATCCAAAGTTACTTGATCAATCACTCTAAACAAGAAACTATGAGAAGGATTCTCACTACAATGCCTTGCCAGTGCATTGACAGTGTTTCACCTCCTGATGTTATAAGTGTGCTCAAAGATCTTTTCCATGAGCCTCCTGTCTGTCTTCCCCACGTAAAACGCAGGGCAAACCTGGCAGGAAGCCAGATAAACCATTGATTTGGAGTCACAATTAAACCTACCCCTAATTTTAAATTCATTACCACCAATACTGAAATTGGCACCTGTTGAAATATATATGTTGGAGTATACTGAACAGGAATTGGAATCTTGTGCTCATAGAGAAGGAATTGGTGGAAAAGTTAGGTAATCACCAGACCCTAACTTTTATGATAGGGAGGAATTTAAAGAATATTATAGAAACTAGACACATAATAGATGAGACCTACAAATGTGAATTGTGTAAGTATTGTAAATTGATTTCATCAATTGTTGCTGGGGAAGCATGAGTTGATTTGGCAGTTGAGGTTAAATTCTTACAGTGCCCCAGGTTTGAATGAGATTGTATCTCTGACGTGTTTTAAAATTAAGAAACCTTTTGCGTTAAAGGTATTAGGGTTAATGTAAGATTTAATCCATCTTTATGCATAAATATGTTGTATTTACTAGTTATTTTTGTTTATAGGGAGATTTTATATATTGTTTTAGTTGAGGTGCAACAAAGGGTTATTTTTATTGTGGGATGTTCAGAGTGTCTTGGCGGCATTTATAACAGGCTTTGGTTGTTTTACCATTCAAAAAGTATTTAAAGCTTTTGTCTAGGTAATGTGTCTTGTCTGATGAAGTCTACCCATTTGTTTTGGTAGACGAAAAACGCTTCACCTTTATTGTATTAAACTCTGTTCTTGGACCCTCATTTTGATGGATCCTGTTTGTTTACTAAATGGCTGAAAAAGAACCAGAATGTATCAAGACCACTCACATAATTTTTGTAGGAAATAAGCAATAATCCTTATTCTGTTGCCATTCAATGGAATTAGTCTTAATCTGTTTATGTGAGTTTTAAGCGATTTCCATCAGAAAGAGGGGCCACATAAAAATGCATAAGCACTTATCATGTCACTCTGCATCCTGAATTATAAAGCATTCTATATTCCATTTCTTCATTCTCTGATGCTGCAAAGCACTGTTCAGCAAACTCACTCTCACACTTGTATGCCTACTGTGACATGGTAAAATACAGAGAGCAGAGTATTTCCACATAGGATTGCTTTTGTATTATGTTGACTACTGAAGTCAGTAGTTTGAGAATCAAAGTACTAGGGTTGGCAGTAAATGGAAAGATTTCAGTGTTTGCAGTAACATTGGATTTTCTCTTCAGTCTAGTGTAGAAGACATTTAAGATATGATATGTTACTTTTGGTGTGCATTTTCCTAACCTGCTTTTTAACTTTTGTTTGAAAACAACAGAAGCAACAATCCTGAGCTTTGATGGCAGTATGTTCATGAAGATCATGTTACCTACAGTAATGCACACAGAAGCAGAAGATGTTTCTTTGCGCTTCATGACACAGCGTGCCTATGAGCTACTTATGGCTACGACATCCAAAGAATCTGCAGACACACTTCGCCTGGAGCTAGAGAGCGGGCGTGTAAAGATCACTGTCAACCTAGGTAATGCTTCATGAATTACATTTAGAGGACTTGACCAAAGTAATAATGCTAATTTGTTCACCCTTGTAATGAAACTGCTGGCTTTCTGTTTCTTAACTTTCTTTTCTTTTAATTTCTAGAGTGTTGAGTATCACATAGGCATGGTAATGTGCGCAGCACAGATTAGCAGAAAAGTCTGACTTTGCTTTGTACTTTAAGAGGAGTGATTAGGAGATCTTAGAGATAAATCAATCTGTAAAGTATTTTCACTTGCAATTTCCATGTGCAGTTACTGAAGGTCCTTTCCTGCTCTAACAACAGTGTATGAAGCAGGTGATGGTGACCTGACTACCCACATAAAACAGACATTTCTGCTCAGCTCTGGTTGGGTTCTAAGTTAGAAGTGAAAAACTGACCTGCCATGTTTGTCAGTTTGTTGTTTCACGTCACCACTCCACATATCTAACTGTGAGGAACTCTTTGCAGTTGTGCCTGGCTGTATACCATACACAGTGGGGACTGTGACTCAGGTGACAAGGCTTTGATCTGGACCACTGGCACTGGAAGAGACAGCCAGGGAATGAGAAGAATCAAGGGGTGTGACTTGCTCACCTTTCATGGGAGAGGGTCGCAGGCAGTAATTGAGCACATAGGTAGTGCATTTTTCATTGTGTAGACTGGAGATTCCACCTCCCATGCTTCAGGGTTTGAGATGGGGCTACTTACTGGTAACATTCTTTGCAGAAATGAGGGATGATCACCGGTCAGTCCATCGCATGGCCCCTTCCACTGATTAGCCCTATGCACATGAATTAGGGCCATAAGAAAGGTAAAAATCCTCAAATCTCCCGATGGCTATCTAAATACTAGTCCCTCTCCCAGTTGACCCTCACCCTGGTCGATGAGGAATAAATGCACAAGTTGGCCCAGAAGATGATAGCTGATGATCAACAGACAGCAGGGGCTAAAAGAACAAAACATGGTTTGCATTTGTGATATCTCATTAAAGTTAAAAAAAAATTGAATGAAGTATAAGAATTTTAACCTTTACATAGACTTTAACCTTTATAAGAATGAACTAATTTGTAGTTTCTACTGTGTAGGTCATATTTTTCTTAGAAGACTATTATATTTCTTCATTTGCGACAAATGTAATGTTACATATCAAAATGTAGAATGGGAGAAATGTATAACTATATACGAAGAGTTTTCTTAATTTACCTTTTTAATGGGTGGTAAAGGGATCGGAATAAAGAAATGGGAAAGACTGTCTGAATGTACCTTTTTAATCTTCTTATATATGTATGCATGTACTGTGTTACTTTCTTAGGCTAAAAAACTTTTTATTTGCTTTCAAAGTTTAAGAAACAGGAAGTCAACACAGCCAGTTCCATCTTTTGGAAATTTGTTATTTTCATTTTTTTTTTCTGAAGCTTTATATTTATTTGTTCTCATTACTATAATGCATGCATGTTAATTGTGTGCCTCTTTCTATATCACTTGTTACTAAACTGCATCAGCCTGTGTCCCCTTTTGCTGGACATTCTAGAAGATGCAAGATTACAAATTTTATGTTGAAAACATTTTTTTTTATTTTCCAAAGCAATGCAGATTGATTAATGAAAAGCTCAGTAGCATGTGTTCAAATATGGCTTTTGAGACCAACTTTCCTTCAAGTCTATACTAAATTTATTAAAAAAACAAAAAACTTAATAACACAATTGAATTGACCTGTCTCCACTCATGGAATCATATTGTTCTGAGCTACTTTACTTGACAGTGAAGTAAAATTCTAGCTTACTAATATGCAGTATATGCTGCTGTGAAAATCTTCTTATGTGGTATGGTTGCATTATGTGCAGCAGAAAAGGGTAGAATTATGGTGGCAACTCTACACAATGAATTGGAAAATGAAATTAACTGCTTAAATAATGTCATAGAATTTGGATCCCAAACTTCTCTTTAACTGAATTATCCTAGTAGGGTTGTATAGTGTAATATTCAGAGCAAGGTGTTATGAACTGGGTGATCACAAACTAAAACCAATGGCTCCCTTAACAAAGATTTTTACTACTGGTGTACACCAGGTTGTACCACACTGAATAAATGTTTTCATCATATCCTCAGACAAACATTTCTTGTTGTTAAAAATGTATCTTTCAGTTTTCTAAACCACTTGTAGATCAGACTCAGCAACAGTCTGCAGCACATCCTGTCAGAATTTCAGGCATTGCTAGATAATCTTAGAGATATAATCCCTTCAGCACCCTATATCTGCCCTAGGAACTCCTCTCCATTGACTGTGACTGAGACACCTCCTGTAGGTGCTACACAGTGCTGTTTGTTTTAAACATAAAATGGTATGGAAAGCCATTTATTGAAGGGAAAAACAGAAGGAGCTGGGTGTCCCTCTTCCTTAGCCTGTGTCTTTATAGCAAAGTTTTGAGTACATTAGTAATGACTAAATGTCCTTAGTTTGTCACGTGAGAGCTGCTGTATGATTTCATTTACCCCAACAGTGTAGCATTGTATGCTTTACTCCAGAGCACTTACAGGCTACATGCAATGCTACAAGGATACACTACCATGTTAGCATGTATAAGGCCACACAAATTTCATTTCTTAAAATGTAACATGCTTCACCTTATTTGATTAAACAAAAAAATCCAGTAAGAAATGTTTAGTCAGGGATCACTGTTTTTGTTTTTGAAGGACACTTCATAGCATTCCTCTCTTAAATGTTCAGTAAGAATCTACTGATGTCTCCTTATGAGAAATATATAATGTTTAAGTGAGATTATTTTATCCAACGTAAGAACCATGAGCCATAAAATACAGATATACACATGGTTTGTCGTAGCAGGAAAATTCTTTGCAGAATAAGGATAACTACCTCATAATATAAGATGCGTGATACTTGCAACTCTCTAAAGTACTCTACGGATTTTAACTATATTTTACTGATAATGAAGACTATATTCTGAATTGTCCTAATAAAATATTTCATATCACAAATATCATCTTATTCTTGTAAAGGCTTCAGTCCTTCTATCCAGGCTATATATGGCAGTAGGCTTTCTTAAAATAAATAGAAACAGAGCTGTAGAAAGTAAAATGTATTTATATTCTACCTTATTCATCACCTGATTATTTTTAAGAGATATTAGAACTTTTTAAATTGAACATTCAAGCCTTTCATTGCTTTGGCTGTTGTACCAGTAAACTGCCCCTCTTACAAATGTCATGATCTACTTTCATTCATATGCTTGGAGTCACATTTTAGCAAAAATGACCAGTAGGCATTGTAAGACTGTCAGTGAAACAGTATGGGGAAAGCTGGATATCTCAAACAGGATTAGAGTTTGTATTACAAATGCTGGGCCTCATTTTCATACTGTAATACAGTTGTTAAAGGCCTAGATATGTGCATTAAAAACACATAAAATATAAAGTAAAACCATGAATTAATAGAATAATATAAAACAGTGCACATCAAAAAAGACATCACATGAATGTTTACTTAGTATAAAAGCTGAACAGCAACATTTATACTATGGTAAATCAAAACCTGAAAAGGGAAAAAAAAACACAAAATAAATGCTTTAATAAATTGCAAACAAACAAATGCATTATGATACCACTTTTATGAAAAACAAATGAGCAGGCAGACACTGCATTTTATATACTTCACAAATGCCTCCAGGTTGTATAACCAAGAATATAAGAACTTTTTTCCAGACTGTATCCCCCAAAGGGCACTTAACTCAAGTAATATGAGCTTTCAGGAGCTGACAAGTCAAGCAGTTTGTAGTCCTCATCTTCAAATGAGGTCATAACTCTGGTGACCCCACCTCCTCCCACACACAGACACACACACATGCACACACGCACATACGCACACACATACCTTGCACTCGACAAAGAGAACTGAGCTTTGTAGGTTGTTCTTTTTATAGTTGCTGTCCAAATTATTTAGGGCGGCATACAAACATGTGCTACCTGTGTTATAAATTGAGATTTTTTTTGCTATAAATGAGGTACTTCGATGTAAGTGTGCAATGTCATTATTATATTTAAGATTCTGTGAAATACAACAAACTTGCATCTAGTATACGTATGTATGACCTGGAAAGCATCTGAGTAGACGTTACTTCAGTTTTTGAAATTGCAAACCGAGCCAGTTGTGCTCTGTAATTGTAGGATGACATTATTCAAGACCATGTAGTTTCCATTTAGGGAACACTTGACCTAAACTAAACAATCCTGCCTATTTGAAAATCCCAGAACTGATTTATTTATTTTCTAACAATGTAGAAAGTAGTCTTATAGAAATTAGAAAGAAGTATTCATTTTGTTATACATTAAATATGGCTATAAAAATGTTAAGTTCAACAGGGCTTGCAGACTACCCATAGACATGCACTGGATGGTAAGAAATAATTTTACGTCTAGCTTACTTAGAAGCACTATTTAAAATAACCACATTGTTTTAGAAAATTCACATTGCAGAGGTTCCACTATATTTAATTATTTCTCCCATAAAATCTCTGCACGTAATGCAACAGTATTTACCCCTACAGACTCTCTCTAGATTCTCAGAGGTATGTTTTTTAAATGTACTACTACTAAGCCTATATTACTGTGTAATTAATATGGAAGTTGTTGCAGATTATATATGGCAGATGAATGATTTGTTTTGATGTGATGTCACCTTTTCTTGACTTTTGTTTCTTTTCTGTTAAATTATTCCATGTTTCAAAGGATGGAACTGTTTTAACCCTTCAAAGTCTTTAGTCTACAGCTAAGAGCTAACAGCTTTGGAACCAGTAATCCATAGCCTTGCATCCCACACCCATTGTATCTGAGTCATATATCACTTTCTAATCTGAGCTCTGATCATGTCCTATATATAAACCTTTCTAACTCCATCATCTGACATTTATAATGAATCATGCCTTAGCACACTATCTTCATCCCACATGCCTTCATTGAATGCTCTGTCTTGCTTGTTAGTTTTTACCTTTGTCTGTATTTGTGAGTTAATTTCCATCTAATGCAGCAAACTATGACATACTTTCACTTGTTAAATAGTGTTATTGTATTTGATCAAATCAGTATGGGTACTACTGAAACGGCACCTTTAATTCATGGCTAAAATATATCAAATGCTGACTTGAAATTTGTGTTCAGATACGAAGAAAATATGCCCTGACAGTGACCATATGATTTCCTCTGGGCTTGAACCTTTTTTCAGTAGCTCTTTGATTTAAAGTATTGCAGTTTGACAGAGCTTTCATTTCACCCTGTTCATGAGCTTCTCTTGAATTTGGTCCAAAGCTGTTTGCATCCACTTTTCTGTGGTGGTTGACAACACATGACATCCACAGACACATGATCGGTCCAGCTACTCAAACTTCATAAAAAAAGTCCTTAAGAGTCAGACGTACATGGCAATCTTGTCATTTAAAAGTGATTGACCAGCCTTTCAGTTCTGCAGAATTTCTTTTCATTTTCTGCTCATTGTGAAACTGAACTGTAATAGCAAACTGAATGTGGTGAAGATTTCAAGACATTTCAGGTGTTAAAAAGTCAAATGCTTCTTAGATCAAGATGTTAGAAAATCTAGTTCTTTATATATCCCATTAGTGTATTGCTTTCTGCAATACTTTATTAGGCCGTGAATAGTGACCCTTTTATTTCCCATTTAAGAGATCATCTGTTTAGAACTGCTTCTGCTAGCATCTGCAAAATAACTTATTTATTTTACACGTTCTTACATTTTAAAGATTTTTATGTTCTTTTGTTCACACTGCTTAAAATATTTTTTTTCTTTTTTCTATTTCAGGCCAGTATTCTGTACATTACCTTACAGTGTCAAGTTGTGTAACAAAGTGTGAGTCTGCTTACTCTTGGAAGCTGAACTTCCGTGGGTTGACTTGCTGTCCGGCGAGGGAAGGGTCACAGCCTGTTCCACTTAAGATCAGCATTTGGACAGTGGCTTGGGATTTGCATAGCTGATTTAGGAGTGAGGAGAATGATGAGATATATTACTGTCTCTCTCACAGTGGGGCGAGTCAGGGGGGGGAAAGCTGAGTGGTGCCACCAGTGCTTACAGATGAAGGCTTCCTTTGGTAGAGGGATGTGAGCAAACAGTGCCAGTAAGTGGAGATGTTTGCCCGAACATGCATGCCTATCTGCATTTTGTGTCTTATTTCAGCAATGTGTCATCCTGAAGTTAGCAACATAAGTAAACTAGACTATCATCTACTATACTGTAGCCTGTAATCTTCTTAGAGCCATTTTGGAAGCATAGGTGATCTAATGAGCTTAAGGAATTGCAAGCGAAAGAAGGACAGCAAACAGTAGGATCAAAACAGGGAGATGCAAAAATGGGAAAAACAAAAAGTGAGAAAATTAAAAATTTATGTATACAGGATAGCAAATCTTGTACATGCTGTAGTGTATGTACTCCACATGAAAAGGGGGAAGAAGATGTTTAACATGTTAAAGCAAACCAATCGTTTTGCAGCTGCTTTTCTCTAAAGTCTGCCCTACTCCTCCAATGTCTGCTGTTCCTAAAATATCCATTTTTGCTAAGTAGTGAAAATGTGTTTTAGTAGATCAATTTTTATTTGAAACCATCTTGGCCCACTGTGGGAATATGTTGGAAATGTTTTTGGAATGTTAACCATTTCTTTATCTGGAAAGTCAGTGGGATAGCATTGGGACAGTATCAGTATTTATAGTAATCTCATAATGGTTGCCTAAAAATCGTACTCCAGTCATGTATGGTGCCAGATCCCTGATGTCTTGATTACATAATCATGATTTCTCACAGCATGTGGTGCTGTTAGTTCAACAACCACTTTTGTTTTCACATTTCTACTTCTTTCTGATATGTAGCATATGCTGTCCACATAGACCGAACATTATTCATTCTTTGTTGGCTCTCACTCCAGGTCTTGTCCTTTCTAGCTACTGGTTTCAGTGATTCAGGATTTTTTTTCCTCTACATCTTTCTGGTATCTTCACATTACAGCAATGTGTATCAGCATCTTCCCTTATAATATTAGTTGTGTTCCTGGGACTGTGAGGCCCCATTTGCTGAATAACCTGGTCCAAATGCATAAACAGATAGTTGCATACATCTTTCTTGTCTAGTGGTGACCTCTACAATTTTTGTCTCAAAAGTAGCTCATGAGGGGCATGGTCACTATTTTGAGTAGTATGGTTACAGCACCTGTTTTTTTTAAACCCTTAAAGACAACTCACAGCCCAAGTATAAATGAAAACAGAAATGAATGTTTAATTTTGCTTTTCAGAAACAATTGAGCAGTAAAGGAATATAATGCATATTTGACACTGAAAGTGAAAATTTCTTAAGGATTTCTAAGGAAGTTTGAGAAGCTGGTAATGCAGTGAGTGCTACTAGGCTCAGAGTGTTAGGGTTTCACTCAGACATGGTGGTGTCACGCTATATGAGTGGTGATCTCTACCTCATGAGTCATAATGTGCATTCTAAGACTTTTAAAGTTAACTAATATTGTTTCTGTCCTACTATGTGTCTGTTGTTTACAAGGTGGCTATTTTACAAAGTGAAAATGCATTTCTAAGAAAAGAAGTGGCTAGTATTATGTATGCCTGAATGAAAAAAAAGTATATGCTGCTGTGATATTAAAACACTTTAAGGTGCAAAATATGTTTGACATCTTAGATGTAGTTGCCATGATTACTTACTGCAAGATACAAACTTATGAAAGTGAGTGAAAAAATGTGGTAAGTACGATGTCCTTCCTTAGCACTGTTGCAGTATTAATTACTCTTGGGATATCCTGCTGAGAATAGCCTAACATCTGGCCAGTATACCAAAGCCTTTACACATTTCAGATACTGCATGTCAGACATATGTCCTATGTGCAAAGCATATATACTTATGTGACTAAAGCTGCTTAATCCTCAGAAGTTCTTTGTTACCAGTCTGAACACTACCTCTGAATTCGCTCTGTATGCCATTCATCATCATGGTTCATCTACGGAGCTTCCTAAAGATAAGTACCCTATTGGGGTTACTTCATTTCTTTTTTTTTTTCATTGTAGTTTGTATTCATGTCATCCAGGATGGGAAAATGTGAGTGTGAGATTCACATTCTCCAAAAAGATAGACACAAGAAGTGCCTTTTTGTTTGGTTGCTACACACTACCACACTCAGTGTGTCATTTGTCAGGCTTTTGTCTCTAAGACACTCTACAGCCATCTGTTGTCTCTTTCCATTTATTTGAAAAAACAACATCTGAAGCTGTTGACTCAGGGTATAGGGGCCAAATCCACACCCCAAAGTTCAGCTACCATTTAAGAAAAAGATAAAAAAGCAAGTAGTGAACCTGCTGCTGTCCAGTCTCCACCAAATGTCTCCCTTATGTTGGATGAAGAACCTTAGGACCAGTTGGTGCTGATTCCAGTCCCCTCTGCAGCAATGCAGCTGGAGGCTAACAGAGAGCTGCCTACTTGCACGTCCTCTGAGACTGTCCATATGTTTGGTACAGATGTAGAGGGGGAACCATGGCTGATTAAAATTTGGGGAATCCCCTTATGCCCTTCAGATAAAATTAGTGAAGAAGTTCCTTGTACCTTCATCGAATCTAGGCAGTGGTCTGACTCTCCTAGATTTGTTAAGGCAGATGTAGTACAACTCTTTTGAGTGTGTACCTTTAACTCCCAGTGGGTGTGGCCTGAGCCTTTAAAACATGAAGTTATCACCTTGCAGTTCTAACATACACTCATTGACAGAGGTCAAATATCAATACAGTTATGTTTGCCATCATGTATGTTTCAAGATAAATTATTCTGATACCTTGTATGTAGCATGCTTTTTTTAATTAGTAATGCAAGTATGAACAAGCAGTATTTGATGCCTAGAGGCACAGTAGGAGGTAACTGCAGAAACACCTGGAGGCACACTCAGCTATCTTCTTTTTCTTTCGGCTGTTCCCATTAGGGGTCGCCACAGCGGGTCATCTGTTTCCATTGTTACTGTCCTCTGCATCTTGCTCTGTCACACCAACCACTTGCATGCCCTCTCTCACCCCATCCATAAACCTTATCTTAGGCCTTCCTCTTTTCCTGTTACCTGGCAGCTCCATCCTTAGCATCCTTTTCCCAATATACCCAGCATCCCTCCTCAGCACATGTCCAGACCAACGCAATCTTGCCTCTCTGGCTTTGTCTCCAAACCGTCCAACCTGAGATGACCCTCTAATATACTCATTCCTAATCCTGTCCATCCTTGTCACACCCAGTGCAAATCTTAACATCTTTTAACTCTGCCATGTCCAGCTCTGACTCCTACCATCTCCAACCCATATAACATAGCTGGTCTCACTACTCTCTTGTTGATTTTCCCTTTCACTCTGACTGGTACCCATATGTCACAAATCACTCCTGACACTCTTGTCCACCCACTCCACCCACCCTGTACCATCTTCTTCACCACTCTTCCACACTCACCATTACTCTGAACTGTTGATCCCAAGTACTTAAACTCATCCACCTTTGTCAGCTCTACCCCCTGTATCCTCACCATTCCTCTAGCCTCCCTCTCATTTACACACATATATTCTGTCTTAGTCCTGCTGACTTTCATTCCTCTCCTCTCTAAAGCATATCTCCACCTCTCCAGGGTCTCCTCCACCTGTTCCCTACTCTCACTACAAATCACAATATCATCTGCAAACATCATAGTCCACGGGGCCTCCTGTCTGATCTCATCTGTCAACCTGTCCATCACCACTGCAAATAAAGGGCTCAGAGATGATCCTTGATGTAATCCCACCTTCACCTTAAATGCATCAGTCACTCCCACCGCAGACCTCACCACTGTCACACTACCCTCGTACATAACCTGTACCACTCTTACATACTTCTTTGCCACTCCAGACTTCCTCATACAATACCACAACTCCTCTCTAGGCACCCTGTCATATGCTTTCTCTAAGTCCACAAAGACACAATGCAACTCCTTCTGACCTTTTCCATTCTTCTCCATCAACACTCTCAAAGTAAATGTTGCATCTGTAGTGCTCTTTCCCGGGATGAAGGCATACTGCTGATCGCTAATCATCACCTCCCTTCTTAACCTAGCTTCCACTACTCTTTCCCATAACTTCATGCTGTGAATGAACAATTTTATCCCTCTGTAGTTACTTCATCTCTGCACATCACCCTTATTCTTAAAAATCGGTACTAAAACACTTTTTCTCTACTCCTCAGCTATAATGAGTTAAAAAGAAACAGAAAACCAAACATGTGACTACTGTGGCTAAGTATCCTCATGAAGAGTGGCAGGACTTTTTTCAGGGGCTGTTTAATTCTTGTATGGTTCTGAAAACCCCACAAGGGGTGTCTGTCCCTGCTTCTGCTCTTTGGTCTTGCTCCTCATCTAATAGACTTAAGGATTCTGATTCTTCTGATGAAGAGTTGGATTCTGATGAAGAATCCGTAGCATATTCATCCCAGATATACTTTCCCTTGTCCCTGGAGTGTGATAAAGAAGAATCTTTGCTCCCACGTTTCCTTTTGAGGAATTATCTTCTGAGGACAAAGTGGTCCACATAATGGAATATGTTTAAGGGAACTGTTCCCAGGTATTAGAGTTTTAAAAAAGATAATCACGAAATCTTTCAAATGGACTCACCCAGATCTCCTGCAGTCCCTCTTGTCTTAGCTGCCCTTTTAGAAGCATTTGCAGCAGCTTCTCAGGTTCTTGACTCTCTTGTTCCTATTTTTTAGAACTGATAAAAAATCAAAAAATGGGAACAGTCCACCAATAAATGAAACACAGACAGGATATCTGCTTCCCTGTGATGGATTCAAAGCAACCACGACAGCAAAAAGCTAGTTAATACTTCTTCTTTATTTAGTTGAGCGCTTTCATCTAGACAAATGTAGATTTCATCAGAACAAAGAACTGCCCTTAGGCACACCATTAAATACTATACTCATTAACATAATTACTTAATCACAGCATTCATTCCATTTAAAGTGCTAGTGCTTCCAATCATATCAAATTCCATATATTAATACATATATTGAAATATAATTTAAAAATAATTTAAAAACTGTTGCTCCTTCAAAACCCACTACCTTCATAAATCATTAATTTTAAAAGCCATAAAAACATTCTATGATGTAACTTTCTCTCCTATGAAAACACTAGAATATGTAGTTATAAAATTGTATAACTAATGCATGAGAGATGCCCTTGATAAGCATGTCTTGCATAAATAAAAACACTTAGAATTTACATATAGTGTTGTAGGTAATATATCCTATGCCCCCTCTCATATCAGTGGAAAAAATTAAAATTATTAGAACATTCTATGATGAAATCTAGTGATAGTGGAAATATTGGAAAAAATGGAAATGGCGAACCCCTTCCCATACCCACTTGTCACAGTTCCTATCATCACTTATCTTAAGAATGGGATTGAAAGAATGGGGAATGAAAAAAAGTCAACCTCTTATTACATATTGTTGACTAGAATCGATTTCACAGAGATGCTGTGATTAATTAAGTAATTATGTTAATGAGTATAGTATTTAATGGTGTGCCTAAGGGCAGTTCTTTGTTCTGATGAAATCTACATTTGTCTAGATGAAAGCGCTCAACTAAATAAAGAAGAAGTATTAACTAGCTTTTTGCTGTCGTGGTTGCTTTGAATCCATCACAGGGAAGCAGATATCCTGTCTATTTTTTAGAAGCCAGACAGATTTTATAAAGTTCCTGAGGATCATAATAAATACTTGTATAAAGTCCTTCATCTGATCCTGCTTTTTCCATGTCCACAGATAAGCCATCCAAACTGCTTTTATCTTGCAAGCTTTTACCTTCTGACAAGGACAGCCTTGCTATGAAGAGGTATGCAAAAAAAGTGTATACTTCTGCTACTTTGGCATTTAGGGCCATTAGTAATCAGACCCATATGATTAGATATGTTCTGGCTCTTTTCTCCCAGTTTGGGGGGGGGGGGGGTGACTGATATGCCTGATTCAGAAAATAAAATTCTGCTCTTTTTCTTCTGAGTTCTGCCTTTCAGGTAGCTTGCTATGCCATTAATTGTAGCTATGATGCAGTTGATGCCTGTTCTAGGACACCTGCATCTTGTTCTGTCATGAGGACATATTCTTGGTTGTGCCTTCAGGCCTTTCCTGAGGACAGTACTGCCAGACATTTAGATTCTTCCGAGACAACCAGATTCTTTTTGGAACTGCTGCTGCAGAATTGTTTAGAACACTGCAGGATACGGGCAAGATTTATGCAAGACCCAAAATAGATTTTTGTTTCCCATTTATCCAAGTTCTAGAGGAACTATCCATCAAAATCTACCTTTTTTGTAGCTAGCCTATACAAAGCTGCTAGATGTAATAGGTTACTAATTAAATTTTCCAAAGCAAACCCACTCAGAGTTCTAGAGGCCAAAAACCTTCTTTTCCTGATAACTCTGCCTCTATCTGACATCCAACTTCCCCTTTCCCTTTTCTCGATTCCTCTGTCCCTCAGGCAGACCTTTTCCTTTACTTTTCCTGTTTGGCAACAGATAATCACAGATGCCTAGGTCCTCTCCATTATCCATCATGGTTATTTTCTGGATCAGAAGTCTCTTACTCCATTTTTTCGCCATCCTCACCCTCCTCCTTCTCAGCTTTTTCATTTTCCTTGGGTTCTGTGGGATCAAGTGGAACAAAAAAACATCCAACCTGTTCCCTTGTCTCAGCAGGAAACATGTTTTTATTCCAAAATGTTTCTGGTTCCCAGGAAGGAGGTACCATGAAGGCCCATTCTAGAACTATCTCTTCTCAACTTCTTTCTCAAGATTCCTTACTTCCTTCCTTCAGGATGCTGCCTCTTCAGACACTTTTCCCCTCTTTTTCTTCCCCAAGCTTTTTTAGAATCTCTGGAATTGAAGGACATTTAACGCTATATTCCCATTCACCCTCTCTTCAGGAAGTGTTTACGTTTTTCTGTTCCTCCTCTTATTATCAGTTCTCTGCTTTGTCTTTTTGGGGTTCCTATAGCTCCAAGGGTATTGGTAGCCTTCTGCAGACTTCAGTTAATTCAAATATTCCCTTATTTGGATGATGCTCTAATTCAAGTTCTCTCACTTCTGCTTCAAAATCTACACTTCACTGCACTTCTCCTGCACAGAGTGGGGGTTCACTGTCATTCACAAAAGTCTGTGTTGACTCCAACTCAGGACAAAGTATTTTTAGCTTGCTGGATTCAGACCATTCCCAATATTGGCTTGTCTCCCACCTTTCACCACCTAAAGGCCTCTCTTTGACTGCTTATTTCAAGTCTCTCTCTTCCAGTTCTTCATGCAATGGGATTTCTCTGAGCCCTGGAGTACATAGCATCCACCATTCCCATGATTCCTTTTGTGAAACTCCACACAAGGAAATTCCAATTGGTTGGGGAGCTTCTATCATCAACTTGAGAGTCCAGGGTCTTTGGTTCCATCAACAGATGTCAGAGCATATCAACATCAAAAAGATGAGAGCTCTTATCCTAACTCTTCAGGTCTATCATTCCCTTTCAGTTCCACGTTCTCTAAAGGATTTTACAGACAATACCACAGTCATGTATGTGGTACATCAACAAGCAAGAGGGCACAAAATCTTATCTTATTTGCAGGGTCGCTGTTTAGCCTTAGGATTTTGCAATCCACCATCATCTGGTTCTTCAGGTGGTTTTCATCACTTTAGAGCACAGTCTAGCAGCAGACTTCAAGAAAGCCTATTCCTCCTCCTTGGGACCTTAATTTTGTTCATGAAAATTTGACTCTGTCCCCTTTTGAGACTGCCTTTTCTTCTTCCCTGCAGCATTGCACTTGGAAGCCTGTGTTGTTAGTGGCTCTTACTTCTGCCAAGAGTATCTTTAAACTTCAAGCACTCAAAGCGGTTACTCCCTTTTTTTTTTCTTCATTAGGGCAGGGTGTCTCTTTGTAGCAGTCCTTTTTTTATGCCCAAGGTGATTTGTCCTCTAATCAATTTATATTCCCTCCTTTTCTCCTTCTCCACAGACTTCTAGTGAGAGGGTGTTACACACCATGGATTTAAATAGACAGCTCATATATTAGTTAGACAAGACAAAACAAATCAGAAAATCTGAGCAGCTTTTTGTTTCTGTTAATGCCAGGAAATTGGATTTGGCAATGTCTAAGCAAACCATCTCTTCCTGGATTTCTAAGTCCATTTCCTTTTTTGTTATTTTTGTTATTCTTTTCATGGCAAGCAGCTTTCTTCTTCTGTCCGTGCTCATTCCAGTGGGGCAGTGGCCTCTACCGGTGCTTTTTTCATGGGTCTGAAAACTAGATCTAGCCTGGAAGCTGCTAATTTGTCTTCTGTTCACACTTTTGACAAACATTACAAGTTGGATATCATTTTCAGAGCTAAGGCAGGTTTTGATAGGTCCATCCTTCATGGGTAGTGGAGGGCTGGTCACTGCTTTCCTCTTCCTATATTTTCCAGTGTTTTTTAATCTCCTAAGAGTAAGAAATACTGCAACAGTGCTAAGGGAGGACATAGTACAGTTATGTAAGAGCTTGCAATAATAGTAGATGTCATACTTCTCCCTGTTGCAGTTTTCTGTCCCTCCCTATTGCCCCTTTTATTTATGGTTATCATACATCTGGCCAAGAGGTCCTTCTTCCATACTTATCTCCTTCTACTTACGTTCCTGGATGTGAGTGTCATTGCTTTCTCTATGATTGCTCCAGTTCTCCTGAGGAACGTCAGTTCTGAGGATCAGGTGTCTACTCATCACATGTGTACCATGCACCTTGCATGTAGAACACATGAATGACAGCATCTGAAGGCTTTGGTATACTGGCCTTACTTTAGGCTATCATCAGCAGGATATCCCAAGAGTAAATAAGGCTGCAACAGTGAGAAGTCAGACATCTTACTGTTATGGTAAGATCTTACACAACTGTACTTTTCATTGTTTGCAGTGAAGATTGCAAGCAAGTTTGAAAAGGAGGTATGACTGTAAATCTGTAACACTGCGGCTTTAGCAACTGAATTCCCTGTCATAAAATATATGCATGTAATTTTAAAAGAAAATTAACAAAAATAATAAAATAGATCCAAGTAATGTAACACTGCAGTTGTGCTCTGTTATTTGCATGTGTGTGTAGGGTATCAGGTTTAAAAGAGGCATATTAATGATGGCACTTTAATGGGTTGATCACTAATGTTTGATTAATTCATGTTATAGTTAAATATCAAGACTGTGGCATTTTGGGGGATTTCTTTTTGCACCAAGATAAAGTATTTTCAGAGTTAGCATATTTAAGTATCATGGATACACATTCGTTACCTGCAGAATACTTTAACAATGAAATGCCCAGTTTCAATTGTCACTGTTTCACTGTCAGACTGATACTGAATGATTTGCATTTTTCTGCGTTGGTCATTCAGTCACTGTTCTTTACTCTTGGAGCATTTAGATGCACGCAATTTTATTACACATTATTAAAATATTTTGCATGTATAGGGTAAAATTAAAAGTATTCTCTTAATTTCCTGTATGGACTTAACAAAGCTTTATGAAACTGATTGTTTCGAAGTGCTATATTGTTCATATTTTTAATCTGTACAGAATCTTAGCATGTCCAGTAATTAATTAAAATGGGTTACGTGAAATGTGCATTGAAGTCTGATCTTAGATCTATTAACACTGTGCTTAATGTTCTCTGCTTCATTTGCTTCTGAGATGTGATGAGTACTTTAAAAAACGTGAAAAGATGTTGAAGGAAAGAGAGGTGTTACACTGTAAAATAGCCACCTTGTCATGTGTTTGTCCCCAGAAGGTGGGTTGTGATTTCAATGGTTGTTTGAAAAAGTTACCTTGAAGGATAAAAGTTATGGTTTTGTCTCTCTCTCTCACAATTTTTTTTCTCCTGTCCAGATTGTATCAGGATAGGCTGTAATCCCAGTAAGTCAATATTATTTTTATTATTTAATTTCATTACATTTTTATTAAATTATTTGATTCAGATGTTGTTGCTGATTTACGCTTGTAATGTGTTTAAAAGAATTTTCTACAGGTAAACTCTACAGTTTGCTTTTTACCATGATTAACCAGTTTCAGCATTACTCAGCACAGGATGCTGTCCTCATGAATGCATTAAAATGTCTTTCCATACTTTCAGTTTCTTGTTTTGTTCACTTATCCAAGTTTAGCACACCAGCCTCATTTCAGAAGAAAACATAATGCCAACATTCCAGCAAATGATGCAATGAACCATGTATTACTGATAGTCTTAAATCAGTTTTTAGCAGACAGAGGCAGTACTTATAATTCAGTTTCTCTGAATGTACCCGTGAAATAAAAATGTTGCTTTAGTAAGCTGCAGTATATAGTTTCTTAATATTTGTAAACAGCAGTGGTTTATTCTATATTTGTACATTTGGGTAGATAAAGGTTAATTTATACTGTTTGTTTGTATATAGCAATTCCTTATCACGACCTAGTTTCCTAGTTTATCAAGTATATACACATGTACATATTTATCTATGTATATATAGAAATATGTGTGTATGAACATGTGCGTGTATGTATATATATATATATATATATATATATATATATATATATATATATATATACACACACATACACACACACACACACATATGCACACTTGTTTATACATTTTTATGAAATGAAGTCATAAGTTCAGTTAAGTATCAGATATGTTCAATGCTTACTTAAAAAGAAGCCCCAACAAAAAAATTAGTTTTGAGTAATGATAAGAAAAACACAGAAGTTATACAATTTTATAAATTCAGTAATGCCACCTGCTCGTGCTGGACTGTGCATTGAAATGTTATTCCCACATAAACAGGACATTAAGGCTTTCTCTTTTGGCATTTGCCTTATATTCGCTTAAGTGTAAGGTGATATTTGTTTATATTGCATCCTTAGCATGTGATAATGTTTGCTGTGAACAAACCAGTTGTGTAGAGCATACCAAAGAACAGTTTTCATGGGGAAAAACATCCTATATCTCCTTTTTGTGCAATTCCTTTTCAGATACACAGTACATTTTAAAACTACCTGCAAAACTGCTGCATCTTAGATGAAAGAACATAGAAAATTCTCACTATGTGGCACGCATTACTGTTGTTCCAGCTGATTTTGGTAAAACAACTGCAATGCTATTCGACATGTAAGATCTCACAAAATGTTTAGTGTATATACACGCCTGTGTGTCACATGGTTTGAGATCCTGACAAGGTTTTATGTTAAGTCCTGTATAGATGTCGTATCTCAATGGTAGGTTCTTCAAAAACACTGTTTGCTTCATTGAAATCATGATGCTATATTTGCAGTGACACACAACATCCAAGTAGGAAACCCTGACTACTGTAATGCCTTAGTGTTCGTTTGCCTGCACAGAATGATGAAAATCCATTAATTTGACTAATTAGCATAATATGCTTTTAATGAGATCTCACTTGGTTTCAAATGTATACTACTGAGTTAGTATGTGGATGAAAGCTGTAGGATCATTATTGTTGAGTATGGTGATTAAATATATTTGTTACACTATGTCACTGGTATTTGTAACTGTCATTCTTAGGATTATACGCTATGAGCTGTATGAGTTTTGGTGTATAGATTATATTTGCCATTAATATTTAATAGGACAGTGTACTTTCTTCCCACCACAAAAATGTATCGACATTCTAAAGGCATAATAAGAGAAAAAAATTTAGAATTAAAAATCTGCCCTAAAGTTAAGACCATACACAAGATGGGGTTAATATAATACATTTACAGCACCTTCAAAAACATGGACTTATTTAAAACTCTGGATTTCTCTCATGGGATTTTCATTTTTGACACACTTTTTGTTAGTGAAATGTGAAGTTCTCACCCCATGTCCCATCACTTCCTGTTACTCATTCTCCACATATGCGTTTAGTGACTTCTTTATTTTCATGACATTATACTTTGATTAGAATGACTGTGATGTGAGGAGAGGTCTCTCTACTAAAGAGTTATGAAATGTATGTTGAATTGTCTTTCAAATCTCTCCAATTATTTTTCAGAACAAAATAACAACAAATTGGTTGGTCAGTTAGTTTTCTTTTTCCATAACAAAACAATTTAATGAACATGGCACTGATGATACAACAGTAAAAGTGTTATAATCCAAAACTGCAAATCCTAACCATTACCTTCAAAAAAGGAAGACTAATCTCAAAGCAGTTATAGAATATTTTTAAAGCAACCTCTTCACCTACATTTAGGGCCAGAAACCCTTCATACCGTAGTAGATATATTCAGTTGTTAAGACCACTGCACCTCAGAGACCATACTCTATTGTAGCAACCTTGGAATGTGGAAATAGTCACAAGCTTCAACAAAGTATTAGTATTAGTTTAAGAGTCTGCATACTTATGTAACCAGGGTATTGTACGTTTTTTTTTTTTTTATATATTTTTCCCCTAACAGATTTGTTTGTTTTTCAATTGAATTATACAGGTAATAGGTCACATTAAAGGTGGGAAAAATTTTGAAATTATTTATTGTGGTCTCATCTTTTATATCACAAAAACCTGGCATTTTAACAGGGGTGTGTAACATTTTTATATCCACTGTATATCTTTCTATCTATATATATCTATATCTATCTATATATACACACATATATATATATATATATATATATATATATATATATATATATATATATATATATACGTATCAGTATAATCTGATGTATTCTATTTTAAGCTGCCAAAACAAAATTTTGTAAACATAAGTAGTAAACAGTATGTTGATAAATCTGTATCTTCTTCACTGAGTTTATACATTTCTGTGATGCGCCAGGCCAAGGAAACTGCATACTGAATATATTTTCAACTTTCAGTATCATGGGGATGAGGTGAAAATGAAGGGAGAGATTACATTCACAGAAGGCAGAAACTGTCACATTATCAACCTTTGCGAATTGTTAGATATAGGCTAGACATGGTTTATATGTGGGACCTGAATATCAAAGGTATGGAGTACTGAAGGTGTATAAAGACTCTCACCTGCTATACTCCACCAAACAAGGCAAAAATGTAAAAGACTGAAAATAAAATCCAGAAAGTAAATAAATCCCACATCAGTAAGTGCTAATAAAAAGCTGGTAAAGGACATCGGTGTAGCACTTCAGAACTCTTAACAGAATTACACATTATTTTAATGTAGGAGGCAAGCACCTGATCACCCCCTATCATATAGGAAGCTTATCGCCACATGCCCACTAACTTTATATTCTGACTCTGAAAACTGCACACCTGTTAGAAAAAGAAAAAATATATATTTTCTTCTGCAAATCCAAATGATTTTGCAGACAGAAATACAAACGATGTGTAAAAGTACTGTCTCTCCACAAAGATAGATAAATAAATGCTTAGTTTGCTGTTGTATAATTTTATTTACATAGTTCACTTTCTCAATTTCCACAAACCATATTTCGTTTGTACTCTTCACCTGACTTTTATTGTATTATGCTATGCTCCAATGGCATAGCAAGTCAGTTTTATTTGCAAATGTAGGGAAGTATACTATGTGTTAAAAGAAGCAACAACTGTTCAATTAATCACAAATGCACTAATGATTTGAAGGCTTAATGTGAAAGTGCACATATTCAGTTTCTGCTGTCATACCTGCTAAGCCATAAATTATGGAGGCAAGTCAATAATCCAAAAGACTGACTTAGTTCCTGGTTGACCTGTTGTTTCTGGATGGGGAATCTAACAGAACTGATTACATTGTTTATGGTAAAGGCATTGAAACCCCTTTTACTCCTAGTGGTGGCACATAAGACATCATTTTTTTTTTGTTACAGTTAGTAAGTGATTTGCATATTGAACAGGATGCTTTCCCTGTATAGTTTGGATGTACAAGTATTGTATAAATAAATTTCTCAGGAAAAAGACTTCAGGTGTTAACTTAAAACATTCCAATAAACACTGTTTAACCTTTTCATAATTTATACAATCAGTATCAGACAATTTAGAAACAGCAGTTACAGCTTTACCATGGAGTAAGGGGGTCAGGAACTGTACCCAGATCCCTCGGTCAGCATCATATTTTCTACATATTCTTTCAAATATATGAATAAAACGCTCAAGATTATCACTTTCTTTATACTGTGGAAGAAATGTACTAACTTGTGTTGTTTCTGGGATTCAGGTATTCCTTTCCCCATTACCTCGATGTTCCCATCGAAGAGTCACCATGGCCCTGTCATGTTGATGCTGCTTCTCATTTTCTTTGGCTTCCAAATGCTGCAGTCTGTCATTTTCTTTAGCCTCCAAATGCCGCAGTCTCTCTGACAGTTTTAATTCCATATGCTTTGTCTCCAGTTTAAGTCTCTTTAATTCCAGATGTATTTTTAAGTCTTCTGTGGAAAAGGTGAATGGCCCTGTTTCTGAGGGCTGTACATCTCCATCACCAGATTGGTTGTCATCCTGGTTGTTGGTCTGTACTGCAACTGCAATTAAGGCTGAAATCATTTCCTCTTTATTCAGATTGGTATGCACCAGTCCTTTGGATTTGCACACCTTAAATGCACCAGTTCTTCGGATCTGCACACCTTAGCCAATTGGTTCACTGTCTGCTTGCCATAATTCTCTGCTGATATATTTGCCTGCTTTCCATGACTAAACTAAACTAGCAAAAATAAAATTGTTGTAAAAATTTAAACTATGCTTACCTTGTGGCTGCTGAGAGTACACGCACCTTTAGTAACAACTGCTTACAGGCTGCAACAGTATAATTAATATCCCACTACAGCCACCAGTATGTGATGTCCCTTCTCACCAGTGATCAAGGAGCCTCAATTCTCATCACTGACTTCAGTGGGGACCATTTCTTTTGAGAGAAAAATAGACATACACAGTATTTTCAGATGCAGTACTCTGCACCGTGCACAATTTCCCTTAAGAGCACACACAGAATGCACATTCCAGTCCTGGGGTTGGACTTCCTCTCCAGGCCCCAAATAAGACTCCACACTGACCACCTCAGAGATCAATCCTCAGCCGGGTGTTCCTTGTTCTAAGCCAAGTCCTCCACCACCCCCTGTGTGAAATCAGTGCTCTGTGTCCCTGTTCCAAGTAGCTGACACAGGCACACTTGGAGATTTGATTTTCACACAGACTTGAAAAAGGCTGGCACAGATTTACCCACTATGCCACCACCAACCAGCCTATAAGGTAGATACTGCCACCAGAACACCCACAGAGTCAGCTACTGTAAGGCTCTTACCAGGGTACCCAATTATACTTAGTAAAATTAATTCTTATACAAATAGTAATGTTTGACCAACTGGCAAGACTATCAGAAACATGAAGCCATAGTGCCACTAAGTAGGTGCAAGTGCTCTCAAAGGTTAAACTATTTTCTAAAAGACCAGCCACAAAGAAAGTTTTAGATATATTTAATAAAAAATAGCTATGACAATACTGAATATCTATTTGCAATAAACACCAGAGTTTCAATTCAGAGAAAATATAAAAACAGCACAGATGGACAGATTCAGACAGATACAGAAACATAATATTTAAGTAATCTCAATATATTTTCCTAACTGACTGAAGAATTACTGTTACTTACTTACTTGCTAGAGCAAGGTAAGATGAAATGGTTGAGTGTCTTTGCTGTCAGTTCCAGTAACAGACTGCTGAGTGCTACTGACACATCTCTCACTAGTATCTAAATACAATTTCAGTGCTGGCTACAAAATTAATTCACATTTAGTCACTTGACTCTATGGTTCCCACACTACCCCCTCACTTAGAAACTTGAGTCAGGATCTGCCACAGATGTGTCACAATACACACCTAGAACTTTGCTATTGCTTATTACATCACCTGGAGACTGTAAAACAATTCCAACCCTTCTACCATCCTGCAGAGACCAATCAGCCATTCTCCAGCACCACAGGGTACTAATTAGTTTGCCACTAAGAACAAAAGAGTAGGATCACAGCCCATGTTTCTCACAGACATTGTGTCTCTGTCTGTATTCAGACCTTTGAGATAAAATATTTATGGCCTAAACCAAGTCATTTAATTTCAGAATATTTTTCTTAAGGTTAGCTGGGCTGAGCTTAACCCCTTCCCTTTCATTATCCTCTGTAAAAATATTTGCATTCTCACAGTTACAGCAGTACAGTCTGATATAAATGTATATTTTTTTTCTGTCCTGCAGGACCCACTGTTGATGCATTTTTAACACAAGCAACTTTACAAATAGATTTTCAACATAAGCATCTGTACATATCAGTTTGATATTCAAATGACATATAATTCTTTATCAAACTCCAGCTAGCTATGCTGCCATAGGTTACACGTGTACTGTCCTTCTCCTCTGTCATAGCTGGTACTATCTCATATCATTGTAGTGACTACCACAGGAAAGTCTTGATTTGCGCTTGTGGAAATTATGGGCAATAATGAAATCTTTCCAAATGGTGGCTAACAGTCCCTTTTGACTGCAGATCTTACCACTCCTGGTGGGGTTCTGTCTGAATCTTCAGGGTGGTCTGATATCTCTGAGTTTCCTTGATGTTTCTGTTACTAAACTGTCAAATGCCACTTTTGGTTCATCAGTATATAGGAAGCCCTTTACACATAATTCTCCTCCTATCAGCTATCAGTTGTCCTTCCTATGTTATAGGTAATATAGCTTATTCACAATTTTTGTACCAAAGGAATTTGCAGTAACAGTGAGGATTTGGCATTGGAACAGAAGCTGTCCCATTGTTTTTTGGCACATGGTTATTCCAGACAAGCACTCGCTAATGCCATAACCGAGGTCAATGTCAAAGCAAGGTCCTACCTTTTGACCTATCAAACCAGGGATGATTATATCAGCACTATCCATATGGTTAGATTTTCCATTGCCTATGGGACTGATAGTTTTAAGATTAAGAAGGCTATTTAGAATAGCTGGGCAATTTTAACAAGTATTTTATTTCTAAGATTGTACAAGCAACAATTATGTTTTATTGCAAAAACATTGCTCACATTCTATAAGCATGATTATAATATCTCAAATCAAAAATAATACCTACTATATGGGTTGTTATCAGTGTGCCCATTTCTCACCTTGTAAGTTTGTAATTCAAACTAAACATTTCATTTATGATCTTGTTTGGAAGTGACTGTTGACTTGTACTGATGAGGCCTCTTTTCTAGTGAAATCTCGATCTGCAATTTTTTTTTCTTGAGTTCAGTAAATATTTTGACATTTAAAGCATAATTGAAGTTTTTCTGGGTGCTGGTTGCATCTTTTAGTTATGATTTACTGATTCTGTCTCTGCACACTTGACTATGTGCAAACCAGTTTTGTTGCAGACTATATATGTATTTTTGTGTATGGAATTTTACATGAGAGTTAGTCATTATGAAGTATTTATATGTAGGTATATATCTACATCGGGGTGGGTTTGTAATTATATTTCTGTTTGGGCTGAAACAGGAATGTAGAGGAAGCAATTTCAGTTTACTGCATTATGCAAGTAATACTACATGGCCATTTGTGTGGATTGGAACTGAAAGATACATGCTTTGAAGGTGAGAATGCAACAGTGACTGAGGGACTTAATCTATATAGAAGCTGGGTATAGCAAGCGAAGTGGTGGTATTTCCATGCAGTTTTTGCTGTTGCTGATCTTGTTTGAAGATTTACTGTGAGAAGGACTGTGATTATGTCATTGGGTTGTATGTGCTTTCTATGTGCCTAGGAGCCTCATTGTGTCCTTTCTGCCACTTTGTCTCTATGGCAAATCCATCTGTGTTATATGACATGACATTTATTATTATCTTCTCTAGTGTGTGCAGCAAAACAAATTAATTAGCAGTCCATTATAGCTAGATCATATTCAAATACAATGAATGTGTGCATCAGGAAGGTAAAATAAAAAAAACTGAACATTCTTTAAAACATGTATTTATTATTTTATGCACGTTATGATTACCCTCTTTGTAAATCAGACCCATATCATTACTGAAGGGCTCAAAGTAGAGAAAACAGTTGTGGATAGGATATCAGTTTTTGTACAGAGTATGAGCAAGCACACAGTCATACGTACATGCAGGCATATACATCTATGCGAAATTTTAGAAGGTTGACAATTCATATGTGACATGTCTTTGGGGTCTAGGAAGAAAGAGAAATACCTAGCCAAAATCCACATGGACACAAGGAAACCCCTAGTTGAGAAATGAACAGGAAAATGAAACACCATGAGGTAATAGTGCAAAACATTGTGCTATTGTGTTGGCTGAGACTATTTACTATGCTATTTTATAGTGATTATATAAAATATAATTTATTTATTAGGTATAGCAATATAAACACATGAAAGCTTTAATCCACAATGTTCTCTTGAAACCCTGTGAACTAATTTTAAAATCCCTACAACCAGTAGTAACCAAATTACAAACTTCCAAACTACAACAATGAATATATTTAATTACTATAAACTCTGACCCATCACATCCCATAATTATTACAGCTTAGGCAATAAATATCTTAAATGACAGAAGAAGAAAGGACATTAATATCACTTATTCTTCTCCACACAGAAACATAATAGAAAAATTCAGTGAACCGAGGGAAAATAAATTCTGTAAGATCAGAGGCATGAAATCATTAATAAGAACATGTTTATAGTACAGACATGCCACACCATCATCATTAATCCAAATAATGGAAACACTACATATCCTGAATTAATACATGGGTTTGCTTTACAAAAAAAAAACAAAAAGAGAGCAATGTCTTCTGACTTTCAGAACAGAGAAATGAGCACATAAATGTGGGGGGGATATAAAATGTGTATGTTGTTGATAGAGTTATTATAGCAATAACCCACGCCTGGGTGTGGGCAATGCTAAATTTACCCACGGTTGGCGTGGTTTGGTCCCGAGGCAAGCCCGAGGACCAAACAAAGCCAACCGTGGGTAAATTTAGCATTACCCACACCCAGAAGTGGTTATTGCTATTATCATGACATTATTTAAGAAAAGAAACTATTACTTTTCTTAAATAATGGCATAGTATAATGCCTGTTTACTGCCCTTCTGCAGATGTCTGGCATCCGCGGCAGTTCTGATGTACTGCGCGCCTGCGCAGTACATCAGAGCTGTGGGCAAAAACGGAGAAAGCAAGATCTCCGTTGCTTTTTTTTTAGTGTTTCGCTATGTTAAATGAGTTTAACATAGCGAGACAGTTTTAAAATAAGCAACGGAGATGTCCGTTGCTTATTTTAAAACTGTCTCGCTATGTTAAACTCATTTAACATAGTGAGACACTAAAAAAAGCAACGGAGATCTTGCTTTCTCCGTTGCTTTTAAAACACTGTCTCGCTATGTTAAATGGGTTTAACATGGCGAGACAGCTAAAATAAGCAACGGAGATCTCCGTTGCTTATTTTAAACTGTCTGCTATGTTAAACCCATTTAACATAGCGAGACAGTGTTAAAAGCGAGTTATACTAATGGAAAAAAGTCCGGGCGACCGGACCTTTTTCCATTAGTATAACTCGATTTACAACGGGCACGCTGGCCAATCAGCGTGCACGTTTTGGGGGGGTCATGGTATAATACACAAGTTTTGTCTTTACTAGAAGAGCAATGAAGAAATATCTCATTACTAATAATTCCTGAATAGGTACAGATCTGAAGCAAGCATATCATAATGTTCTTGAGTACCTTATAATTTGTAATGTCTGACACAAATAAAGGTAAATTGAATATTACAAATGCAATTCAGATTATGATCTTAACTCATTTCATCTGACTGCATGTCCAGGCATTTATGCAGTTACATCCTACTGTGCCTATGGGCATCAAATATTGCTTACTCATATTTGCATTAATAATTCCAAACCACACTACATACAAGGTATAAGCTAATTGTATATGCTGTATATTTATACAGCAAGGTGATTGCCCTTATTTAAAGAAAATCATTAAGACCATTGCAGGGGTGACTGTAACACTACAAAAGTAATTTACAGGGCACAGTGCAACAAATGTGATGCATTTTATGTGTGCAAGACTAAACATAGGATTTCATGTCATCTGGCAGAAATCCATTCTGGATGCAAAAATAATGCACTAGCCAAGCACCTTGCTCTGCATAAAAGACACACAGTTTTTAAGTTCCAGATGCTGGATCACATAGACATGGGTGATCTTGAAGAAGACATCCTGAATATGCTGGAAAAAATGTGAACTCATGACAATCAAAGCTGAACACTTTCAGGAAGCGTGGTGTAAACTACTACTGTTCACTTAAAAGTCTAGTGGAACTTAGAAAATTGCCACATTGTTTACATGGCTAATTTTATTTTATTTTATTCTTCCAGCTGGATTTAAATACCATGGTAAATGTAAATAATTTTTAATAAAAGTGTGTATTTTGTTTCTATCATCACACATTTTTTTTCTTCTTTTTTCCACTTTATTTGAAATTATGTTTAATAACAATATTAGCTAATTATACAATACATTTTTTGTAGATAGTTTTTTAGGGTTCTTGTACACAGACCTAAAGAAGTCTAGAAGGATGAAAGTGTTATTTGTTAACAATAGGTTATTGAAATAGAATATGGTTTGCACAATGGATTTTTATGCATGCAAAATGTGTATGTATATATTTATATATATATTTAGATTGCTAAATGGTTTAGGGTTTATATATTTCCAGCCATGTAGTATATTGCCTTGGGTAAAATCACAATCTTAATAATCTGGCTAATAAGAGGTACCACATCATTATTAATTTTACTTGAAGTACATAAGGGTTATATTATTATGACAGCTACTAAGTAGGTCAGGACCAGCTCGAATGTCACACTGATGGGGGAAGGGATATGAATTTGTACACATGTATACTAATACACTGTGTTTTACAGCACAATAAATCACTCCCATACCTAATAAAAAGTATATATATTTAGAGTTTGGAAGTTTGTGATGAAGCTATTATTCTGTTATTTTTATTTTACTTGGATCGCTTGTCTGTGTGCTTAATAAAGAATTTTTGACTGGAAACAGACTGCCTACCCTGCTTGGGTTACTTTTGAATACTTAGTAATTCTGCATAATATTTAAAATTATATTTTTTATTATTTTTGACTTAGGACGCATTTAAGTTCACTACTTCTACTACCATTATCTGATCTTATTAATATATAGTGATTAACTAGATACATATGAACTGAAAATCTTTCACACAGAGAAGTTACTTACACTGTTTAGAATATTTTATCTTGAAGCATACATGATGATAAACACAATTTTATTGATATTTGACCTCTGCCAATAAGTATTTGTTACAACTGTAAGTTGATAACTTCATTTTTCAAAGCCTCAAGCCACACCCACTGGCAGTTAAAGGTACACACTCAAAAGAGCTGTACTGGATGGAGGGAGTTAATATATTCCCCAGCAGAAGTTTAGTCCTGTGAAAAAATGCAACCAAAGTGAACAAAATTCTTATTAGGAAAAATGTCTGGGCAGTTTATTAGGTTGTCTGGCTGTTTCAAAATGGTCAGAATATGCACATGTCTTTGTCCCTTTTGGCTACCAATTATCAGATTGCTTAGGTAAAGGACACCATATGTATCACTAAGCTTTTTTAATTCCTGTTGCCAACTGCCTTTTTTTGTACAATTTCCTGAGGTAAGCCATTACAGATTTTTCCAGAGTAGCTCCACATTTACCCACAATGTACCAGGATGCTTTTTTCATCAGCATGAAGCACAGCTCTATAGACTGAGTGCTAAATTTAATCAATCCCATCCTCTCTACTAGATGGGAGCCTGAGTTGTAGAGAACTGCTGTAGTTATCCCACTGCACAATAAGGACCCACCACTGATGTTTTGGTTTCAGGTTAACCAGTAATCTATTTTTCAGAAAAACATTACATTTTGTTTGTATGATATTTCAGCCAGCTGTTTAATTAAATAATCTTCCATTATTTCAGCCAGCTATTTAATTAAATAATCTTCCATGGTGTGCATTCTGCTTTTAGCATTTGATAGTTTAGCTTTAGTTTTAGTTGAAGAAATTTGTTTATCCACTGCCCAGACTGACAGACATTAAAGTCTATGAGCTGTTAACAGGCTACTTCCTCCAGTCCAGTGGTTCATTTCTTCAGCCTCCATTAGCCTTGTGACTAAGTCACTTAACCAGACAGTGCTCCTGAGCTGAATCTTAACCAGGTCTGTGTGGATTAGTGCTCTGTCCTGGTTAAAAAATTGTATAATATAAAGGTATGGACGTATGATCATACTATGGCTATTAGCTGACTTGCTTCTTGCAAGCTGTTCCATTAATTGATACACTGAAATGTTAGAAATATGTTTGCCAAGTTCATTAATGCACATGGATAATAGATATTGGAACACACAGCTGTGAGATTCCCTAACTGCTAAAAATTTTTGCAATACAGGTTGTGTCTTACTGCTGAATTAATATTGAGAACCTTATCTAGTTTAATGACAACAGCATGAAGTGGAAAACAATAAAAGGTTTCCATTAACAATCTTCAAGTCACATGCAGAATATCATTTCTGAGTTTAATGTGAGGAATATCATTGGTTTTGGGTGACTGAGGATTACGTATGATAAGGATCCTTATCAGATATACAAGACCTGCTACTGTGAGTACCAGCACTTTGACAGATAAACTGCAATTCAAACAAAAAAAAGTGAATTGCAAAACTCATTGTTGCACCTTTATAGCATTTGTCCATGTCATAGATCAACCCCCTAGCAGTCCACGTCAAGAAGCAAACCAGCCACAACCATTTTGTATTCCACATTCTTAACCAAGTGCCAAAGATTTCCCTAAATGGGAGCCACAATGACCATTTGGAAAAAAAGAGAACTAATCTGGTAGATAAGGCTTAAATTTGAGGACTCTGGCCCACAAGAAATTTGTCTAAACTCCAACCACTTGGACATATGGCATCGAAAAACACTTCCAACAGTTTGAAAGACCACAAAAGCACCTCACTAAGAGGATTACTGGCCTCAAACATTTGTCTATGCAGCCCAAATGAAAAAACTCTGGCTGTACTCAGTGGCATATCACTTACTCAGAGGTGATCTCTGCCTGACTTACAAAGCCATGTCCAACTCAGAATTGATGGACATGCTCCACCGAATTGATGGACATGCTCCACCTAAAGAAATCCAAGTCACTGCTTGCCACGTGCTCTAGTGAGCTAAACCTCGCCACAACAATAAGTAGAACATGCTGGAGGGAGAGATTCCTGTCACAGAGACTCCCCATGCTATGGAACAAAATTCCTAATTACAGTAGGCAGAGCCCCTCACTAACACTCTTCAAGAGAAGCCTTGACGAGTGGATGGGTAATAGAAAATACACCCCTGGGTTAACTTCATTGGCTCTGCTTGACAGAGGCTCAGTTAATTAATCAATGGGGCGGCAAAAGCCGACACACTCTGGCTAGGCTTATAAATAGCCCTTGGGCAGATAGCCTAGTACCTACCTATGAACCTATGAAGGCACCAACAGGCATCTCAACAGGTCACTTAATTAACTCTCTGCTTAACGTCAGATCTGAGCCTAGTTCAACTACTTTTAGGATTCCACAGCCCTTTGGCCAGTTTAAGGTGAAGACAGAACTACACTCACTGAGGGACTTTCTGATTTCAGGACACCAGGTAAACTCTTGGGAATACTGAGTTTATGACTGTATTTCTTTAGTAGCTCACTAAACAACACCCATTGCAGTGTCTCTTTCTAACCTAGTTTTTAGTTTTTAGTTCATAGGTTCATAGGTAGGTACTAGGCGATCGGCCCAAGAGCCTAAATAAGCCTAGCCAACAAAGTTCCCAGGCTTATGCCAACCCAAGAAAGGTAATTTCCTGTGCCCCTGTCGAGCAGAGCCACAGAAGTGATCCCCAGGGTGTATTTCCTATTTCCCATTCAGTCATCAAGATTTTTCTTGAAGAGTGTTAATGAGGAACTTTGCTTGACATAGATGGGTAGCTTGCTCCAGAGTTAACAAGTTTTTACAGATTCATTGATGTTTCTTGATTCGGCTTGTAGCCTTTATGAGACAATTCTATTTAGGGGCTTAGGACTGAAAAGACACACATACTCTAGTGCTCTTACTTTCCACGCTTTTTATCTGACATTTAACCTATTTTTGGTATGCCCAGATCCCCCCCATCTTATATTTCTATAGTTCCGCCATTTATTTGTGTTTTTTTAAGTGGTTGAATAAATTTAGAGCTGATGCTACTCAAGTCATTTAATTCACAATAGTTGCCTCTTTACTGGCAACTGCAAGATATGTTCACTTAACAATTAGTCCGTGACTTTCAGCTATGTCATTCTTTGTTTTTTGGTTTAGATTAGCACTGACTAATGTTGGGTTTTGCCAAACTTTAAATAGGCTTGTTTTCTCCCCTTCTCTTTTTCCCAGGGATTAGCTGTACAATCATAAGATTATTCACCATAGTTCTGATTCTAACTTAGCCTGGGTATCTTTATGTCCACACTTTTAGCTCAGATTCACAGCTCCATTTCTACCGTTGGATAAACCCTCTAGTTAACATTAGTAATCGGTATCCATTATGCAAACTCATGTGTGGATGGGGGAATAGAAGGGAGTGGACGCTGTTGTTGTTAATTTGCCCGTATCCTGACCAACAAGTAGTGATTAATGTATTATTAATTCCCACCTAGCTTCTCTTCATTAGTATTTGCATGTTTATTTTGTTTTTTTTAACTCTATTTTTATCTGATAGAACTAGTTAAGAGCCAATACTATTCAAACCAGTCCAATTAAAATAGCCCCCATGTAACTGGATAACAACAAGGTCTTATTTGATCCACAACATATATCTAGCTATCCCATTTAATAACTAAAGACTGGTGCTGACTGGCTATAGGGCTCTGACAAGCATTAAAAAGTTTTTTGTGTCCCCTCCCTCTACCCTCCTCCATTCCCCGCAATTAGCCTTGCATTTTTAATACTTTGTAAAAAATTTTTATTTTGAACTGTGATCTACTACTAAACATGGTTCCTTGGCATGCCTCTTGCCACCAAACCTTTTCAATACCACATAAACTTTTGTTTTGCTCACTTCCCCCACAGTTTTTAGTTTGAATAATTTTAATAACTTCATCAATCAGCATCCATTATGCAAACCTATTTAAGGATGGTGGACTAGAAAGGAGTGAGGATGCTATTGCTATTCCTTTACCCGTATCTTGACCCATGTGGAGCGAGTAATATGTTGGTATGCTCCGTTCCCTCTTGGCTCCATTCATTATTTCTTTTCATTTCTATAAATATATATATATATATATATATATATATATATATATATATATATATATATATTTTTTTTTTTTTAATTCCGATTTTATTTGATAATACTAGGTAAGAGCCAATGCTAGTCAAGCCATTCCAATTTAAATAGCTCCCATGTCATTTGATAACAATAAGCTATTATTTGCTCCCTGACATAACCATCCCATTTACTACCTACAGATTAGTGCCGGCTGGCCATTGGGCTCCAACAAGCATTAAAATGTTTTTGTGTCTCCTACTTCCCCTCCCTCCTTTCCCTGCACTTTTTAAATACATAGTAGCTTTTTTATTTTGTACTGTGATCTACCACTAAGCATGGTTCCTTGGCATGCCTCCATCCACCAAACCTGCCCGATACCACATAAACATTTTTTTTGCTCACTTCCCCCACTGTTTTTAGTTTGAACAATTTTAATAACTTTGTTACCTTTTCTTAACTTTTTTTAAAATAGAGAATTAAACAGTCACTAAGGAGAAGCATTCCTGACGAAGAATCAGATAAAATGTCAACCTTGATTGCGATCTGTTAAATGATTAAACAACCCTTACAAAAAATGTAAGGGGATTCCCAAGCTAGCCAACATCACTACTGAATAAATAAAGTCCATGCCCACTATACACAGCTGCATGCACTGATTTGTTGACTACAAGGGACACAACCCCAGTCTAGACAATAAATGGTGCACCACCTGAACAGCATTTTGCACTGAGCAGCACTCAAATGTCTTCTTCTTGAGAATGAATGCAGAATCTAAAAGTTCAACTTCCATGGGCTGTTTTGAGACTACCTAGACTCCACCGAGGGAAATATATGAGGATTGCAGATGTGTTTTTTTTTTAAGATTTTTCTTTCACAAATAAACTCCTTTTAAAGATAAAACATTTTCCTTAGTAACTGAGGGTTCAGCAACAGGCTCTACATCCCTTCAAGGGTCTAGCTACAAGGACCACTACCACCAATGAGCAAACCTCACAACTGTTTCTAAACTTTTAGGAAAAACTTATTTAATTAAAATAATAATAATAAAAGCATATTTAAAGCAAAGATAAAAGGTAACAAGCCTTGCTCCCACAGCTACTTAAGAGTGGAGAGACACACCAATAAGAACCTTTTACACAGGAGCCAATCCATCATCAGTCATCACAGGACTGGAATTATGAAACTCCGACCATAGGACCACCCTGAAGGGAACCTCTTCCTCCTAAAGCCGAAACTCTTTACAGAGGATGAGCAAAAATTTCTGAGTATTTTTCCCCTCACCACCAGAGGGGCCATTCTCGTGATCTGGGTTACCATTTATATTTTGACTGTGATATCATAGGATCATAAGAGATTACTAGGCTATCAACCCAGAGGTCATTTCAAGCCTAGGCATTTCATCCCAATGTAATGCCATAGAAATGTTAGTTAATACCCAAGATTACATTTAGTAATGACTGCCCATGTCTTGGAGGGTTGTGGGCACTAATCTCAGTAAGAATTTATGGTGCCCCATCCACTCATCCAGGTTCCTTTTGAACAGTGTCATTGAGGTGCTCTGTTTCACTGAATAGGTAGCCTATTCCAAAGATGTGGCAGTCACTGGGAGACAAATGTGTCTCCCCAGCATATCCCATTTAAGTTGTAGGCCATATTTAGGTCTCTGGAATGGAAGGTCCTAGTCCCATTTGATTTATGAAAATGCAGCAAGTTCATTAGGCTTGGATATGAGATTGCTCTGTAAGACAGGCATATGTCTATATGATACAAAGTAAAGTGACATGGACTTTAGTTGGTCTGTGTGTGGCATGTGCTGGAGTACCTTGATCTTCTTTGTTAAAAACATGTGGGGCCTCTCCAATTACTGCAGTTGCTTTGTACGGTACATGCCAAATGGGGAGTTATACTCAGTTATGGGCCGGATTATTGCCAAGTACGGAGGGGTTATAACTTCTTTTGCTCTCAACATGGTGCCTTTATTAATCAAATGTGCTACGTAGAAAGCCTTCCTTACTACAGTAGACACATGGTGGTCGAAATTAAGGCCACTGTCAATTGGTGAACCCAAGTTCCTTACCACTATGTGGGCACTTAGTTTATTCTTGTTGATTTGAAGGGACATTGTTTGTTCTGAAGGGAATGATAATGCATTTCTTTGCATACAGTTTGAGACTGTGACTAAGACTCCAGTCGTTGGTTTTGCATAAGCCCCTCCTGGAGTATACTGACATCATTTGAGTATTCAGTAATTGCACCCAGTTTGGAGTCATCTGCAAACTTGGTTAGCCACAACCTCTTAGTTTTGACCTGAACTTCTGAGAAGTATATACTGAACAGTAGGGGTCCCAGCACTGACCCCATACACCCCACTAGTAACAGATCTGCTGGATGATGTGGAGTCACCTACTTTGATAGTGTGTGTTCAGTTTGTGTGCCAGTTAGCAACCCATCTTGCAACAAAGGGGTTTACATTCAGTTTGCTAAGTTTATTGGTAATGCCTGAGTGTGGGATTCTGCCATATGCCTTTGCCAAGTCGAGGTATGCTGTGTGCATAGATTTGCCCTCATCAATTGCCTTGATCACATTTTCGTAAAAAAAACACAAGATTTAACAGCAGGATCTGCACTTGATGAAGCCGAATTGGGTAGGATCCAGGGTTTGGAGGTCACCTCTCTCTTTATTTATGAGCCCCATAATGATACATTCCATAGCCTTAGAGATGAAGCTGGTCAGGCTTATAGGTCTGTAGTTCCCTGGGTCTTTTGCTAGGCCACCTTTGTAGAGCGAGAATAACTGTTGCTGTTCTTCATTCCACAGTAGCAAAGTCTGTGGTTAGACCATGATTGAAAAGGGTACTTAATAGTAGTGCTATTTCATGTTTTAGCCTGTTTAGAAGACAGCCTGGGATGCTGTCTGGTCCCATATAGCTCTGTTTTTTGCCTTGGATGAGGCTTTGATGACTTGTTCTTTAGATGTGTAGGGTGGGGGGGTAGAGGCAAGGTTTCTGATAGAATTGGAGGGGATAGGGGGGTGAGATTTTCAGCAAACCTATCCACTAGTAGGTTTTCTATCTCTGTGGAGTCAGTGTATGTAATACCATTGGTCACTAGTTCTGCACATGCTTGGATCCTACCTTTTAGGCTACATACATAGCTGTAAAAGGTCTTATGGTAACCCTTGGGTGTGCTAGCTAAGTTTTTCTCAAAGAGGCCCTTAGAGGATTTGACAAGTTGTCTTATTTGCCTGTTGAGGCTGACGAGGGTGCTTTTCTATTGTTGGGCTCTCACCTTTGTTTTCATAGACCAAAACTTTTTGTGTTTGTTGTAAGGTTTGTTGATGCTGGATGTCCACAATGGTGGCTTGTTTTACTTGGGGCTCTGGCTTTGATTCTTTCTGGTTCAGCTTACTCTATATATTTATACAAGGGATTGTACAGGACTTTAGTGTAAGCTTAGGTGTACCAAACAAAATACATAATCCAGGCTGGAAACAACCACACAGCAAACAGGATGAACCAGATTTTAATGTCAGTTTTAGCACTTTTATCTGTATGTAGCACAAGACTTCTTCAGAAACATTATACTAATACAAAAAATCCATTGAGTACCATACTTTCCCCTCCCCTAAAAAAACACATGTACTTCCAGAACCAAAGAAATGCACTCTCCAATTAAAATACCTTACAAATTCATGACAATTAAAGACTTGGTACCAACCATTAAAATCACACATTCTTAAAGACATGTTCTTTGAGAAACACACATTTGATATATACAAGAACTTCATACTATATAGGAATGAAGCTTCAAATGCTGGCAACAGATATAGTTTCATTGAGTCCAGGTGGAAAACAAGCATTAAACTTAAGTTGCCACCTTAATTCTTTATATTCAATGGTATCAGCCCAATGACCACCTCTTACATTTTTATTAATCACCTCAAGACACAAAAATCCAAATTCACGACCAGAGTTTTCAACCACATGCTTAGAAAGTGCATTGTTGGGGTTCCCTTTCTTAATAGCATTGATGTGCTCATACATATAATCTTTAAACCTTCTTTGCGTCTTTCCTATACAGAACCCCTTACAGTGCTTAGAGAGAGCCAGGTAGACAATCCCAACAGTATTACAGTTGCAGAAAATTTTTTTTAGTTGGATGTAAATACCATTGACAGTGATCTCATCACCTTCTATGATGTATTTACATAGGCCACAAAAGCCACATTTAAGGGTATCAGTTCTCCCGTTGATCTAATTTGAAAACCACCCTCTCCATTTTTTAAGATTTCCTTAATATTCCTCCCCTTTTGTAAACAATTTTGACACTACCCCCAATCAACTTTTGAATTACATGAAAACATGTAAAAACATTCCAGTTCTTTTTCAAAATTTCATAAATATGATCACTATCAGGGGAATAGGTGGTGACAAAAGTTGGTTTATAACCAAAATTGTCTCCATCATCAGGTCTGTTGTTTAGGCCAACAGTGCCACTATCACCATTTAATAAAGGGGGGAAAATGTTCTTCTTTTCTCATCTACCTCATCTCTTATGTTTTGTACCAGTTCCTGGGGGTAAGCTCTAGCCAAAAACATATTGGCCAAAAATTCACATTCATGGAGGTAGGTTTCTTCTTCAGAAACCATCCTTGTCAGACGTACAAACTGCCCCTTTACAATGCCACGTTTTTGTGTCCTGGGTGGCAACTGTCATAATGTAGGAGGCAATTTGAAAAGCTGGGTTTCCTATAAATGCTGCTGACCAACTGTGTCTTTGGTGATTTTTACATCTAAGTATGAGATGTCTTGTTCACTCCATTGAGAGGTAAAACAATCTGTTGTTTGATTAATATAGTCAAGGAAGACCTTCAATTCATCTAAACTTTCTTTCCAAACAATAAAGATGTTGTCCAAAAAATGGAAATAGAGGGCCCATGGTGGGACCTCTCCATACTTCTCAGAAATAAACCTTTTCTCCCATTGCAACATAACTACGTTCACAAATATGGGGGCACAAGCTGCCCCCATTACCACTCCTTTTTTTCTGCAAAAAATAGTGCCCATTAATGTAAACATAGTTATGTTTCAACACCATCTCCACTAACACATCTAAGGTGTCGATCTCCTTATTAGAAAAAAAGTGGCTTTCAGTTAGAAAATCATGATTTTAATCTAAACCCTCCTCATGGGATATCACATTGAATAAATTAGCAACATTTACAGTGCACAAAATTAAATTGATTTTATTAATCTTTCCAAAGCTTTTGACATGGTAAACCACCAGCTACTTAAAATTATTCTCAAATCTCTTTCTCTTGATGCACAGACTGTAAAATGGTTCAGTTCCTACCTCATTAATAGGCAGCAAGCTGTGATCTGGGAGAATACCCTATCTTCCCTCTTACCAGTCACCTAAGGCATCCCTCAGGGCTCCATTTTAGGCCCTCTCCTATTCTCAGTTTTCATCAATGATCTTCACTTAGCAATTCTTCATGCTACTTGTATACAATATGCAGACGACTCTACAATTATATGCTCAGCCAACTCCTCATCTGAACTGCAATCCATAACTCAAAAAGTGTTTAACTTAGTAGAAACATGGTTTCTTCAATGTTGCATCCTCTTAAATCCAAAAAAATAAAGCTCCTGCTCTTTACTCCTACCCATAAGTCCACCCCAAAATATTTCTCAGTCACATCTAACAATTTTACACTCATATCACCTGATTTAACAACCAAACTCCTAGGAGTTACAATTGACAACAACCTCAACTTTGATACTCATATTAACAACACAGTAAAAATAGTCAACAAAAAATGGGCTCCCTCTATAGGATCAAACCCTTCCTTACTCCATTAGCTAGATCTACTATTGCCCACTACCATCTAATCTCAACACTTCTCTATGCCTCTCCTATTTATGCTAATCTGTCTAAAAATAATCTTCAGAAACTGGCTAAATCATACAATATTATTGCCAAATATGCCAGTGGAAAATCCTTCAGAACCCACCACTGTCAGAATCTAAAACAATTAGGTTGGCTGGAACTTTATAATCAGCTTAATTTTAACCAACTTAAAATTGCCCATAGGACCCTTTACCATCCTCATAATACTCCAATACTATCCAGCCTGATCACCCCCTACAAAATGTTAACACCTTATGCTCTTCAAATAAACTACTAGATTGCATAAGTAAATCCAATAACATGGCAGGTGACTCTCTCTTCTCAAACACGTTTGGAAAAAACTGGAACCGTCTACCTAGTGAACTTACATCACTATCCTCCCTAACACTTTTTAAACAAAAACTTAAAATTCACCTTAAAACACACTGGCTATGCCCTTGTTGTAACCCTGACTAACCTTTGACTGATCTTTATTAACACTTTTACTTCTACTACCTTTCTTTAACTAAGTTTCTTGTTTCTTATTACCAGAGAAATCAGGAACTGTAAATTAAGTAATCATCTATAAGATTACTTCTTCAGAATTATTTATCTTATGTGATCTCCTAAATTGTATTGTCATATTAAATGAACTGTAACAATGTATACAAATATGTACTTTGCCTGTATTATTGTAATCTTTATTACTGTTACAACTATTTTGATTTTTCTTTGGAGCTTTTCTCCCTGGGCCCCTACTGAAAATGGACATGTATCCAGTTAGACTAGCCCGGTCAACAAATGTAAAATATAAAATAAAAGATAAATAAATAAATAAGTCATCTTTGAATTCAATTTAAGACAATTTAGTAAGGAAGTCCAAGGAATCCCTACAAATGTGCTGCACACCTTCCAAAACATTTCACAGCAAGAGGTTCTCCTGTTCAATTCTCGGTTGGAGTGCCTTCTGTGTGGAGTCTGAAAGTCCTCCCCACAGTCGAGTGGCCTCCGAAAGACATGTGTGAATGGGCTTGCCTTCGCTGAAGGTTGGACATCTCGGCACCATAAAAATAGACTTCCAATCATTAGCGGACTGGAGTTCCGCTGTGGCGACTCCTAACCAGGAAAAGCCGAAAAGACAAACAACATCTACATATTTGGCCAAAGGGTGGGTTTTAGATTTAGATGCATTCACAATTGGCTTTATTGGTGGGTCCCTTAAGTTCTTGTGGATTTTGGGCAATCCAAATATAGTAGTTTTACTGCGTACTTCACAGCCCAAAAATTCCATTTATCTAAACTTATCTGTTCTTGATCAAGCATGTCCTGTAGTTGCTAGTCAATTCTGGCTTAAGCAGTATGTACCATGTTGAGAGAGGTTTCCTCATAAAAACCACCATCAAGTAAAAAAGCCAGCATTTTGTTAAAATAATCACTTGAACTCATTAATACTAACCCCCCACCCTTGTCGGGCTTCAGGACCCTTATGGTTTTGTCATTACACAATTACTCCAACTATTTTCTCTCTACATCAGATAGGTTGAAAAATCTATCTTTACATTGGTTTTTCCACAAATTCCTAAACTCAAATTCTCAGAGTCTTTCAAAAATGACTAATTAGAACGCTACTCCTTTTCAGAGCATTACTGTTAAATTCAACTTCTTTTCCATTAAACAGCAACTTAAAGTTCAGTTTACATAAAATACCTTAAGGTCAAGAATTAAATCAACAATATTCATTTTGACAGTAGGAATAAAATTAAAGCCTTTACATAGTAATTCAACAACATGTTCATCAAATGACTTGTCGGAGTAGTTATACAAGTAAAAGTCACCTTTTCTGTTGCTCATAATACTGGGACCAATGCCCTCATGTTCATCCCAGTCTGGTCTGAATAACTCCTCATTGCTTAATAATCCCAGTGTGGGTTGTTGTTCCTCCATGATTGTCACCGAAATCCCCCATTCAACCTACTGTGAGTGTAATTCTGATTCTATTTGTTGTACCGTCGATTCCTTATTCTCAAAGAGCATCTTAGAAGCTTGTGCCCTAAAGGGCAGCACCCTGCTGATTGACATTTTTATCTTCTTGCACTTCATTCACTAAAGGATCATCTGTGGGTGGGACAAAGGAATTAGAAGGCTTGGGATAGGCTAACCCCTTTGAGTAGTTGATGCGGTCTCTTTCAAACTTCTTTTCTTTCCTTTTTTGGATTTCAGCTATTGTTTTACCCACAAAGGAAAAAATGTTGGTAAAGTTCTCTTTGCATTGCTCAAAATGGAGGTCTGACATAATAATAATTTTTTCCAGTTCAACAGCCTCTTTAGTGAGTTCATCAATTGACCTCTGGTTATGGTTAGCCAGGACCTCTAGTAATTCACGTCCCTGGCGATCCAAAAATTTCAATTAGTTCCAGATGTAAGGATGAGTTTTGAAGCATACCATTTGGGAACTTCCATGAGCAAAGTCCCTTAGGCAAACACTCTCTCTGAAATAGCAGTTTTCAACCTGAAGCTTTCAAATATTCAACAAATTGTCATTCAAAAGCTCAGTGCTTTGCTGTAAAGTTCCATTTTCTCTTGGTATATTACAATGGAAAGACAAGCTCCATTTAAACTAGATAGAACAATTAATGTTCACATTATACACATCCAGTCTTAAAGCTTCAGGTGTTCTCATATATTCATTAACAGGAGAACTACAGTTATTCACATTGCCATTTTGTCCAGGGAGAAGGTAGGTAGCTTGAGAGCCAGTCGCAGATTTGTATCCCATGCGAACAGCCATATCAGACACTTGCTGGGTAAATTGGTGAATCAGCTGAGTTAATGTCCAATCTTGTCCTGATAATGCCTCCAGTCCACCAGGTACCTGAGAATTGGCTCCAACACCAGAATTAACTGCAGACATAGTAAAACAGACTGGTGAACCAAACAAAAAAACACAATCCAGGCCGTAAACAACCACATAGGAAACTGGATGAACCAGATTTTAATGTCAGTTGTAGTGCTTTTGTCTGTATGTAGCACAAGACGTCTTCAGAAACATTATACTAATACAAAAAATCCATTAAGTATCATACTTTCCGCTACACTAAAAAAAAACATGTACTGTCAGAAGCAATGAAATGCACACTCCAGTTAAAATACCTTACAAATTCTTGACAATTAAAGACTCGGTACCAAGCATTAAAATCACACATTCTTAAAGACACATGTTCGAGAAACACGCATTTGATATATACTAGAACTTCATACTATATAGGAACAAACCTTCAAAATGCTGGCAATAGATATAGTTTCATTGAGTCCAGGTGGAAAACAAGCATTAAACCTAACTTGCCACCTTAACTCTTTATATTCAATGGTATCAGCCCAAGGACCACCTCTTACATTTTTATTAATCACCTCAAGACACAAAAATCCAAATTCATGACCAGGGTTTTCAACCACATGCTTAGAAAGTGCATTGCTGCGGTTCCCTTTCTTAATAATATTGATGTGCTCATACATACATCTTTAACAATTCTTTGGGTCTTTCCTATATAGAACCCCTTACATTGCTTACAGAGAGCCATGTAGACAATCCCAACAGTATTACAGTTGCAGAAAAAATTTTTTAGTTGGATGTAAATCCCGTTGACAGTGATCTTGTCACTTTCTTCGGTGTAGTTACCACTTCCAGCTGGAGGTGGAGCTCTGAATGTATTTATACCTTCACCGAGGAGGCTATAGTTTGCCTTGGTGACGTTTTTTGTCTGATTTCACCCTCTCTGAGTTCTGGTGTTAGTGTCAGCTCTAAGGTGACTGATTTGTGGTCAGATTTAACTAATGAGGGTCTGACAGTTGTAGTGCATCCGTTTGACATGTTAGTGAGAACCAGATCTAATACGTTTGTTCTGCCTGTCGTGGTATGAACAAATTGTTCCAGAGCATGAGTTAACAAAGTCAAGGAACTTTTATGCTAGCAAGTTAGGGCTAGCATAGGATTCCCAGTTGATGGTGTGAGAATTGAAATCCCCCACACCCAGAGTGTTTGGTAATATTTGGATTGTCAGTTTGTTCAAGTAGGCTTTGTGCATGTCATGACCCATGGAAGGGATCTGTAAGTGGCTATGACTTGAATGGGGATCTTACCCACTGTAACTTGAACTTGGAGTAACTCCATGGAGTTGTCCAGTCTAACTAGATGGGAGGTGAATTTATCTCTAATATAGATAGAGATATCTCCTCCTTTGGTTCTCACACATTCATTTGTGATCTGATGTTGTGGAAGGCATTGTAGCCTTGCAAGGCCATGGTACTCCCAGGTTTCTGTGTCTGCATAGACAGCTACATCTTCCAGTGATAGAAGTGCTTTCAGGGTGTGCAGTTTTTGGTTTATGCTCCTAGCATTTAGCATTACCCTTATTTTGTTATGATTGGCAAATTTCACATCAGTAAGTTTGTTTTCAAGACTTTGCCTAAAAAAGGCACTATGAGGGAGGCAAGAGCCTTTGCCAGGAGCCAAAAGCATAGAGGTGCCAGGTGCAAACCATCTCTGGCAAAGCAGTGAGGTTTGTTGACCATGGCTTCCGAGGCTGACAGGAACTGGATCCCCTTTGAATGACACTAATTGAATAGATTTCAGCTCACAAGCAGTATTTCTTTGACTGAGAAAGTATTAAGGATGAGTCTACACTAATTTGCTACAGCTGTAACTAAGGGAAAAAGTGTTGAATTAATCTGTCTGGTTATGATGCACAATTGTGTAGCAGTGCACGATGCTGTGCGACACACAAACAAGCAGAAAGCTGCTCAAATACGAGGCTTAAACACCAGAAGCTAAAAACTTGAAAAAATTTAAAAAGGTTCAAAAGGGCCAATGAGGATGCTTATTCCAAGCCCTAGACTAACCACCTTTCACCAGACAAGTTCCAATCAGAACAATCCTCTCACTAGATTGCAAAAAGGCCCCTTCCAATCCAAGATGGCCTGGAAAACATGCTCGGAACAAACAGCCACTAGAAACAGACCCAGAGGCATTAAACCTGTATCTGGATTATGCTACAGCTACTAGCTACTGTAGTTTCAGTGAGAACTACTAGAACATTTTAATACAGCAGAAAAATAGCAGTGAGACACTAAAAAAGTTGTAAACAGAAGAAAATCAGCAAGGAACTCTAAATGATGTTTTAATCAGCTAATAAATCAGTTATTATAACACTGCTTCGTGGGAAAACCAGAACAAGCAACAGTGAAAATCACCATCAAATACTTAACAAACACTGAAAACAGCAAAAAGAACTTAGTAAACAGAGAAAACAGCAATAAAATTTAATTTAACAGGCAAAATAAGGCAGACAATTGGCGTACAACAGTGTATATTAGTATAAATATATAAATACAGTATTAAAGTAGGCAGCAGACAATAAAAAAGTGCAGTGAATAGTATAAATAAGCAGAAAAACATGCAACGTATGGCTTTTGGGAAGCCCAGAAGCCTCTAGTTGTCTGGTATCTCAGCTGAGAGTTGTGGCTGGTAGCCCACCTCTGTTCAGCTCGGTAGTGGATAGCGGCTGTTGTAATCCTATATCATCCTGTGTGCACCCCAAACCCTAGTGGTTCTCTGTACTAACTCCTTTATTGCTGTACCTTGAAGAAAAGGCAATACTTTGAGATACCACTTTAATGGATTTGGCATATTTCTTCCCTAACTCACAGTTTTACTTTTCCATAGTGGCAAAACTGAATGTAAAACCTACATTCAGTTTTCACATCCTTGAGAAGTTCTCTGTTGGCTAGTGGCTGTTCTAATCCTATTTTTTACAAAAATAATGATTTTGTAAAAGTAGGCAGCCAAAAAAATGAGCCATCACAGCTGATGCTCTTGCTCAATTAGATGTGTGACTGTGATGAGTGCTACTATGTAATATGTAGTCAGAGGTGGGATTTGTTTCTGTCCTAGTTTCTGCCTGTCTGTTTAGTTAAGTAAAATTGCTGCTTTTGTTTTAGGTCATTTTATAGCTTTTTCACATACCCATTTTCCCTGTTTACAGTGCATGTAGTCTGTAAGGGAAAATGGATATGTCTTTTTTTTTTACTGTTACCTGAGCATGTAAAAACTCGTGGTTATGGGCTATACTTGGAAAAGTTAAATGACTGAACTGGTATTCAGACAATAGTAATGTTTAATGAACATATCTGTATAGCATTGTGTAGTCATTAAATATTACTTATTTCTGAGTGACCATTCTTTGACTTTGTCACTTGTTTTACTTTTTTCTCCATGTGACTGGGTCAAAGGAATGCACATGCAACCTCAACTGCAGGTTATCACTGTACTGACTGATGTTGTGGTTCCACTCAGACATGCAAGTAGCACTTAGAAAGAACACTGGAGTGTCCCTACTTTGAAAATAGTTAAGAGAATGCAGTTTAGTTTTTAAGTGGATTCAGCAAACTGCACTACCAAAATCACGACTCTGAGGGCAGTGACTTTTTTTGACGTTATGAAGGTAGGCGATCCCATTGCACATGATCTTTAAAGAGGAACACATTTGTTCAGCTTCACACCTCAGTTGGTAGAAGTATTGCAAAATCTGCTACATCTTTAAAACACTGTAGCATTCTATACTACTAACACTACCAATTCTATTTTATACAGCTTTTTTAGTTCTTGCACACATTGGCATGTACTACAGTAAGACCAACTATATTAACTTCATATGTATGTATTTATGTAAGCCCACATCATCTTTCACCTTCTATCAACAGCACCAAATAACATAAATCATAATCACCCTACCTATAAAACAAAACAAAACAAATATACCATGGGACATGCATCCTTATTCGCTCCATAAAAACAAAGTATCCTTAATAATATAATCTAATATTGAACCAAATACTCATCCACCAGCACATACATCATCTAACATCAACAGTAAATGAATGCCACTTAACTGTTGTCTGCTAATTGCTGGGAACAGCAAAAAAAAAGAAAAAGAAAAAAAAAATAGAACAAATTGATACTTTCCTTGCTTACAATAAGCCGGACATAGTTAAAGTAACAGAAATATGGTAAAGCACCGCACTGTCCCTAAACCACATATTCACTATTTCGGCAATCCCTGATAATGACACAGAACAGGTTGAGGCTCTGTTTTCTTATTTAGATCAAGTCTACAAATAGGTAGCCATCAGCAACCAAAAATCGCAAATGATTATGATCCAAATTGATTAATTCTAGCTATACCCTTAGGAGAAACTGAGAAGATGTACATTGCTGCAGTCTACCTCCCTCAGTCTATCAACAAAAATAAATGTATGAGCTTAATTAGATAAATTAAAAACTTCATTCAATAAAACAAACTGATAATCATTCTAGATGACTTCATCTTAAATTTCCTTTACAGTTACAGCACAGATTATATCCTTGCTGACTATGACCTTTTGTTTTAATTTGTTTTTGTTTGTTTGGTTTTGTTTGTTAATGGAGTAAGTGGGCTGGTATGAGACAATTTTTAGCCACTCGCCAGGCCAAGAAGCAAAGACACTGTACGGTAAACAACAGAGACATAAAACTGACACAGATTATATACAAATGTACAGGTCTATTTTCATCCAGTAAGAAAACATACATGAAAGTAAAGAAGAAATGAGAATAAAAATAAAATAAGAACAAGAGAACAAGTATTATGATATGCATTGTAACTAAAATAAACAAAATAACATTTGCTGAAGTGCCACCAAGAATTTTAAGATCAGCAGGGTACAGTGAAGAAAATATGTTACGGCTGTGCTGGTGAGTTGATAGAGTAACTTATATCTTGAAAGCAGGAAAGATTTTTTCTTGGAAGTGTGAACATTTATGATGAACTGACCTAAAATCTTTAGCTATGACAGTATAGTTGCTATAAAGAATTGGTTTAAAGTGTAGTAGGCAGCATGGCAGGTTGTTTATGTAAAGTGAAGGGCTCTCAGAATAGAGGTGTGTGAGCTACTCTGTTAGTTAACAGTATAATTTCTTAGTGGTAGTTGTGCCGAACAGTATAAATGATCTATTGGCTAATTAAACCTTGAACCAGTCTGTGACTTAATTAGATAATTGAATTTCTCCTGGTTTCTATAATAAATGTTCATTATTAACAGTTCTTAATGTCCCTTTAAGGTTTAAAAATATAACACTGGTCATTAGACCTTTTTTTCATTTTCTGGTAGGTCTTTGATGTTAGATGTTGAAGTGAAAATGGCAGTCTGTCTGCCGTATTTTTGTCAGAAATCATTCTGCTAGTCAGAAGAAAGTTTACATTTTAACAGATTGTAGAATCTGGTCATAAATTATTTCAGTTTATCTTGGCTAGTGGGCAGATATTAAGAGACTGGCATAAGTGCCAGCATGAGAAAGTGCAGAGACTTTTGGAAGAGGTATAACTAATATATTCATGAAACTAGATGGGGTGCTTCTAGGGGGGTAGTGTTAAGTTGTAGATGGATGTTCTTCCAGGATATTAAAGCCAATGTAAAGTTTTGGGTGCATATAATAAGGATGTAGGTTGTGATAATAATGTATATATAAAGTAGTTGTTTAGCATCTGTTTGGAGTAGAACAGTGGATTTGGTAAGCGTGTGGTTAGAGAGGTCAAAGGTAGGGTAGGAGTGCTGACAACTGCATGCTTGTTCTGCAGAGTTGATGGTGAATCAATAAAGTTCTATAAAACCCGTGACTCTGTGGAGTCTAAAACAGTGGCTGGTTTACATTTAGAAAGACTCTTTGAACTAAGTGTTTTCATATGTTTCCAAAGCTGAAGATCAGATTCCTGTAGGACTGTTATTTAAGTGTGGGTTATGTTACATTATTGAAATCAATATTTCCTAATAATAACCCTTATTTGGGGGAAGAGGTTTGTTTTTTTTCTTTTCTGTAGCTTTGATAACATTAGTGAGAGTAAGATGTAAGAGACTGATGCAGCGTAAGTACAAGCATTACACATGTAGACATTGGTCCAGTCAATTATATCTAAGCTGGCTAATAACACAATGTCAAAATTGCTTAGGAAGGAATGGGTTAATAGTTTTGGAGCCAGTTTTGATGATTTTTAGGGACCAGTATGATAGACTAAGGCGATTGTCATTGGGGCACTGGAGAGAATATCAATGCTGAAGAGTTTGTCAGGAATATTAGTAAAGAGAGGAGGTATTAATAGTATGGTTTAGACTTTTATCTTGTTTAATCACATGTGATAAGTTGCAGGAGGCAACTGTTTTTATTGATTTGTTCTATGGTTATGTTTCCATTTATTGTTAAGATCACATCAAATTAGCTTTGTGTGTTTTTGAGAGATCTATTAATTGCTGTAACATGCTTTTTCTCGAAAGCCAACAATATCGAAGCTGATATTGTCGACACGAGAATAACGAAAGCACACATCGAACGTGTAAATGGAAATCTCTTTAAGGGGAGACTTCTATTTACTGCAGTGTAGTGCAGTCTCGGCATTGGTATATTTAAGTAGCGGGGAGTGTGGGGGGTACAGGGGGCCTTGCCTCCCTGCTTAAACCCATTAGGGTACCTTTCTTTTTCTTTTTTTGTTGCTTTTATAAGTTCAATGTTTGAAGACATCGCCCATATGGTGTCGACCATATGGTGTTCGATGTTTTCAACCATCGATCTTATAATATAGACCTGAGTGTTAGCACTACCTTGCCTTTTAGTAGGTCTGTTTTCCTGGAGCATTGTGTATGTTGAAGTAATATGATGTGAGATTCATGAGATATTTTAATCGTATTTCTGTCATGGCCACACTTTTGGGTTATGACATTGTAATAATGGTGTTCATACTACACATGTTAAGGCATGCTTCTGTTGTTTGGGTGTGCAATGTGTGGCTCAGGATTTACTTGAATGTTGCCCAACAGTAATACAGTGGTAGTGTGCATTAATGAGATATGCTTCCGTGATTTGTAAAGTGTTTTTGATGGTTCTATGCACCTGCATAGTTTAGCAATGAAAATATATTTTTTTTATTTAAATAAAGTAAGAGTGGTATGTGTAGCCCACACTCAGATATAATTTTTATATATTATGTGTGTCACATTGTGACAGTTGAAATGCGAATAGTCTTGCTTGATAGAAGTGGCTCAGTTATTGTGGCACAATTGAATAGTCTATGGGTAAAGTAATAAGTAATGTAAAAGAAAACATTTTTTGTCACTGTCAAAAAAAGGCATTTTGAACATTTTGTTATAGAAGCAGACTTTTTTGTATATACTTTTTGCTTTCAAAATGAGGCAGGAGATACTAGAATGAGAAAGAAAAAGGGCTAGAGTTCTAGTTTAAATTAAGGTACTGCGCCTTACAGGGGAGGAGTGCTAATAAGAAAAATGTATGTGGAATTGGGGTGGGAGATGACTGAAGTTAGCGGACTACATCTGCCTAGCAGCAGTCAATCAACTTGTACATGTGTAGAGTAGTTTGAATTTGAATGAAAAGTAGGCTGTAGACTAGAGTTTAACCAGCCAGGAATCCTGGAAGTTGCTTGTTAGCATCAAACGTGATCTCCAGCCATAGCATGACATAGGAGTGGTAGTACTTCTGGTTACTCATGCTTTACAAAGACAGTAATGCTAAGTCATCTTGTGAACATAATGATTACACTGTTATCCCTATTTTGGCATGATGGAATCACAACCATTTTGAAGTATGCTGCATTTTAGATAGCAATTTAGAAAAGCAGAATAAAGTAAATATTTAAGTGTTTGATCATAGGGGAAGTAACACCAGGCAAGATAACAGTTAGTGGACCTATGTTATGATCACAGTGTACATAAAGAGGGCATGGTAGCAACAGCTGCTGTCACATAGCAGTGAAGTGTGTGTGTGTGTGTGTGTGTGTGTGTGTGTGTGTGTGTGTGTGTGTGTGTGTGTGTGTTTGTGTGTAACAATACACAGGGAATCACTGGGAATTGACAGGCTGAGTGGGGTCTCAAACTGTCAAGACAGAGTAGTTCAGTGTGACAGGTAACAAGAAAGTGGTAGGGCAAGTTGCAGTTCTGTTGTTTGGGAAGAGTGGCGATATGTCAAGGCATAGGCTAATACCTTATCTGAACTCCATCATTTTTTGGTGTATGCATGTATTGCTCATGCTAAGACGCCAGGAATAGTTAGCTGGATCGCATGTGTTAGAGCTAAACACAGGAACCAGTATCCATGATTGAAGGTAACTGTTCTCCATATTGAAGAAAAGTCCACCAATGTCCATTGCTGCATGAACAGGACAATGGCAATCACTATCCTGTAAACAGAGAAATCCTTTAGGAATAGTAGTTTGTTGCTTTTCCTACATAGAATCAGCAGAGACATGCATCAACTGCTTATCCCAGCAGACCCAAAGGTTTATTAGCGTTAACCATTCTTGTTACAGGGGCCTTTCTATGCCAACAGGGAACAGGTCCTTGATGAGGTGCTACAGCATGTGGAGGAGCGTATTTATTTTCCATGGACTGCAGAGGGGGAAACCACCATTATTTGAGCATTCTACAATATAGCTCATTTCCCTGAGGTGCTGGGGACAAGGACTGCATCCACACTGCCCTACCTGCTCCCCATGGTGCAGCAATCAACTGGCAGGGCTTTTACTCCATCAACTGCCAGGTGACATGCAATGCACAAGTTATTCAATACAATGCCAGTTCACCATCCAGGCAGTTCCTATGATTCCTGCATCTGGCACACATGCATCATAAACTAGTATTTTGTGAAGAGAGACTTTCCAAAGGGTCACCTAGTTGGTAGATGTACACATGTTATAGTCCCCAATAATCTGACCTCATAAAGTTAGGTAGAAAACCACTAAAAATTGTGCCAACTCTTGTGTGTTGTAGGTGATTCAGGATATGCTTTAGAATCATGGCTCCACACCCACATCCACAACCCTCACACCATAATGGAGACAGCATATAACATCACACTGTTGCAAATGTAGAACATTGATGAATGTGTGTTTAGACTTCTGAAGTTCCATTTCTGCAGTTTGGATACATCTGGTGATGTGCTGCAGTATGTTTCAGAGGCCTACAGCTAGATATTTGTAGTCTGCACGTTTTTGGTCACCATAGTTGTATAAAACTGGTAGAACTGGAGGTGAAACTGTAGCACTGCCTAACATACTTGTGGCAGCAGTAGTGGAGAAGGAGGTGAGGGAGGAGTCAGCAAATCCATCTGTGGCAGGACCCCATGTGAGGTAGAAACAGGTGCCAATATGTCTCAAGACAGTGCCTAGTTCACAATTGTGGGATGTGACAGTATGAGTACAGAATAAAAGTGATGCATACAATAATAAATCTATCCTAGGCATTACAGCACATTAACTGGCTATGGAAAGAATTATCATGGAAAAGATCAATAATGACATAGGAAAACTTCAAACATTGGACCTAACCCAGTTTTGTTTTGTCAAGGGTAAGTCATGCCTACTGAACCTGGTGGGTTTCTTTTAGAAGGTCTGTCAAATGAAAAAACTTCAAAGACCAATACACGTAAGGTTCAGTTAAGGCACTTTTAATTTACTTGCCGCAAGGAGACAAAAGCATGCAAACACAAGGATTTGTCCAACTACTAACAGGAAGTATGCTTATTCTTATACTATTTTGCAAGACATGGCCTTCTAAGCTGGCGTAATCAAACACAACTTTTAGCATTGTTCTACAGCAGATGTTGCTCAGATTTTCTGCTGACATGACTAGATTTGTGAGAAACTTTTGAGAAAAACAACCTGGCCTTGGTGACCATTAATCCGTTTACAAGCATCTATTGTACAGTGTTACATTTCAAGGTACTCTTCTAACTCAGATACAAGCAAATGCTGATTGCAGTTCATATTTTCAAGCAGGCCTTGTACTAATTATCTGTAACTTCTACAGCTGTGTATTTTCTCACAGCACAACAGAACTTCTTGTCTAAGTTTCATACAAGTAGTATTGTTCTATTCATTATTTTCCTAACACAAGCAGAAGTCACCTGCTTCTCAGTAAATTTCCAAGGCACAAGCAAGATTTTAGCTAACAATACAAGGTCAGAAAGCAACTGCAGTTTGTACAGATTTATGCAGTATGAAATAGAATAAATGTGTTAACCCTTTTCAAGCTCTAAATGCACTAAGCATATTGCTAATACACACATTAATAGATATTTTTCTAACATTTCCCCCCTATTAATACTTTTATTCTACTTTCAAAATAAGCATAAACAGTTTGTTTTCTTCTCCCAACCTCTTCCACTCAGGATTTGCAGTTAAGAGAGTCATTTAGTTTAAACTTATGAAAGCATCTTTGGTCTTTTAACAGTTCTTCAAACTCAGTACTTTGATATAAGGTTTCAGAAACTGACATGTCTATAAAGTCTTTAATCAGTCTTTTCATGCAGGGGATACCACAACAAACACATACTCCCAGTAGGAGCATACCTACACAAATGGCAATCAGGATGTTCATTAGGATGGTACCCCACCCCCCCAAACCATTTCTGGAAAAAGTCCGTCAGTGGGTTTGGGCCTGGTTTGGTCATGGCTGACACTTGCTGAATTACCTCAAGATGATTGTCTATCTCGTGTTTATGGTCAGGAATATACAAACAGCATTCTTCTTGGATTAAAGTGCACGTAGCACCTCTCGCCGCTAGGGTGAAGTTGAGAGCCATGCAGTTTTGGAGCACTACAGTTCTCATAGCATTCAGTTCATCAGTCACCATTTCGAGAGCAGAAAAAGTTGCGTTGCTCATTACTTCGAGAAGTTTTGACAGTTTTCTCAGCTCCCAGATCGATTTCATTGCTCCATATGCTGGTAATATGCCTGACCATGATATAACTCTATCACTCAAGTCCATGTGTGTCAGTCCTTTGCCTAGAGAGTGATGGTCTTTCCAACATGCATTGATTTGTCCCACTGGATTTACAGGTTTCTTGACGACTTCTTGACATTTTGAATTTTTCCACGAGGCAAAACTGCAGTGTGTTGTATGGCTGGAACCAGGTAACCCAAAAAACAACTGTTGGACCAATTCTCAGGTAACCATTTGTATGCCTTTCTGCCACACACAAAATAACAGTCCTCTACTTTAGTAGTAACCTTGCTATGAATATACACTCGCCCTGCATGAAACATTTTTCTATCAATTGTAGACAGCTGTTTATAAAGAACAGAATTATGTTTTACTTCATCAAGTGTTTTGTGCATCAATCCAAGAAATGAATCATAGTTTGTATTACAATAAAGATCTACATTGTTACCTTTAGTGTAACATTTATAAGGAACAGTCACATTGCAATTGCTCCAACCCACCTGAACAGTATCATTTTTATAAAAACACACAGTTCCCTTTTGTGGAACAGACAAATGCAATGCTATTTTATCTTGTGCTGTAACGGTTGAGGTATCATAAACCAAGTTCTCCCAGGTCTCATTGACCCCTAGGGGGACCGTAGTCATTAATAACGCCCCGTATGCTATCGGCAAAGCTGTGCAAATCCAGCAATTCGAAACACTGAAAGTCTCAGCATACACATATTTAATTGCCTGGTAAGTGTTAAAGTTTGGATGCCAGTTTATGAGTAACACTTCACGTTTATTCAGTTCAGTCTGTGTGGCTGGGAAAAGAAAAGGCCACAACAAAAAGATTATTGTCACTAATACAGTTAACAGGATGATTATGCAATACTTCTGAGGAAGGGGTTGTTCTGCATTCCTGTTTCTTCTGGACTCTATCATTTTTGCTCTTGGCATGTAACAAGATTTTTGTCCAGTTTAAAGTTTTTAACTAATTTACAGTGCGTCAGGCGGATCCAGGAGGCACACTCCGCGATTTTGACTGCAGTGGGTGTTGACAAAAGCACTTGATATGGACCTTCCCACTTCGGAGATGCCCAATTCTTCTTCTTAACTATCTTCAGCCAGATCCACACTCCAGGGGCCACTGCCACTTCTGACGGTCTGGTTCGTTCTTTATCTGAAACAGAATTTAACTGCAGCAAATGTTTAGAATTTAAAAGGTTTCACATATACTCAGCTAATGTACTGTCAGCTTCCTGGTCTGCGGGCATGAGAGGTTTTCACTGAGGTATATAATAAGCCCTTCCAAAGAGTTTTTCAAAAGGAGTCAATCCTTTTGCATTCAGAACAGTTATCATGCTCAACAGTGCCAGGGCAGACAGTACACCCAATTTCTCTGTGTTTCTGTTATTAATTTTCTTAGCTTACTCTTTAAAATCCCATTATGCCTCTCTACTAGCCCTGCAGATTGTGGGTGATACGCACAATGATTTTTTAAAGAAATGCCAAAATGTCTACTTAACTGCTGTATGGTCTGGTTTACGAAGTGTGTGCCGTTGTCACTGTAGATCCTTTCCGGAATGCCGAATCTAGGGATGATTTCTTTAACAAGAACTTTGGCCACAGTCGTAGCATCTGGATTTTTAGTCAGAAAGGCTTCCACCCATCTGGAAAACATATCTACAATGACAAGACAATACTTCTTATTATCACATTTATTCAACTCAATGAAATCCATACAGATAGTATGAAACGGATATGGTGGTGTAGGGAAACTCCTTTGCTTGGGCTTTAATGCCCCTTGTGCATGATGTTTATTACAGATGTGGCATAATGAACAAAATTTTTTAGAGTAGTTTGTAAATCTGTACGTCGTGAACACTTGGCTCACCAGCTGTGCCATCCCCCCTGTTGAGACATGGCACTGCCCATGGCTCAACAAAGCTGCATATCTAAACAAATTAGATGGCAATATCAGTTTTCTTTCTTTAGAGATGTACAGCCCCTTTTCAAGAATTGCTCCTCGTTTTACCCATCTTTGTTTTTCAGTTTGCATAGTAAGTGTTCGCATTGTCTTTAACATTTCTAAGTCTAAAATCTCAGAGGGTTGTAGTTCCTCATTCAAAAGAAATACTTCTGAAGCTGCCTGTTTTGCAGCTGTATCAGCTCTCGCATTACCTTTTGAAATCCTGTCCTGTTGCTTGGTATGAGCTGTGCATTTACAAATAGCTACTTTTTGAGGTAACTGGATAGATTCTAAAAGATCTAAAATAAACTGTGCATGATTGATTGGTTTGCCAGTAGATGTTATCATTCCTTGATTTTTTCACTGTTGCGCAAAAACATGTACAGTAGAAAATCCGTACTGGCTGTCAGTAAAAATGTTCACACATTTACCTTTTGCAAAGGTACATGCCCGTGTCAAGGCAATCAATTCTGCTGCCTGTGCAGATAAACTGTGTGGTAAAGATTTCGCTTCTATAATGTCTGTGTCAGAAACTACTGCATATCCTACTAGGTTCTGTCCTGCAGCACCCCTTTTGTATGAGCCGTCCTCATAGTATGTCACCTCGGCATCATCCAAGGGAACATCTGTAAGATCTTTTCTAGGCAGTGTCTTTTGCTCAATCACCTGCAGGCAGCTGTGTGGTGTGCCATCTGCAGGGGTTGGGAGCAAGGTAGAAGGGTTTAAAGTCGTACATCATTCAATTGTCATATGAGGTTGGCTCAACAATATAGTCATACAGGAAAGATGCCTAGCAGGGGAAAGATATGCTACCTTCTCTTGTAGTAAAATAATCGTGACTGCATGAGGCACTTTCAATGTGAGAGGGTGGAACAACACTACTGAGGCTGAAGCCTGTACTGCCATTGCAGCTGCAACTACTGCTTGTACTCAGTGAGGTAAAGGCTGTGCCACTGTGTCCAGTTGTGATGAATAATAAGCAATAGGGCGTTGCTTGTCCCCATGCTGCTGTGTTAACACTGATGTCATATAACCTTGCTTACAATCTACAGTTTGGAAAAAACGTTTATGATAGTTTGGTAATCCCAAAACTAATGAGGACACTATTAACTGTTTCAGTTTGCAGAAAGCAGATTCTGCTTCTGGTGTCCATTGTAATAAATCCTGTGCTGCCATAGGCTTTTTATAAATCAGGTTAGTCAACGGTGCAGATTCCAAAGCATAGTTTGGAATCCAACTCCGACAAAAATTAGCCGTACCCAGAAAGGACATAATTTCCTTCTTGGTAGTGGGTTTTGGTGCTTGCAAAATCGCTATTTTTCTGTCCTCATCTAATGTCCTCCCTTCCTTGGATATTACATATCCTAGGTATTTAACTTGTTTTTTCCAAAGCTGCAGTTTATTTTTGTTTACTTTATGTCCTTCAGTGGCTAAAAATTGTAATAGCGCTATGGTATCTTCTTTACAATCTTGCTGGGTGGTGGCCGCTAGCAGGTTATCGTCAACATAAAGCAAAATTTGACTACCTCTTGGTGGGGTAAATCCCGCCAAGTTGCTTGCCATTTATTGTGAGAATATTGTTGTACTTTCACAATACCCCTGTGGTAGTCGCTTATATGTATACCTTTTCCCCTGAAATGTGAATGCAAACCAATGCTGGCTGTCAGGGTGCATCGGTATCGAAAAGAACGCATTGCTGATATCTACCACAGAAAAATATTTTTGTTGAGGTTTTAAGTCATTCAACAGGGTGTGTGGGTCTGGCACCGTAGGTGCCCTTGTTATTACTGCATCATTTACAGCTTGTAAATCTTGGACCGTACGCCACTCTCCATTCGCTTTCTTAACAGGAAATAAGGGTGTGTTATATTGTGAATAGGGAGATTCCACCAGCACCCCTTCCTTAAGTAAAGCTGCTATAATAGGTTTGATTCCTACCTCTCCATATTTTCTTAAGGGATACTGTCTTTTTTGTCATCTAAATGCTGACTTTGGCGTAATAGTAACTGGTCCTGCTGTACGAATAAGTCCTACATCTGACTTTCCTGTTGACCAGAGAGTTTCTGGTATATTCTGTAAGGCATTCTCTTCCTCCTTCAATAGGAGTGCTAATCAGCTGTCCTTGCTAGACTGCAAGTGTACAGCTGGGTGGGTCTGTGTTATCCAATTCAACTTCTGCATTTGTATTCCCTGTTCTGACAGTTCTAACTCTATCTGTTTCTCCCATCTCGTGACTTTTTCTCCCAAGTCTACCCATTTCACATTTTTGTCCTTAGTTAAGCTAACATGTGGTAACCGATTAGATTTGTAAAGTGCAAAGAACTCCTGGGGCAATGAACAGCTGACTACACTGTTCCCTTCTGTGTCCCAGTGCAGATTACGTAATATCAGTCTGTTTGCACGATTTCTAAACAATTCTTGCTCATATTCCTTATCAGGTCATGGTGTGTTACAATAATACAGAGTACAGTGCAACAGATGTTGTCTATCAATGTCAAGGGAGGGGAACTTGCTGATGGCTACATTCATCAACTCTTCGGTCACCGCCCCTGGACCAGTCGTAACCAAGTCCTGGCTGTACCAATAAAACATTTCACCTTCCGATTGCACTGCAAAGGTATCAATTTGTCGCTGTGCTTCCATACCCTGCATAGTTGGAACTACTGCTATACCAAATAGCTGCATAAGGTCTCTGCCCAAGAGGTTTACTGGGCATTTTCCAGAAACAACACTTTTGTTTTTCTGGGTCAATCCTGAAATAGGATCAGTTATCATAATATTATGGGAGAGGGGCTCCCGATACAGCTGTCCATTAGCTGCTTTCACTAATATGTAATCAGGTGACTCTGAATTCTCTGGCAGTTTGGAGGGATGTATCAGGGTCCGTGATGCCCCTGAGTCACACAAGAATCTGACTTCCCTCCCTTCTACCAGGAGTGTAACTTCTGGTTTCGTGTCTGCTAAATAGAGCTCTAAGCTCAATAAAGCCAAATCCAATATTTCATTTTCTTCACTATCCATGACTTCTTGCACTTCCTCTATTTCTTCTGTCACATTCTCTACTCCCTCTATCACATACTCATTTGTCCTTTCTCCACTATCCCCTTCTAGTGATTCCTGACTACCATATAGTCAGTCCTCACCCTCCTTATCCTCCGTGGTTGCCTTCTTGTTTTTCTTGCAATTCCTTGCCAAGTGTCCCTTCTTACTGCATTTAAAACATTCACCCCTTTTCTTTCGTCCTTCAAAGTCCTCTGATCGTTGATCAGATTGTTTGTTTCCCTCGGCATTTCTCTTGCCTCTTTTTCCGGACTGTACTACATACAATTCTGCTCAATCCTATACAGAAAATACTTGGGCTTTCTTTTTCTTTTTGCTATTAAAATGCCTTTCGACATGCCTAACATATTCAAGCAATGATTGTAACCTGCTTGTACGATGATCTACCATGTGTTTTGTAATAAAACTACTTATGGGTGCAATACTGCCTTTCAAAAATGCATTCTTTAACTGCTGCTCATATGGGGAATTGTGTGTCTGATCTTCAGGAACCTGCATTCCACAGTGGTTATTAAAACATTCTAACAGTCTGGCATAATATCTGTCAACAGTTTCACCTTCTTGTTGGATTCATTGATTAATGCAAGTCCAGTCTGCCCTAGGCTTCCATTTCTCAGAGATTCGGTCTGTGACACCTTTCACTCTGTTGTCTAACTCTGCGCTGCTATGTGGGAAGGGCTTGAATGTAGTGTCATGGGGATTCCAGTCGCCACTAATCATGTGCCAATCTGGTTCCACAATTTGTCTGACTACTTTTTCTACCTCTTCTCCATTTAAATTATAACTCAGCCTCATTCCTTGCAAATCTTCTAAGAACTTTCTAAAATTAACTTTTGGATGGGGAATTCCCTCAGTGGCTTTCCGGATGTCTTCCGGAGTCCAGGGTCTATACACTAGAATAGTTGGGTCCTGACCTTCTTGCCCTGCCTGAGGATTAGGCACTTCTATATGTGGGCATATTTCTTCTTCACTCATAGATTGTGAATTTCTACCCATTTGATATAACTCAATGTCCTCTTTTGAGTTTCTTGCCCGTGTTTGAGACCTGGTCTCGACGGGATCTCTAATGAATGGTTTTGCTTTTGTAGTGTCTCTACAAACAGTGACAGCGGGACATCGCAGGGTGGACTTACTTGTTCACTTGCCTCATATTCTGGTAAGGGAGGCGGAGGGGCTGATGCTATTACTAAGTTATTGTCCTCCTTGTCTAAAAACATTGCTTTTGAATTATTATTCTTTTGTTCCCTTCGGTTTACTTCCTCAATCCACCTGTGTGCCTGAGGAATTCCTAATTGACGTTGCTTTTTTACCCGACCTTTGGAATTGGTCTTAAGCTGTTTGACAAGTTTGACAAGCGAGGATTTTTCTAGTTTACCATCAAATTCATACTTATTAACCCATTTTGAGTAGTATTTAATATTATCAGCATGCTGTGACTGCATGTATTTCGCGTTTTCGGTTAACGGTGGATTTTGGGACCTTTTTGTATAATTATTACCCATTTTGTTCTACCCTTTCAATTGTTACATAACTCCTTATTTTTAACGTGATACCATGGATGTTTTTATAGTCTCTTCAGAATGACTGCCTACCTGCTCTGTTTCCCTGATCTATGACAAGACAGTAATCTTTCTGTCCCTGACTTATAAACAAAGTCTTAACAGAACAAATACAAATCCAGTCCCTGATCTAAAACAGAAAAAAAAGGCAGATTCACCTTACCTGAGCCTTCGTGATTGATCACCTGATTCGAGTAAACCCATCCTTCAGTTGCAGATCAGAAAGTGGCTGGCCTCTTTTGTACGACAATTCAGTTGGAGGGCTTTTCAAATAAGAAGAACCGATGTGGTTTCTTCCCCATACGGTTTCAAGCCACCTGGCCTGTCTGATCTGAGGCGAAGTGAGGGTTTCCGGTCCGAAGGACCAATCTGTCAAAGGAAAAAACTTCAATGACCAATACACGTAAGGTTCAGTTAAGGCACTTTTAATTGACTTGCCACAAGGAGACAAAAACATGCAAATACAAGGATTTGTCTAACTACTAACAGGAAGTATGCTTATTCTTATACTATTTTACAAGACATGGCCTTCTAAGCTGACGTAATCAAACACAACTTTTAGCATTGTTCTACAGCAGATGTTGCTCAGATTTTCTGCTGGCATGACTAGATTTGTGAGAAACTTTTGAGAAAAACAACCTGCCCTTGGTGACCATTAATCCGTTTACAAGCGTCTATTGTACAGTGTTACATTTCAAGGTACTCTTCTAACTCAGATACAAGCAAATGCTGATTGCAGTTCATATTTTCAAGCAGGCTTTCTACTAATTATCTGTAACTTCTACAGCTGTGTATTTTCTCACAGCACAGCGGAACTTTTTTTCTAAGTTTCATACAAGTAGTATTGTTCTATTCATTATTTTCCTAACGCAAGCAGAAATCACCTGCTTCTCAGTAAATTTCCAAGGCACAAGCAAGATTTTAGCTAACAATACAAGGTCAGAAAGCAGCTGCAGTTTGTACAGATTTATGCAGTATGAAATAGAATAAATGTGTTAACCCTTTTCAAGCTCTAAATGCACTAAGCATATTGCTAATACACACATTAATACATATTTTTCTAACAAGGTCACCAAAGCAATGGATGAGGGAAAAATGAGCACTGCCTACCTTGACCTGGCCAAGGAGGCATTTGACTCAATACCCCACTCAGGCATTGTTGACAAAATCACAAGGTTAGGTATAAACTCTTATATCACCCAATGGATATCCAGCTGTCTCACAGACAGGACCCCAGAATTTAGAAATGGGGAGTCCACCTCTACGAAATGACCAGTCACAAGCGGAATCCCTTATCTTGAGATGTCACCTTTTTGACATTTACTTCTCTGAAGTCAAGGCTAATGTCAGCATCCCCTGGGTAAGTAAATTTACAGATAATTGCAAATTAGGAACAGTCAAAGAATCCCCCACTGACACTAATGTTCTCTAGGAAGGGCTGACATAGACAAGTAACTTGTGTCAGAGCCATGGATTAAACTAAAAACCAAGAAATGCATAATAGTATCCTTTGGGAAGTCATCCACCCCTAGTAACTGTCATATTGACAAAACACCCTTAAGAGTTGACCCAGTAGTTATGGATTTGTGGAGACACACAGACAATAATCTAGCATTTGACCATCATGTGATTGCAGAAGTGAGGAAATCATTCTATGTTGTACAACTTATAAACAAAGGTATGGCATCTAGGTCTAAGGAGGTCATTGTTCCACTGTATTCAGCATTCATCAGACCTGTCAGTGAGTACAATGCCCTCTTTGGTATGTACCTAATCAGACATGTCCAACAATTGGAACATCAATAGAGATTCCCTCACTAAAACAGTGCAGTGTATAAGTAACATGTCCTATGCAGACCACCTCAAAACCCTATTCCTGTATTCTGTCTCCAACAAGTTGTTGAGGCTAGATCTATGCCTGGCATATAAAGCATTGTCAAATTCCACTCTGAAGAACCTCCTGCATATCCATAAAACAAACAGCACTAGAATTACCCATTCTAAAGACATAACCCTTGTCTGAGATATAAATAGGACCTACTGGAGAAACAGGTATGTATCCCAGAGACTAACAAGCTACCCATCCATGTGAAGCAGAGTTACTCCTTAACCCAATTCATTTGTAACTTGGGCAATTGGATGGAGAAAAGGAAATTCATCCATGGTTCAGAACCTGTCTCTCCAATGGACACTGGAAGCCTGTAAATAGGTAATCTCCTAGGCCCTTGCTTGTAAATATTTAATCTCCCAAGCCCCTGCTTACACTTATTAAGGGTACTAAAACTTGTCAGAGATTTGGGATGCATGACTGGGTTTAAAAAGGCCCTAGTGGTTGTTAGTGTAGTACATACCTATGAAGCACTGTATACATTAGTTACTACCACACCCATACAGGCCAGAGGAAATGGCAGTGTTGCCATTAACATTATTTGCACAGGAGAGGTTGGCACAATGATAGGGAACATTGATGGTTGTTGTTACAGCTGAGCACATGTCTACAAGGTCATGGGAAGTCAGAGGTTATACCCTCCAGCAAAGGGTGAAATGTTCATTGTCTGAATGCAGTCTGGGGCTTGGGACAATGTGTTGAGTGTACATGTGGGAGCCCTGCTGTGATAGTCCAGTAGTATGCTGGCATCAATGACCCAGTGAATGGAAACTGGTACGTGTCACTCATGTCAGGTCTATAGGAGGCTGTGATGCTAGAATCACAACAGCACTGGCTATACCCATGAGAGTGCCCATCCCCAGGGTCACAGACAACTATGGACAGAGTAAACAATGAAGCCATTTGTGAAATGGTGTGCAGTATCTTTTTAAGGCTGGCATGTGACTGTGCAATGTGCATCTATCCCCTAGTGTGCCATAGAAGGCTATTGCCTGCATTTGCATGTATGCACCAGTGTCTGCCAACTGGGCCACCAGTACCCTCACCAGACTTTTCTAATCAAGGTCTATATGCCATGTCAGTTTGCATGCACTTCAGAATGTTTCTCAGTCACTGCAGTGGCTGCAGGCCACATTGCTCATACAACATCTCTGACACAGTGTGAGTACTAGTTGTGCATTGAGAACTAATCTTCACTTGCAGAGACTGATACCAAGAGTAAAGCCCAGGTTTGGGAAAATCTTGGACTCATGGTGAGAATAACCACCTAATATGTCTCCTTCATATTCTGTCTGCATGCATCACAGAAGCAGTGTGTCCCTCTAATGCCATCTGTGGTGGTGACACTTGTCTTCCAGGATTGCAGCTAAACTGATGAGACATTCTTCACTGATCACAGGGGATACCAGGGGCTCATCCATCCCCCCTCATCACAGTCAACTCATTTGTGGGTGATGCAAGTGTGCCCTCCACTGTTAATGTGATGACAATGCTACTGTGTCACACTGTGCATGGTGCCATCATAGTCAGCCACTGATGACCAGCTGATATCAGACATTTGCCTACCTGTTGTGCTGGATCTTCTTCCAATGGAACTTAAGAATGCATACACATTTAATACCTGTGGTAATGCTGGATCATATCTGTGACTCTTAATACCATGTGACACACAGACTGCTACATGCCAAAATAGCCTATGGGCACATAAGTACCTTGTGGTGCAGGCTATTGCTGCTGCAGGCTTGACATCTCAGATGATATAAATGTATGCATGTTTGGCTGGGGAAACCATTAATAGGTACAAGCTACAAGAATGGTACGTGCCACTACTCACTTCAAGCAGCCCTCCATTCCCCAGAGAGACTTGACAAGTCATCTCCAGCACAGTTCCCTCATTCAATCCACTGCCAGGTATGAGGATCTCAATTTCCTAGTAAGGGATACCAGGAACTCTGGTGTTCCACCCACTGTGGTTAGCCTCTCTGTGGATATTTCCTATACCTTAATACTGGTATGCAGTAACATATCAGTGATCTTGCAATACACCAGTCATATTACTGTTTTACACTGTCTACTGCATTGATGTCTTGCACCAGTCTCTTGCAACACGTCATCCCTGATGCCCCTGATAGTTTCTTGCTTAACAAGAAGGTGTATGACATGTACTTAGGACCTATATTAGCACCTCTGTCTACTATGGAATAAGTCCACGGACCTTTTCCATGGGTATAACTAATTACCCACGGTTGGCGTGGTTTGGTCCCGAGGGCGGGGGTCATGGTATAATATGCAGTAAACTTCTCCGGCTGTTGTTATTCCTTTAGTCCCACGGTAGGTCATGTATGCCTGTATGTTACCATACTGTCAGCAGCAGCCTTATATTGGGCACAATCCTGCACTTTGATATAGTGTAACCATTCTGACATTGTGTTGTACTGTGGCAGATGTTAGCCATGCTTCTGACCATTGTACACATGTGACAACAGCACAGTGTGTGCCTAGTGTACTGGAGGTCCACCAACTCCTGTAACAATTTGTACTGTATGTGCACGTATGGCAGAGTATGGCATCATCTACATAGCAGGATAGAGATAGAATATGACTGCCTCTTCTGTGCCATATTAGGTTGAAATCCCCCCAGCAAATGGACCTCACCCACCATGAGATCTTAGCCTCTATACTTTTATGCACATTACCACCCATCATCCATTCACGTTCCCAAATTTAAATGCAAAATATTTATAAATTATAGAAACCTGCAGATATAACCTGAATTAAAATAATTTGTGGCCTTTCTTATTCAACACACTGAATTTTAGAGTGCTGTTTTATCATGGTGGCTTTTATTGTATTAGACAGTGCTCTGTATTATCTCCTTGCATACATTTTGAGGAGTGTATTGATACTGAACGGGATTTTTAGTTTTGGAATTTTTATTTTATATAGCTTTATATAGCTTCCTGTGACTTACTGTCTTTGATTTACATATTTTCTTTGTATTTAGATGATGCCCCTGGTTTGAACTGGGTACGTCATTGCATGATAGCATTGGTTGGTGGCTGACAATTAATATGCTTATAAGTATAACGACTAATGTCTCAAGACATTGAGAAAGCCTTTGGGCAAAATGGTTCTTCAGTTTTTAGTGGGATGGAGCTACATCTATTGGTGAAACAAATTTATATTTATTGAAGTTATTCATGGTGATTTTTTATTGAATTAGTGCACTCTATTGTGTCTCCTTGTATGCACTTTGAGGAGTTTAGATATATGTAAAGGCCAAGTCATGATAACTGCTAATGGTTTCAGAATGGATTTTTTTTTTAAGTATCTGTACATTTATTTATTTATTCTCTTAGTTAAATATATTTTAGTTAAATTTAAGTTAAGCAGTGGTCCCAGACAGGGGTGTAGCTAGGATTTTCAAATTTGTACTGACAGCTCTCAAACTGCTACCCCCCTCCCCAGCCAAGCTACGGCCATTCTCGTAATTCACGGTTCGCTCTTTTAGTGTCGATGAAGAGGCATTCGCTATAAGGCCTCTTCAGTAATATAATATAAATTCACTCAAACTCGGTTCCTTGAATTGAAAATTAACCTGAAATGTCAGTTCTTTGAAAAATGCAGCATGGTAGTTGGGGTAGAGACTTTATGCTTTTGTTTTCTGTAACTAAGGTACAGGTTTTGAGCTTGAGTAAATTACTAACCACCTGCTACCACTAACTAGGATGTTTCATTCACACACACACCCCTACCTACCTCTTAGTGCAAGAAATATGGACAAAGCCTAAAATAAACAGGGACAGATATTAAATAATGTTCTCGTGAACTTAGAAAGTTGCTAGAATAACAGGATTTGTGCTAGTATGAATTTTTCTAAAGGACATGAAGTCTGAAGCTCAAATGTCTGTCATTATTTAGCAACTTCAGCCTTCAATGATTTTCTAGAAAATCACAAAATTTATGAGGAACAGACAAAAAATATGGGGCAAAAATTTGGACATTCTGCAAAATGTGGACAGTTGAGAGGTATGCTACCTACCACACACACACACACACACACACACACACACACAACCTCTCAACCTCTTACAGCAACAAACTCATAAATAAAACTGAGTCAAAGGCCCAAAAATAAGGACATTTTTTTTTTAAATATTGCTCTTATAAACTTAAAAAGATAATAGAATAGTAGTAGGTCTTGTATTAGTATGAATTTTCTGAAAGGTATGAAATCTGAAACTGAAATGTCTGCATTATTTTCTAACTTCAGTCTTTAACAATTTGCCACTAATTTGCCAGAAAACTGCAATTTTATGAAAAACGGACCAAAAATGTGATGCAAAAATATAAAATTGCCAGACAATACAGCTGGGAACCTGTCAAAGGAGGGACACCATTTTAATATGAGCACAGTTAACTTAGAGCAGCTGACAAAATTAGAGAATCTACATGCATTTCTGAAATAAAAGTAATGTATAACTCTGATCATTACAGTTATTTATAAAAGTAAAGTAAACCCTCTATGTTTTCTTCCAAAATTGCTATTTTGTGGAGGGATCATTAGGGAAGAGCAACATTTTGAGCCAAAATCAGGGACAGTTGAGGTTTGGCTATGCCTAATTCTATAAAGCAATTTATTTGCATGTACCTCTCAACCTGTTAATGCAATAAATCTGGACAAGGCCAAATATATTGAGGGAACATATAAACAGTACTAAAATTGCTCTTGTATAAACTGGGACAGTTGATAGAACAGGTCTTATTTTAGCATGCATTTTTCTGAAGGTTATAAAGTCTGAAACTAGTGTGTCATTATTTAGTGACTTAATTCCTAAATCATTTGCCAGAAAACCACAAATTGAGGAACAAACCAAAAATAAGAAGCAAAAAATCTATTCATTCTTTGAAAATCTGGACAGTTGGGAGGTATAGTTCAGATGGGGCTGTCTAAGTTTGCCGCCCTTCCCCCTCACAAAACCATGGTCGAATGGAGCCTCCCCTGCAGCCATTCCAATGATCCATTACTTTGCTATTTCACTCCATTTACCATAAACACTAATGTGCATACTGATTTACTTCTACGATGATTTGAACTTCATTTGAAAGTTTTATTTTGCATTTTACAGCACAAACACTAAGACATCTGCTAAACAAACTTGGCATTAAAACTTCTCTGCCCTTGAAACTCACATTCATTGAAACAACATTAAAACCCACATTCAAAGAAAAATACATTTTACCCGTGGCAGATAAAAATTAATTCTGGGCTGCTTTTAAATCATAGGCCCCTTGCATATGAAACATACATGTGCTCTTTGATACACCTTCCTATTGCTTTGAACATTTTTCCAGTAAACAATGAAACAAAACTGCCCAATTCAGAACATTTCCATCATAAAAGTCTAGTCAAACTTCTACAGTCCACCATTATCAGTAAATAATATGCACAACCTCTGAAATAGTAAAAAAAGTCATCTAAATAATTCCACGTTAAATAAATCTAACTAATGAAGAGGTTGCTGCTAGCAATCACCTTTATATTTCATGACTTCACCGAAAAATAAAGTGTCTGATGCCCCTGAGGAATAAATTGCCTAAATTACATTAATAATAAGCTAGTAATATTGCAATAGGAAATGGATGGCAAACTGTTAACAGGTGCATAGTTAGTGTCTTAACTTTCAGTACAGCAGCATTCACCCCTTATGGGAGTAGAACCAACAACCTTCGGCATTAAAAGCAAGTCCATAACATTTTTTGCTACTAGCAATGTGAGCTGACTTAGCATAATCAGCACTAAACTTCTCTTCCCCTGCAGCTCTCAGCTCCTTGTAAAATCTACCAATACTCAACTACATCTCAACTTCGCAGTACAAGAAGTCTGGAAAAAGCCAAATTTATTAGGGTGGGTCAAAAGGGCAAAAAACAGGAACACATTAAACATTGCTTGTATAATCTTGGAAAGCTGCTAGAATAAAATGCTGTGTTACCATCATACATTTTACTGCCAAGATCACTGTGCAAAATAGTCAGAACAACATACCACTATGCCATATCACCTGCTTTGTGAAAGAGAGGAAGACTGAAACTTAAATGGCTATCATTTAATGAATTCAGTTCTCACCATAGCTGTCAACCTCTTAGCACAAAACACCTGGACAAACCCAGTAATGAGGGAATACAGCCCTCAAACATATTCAGTGAATTCAGTTCTTGCCATAGCTGTCAACCTTAGCACAAAAAACCTGGACAAAGCCAATAACAGGGTTTTACAGTCCTAAAAATAAGGACAAATTTCAAATAGTCATAAACTTAAAAAAAATGCTATAAAAAAGGTTGTGTTAGTATATATTTATTGCTAGAATAAAAAAGTTGTTTTACTATGTCACAAACACAGGGATAAGATGCAGACTCCACACAGAAGGCACCCCAGCCAAGAATCAAACCAGAAAACCTATAGCTGTGATGCAACAATACTGCCACTGCACCATCAAATATGTAAGGAAGTAAACATTCAGAAACCTGAAGTCTGAAATTTAAATGCCTGTCAATTTGTTAATCAGGACAGTCTGACTTGGAACAGAAAAAAAAACAATTCTCAGCAGAGGGCCAGGAAAAAATAATGCAGACATGTCTTTGTAACATGGGAGGACACAAAAGCAAACCCACACAAACACAGGGAGAAGATACAGACACCCCCCACCATCAAATATGTAAGGAAGTAAACATTCAGAAACCTGAAGTCTGAAATTTAAATGCCTGTCAATTTGTTAATCAGGACAGTCTGACTTGGAACAGAAATAAAAAACAATTCTCAACAGAGGCCCAGGAAAAAATAATGCAGACATGTCTTTGTAACATGGGAGGACACAAAAGCAAACCCACACAAACAGAGGGAGAAGATACAGACACCCCCCATCATCAAATATGTAAGGAAGTAAACATTCAGAAACTTGAAGTCTGAAATTTAAATGCCTGTCAATTTGTTAATCAGGATAGTCTGACTTGGAACAGAAAAAAAACCCAATTCTCAGCAGAGGCCCAGGAAAAAAATAATGGAGAGATGTATTTGTAGCATGGGAGGACACAAAAGCAAACCCACACAAACACAGGGAGAAGATACAGACACCCCCCACCATCAAATATGTAAGGAAGTAAACATTTAGAAACCTGAAGTCTGAAATTTAAATGCCTGTCAATTTGTTAATCAGGACAGTCTGACTTGGAACAGAAAAAAAAAAATTCTCAGCAGAGGCCCAGGAAAAAAATAATGCAGACATGTCTTTGTAACAAGGGAGGACACAAAAGCAAACCCACACAAACACGGGGAGAAGATACAGACACCCCCCCCCACAAAGAAGGCACCCCAGCCAAGAACCAAACCCAAGAACCTACAGCTATGAGGCATCAATGCTACGTTGCTACCACTTCACCATCAAATTTCAAGCATTGCAATATTTAAAAACCACAGATACGATACAGATATTGATCAGATCAAATATGAGGCAAAAATCTGCAATTTATTTACAAATGGTGGTGGGTAGGGAATTCAGGTCTTTAACACCTGCATACAAGGTACAGGGTTCAAGCCTGAGGTATTCCCTACCACACCACCATGAGTAATCACCAGTACATCCCACCTGGGGCATTTACACACACACACACACACACACACACACTCACACACTCACACTCACAGTCACACACACACACACTCTTCATATTACTCACCAACCCTCGGTTGCAAGACCCTTCTAAATAAAGTCCTTAATGCTTGAATCCTCCCGTTCATGTACATCCAACATAACGCTTGAATCCTCCCGCTTGAAAAGTATTTGAACTGGCCAGAAATACATGCGCGGTGAGCTCCATTCCGACTGGCTGCCCTGATGAGCTGACGTCATCGTGCAGTAAAGCGCAAAAAAAAAAAAAAGTGAAAATTTAAAAAGCTACCCCCCTTCTAAATAAGTTGTACTGAAATCAGTACAGTGCGTATGCCTCCCGACATCCCTGGTCCCAGATGATCTGATGAGGTCCATCTTTTCTGGGATGAGAGTCCATTTCTGGTCACTGAGGGTAGGACAACAGGAAGAGCTTTGCATGTTTTTTAGGGTAAGCAGAGATGCAGTCTAGTCTTTTGCATAGACTCAGCGCAGCAGTGATCTGGTGGGAGGGGAATCACTATTCTTTCAGCCTTTTAGTATTGGTGCACTTCTTGAATTTTAGAGAGCACTTAGCACAAGGAGCATTTCTGCATTATGGCCAGATGCAGTATTTATCTTTTGTTCTCTTCTACACAGAGAGCACACTAGCCATAAATAGTTTAGAGTTACCCCATTGAAGAAGCATCTTTCTCTTTATCAACTGTTTTGCAGTTTAGCAGTGAGAGTTAGGACTATGAGCTTCTCACACGTTTTCCTTGTAATCTTACGCTTGATTACCCTAGTCTCCAGTTTTGTACTTTGTGACTGAGCAATTGGACAATGCTCCTGGTTCGGCACTTATGCCTACTTGAATTAGAGAATTTGAAAGATTAATAAACCATATTCAGTTTCATCTTTTTTGACTGTTAATTTAAAAGAAAAATGTAAAGTGTTTGTTGTTGCGGTTTTTCAAAAGCAAATAAGTTGTTTTAAATGATCAAAATATATGAATGAAAACCACTAAGTAAAGTCAAGTGAATTAACAGTTCATGCCGCAGTATATTTAATATTTAGTACTGGACAAATGAATTGCATTTAAATAAGCAAAAGTTATCACTGAAGCATTCAGCTGCATCTGATATGCCTCCTGTTTCTATACTTCTGTTATGAGTACAGCAAAGTCTGTCAGTGATAATGCTTACATAGTCTGTGATACAAAAAACAGTAATTCAGATCAATAAGAATCAATTTTCTGCAGAGAAAACTGATGATTTATGCCCATTATTCATATGCACATTGATAATTCCATTATATTTAGTAGTTTCCTGAAAAAAAAGTATAACCATGTCCCTTGTCTAAGGAAGATGCCTTGACACCTCAACTTAAATAAAACAGTTAGTGATATGAAATAAACTTGCTTTACAGAGCTCTTTAAATAATGTCATACTTTTCAAAAAAATTTAATTTAGAGTCATGAAATTCTGTGAGTAAAGATTAACTATATAAAAATTAACTCTCTGCTGTTTTATGTATGGACAAAGTTGACACCACATCTGAAATGCATGCCCCTCAGAGCATAGGCACACGTTAGCTCGACACCGACTTTGCTTTTGGAGATGACCTCCTTGGTGTGGGATGGGACCACGGTTCCAAAGGAGTCTATTTCAGTTCCAGGCTCCCATTCCACTGTGGGGGAGGGCTTGCCTTTCAAACCATGGAAAGGGCATTGTTCACTGCAGGCATTCGGTCGACACCACTTTCGTTGGACCAACAGCCCTACCCTTCCCCTCATTAGGAGCTTCCTTTAGCCTCTACCCTGGGACAGTGGGCACTGAAGCCTCAGGATAGAGACATTGTGGTCATGTCCTCTTCAGATACACTCTCCAGCCCATCCCACCAAAGAGGTACCCCTGAAGAGGAAGTGCAAGAGGAAGCACTTAGACTCCTCTGAAAAGTCTTTCACTGAAGATACCAATTTCGATGAAGGGTAAGGTTCCCCAAAATCACCCCCAGAAGATGTCTCCTTTGTAGACATTCTAGAGATCCTGAAACAGAGAGGTGGCTGGACTTCCCTTCAGCCTTCCTCAGAGGAATCGATATACCTAGAGGCTTTCCATGCCTGGCCCTCTATCTCCCAGATGTCTCCACCCACTGACGATCTGATCAAATTGATTGCACAGCCAGCTTGGAAGATACCTGATTCTTTCAAGCCAATCCCAAAGACATTAGACCATTTTGTCAGCTCCTTAGGAAGAGCAGCATTGGATGAAAGGAATACCAGTAGATGTCATGGTGGCAGCGACAGCCACCAGAAAGGAACTCACTGATGAAAGTCCTACTATCCTTCCGCCTAATAAAGAGTCTAGGATGATGGATAGATTCAGGAAGTGCATATATGCTTCATCAACCTTCACATTAAGGTCCTTGAATTACATATCACATTCCATGAGACTTCAATGAGATCTGATAAAAGAACTCTGACAGCAGCAGTAGCTGAAGGGGTTAGAGAAAAGGCAACTTCAAGCTGACAACCCTAGATTCTGTTTGCAACTCTTCCATGAGGCTGATTGTGCATGCAGCCAAAGGGACAATGAGGGCAGCAGGTTCAGGCATAGCTATTAGGAGACACACCTTGATGCACTTATGTGAATTTGTGGAGTCATTTAAGTCTTCTTTCGTCAGTGCTCTTTTTGATGGAACATCCCTTTTTGGCCCCAAAGTTAAAGACACCCTAGCCAGATGAAGGATGGTGCTGTGGCTGTACACTTTTCTGCTCCTCAGCGGTCTTCGGCAGGAGTCGTAGACATGGGAAGCTATGGCTCAAGAAGTCCCAAGGGCCTTTTCAAGACTCATGTGGCAATGACTTCCCCTACAGCAGAGGCAGGAGTAACAATGGAAGGCTCCATGCATGAGGCAGAGGTGGCCCACAAAATCAGGGTTCCAGGGATTCTTTCCCTGGCAAATCTTATCAGCGCTCCTTAAAGGAGGCCCAATTGCCATCCTCTAGAGCAGTCAGAGATAATTATCCCTGCACTTACCTGCCTCACTCAATATAACAATGGAACTTGGGTGCAGAGGATCATTACTAGAGGTTACAGTATCCCTTTCTTGGCCAAAAAAGAAAATTGAAGAATATCTCAGATATTCCTCCTAGTCACTGGGATGCAGCAGTCCTAGAAGTTCAAAAAATGCTCGAAAAAAGAGTCATACAAGCAGTCCAACCAGACCAGATAGAATCAGGAGTTTACTCAAGATTCTTTTTAGTGCCAAAGAAAACAGGGGACTGGAGACCGATTTTGGATCTCAATCAGTTGCACAAATTGGTTCAGAAAACCAAATTCCGGATGGTCATAGTTCAGTCCATACTTCTGTTCTTGGAAAAAGATGATTGGATGTGCTCAGTAAATCTGCAGGATGCATATTACCATATAAAAATAGACAAGCAATCCAGAAGATTCCCACACTTCTGGCTGGGAGCCAGTCATTATCAGTTCAGGGCCCTGCCTTTTGGTCTCACCACAACCTCCAAGGTGTTCACCAAATGCATGGCAATGGTAGCAGCTCACTTCAGACTGCAAGGATTCCGTGTCTTTCCATACCTAGATGACTGTCTTCTCACAGCTGCCATAAGGCATCTAATTTTAGAGGCAAGAGACTACATTCTTCAAACTTGTTCCTCATTGGAAATCACTATAAACTATGAAAAACCCCATCTAGAGCCAACACAACAATTGGAATTCATAAGAGCAATGCTAAACACAAACACTGCCATCACATCTGTTCCCCTAGAAAGACTTCAAAGAATAAGATTGCAAGTCAGTCAGATTATTTGCAGCAAAAGGATAACTGCAAGGCTGTTGCAACAAACTCTAGGATCAATGTCAGCCTTCATCACTCTAGTTCCCCTTGCGAGATATCACATGCAGATTCTTCAGTGGCTCCTGGTGTCCCAGTAATTGTTACTGAATCAGTCGATGTCCCATCTGGTATTAAATACACACTTGTGCAAGAGAGACCTGTGCTGATGGCTTCACTCCAACAAAATTTTGTCAGGCAGACACTTTGTCCCTCTTCAACCCCAAGCCATAGTGACCACAGACATGTCCCAGATTGGGGGGGGGGGGGTATTATCCAGGAAAGACAGTCCAAGGAACTTGGTCCCAGCTAGAGGCCAATTTGCACATCAGTAATCTAGAGATGAGGGCAGTGTTGTTAGTGTTGCAGGCATTCCAAGAAACCCTCACCTTGGGAACAATTGCAGTTCAAACAGACATGTCTGTAGTCTGGTATATCAACAAGCAAGGGGGAACCATATCTTACCCTCTTTGTTGAGAAGCATTCAGACTGTGGAAATGGGCAATTTCATCTAATCGCTTTATAATTGCAACACATATTCCGGGGAGCTTCAACATGATTGCAGACAAATTGAGCAGGACCATCCTAATGCCTCATGAGTAGTTTCTTAATCCATTGATGATGGAAAAGATATTCCGCCACTGGGGCAAGCCCTGCTGTGATCTCTTTGCACCACCCTGAACAACAAGTGCAGCAGCTACTTTGCCATAATTCCCCCTCTGGGAGTGTCAGCAAGAGACACATGAGTAGTCTCTTAATCCAATAGTGATGTAAAAGATATTCCGTCACTGGGGCCAGACCTGCTGCAACCTCTTTGCACCCCCCCCCCCCGAACAACAAGTGCAGCAGCTACTTTGCCCTAATTCCCCCTCTGGGAGTGTCAACAAGAGACACTGTCCTTCATGATTCCCCCAATGGTCTATTCATATGATCATAGGAGGTTACTAGGCTATTGACCCTGAGGCCCTTATAAGCCTAGCCAAGAGTTTAGCCCATGTTTAGACAAGTCAGCACCTGATGCCCCTGTCCAGTAGGGACATGGGTGGAATCCCAGGGGTATATTTTCTGTTTCCCATCCAGTTATCCAGGTAGCGCTTAAAAAGGTGTAAAGCGGTACTCTGCTTGACATGGAGAGGGAGTCTATTCCATAGATGGGGGAGTCTCTGGGATACAAATCTGTCCCGCCAACAAGTCCTATTGATGTCGCAAACCAGACTGGGGCTACCCGTATGAGTTACTTGAGTGGAGCTTGACTTGTGGATATGGAGCAGTCCCATCAAGGTGGGTCCATGATCGCCTTGTATGCCAGACAGAGGTCACCTTTGAGGAGTCTGTATGAAACTGAGTAGAGGGATAGGGCTTTTAGCCAATCTGTGTATGGTAGATGTTTGAGACCCTGGATTGTCCTGGTGAGGAACCTCTGCGGTCTCTCCAGCTGCTGCATGTGCTTTATGAGGTACATGCTAAGAGGGGTGTTGTACAGGGATGTTATGACCTCCTTGTCCCTGGATGAGATACCCTTACTTATGAGGTGGGTCATGTAGAAGACTTTCTGTACAATGGAGGCAACATGGTGGTCAAAAGTCCAGTTGCTGTCAACCTGGGTGCCCAGATCCCTCATGACTGATTGTATGCCTTTCCCCTGATTCCTCTCATATCCCAGTTTCTAAAGAAAGTCAACTGGTTGAAGAACAAAATAATTATCTTTGCCCCATTCTGGCCTCATCCGGTGTGGTTTCCATTTCTTTGGCCTCATCTAATTCAGAAACCTTCAACTCTGGACCCAGATCCAGATCTTTTGTCCCATCCAGATGGACTAGTTCATAAGAATCTTCAAAATCACAAGCTCCCTGCATGACCTCTCCAGTTCCAGTGATTGCCAGGCATTCTACTCTCACTTCCCCAGTTCAAAGAATTGTTCTAGCCTCCCACAAACCTTTGAGTAGAAGGTTGTACTTCAGCAAGTGGCAAAAATGTTCAAAATGGTCTGCAGAGTCTAATCTTGATCCTTTTTCAGCACCAATTCATAAGGTCCCAGAGGTTTTAACATTGCTTTTTGAAGCAGGAGCATCTGCCTTGATTATATGAGTGCATCTAGCTGTAATTCCAGATTTTCATAATGGTTTGAATGACACAACGTTAATGTCCCACAAACTTTGCAAAGCTTTTCTAAAAGGAACTTTGATGCTCAGACCCCCATACAAAGACCCTTCTGCACCTTGGGAGTTGAATCTGGTACTTCAGTCTGTAATTAGTTCCCCTTTAGAACCTTCTGCAAATTGGGCTCTGAAGTTTTAAATCCAGGAAAAAAAGGGTTTATATCACATAATCGAACTTCCAAAATATCGAGCACCATAAGCTCGAACTTGGAAGTTCGAAATGTGATAACATCGAACGCTCAGAACAGTGAATTTTTTTCCAGGGAAAAAAATTTGCTGTTCCGAGAAACACACACACAACACAAGCACACCAAAACTTAAATAATCAACACACATACACTCTACAAAACCCTACTTATAACCCTACACCAAACCATACATACAGTACTACCTATCCACTTACCTAAACTCGCTCCCTAACCCTAAGGTCCGTAACTAACGCACACTTTCCCTAAGGAGCTATACCTAAACAAACTAAATAATGCACACACATACACTTTACAAAGCCCTACCTGTAACTCTACACTAAACCATACATACAGTACTACCTATCCACTTACCTTAACCCGCTCCCTAACCCTAAGGTCTGTAACTATCGCACCACAGTGGAGGAAATGGAATGGCCCACCGAAATCTTGCCCTAGGCAAGACTTTGATGTTCTGCTGCTTTGCTATTTTCTGCTTTCGATGTAGTGGTTTCGATATTGTAGCATTTGAAGTTTTGAGACTTTGATGTTACAATATAAACCCAAAAAAAGGAGTTATGTACTCACCATAACGTTCCATGTTTGTTGTCCAGTATCTCGCCTTCAGTCTTGCTGGCTGGATTCAGAGCCGAAACTCGGCTCTGACTCAACCTTATACCAAAGCTCGAGAGCTTCTACTGGCTCAAGGCTAAGTCCTATCCCATGGTGCTTAGCGGCTGTTCCCCAGATCTAGTCTGAGTGAGAAAGGTTCCTATGATATATTCAATATCCAAAAGGATAATATATGAAACATATTGTCATAAAGTTAACAAGAAAAGGCAAGAAGGGAATCAGACCTTATCTGCCAGTTTTTGAGAAATTTCCTCTAGATCTTCCAGGAGGGGGATGGCTGGGAAGGACACAAGACTGAAAGCGAGATACTGGACAAAAAACATGGGACATTATGGTGAGTACATAACTTCTTTATGTTATGTTGTCCCATCTCACCTTCATTTTTGCTGGTTGGGACAGAGTCCCCACCACCTTTTTTCTTGGGTGGCTCAAGGGAATAAACTCTTCAGGACAGAGGAACCAAAGGATGCCCTGTTCTGGGAGGCCACATGTAGTTTGTAATGAGTAATAAAGGTATGAGGGTTAACCCATATAGTGGCAGCACAAATTGAATCCAATGGAAGTCTGGCTTGAAAGGCAATGGAGGTAGGTACTGCTCTAGTTGAATGCCCTTTAACTTTTCCTGGCAGTTCTTTATTTTGGGAATCATAGACATAGGTGATGGTCTCAGTAAGCCATTTGGAAAGGGTAACTTTTGAGATTGCAAAACCTTTTTTATTTTCTGAATAGGAGACAAACAGTTGGTCTGACTTTCTGAATCTTTTGGTCCTATGTAAGTAAAAATGCAACTGTCTATGCACATCCAGTTGGTGGAGTTTATACTCTTCCTTGTTGCCATAGTTAGAAAAAAACACTGGTAAGTCTATATTTTGGTTTAAATTTGCTTGAGAACAAGCTTTTGGTAAGAAGGAAGGATTTGTTCTGAGGGAGACTCTATCTTTGTGGAAGATCTAATAGGGTGGACAGATAGACAGGGCTTGCAACTCTGATACTCTCTTGGCTTAAGTAATTGCTATCAGGAAGAGTGTTTTCCAAGATAAAAATGTTAGTGAACAAGATGATGGTGGTTCGAAAGGAGGCAGGATCAAAGATGATAATACTAGATTGAGGTCCCAAGGAGCAGGAGGTCCTCTGAAGGATGGTCTTAACAGAAAAGTACCCTTGAGGAAAGCTTTGCATAGTCTATGGGACAGTACACTAGATCTGAAGTCTCCCACATGATAATTAGAAACAGCAGCTAATTGAACTTGAATAGTGGCTGCCGTTGCTCCTTGATTAAAATTTTCTGTCAGAAATTCCAGAATTGCAGGTATAGATGCTGTAAAGGGATCTATATTTTTTTTGTTAGCCCTACAAGAGAACCTCTTCCATTTGCTTGCATAAAGTTTCCTAGTCATCTGCTTGTGTGAGGAAACTAGAATGTGACGATCTGCAGGGCATAATTCCGAAATCCTGGCTAAGATCGGAAGTGGAGAAGCCAAGCTGTCAGCTTGAGGCTGTGGAGGACAAGGTGGAGCGTTCCTGACTGATGCATCAGAAGATCAGCACTGGGTCCAGGAGCCATAGGTCCTCCTGAAGGTGGGGCCAAAGAAAGGGGAACCAAATATGATGAGGCCAGTATGGCGCAATGAGAATTAACCTGCAACTCAACAACTTTGCTTTCTGGAAAACCTTTGAAATCAGGGGAAAGGGGGGAAAAGGCATAAAGAAGTCTCAGAGGCCAATCATGAACCAGTGCATCTGGCGGTGACTCTCCCGGAGGGGAGATTAAGGCAGAGTAGTTGCTGCATTTGGTATTGAAGGGAGTGGCAAAAAGGCTGCAGCAAGGCTGCCCCCATTTGCGAAAAATTCAATTCACAACTTTCTGATTGAGGGACCACTCCTTAGGCATGAGAATCACTCTGCTTAGCCTGTCTGCTATAACAGTGGATTTCCCTGGGATGCGCATTGCTGTCAGAAAGTGTTGAGAAGATATCGCCCATTGACAAACTCTCTGGGCCTCTCAAAATAGGGGGTAGGATCTGGTTCCCCCCTGCTTGTTGATGTACCATACCGCTGACATATTGTCTGTCTGAATTGCAATAGTCCCCGTGGGAAGAGAGTTCTGAAATGCTTGCAATGCCAGAAGCACCACCCTCATCTCTAGGACATTGATGTGCAAATGGTACTCGTGATCTTTCCAAACACCTTGGACCATCTGTCCCAGATAATGCCCCATCCTCCCTATCTGGGATACGTCCATGGTTACAGTAGCGACAGGTTGGGGAAGTACAAACGGTCTTCCCATTTTTACCTGAGTGGACTGAATCCACCAAAGTAGGTCCTTCTTGCAGGAGTGTGTTATGAGGATCTCGTGAGACATGGGTAACTCCTGTATGGACCATTGAATGAAGAGTAGCCACTACAATATTTGCATGTGAAGTCATGCTAGGGGAAGTAGTGTTATCATCGCCGCCATAGAGCCTAGGACTTTGAGGGCAAATCTTGCTTGTACTTTTTTCTTGTTGAGTAAGGTAAGCACTTGACTGCGTAATGTTTGGATCCTTTCTTGAGGATGTTTTGCCAACACGACACTTGTATTTAAATCTGCACCAATGAAGGTAATATGCCATGATGGCAACAAGGCAGATTTTTCTGCATTTATAGTTATGCCTAGTTTTGAGAAGAGATGGATGGTATAGTCTCTTGCTTTGACTAGTAGCTGTTTGGTGGTGGCAGTTAGGAGCCAGTCGTCTAAGTATGGAAACACCTGGAATCCCTGATGTCTCAGTTAAGCCGTGACTACTGCCATGCATTTGGTAAACACAATGGGGGCTGTGGTGAGTCCAAAGGGCAGTGCTCTGAACTGGTAATGACTGGCTCCCAGCCGGAAGCATAGAAATCTTCTTGTGTGCCTGTCCATCTTTATGTGGTAGTACGCATCCTGAAGATCTAACGAGCACATCCAGTTGTCTTTTCCCAGAAACAGGAGTATAGACTGCACTGTTACCATCTGGAACTTTGACTTTTTCACTGACTTGTTTAGTCTGCTGAGATCCAGTATGGGTCTCCAGTCCCCTGTCTTTTTTTGGAACTAAAAAGAACCTTGAGGAAATTCCAGATCCTAGTTGGTCTGTGGGGACTTCTTGGATGACTCTTTTCTAGCAAAGTTTGAATTTTTAGTGTTGCTTGATCCCTTTGACTGGGTGGAATGTCTGGGATAAACATTGATGGATGAGGTGGGCAGTGAAAAGGAATGCTGTAACTCCTGGATATAATGGACTGTACCCATTTGTCTTGAGTCAAATTTAGCCAGGCTTCTGGGTACAGCAATAGTCTCCCCCTGACTGCCTCCAGAGGTGGACAGGTGGGCCTCCTTTCAGGAGTGCTGGAAGGGCCTACCAGAGAACATATCTCTGTCTCCCTGGTTATGTGGACCCCCTCTGTGGCATGGACGGCGTCTTCCATTGTTATTTCCCTTCTGCCCTGGGGGAAAGATCACCACGAGTGTCAGATAAGGCTCCTTTGGACTTACAGAACCACATTTTTCCACTCATTTGACCTTTAGGATAAGGTCTGGTAGGGGCAGAAAAACCATCTTGTTGGCTCCTGATGAGAGTTTCTTTCACTTTTGGCTCGAACAATGATGAGCCATCAAAGGGAGTTTCAATAAAGGAAGATCGGACGGGTTTGGCAAACTCACAAAGGCACATCCAGGAATGTCCAGGAAGAGCTATTCCTGAGCTGCTGCCCTGCTAGCTCCATTGGCTGCATAGGATATGAGGAGCATGGAGGAGTTATAGATGGAGGTTAAGGCTGCAAGCTGGGAATTAACCTTATCAGATAAGTCCTGGGCTGTAGCACCTTGTAGGGTATCTCCTAGCTCTTTTAAGAGATCCCTCTGAAGTCCCCTGAAATGCAACAAATAATTCAGCGACCACAAGATAAAGGCCATTGAGGAGAACATATGCTTCCCATATCTGTCCATCATATGAGAGTCATTGTTTGGTGGATGGACAGATATGAAAGTTTCAGCTAACTGCTTCTTTGTGGCCACTGACACCACCATTGTATCTACAGGAACCCCTTTTGTTAAATATTGCCTATCTTCTGGAGCTGTAATAAATTTATTAGGCCTCCTTGGAACGAGGTCCACTGAGTCCGGAGAGTCCCACACCTTTCGACTCACCAAACCCAGGAGAGGGTTGAAAGGTGGAGACACCCAAGAGGTGGAGGGGTGAGAGCCAAATGCCTCCAGGTATACTGACTCATCTTCAGAAGGGGAAAGGGACTTCCAGCCACCCCTCTGCTTAAGGATCTCCAGGATGTCTGAAAAAGAGACATCCTCAGAGGGTAACCATGGGGACCCTTCTGAATCCTCCAAGTCAGTATCAGAAGTGACAGACTCAGGAGAGCCTATGTGCTTCCTCTTACACTGTTTCTTCCGAGAAACCTTCTCGGGGGGATGCTCTGGGGAGGTATTGGAAGAGGAGGATCCACCCATTGTGGCTTCCTGGAGCACTGGCTCTTTACTCTGTGGGTGATGGAGGGCTAATGAAGACGTGGACACCTGTCCCTTAGTGGGAAGAGAGGCTGGAGCCGAAGGTGGAGCAGACTCAGTGGAGAGCACATTCTGCATCACCTTGAAGGCACCATTTTCCTGGACCAAAAGAGACTCCGGCCCAGAGAGGCCGGGAGATCTCCGCGGCACCGAGGAGGGTGGCTCCAAGGCTGACATAGGAGCTGAACTCACCTGAGCCGATACTCCAAGTGGGAGAGCCAGTTCTGACAAGGGTCTGACTCAATTCTCCCCCCTGGAGCCGACCAGGGAGTGTCAACCCCCAGGTTCCTTGATGGATGACAGCATAGAGGAAACCAGAGCAGACATCGGAGCCAAGATATCAGTAGTGATTACTGGCTCTGGTGATTCCAGCACAATGACTTCCATACTCTCTGGCTCCAAACTCATTCAAGTTGGAGAAGGAATAGGCGTAATTGGAGGCACTGTTGTCAGCTCCATGATCCGATGGGCTGGGCTTGAGAGAATTTCTGCTAGGGCCCGGGACCAGAGCAACCTCTTCACTACCTGCTCCACATCATCGTCCGATAGCCTGGAAGATCTAGAGGAATGACTCAACGATTTGTGGCTACTTGCCACCGACGGTAATAAAGAAGATTGTGGCACTGAGCAAACAGGCTTCAAGGGACAGTGACGGACTCCTTTTTCATCTCCTCAATGGTTCCGATGAAGCAGATGGAACCAAGGGGCAACTATGTTTCTCAAGCCCGACAACTTTCAGAGCCAAGGAAGTAGCAACTTTGATACTGCTTGTCAGCTCAGACACTGGAGCCAATGAAGCAGCCCTTTTTGAAGTATCCAATTTGGAAATCTGATTGCCTTCATCCACTTTCAATAAGCCCATTAAAATGAACTTTTTCTTCCCCTCCTGAAAGGCCCTGGTGCTAAAACTATGACAGATGGAGCAGGAATCTTGGAGATGGACTGGTCCGAGACAATACACACAACTAGTGTGCCCGTCAGTTATGGACATTTTTTGAGTGCAGGAATTGCACTTTTTAAATCCTGATTTATGTTCCTTAGCTGGTTCTTTCAACATATCTACTGTAAGGAAGACACACTATAACCATAAACAAAAAATATAGGAATTAACACAGTAATGGTAATAGAATGGTAGCAAGACAGGAAAGGTGTTTTTTTTTTTTTTTTTTTTTTTTTTTTTTAAAGAAAGGGGAAGAAAGGGAAGAGGAGAAGTCTCTTAAGTTAAATGACTATCTCCTCCACCTGAGGAGATGCCTCTAACTTAAACAGTGACTCCTGAGAGAGGAAGAGAAAGGGACAAGAATCCTGTAACTAAAATGGATTCTTGAAGAGATGACAAGGTCCAAAGAAAAAAAACAGCCGCAAGGGAATAAATTACCAAGGATAAGAAAAAATTAGCGTAAAGGCTTTTACTATAAAAACTAATAGGTTATAAGAGATAGTATTTAGAAGATTAGGAGTATTAAGCTATAAATATGAAAATTTACAAGCCTGAGTCAGTGAAGACAATCCTGAAGCTTCAAGCAGCAAACAAGGTCTGGGGAACAGCCACTAAGCACCATGGGATAGGACTTAGCCTCGAGCCAGTAGAAGCTCTCAAGCTTTGGTATAAGGCCGAGTCAGAGCCGTGTTTTGGCTCTGAATTCAACAAGTAAGAATGAAGGTGAGATGGGACAACATAACATCATTATTTCTGATAGCTATTACTTCTGCAAGGAGGATATCTGAACTACAGGCCTTATCTTATAAACCCCCATACCTTACTTTCCATAAAGACAGGGTTTCCTTGTGAACAAATCCTTCTTTTATACCAAAGATAGTGTCTGAAACCAACATCAACCAAACTATTCAACTTTTAATTTTCTACCCCAAGTTCTCAAACAAGGGTGAATATTTACAAGCTGTGGGTAGACAATTGTGTTTTTTTACCTTCGCAGAACAAAGGAAATCAGAAAATTGGACCAGTTTGTTTCTTTCTCTCCTGCTGCTATGGAAAAACCTGTTTCTAATGTTACTCTATCTAAATGGCTTAAAGACTGTATAACTTGCATTTATAACAAAAAAAAAAGTGCAACTACTGGGACCTGTTAAAGCACATTCAACAAGTACAGTAGCCGCTTTTACAGTCTTTCATTCCAGAGCTTCTATTGATGATATTTGTGCAGCGGCTACCTGGGCATCCCCTCATACCTTTGTTACTCATTACAAGCTAGATCTGATCTCTAGGAGACGAGTGTCATTTGGCTCGATGGTGCTCAGGAATATTCTTCAGTGAGACCTCCCAGGATTTAGGTAGCTGGAAACTCTGTCCCACAGTCAAGGATTAAGTGAAGATTGAAAACATCAGATAAAGAAGTTATGTCTTACCATAATGTTCCTTCTTTGTTGTCGATCTTCACTTATCCTTGACTTCTCCACCCTCCTTCTCCCTGCCCTTCGGTTTCTTGGTGGAAAGAATGTTTCCCAAAAGATTGGATTTTCCTTTTAAGTATACAGATATGGTCTCTGGTTTGTTACTTCCTGTCTGTCACTGTTTTATGCAAACTTGATCTGAGGTAATCCTGTGAAGAGCATTATGGGTAAAACTTAGCTCGAGAGTTTTTGGAGGGCACGAGCTGGAATAATAGCTGAGTCAGTTCCAATATACAGAACCAAACCCACAGTCAAGGATAAGTGAAGATCAACAACACAGATGGAACGTTATGGTAAGACATAAACTTTTTTTTAAGAAGCAGTCTTGTATTTACCTGTACAATAATACCTGTTTAATGCATTGAACATGAACAGTTACCCCAAAACATAAACCACTAACAGAAGTGATTTGTTTTTTTCATTTCAGTGTAGTAGAGAACACAGCTACTCACACTTCTAATTAATGTAGCAAACTGTAACACAAATGAAAGTGTATCACTTTTAAATACTCTGTGATTTCAGAAAATTATCCTGTACCTTATCCATCATTACTTTATTTGCATTTGTTAAGCATGAACTCTTTGTTTGGATATGAATGTGGTTTTCAGAAGTAACCTATTAGCATTGATGTGGGTAACGAAGTCACACTGAGTTGTATGTAATGTGAATGGAGGTTATAGGAATCATGTTGATGAAATGAAATATATAGAGCATACCCCCTCTGTAATACCTTTCAGTAATTTCGCAGTGTGACCAGCAGGTGGAACTATATTGGAACACTTTGTTCTAAACTGATCAATATTTATTTAACACTGAAAGCAAAACAAAATAATGATGTCACAAGAGATACATGAATGAGCCCACATATATCATATGTAACTAAATAACATATAAAATGCACCTTTTTGCCACCTGAAGTAGGTGGAAATCCAACTGTCTACTTATACAAATGTATGCTGTAAAATCTAGCCTTCTATTATCCATTTCTGGATTTGTCCATACTGACTGTCTAAACTAACCTCACAGCTCATGTTCACTATGATCTAAGAAAATTGTGGAAAAAGCTTAAAGAATAAATGTAAATACAGTAAACTTTGGCCTAATCCACTGCATTGTATCAAACCAATGTTAGTGAAAACAGTTTATCATTTAATGCTACACAGAGGCAAAATGCACAGTGGAGATTATTTATTTAACATTTGCTAACCAAATAAGTGGACTGACTCAAGGGACTTTTTTCAGCCACAAAATAGACCATTTGGCAAGCACAACATAAAATGGAAAATATCCTGCTGTGGTATGTCTCATGCAAATATCAACAGAGTGGGTATAAATTGTTTAATGGTGATTCAATCAAACAGTAACATGGGCATACCTCTCTCTGTCAAGGGAGGCAAACTATCTTGCACCTGGAAGTGATGCACACTCACACCACATCCCAGATGACACCTGTTTAAAGTGGTAAGATACACTGCTGTCCTTCAAGAATTACTATGTTAACATGTAATGTGTCTTAAACACCACTATCAATAATTTCATTAAACTGACTACAAAGTTTCTCCTGCTTTCTTCCTAAACTTAACTCCATTTATATGATAATGATAACCCAGCTACCACTTTACTGTAAAGCAATCATCACAATCTCAACATGTAGTTTACTTCTATCTCTTAATGTTTGCTACAGGCACATCATACCGCAATGTTTCCACACATCTTTTAATTGTTACATTAACTTTTAGGATCCATAGGATTTTCCCGACTGTTTTAGTCCAATGACTAATTATGGCTTGCCAGTACTGACCTACAAGTAGTCCCAGGATTAGTTTGAGAGTACCTATCCAGTCATCCAAGTTTAACTTGAAGGAATCTATTGAATCATATTGCTTTACCTGTAGAGGAAGTTTATTCCACAGGAGGCAAAGGCACTGAGGGATGAGTTTCTCTGTCTTTCTCTTTCTGTCTCTTCATCACTTTCTTTATCTGTTGATGAAGTTCAGATCTATGGTTCTATTGCTAGGTCACTGCCTGATTTACTGAGGTATACGTGTTCAAGCATGACAAGATCTATAATGATATTTATGGCAAAGCACAAATAATACCTCAGGAGTCAGTAAGACATAGCATACAGGGACAGGCCATCCAGTCTCCAGAGAGACAAGAACCCCCTAGGGATTTTTGAGATTGTTATATCAAGTGTGGTGCATCTCAAAGGGTGTGTTACACTCTATAATTACTCTGATCATTGCTAAGCAAAGGAGAATGATAACATATGTGGATCTAGAAGAAAATAATTGCCTATTAGTTATGCTAAGTAGAAGGGTGGTTGCAGTGGTGCAGCGGTTAGCCTTGCCACCTCACAGCAAGAGGTTGTCCAGTTCGATCCTTGGCTGGGGTGCCTTCTGTGGGGAGTCTGCATGTCCTCCATGTGGTCGCGTTGGTTTCCTCCCACATCCCAAAAACATATCGTAGGTGGATTGGATACTATAAAAAAAATTGTCCCTAGGCGTGAGTATATGTGTCTTCTGTAGAAGGTTGAGCACTGGGCTGGCAACTCAAAACTATAAAACTCCACTGCCAATCATGAGTGGATAGGTGATCCGCTGTGGTGACCCCTAACCGGGAAAAGTTGAAAGAAGAAGAAGAAGTTATGCTAAGTAGAAGGATTTCCTGGCTACAGTTGCCATGTGATGATCAAAGGAAAGGGAGGTGTCAGTCTCAGTCCCCAGGTTCCTGACTATGTTTATGTTTGGTGAAGAAGTGTTATTTATACTTTATGTTGTAGGTAATTGCTCTTAAAAATACTACACTTTTTAAAGTTTTATTTAAGCCTATTATGGGTACTCCATGTACTAACTAGGGTATGCTCTTTCTGAAGAGTACAAATATCTCAGGGGGTTATGATAATTACATCCAGTTTGCAGTCATTAGCAAATATGGTTAACCAGAGTTCCTAGTTATCAGTTTTGAAGTCAGAGGAGTAGATGCTGAACAGAAGAGAACACCGTACAGACCCCTGGGAGACTTCACTGATTGCCTTATCACTATTTGAAAAGCAACTTGCAGACAACTGGGTAAACTGCATATTAATGTAATGCAATTATTTAGCACACTGTTAAAGGATTTCCCACAAACAAGCAAACATAATACCAGTTATCCTACTACATTACTTTACTGGGATGCCCTCATTATAAATTAAAACCTACTTTAAATTAAATTAAAATCTACTTACTTTATCCCCAATGTCATTATTACTAGCAGGTGATATTGAAGTAAATCTCAGATGACTAGATGCATCAAGTAATGCAAGTCTAATTAAGGTGCCATATGGCTCTAGACAAAATGTTAAATGGCCAAAAATATTGTATATGAATATAAGAAGCATCTATAACAAATTAATTCATCTGCAGACTTGACTACAACAATGCAACCCAACCAATGGATACTGGCCCTAACTGAAACATAATAGCTAAAACCACATATCCTCAATTCTGAACTAAATAGTACAGATCTACAGTATGTTTTGGCAAAGTCACTTAGATATGAGGGGTCCTTATCATGATAAAAAACATTCAGAAAGACCATACCTCTTGCCAATCATCCCTGCAACATCCTAGGTGATGAAGCACTTGTAACAACCACACTAGCAAACATACAAAATCTCCATATTGCTGCTTCATCCTAAGCCTGCACTTCATTTATTACTAAACATATTAGAATGGTTCCAAGATAACTGTAGATCAGAAGACATACTGTTAGAAGTCTTTAGCATACACTGGTATCACAAACTGAAACAACAGTAAAGTGCTGCATTCAGTCAATAGACATTTAACAGCTAATCCACTCTTCCACAAGAACTGATCCAAAAAACAAACACAAAAACTAGGTTGGAATGGATGCTTAAAAACATCCCAGCAGTTTCTTGAACAGTGGCATATAGCCAAATAGCATCAGTGACCATAGTCCTATATATGGTATCTAGCAAGGAAGCCCATGCTGACAACCCCAGACCTATTCTCACATGAAACTAGAAAGCACCGACCCCCAGCAGATTCATCAAGAAATATCTTCCATCATTTGGAAGGTACTCAAATATATTAGCTGATTAATAATGCACTAGACTTAATGAAATCTTCACTAATTCACTATTCTTGAAAAAAATTTCCCCAACAAACAGTTGTGGTTTGAGTAGTATGTCCAAGTTGAAAAGCCAGATTAGGTTGTACATAAACAGGTGTACAAGGAAAGGAGGTTTGTGAATGGCACAAAAGGAACTAACCTGGCTTAACAACTCTGTCAGAAATGTATTCTCTGGAAGTCTTACAAGCTTACAATCAACAAATGCTACTTAAATACAAGGAAGTTGGCTAGCTTTATATGTCTTTGACATTTGTTTCTAAACAAACTTACTCTGTTGCAGAGAAGAATTAAAGAAAACCATTCTACCTTTTGGAACACCTTTAAACAATTGACTGGTAGGACCAGATCACTGACAAAAACCCTTTAAAATTTCAATGACCAATTGGCAGGCAATACATTTGCCAAATATTTTAAGACAATTATTGACAAATACTCAACATCAAACAGCTGCTACTCAGTCCTCTCACCACTAAACCAAACCCTACAAATCAACCACTTTCATTTAAATCAGTAAATGTACAGGACATTAAAAAAATTCCTTTGGAAAACAACTTTCAGTGACTGGACTCCCATTATGGTCTCTACAGCAAATCTTTTGTTTTAATGCTTACCCCGTAGTAATTATTATGAACCGAAACTTGACTAAAGGTCATGTCCCATGTATTTCAAAGAAAGACAAACTTACACTTCTTCTCAAAGGAGGTGTTAAACAAAGCCTTAAGATGTACAGGCCTATCTCAGTTCTCAGCCCCCCATCCAAGTTAATAGAATGAGGAGTACGTACTCTGCTCACAAACCCCCTTTACTTTACTTTCCTTGGTCATAGTACTCAAACCACATCTGTTGAAATAACTAATTACACTGCCACACAATATGAAAATGGAAATGTTGTTTCTACCCTTTTTATAGACTTAATCATTTGATGTAGCCCCTCATAACATTCTGCTACAGTAACTGTATAAAACAGGCTGAACATTTGCAGAGATTCACTGCTTTAGAAGCTACTTATCCAGCAGAATAAAAAAATGTGTGCTGCAATGTTGCTATGTTCCCCCATATCCAAAGTAATGCATGTGTTCCCCAAGGTAGTATGTTATGACAACTACTTTTCTTACTACCTATACAAAGTCAAGATGGATTAGCTAGGCAGGTAGCTCTCACGGTTAGAGTTGGAAGCACGGTGTAGTTGCAGGATTGAATCTCATGTCCTCCAATCTGTGCTCAAAGAGGTTAAAACCTGTCTCTAACACTGTAAAATATGTATGATGGTTGTCTAATATTCTTCATGAATTAATCATCTAGAAACTGTTCTGAGCAATGTATATCAGCATTCAAAATTTGTATTTGGATTCAGAGGTTGGCATAATGGTAAAGTTGTTTACCTTATAAACCCAAAGTACATGGTTTGATTCTCACCTTTGAAGGGAAATTGACTAGGCATAAAATGGTCTACAAGGGCAGCTAGGTTACTACTTACCTAGGAAATGCAAATATATATGAATACAAATTATATAAAATTGTTTCATTGTGCTAATGATGCCACCATTCTCTGCTGTGCCTCTAATTACCCACAATGACTTCTTTGATGTAGCAGGGTATTGATTCACCTAGTACATGTTTCAATGATTCAGAATTAGTAGTACATGAAAAGAAGGTCAAACTGACAAGTTTTGAACAAAAAGACAAATTACTTCCCACCCCCATCTCAGTAAGCAATTCCACTATCCAGTCAGTTGATCAAATATAAGAATATTTGAGTGGAACTGTTGACAATAAAGTAATATTATCTGAGTATGTGGATAACACCATGTTAGCTATACGTGAGTGTAGGAGCCTTGTGCTATATAAAGAATCGCTTATTCTCTCCCTCAAGACAAAAAACAGCTGTCTAACTAATCCTTCCAAAACTGTTATTTAGAATGGTAGCTTTTGGTAACCTGAAAAAAAATCTTAACAATTCTTAATGCACGTACTCCAAAACAGCGTTTCTACACTTGCTGCATGATTCATACTAATCATATTCTCAACGTATCGGGGTGGATGCCTTTCACTTAAGAGTAACTGCTTTCATCTCACTTTTACCCACAACATCCCGTTCAGCTGCAGATGCCCCTTACTTCCTTCTCTCCTGCATTTGTATAAAACTGACAGATCTTTATGCTTATCTAATGAAAACTTCTGACAGTAAACGGAGCATACACAAAAATATGTGAGCTACAAGTAACTTCTTAGCCACTAGCAGAAACTTAATATCTAAAGATTTACATACCATGGATGATTTCTCATATTCCAAAACTTCATGCAGAGTTGTCCTTAACCCACGTTTCCTCAGCAAGCCTACTTTGCTTTACAACTCAAACTGTTCATCCCATCATCACTAGTCTGCCTTGACCTACCCTAACACCAGCCCATTTACATGAATTACCTTCCAACTACACAGCTACAGATTTTTAGTTGCTGTACATCTTTTATTGCCACCAATAATACTATCTATACAACAGTTCCTTGTTCTCATCCAGTGTCCGTTTCCAGATATAGTGCACCTAGCCTATATCTCCTACTATGAATAATTGTATGTTGACCTCCCTGTGTGGCTACACACAATATGTACTTCTACTACTGTTGACATGTCTTACCTATTGTCATACATTTAAAATGTTTGTCTTCATGATGCTTCACTTGTATATGCATCTTCAATGGCACTAGCTGGCTCCATTTTGAAAATGGACATTGATTGCCTAGCAGGACTAACCTAGTAAGCAAAATGTAAATAAGTAAATAAAAAATGGCAATAGCTTTTGTTTTGTCACCTACTTTCATTGATTCTCTGTTCATTTTTACCATGTCTCTACTTTCTTTTACATCCTTGCTTCTGAGTAGATGTAAGGAAGTTGTTCAAGATTTAAGCTGAGAGTAACTTCAGCTGCTGAAGGACAAATCTTCTCAATACTGTGTTTATAGGAATCAGATTAAATTGGTTAATGCAGACTGGGGGTGGGGGCCTGGCATCTAAGGGAATATATTTCTTCAGATCGTGAAGGTTTGTAATTTTTAATTTAAAATCTTCCTTGAGCAAATCCACAAAATAAAAAAAATGTAGTTATCACTTGCCTCAATACAAGCAAGCATTAATGCCCAACAGGGTTGTAATTATCATGGAGTTAAAACACACCCAGGAGTATTGCGAGACCCAGTGCTGCAGGTGGAGCAGAAAGCATTGCCACCTAGAAGACTATTAATTCCTCTGATAACATCCACCCTGGAAGGTGCTATTGCACCTGGAGAATGGGCTTTTAAATTGTTTCATGTCTTTCTATTACTATGTACTTTTTTCATATGTTCGATGTAAAAATAGTTCCTTTGTCTAATGTTTCAAGCTAGCTGTAACATATTTATTTGTTGTTGAAGGAAGCATTTTACATCCAAAATTTCATTATGTAAGCACTTGACGTCTACATATATAGATATACACACACACACACTCAGAAGCACAGACATACAAATGAGCATGCACTCACACATTCACACACGTGACCAGCAATTACAGTCACTTTGGTGAGTGAATAAACCTCAGATGTCTCATTTTGAGCAAATGAATGAAAAAATCATAGACTGCATGGCATTACACACCACGTCCATGCCTCTAAACTGTCACTTTTTTTGCTATATAGGCCTGTTCTGTCCCTCAGAGAATGTCTGACTTTAATCTTCAGTGATTTACTAGAGATCAGTCAGTAAAGCCATACATTAGTTTTATATTTCTTATTGTTTAGGTGATGTATGCTGATGGACTACCTGTTGCAGTCAAAAGAAGTTGGTATGCACCATATTTTTCTCTCTTACTCATGCTCTCTGTCTCTCATATGCACAGATGCATGTATGATCTCTCTTTCTCTGTCTGTCTCACATACACACACACACACACACACACACACAGACACACACACACTTGCACACACATCCATGTTACTTTTTCTTTTCTTTTGTTTGCTTCTTTTAAATTTTACACGTGCCAAAGAGCAAAGCCTCTCTCAGTGAGAGTAAAAATTGGAGGCCATTTGAGGCTTTTTCTGTCCTAGCATTTTGGCAGCTTAATATATAATTGTCTTTTGACTTTCCCAGTTAGGGTTGACACTGTGGAACTCCGGTCCGCTAATGATTGGCAGTGGATTTTTACAGTGCAGAGTTGCCAGCCCGACACCCAACCTTCAAAGAAGGCACACCCATTCACGCACGCACCTACCTGCATGTCTTTAACATTACTCGACCATGGAGAGGACATGCAGACTCCACACAGAAGGTGATCCAGCTGAGAATCGAACAGGAGAACCTCTTGCTGTGAGGTTACAATGCTAACCGCTGTGCCACCATGGCTTTTGGCAGCTTAATATGCTGCTGTGAATTGGTGGACTTGCTTTTTACCAATCATTACCTGTACATTAACACCCTGATGGAGAAAGTTTAATGTCCTTCCATATCACTGTTGCAGTATTCTTCACTGAAGGGATTTCTTGCCAAAGATAGCCCAAAGTATGGCCAGTATACCAAAGCCTTTGGATTTTATAGGTGTCGCATGTCACACTTATGCTCCCTATGTTGGGTTTAGGGCATGAAGGTGAAGTACGGATGTAAAAACTCAACAGCTTTGCCATCAGTCCAACTGCTATCATTGAATGTCTTTCTGAAAGGCTGTATGATGTGCTGGTTACTAAGCCGTCTTCAGATAAGTGCCCTGTTTGGGTTTCTTCTCTATTTTTTCTCAATATTATTGTTGCTTGTGTTCATGTCATCCAAGAAGGGACAATGTCACTGTGGGAGGCAGATTCCCTATAAAGAGCATCACAACTAGTGTCTGTTTTGCCTAGGTCAATGATGATGAACCTTTTGGGCTTGGCATATCAAAAATTCAGAAAATGCCTATCTTGACTCTGCTGGCGTGCCCCCCCCCCCCCAAACAAAAAAGAAACAATTCTTTAAATAGTCACTTATTTAAAAAAATACAGTCCAATTATGTTTGCTGCTATGTATTATAAAAGTATAAGAAAAATCAGTGACTTACAATAGAGAAAATGATATGCGCACTTATAACTGGACTTAAAAGAGTGCATGAAAATATAACCCTACTTTTAATAGTATTTTGAATTAAAATGAAAAAAATATGGAACACATTGCATTTGATTTGATTAACATCAGTTAATGACTTAGGGTGGCCGCGGTGGTGGAGCAGTTAGCATTGCTGCCTCACAGCAAGAGGTTCTCCGGTTTGATCCTCGGCTGGGGTGCCTTCTGTGCGGAGTCTGCATGTCCTACCTGTGGTTGCATGGGTTTCCTCCGGGTGCTCTGGTTTCCTCCCACATCCCAAAGACATGCTGCAGGTGGATTGGACACTCTAAATTGGCCCTAGATGTGAGTGTGTGCCTTCTGTGGAAGGTTGGGCGCTGGGCTGGCAACTCGACAATGGAAAACTCTGCTGCCAGTCATGAGCGGACAGGTGATCCAATGTGGTGACCCCTAATCGGGAAAAGCCAAAAGAAGAAGAACATCAGTTAATGACGTCTTTGTTGCTGAGTTTTAATAGATAAGGACAGGGTCACATATTTCTTGTATTTTTGCTCATTCAGTTTCTTTGCTATCTTGGGTATTGGTGAATGCTGGTGTGTCACCCAAAATGTTGTGCAGTGTCACCTTTGACACCTGGGTCATAGGTTCACCATCAATGGCCTAGGTGCTTCCCACAACCACACATAGTGCTCTAACTGTAAGCAATCATCCACAAGACCCACTGCGGTCATTTATTGTCCTCCTACATATACCTTGAGAACCAACATCTGAAATTGTTAGCTTAGAGTGCTATGGTGAAATCCTGTCATCCTGAGGGGCAACCATCTTCCAAGGCCAAAAAGTCTAGGCCTGATCTGGTTGCTGTCCAGCCTCCACTGGACCTCTGTCTAGAAGTTACTTAGAACCCTGAAGACATCTGGTAGTTGCATCGGATTCCTCTGCCATGATGCTTTTGGAGGCCGGCAAGGATGAGTTCTCACATGTTCTCTAAGGCTTTTCAAACATCTGCTTTGAACAACTGGGGGAACCACATTTGATTTATTTCTGAAAGGCTTAGGGGATTCCACAAATCTTAGTCCAGGAAGAGATTCCTTCTCTGGTCATTGGATCCTGCCAAGGGTTGATATGGCATATGTTCTGTTTAAGAAAAAGCAAAACACCAAGCATATTGCCCCTATTGCTAAAGATACTAACGTGACTGGCAGGATTTTATTCAAGGCTTGCTTAATGCCTTGATGGTCTTGAAGCTTCTTCAAGTGCTGTCAGTCTCTGCTCCTTCCTGGTCTTCCACATCTGTTAACAATACAAGACAACCAGATTTCTCAGATAAGGACCTAGATTTTGGGGATGAATTCCTTACATACTCCTCTCAAATTCCTTCTCTTCTAGACTGTGATTCAGAGGAAGAGGTAGAGGATTCTTTGAGCCCATCTTCTCCCTTGGAAGAATTATCCTTTGGGGGTGCTGTTGCTCATAAGACTGAGTACTTTAAGTGGGATTGCTCCAGGTCTCTGACATCCAAAAGAGATACTATTAGCTTCTACAAATGAAGTCTCTTAAGCCATCTGCAGTTCCTCCTGTGTTGGCAGCCATTTATTTTGGGCACCTTCAGTGCTGCCTCAGTAGTTCCTGACTCTCAGCCCCCAGCCATGAGAAATCTAACAAGTTCTACAGGGTGTCTGAGGACTGCAAGTTCTTGTTTAAAGGTTCTTCTGCTGACCCTTCTGTGGTTTCAGTCTTAACTCATTACCCTTCTAAACTTTTGCATTATTGTGAGTCCCTTCCTTCTGATAAGGCTAATGCAGCTATGGAAAGGTTGGGTAAAAAAGTATCCATAAAACTTCAGGGTCCACACTGTTTATATAAACAGGAACTACTCAGAATTAGTACGAAAAAATAACACCTGGAAAGCTGGTGAAAAATTGTTTCAGAAGAATTAAAAATTAAAAATATATCCAGTTTAAGAGCTTTTGTCTGTCACTGGGGATCCAGTATCTGTCTGCCTGGGATGACATGGTCGACAGACCATGATTGTTCGCCAGAGATGGCCTGCACCTGTCACCCCTAGGATTCTGGATACTGGCTAAGGATCTTGCCGCCCCTATAGTGCTTTTTTTAGGCAATGTTCAAATGACAAATTCACCCCTGTAACAAAACAGGCAAGCAAAAATTGAGGGTAATGCTATTCAGCGCCAGAAGTCTAAATTTCAAAATGCACTCACTCGAGACACTCCTTAAAATGGAGAACATTATCTGTGCAGTGACTGAGACCTGGTTCAAGGCTCTAGAGAGCACCCCTGCATTACCAGGCTATAACTCATACCACACTTTTCAGCCATCTAACATGGTCCAGAACACTAAAGGCAGAGGTGTGTCCATATTCATTAAGGATATCCACACCTCCTGGCTAGTTGCGCAGCATAATGCATCTGAGGTTATCCAAGTGCAACTAACTCTGGGCAAAACGGCAATCCAAATTGTAGCTTGCTACAGATCCCCCACCATGCCCCAGGATTCCCACTCCTCTTTTCGTGATATACTGGAAAATATTAGGGTTCAACCAAACACCCTAATAATGGGCGATTTCAGCTACCCCACCATTAACTGGGAAAACTACTCATGTACCAAATCCTTTGCTCAACGCTTTCTGGAATTCATAAATTCCAATGCCCTGGATCAGCTTATCCACACCCTCACCAGGGGCAACAATATCCTAGCCCAAGTCATTACCAACACAAGTGACCTGTGTTCCACACTGGAAGTCAACTCCTCTTTGGTCAGATCCGACCATACGATAATCACCCTAGATATCCACATCCTGCCCCCACCCACCATTAAGGAACCCATGGTAAACAATTTCTCCAAAGCCAACTTCATGCTTCTTAAGACAGAAGTGGTGAACTTCATGACACCCATGAAGATGGGCAATACATTTATGACTGCTGAATCCTACACAAATGCACTCTATAAGCACTTACATGAGTGCATTCATCATGCTATCCCAAACAGAACCAAGACGCTATCCTCCAAAAAAAAGGAAGCTAATCTGGTGGTCCCCTGCCTTAAACAAACTCTACAACAGAAGGAAGAAACTGTTGCAAAAGAGAGCAAAATCCCTTGAGTGGAGGAGCCCCCTGGTCAGCCTCAGTAAGACGCTGAAATCCCTTATAAAATCCTCCAAAGCTAGCTACAAAAACAAAATCGCCATTGATTCTAAGGGCAACCACAAAGCATTCTATAGCTATGTCAAGAATTTCAATGGCAACACCCAGATCTGCTCTGAGTTACAGCACAGTGGCACAAAAATTACAGAACCAACTGATATTGTCAACATCCTGGCAGATAGGTTCAGTGCTAACTTTACCCCCCTCTCACCCCCTAAAGGGCCCATATCTATACAGGAAGAATGCAGAGTCCCTGTAATCACATCTATGCAGGTAAAAGCTGCACTCTCTAAAACCAAAAACACAACATCCATGGGACTGGACAACATCCCAGGCTGCATTTTACATGAACTTCAGAACAAACTGGCTCCCTACCTAAGCACCCTGTACAATCATAGTCTCATGTCAGGCTTTGTGCCCACTGAATGGCACACAGCAACAGTTATCCCACTCCACAAAAGGAGGAGCCACCCCTGATCCTGGGAACTATCTCCCTATTAGCCTGATGAGCCTGGTCTGCAAGGCCATGGAACGTATCATCATGGAACTCATAAACAAATACATTGATAACCTCAAAACTCTGGACCCCATCCAGTTCAGGTTTGTGAAAGGTGGATCATGCCTTCTGAACCTGATTGACTTCTTTGAGGCAGTCAACAACGCCATAGATGAGGGAAAGGTGGTTGACACAGCCTATCTTAACCTCACCAAGGCTTTCAACACCATCCCCCATTCTGGAATTATAGCTAAACTCACTAAACTAGGTAGAAATCCCTACGTCACAAGATGGGTTGCCAACTGGCTCACTGACAGAACCCACACTGTAAAAGTTGCAGACTCCAAATCTGACTTCAAACCAGTGACAAGTGAAGTACCACAGGGTTCAGTCCTGGGACCTCTCCTGTTTGGTATCTACTTCTCTGAAGTACAGGCTAACACAGAAGGCCTCTGGCTAATGAAGTTCGCAGATGACTGCAAACTAGGAGCCATCGTCAAATCCCCAAATGATGTGGACATCCTACAGAAGGGCCTCACTGAGACAGATGCCTGGTGTCAGAGGCATGGCCTCAAGCTCAGTGCCAAAAAGTGCATTGTCATCCGCTTTGGTAAAAACTCTGTACGCATGAGCTACCATATAAACAGAAGTGTACTTAATGCTGAATGTGTGATAAGACCTTGGGACCCAGGTGGACAGTAGCCTCTCCTTTGATAATCACATTGCCTCAGTAGTCAGAAAATCCTTCTGTGTGGCACACCTCATCACAAATGGGTTCTCATCCAGGAAAAAAGAGGTCATTGTCCTCCTCTACTCGGCACTCATTAGACCCATTATAGAGTCCAATGCCCCTTTTGGAATGTACCTCACAAGACATCTGCAGCAGCTGGAAAGGCTACAGAAGTACCTCACAAAGAGGATTACTGGCCTCAAACAGATGCCCTACACTGACCATCTCAAAAAACTCCAGCTTTACTTTGTAGCATATCACCTACTCTGAGGAAATCTCTGCCTAACATATAAAGCTATGTTAAATCCAGAGCTATTGGACATGCTATACCTAAAGAAATCCCAATCCTTCCGAGCTACACACTCTAGGGACCTAAACCTTGCCACCACAATAAACAGGACATGCTGGAGGAATAGATTCCTGTCCCAGAGACTTTCTATACTCTGGAACAGGCTACCCATCTATGTCAACCAAAGTTCCTCATTACCACTCTTCAAGAAAAATCTTGATGAGTGGATGAGAAATAGGAAATACATCCCGGGGATCACTTCTGTGGCTCTGCTCGACAGGGGCACAGGAAATTAACTTTCTTGGGTGGTGTAAGCCAGAGAACCTTGTTGGCTACGCTTACTTAGGCCCTTGGGTCGATAGCCTAATACCTACCTATGAACCTATGAACAGGAGGTGCAGCATTCTATTAAGCAATTCTTTGATTCTTAGTATAACTAACAAATTAAAAATTATACATTTTGTTTGAACTACTACCACAAATATTTTATGATAAAAATCTCAAAAGATTCCATAACACAAGAACTTCAAAACATTGAAAAATAAGAAATTAAAAAAAAAGCCAAACCAGTTGTTGTTCATAGTTTGGTTGCCCTATATTTTAAGGCTGATTGCAAAGATATTGTTTCATTAAGCTCAGGGGCTCTTCCAGCATTGAGTCTCAGTTGCCAAATCAACTCTCTGTATTCAATTAGGTGTTCCAATGTACCTCTTCTAGGACTTTTTTTACCACTATTTCTATAATCTCAAACAAAAATATAGTAAAATTAACACAACTGTCAGTGTGTTTGACTTGGGAATTGTTAAAATTTTAGTTCCCAATCTCATATATGTGCTCAAAAATCAGGTAAGTGTCCTTTCTGTCTTCCCTATATAAAATCCATTACATTCTACAGATCTAGCCAAGTAAACTAATCCAACCATTCCACAATTGCCGGCCTTAAAAGAAAAGCTTTGTACCTAATCCATTATTCAAAATAACATATCTGTCCTCCTTTTGTAAAGGAACATTGCTTACAAAACCCACATTTGGTGGTTCAACTCTTTCATATTCTTCCATCCATTCCTTTAGTAGTTGCTCAAAATTCACCATATTTTTGTTAATAAATAATGGTTTCCTTCCTGTGACTTCAGCAAACTCCTCATTCCCCCCTAAAAACTTTCAGTTGTTCCTTATAACTTTTTCTATGTTCTTAGATCTTTTGTTGTATGTAACAACATGTGCTGTATCATATCCTGTTTTATCTCTTGTGACATTCTTTATACTATCTTTCTTTTTTCCTAGTAGGGACTCATATCTGTTGTTTCTTTCCTTAAGTACATCACTAATAAGTTCAAGAACCATTTTTTCCAGATAACCCCTATCCAAAAACATCTCGCTAAAGGTGTTCATTTCTCCTTCTAAATCTTGTAAATTGGAAGTCATTCTTACCGCCCTTATACACTGCCCTTTGACAAGGTTACATTTAAGTGAATAAGGGTGTGCGCTATTAAAATGTAGGTAGGAGTTGCTGTAGTTTGGTTTCTCTGTGTCCGTGTCCTAAAACCTACTTCAGTTTTGTCATCCTGGACATCTAAATAATTAGTTGTGTCCATATTAAAATTGTAAATGAATTAAAGAATAAACAATAGATTCATGCAAAAATTCTAAAAAAATTCTTTGATCATGCATTCTGCTCTAGTCCAAAGAATAAAAATATCATTTGAGTATTGAAAATAAGTTTTAACATATTTATAAAACTCAGAAGTAAAAATAATATATTTTCCAGTGCTAATAACAACAAATTGGCATAATTGGGTGCACAAGCTGTTTTCAGTTTTCTGTCTTGCCCTTTGTTTTTTTTTCTTCAGCTCTAAGAGTGTTTAGAAAATGCTTGGCTTCTGTAATAGCCCATAGCAAGTTGCAGGCCATTTACATTTTACCATATTTAGATGGTTGCCTGATTTTTGTAGCTTCCTTCATAGACTATCAAAAATCTCTTGCTTGGGTAATAAACCTTTCTCAACAAATACAACTTAAAAAAAGCAAAAAAAAAAAAAAAAAAGTTAAAATGCCACCAAGACCACCGATCCAAGAAGTAAGCAATTTTAATTAATGAAACACTTAGTGCCTCGGCTTGCACAGCCTTCCAAGCATTAAAATACTACAAAACACTCTTTAATTAAACACAGCATATTGCACAAGACAATTTTATCAGTTAAGCATACAATTTAAATCACATATTTCCTATTACATTCCTTGTTGAGTCCCTGAGGCTCCAAAGTACCATACTTTAAAATCAAGAGGGTTTCTTTTTTTAAAAGTTTATTTTTTAAGGACACACATTCACCTATACCAACTTGCAATTTTTCCAGAACACAACCCCTAAGAGAATCAGGATCAGAATTGTGTGCTGTCATGAAATGGCTCACAAGGGGACTCTCTAGTTTTTTATTTTTTATGTCCCTAATATGTTCCTGTAACCGGACCCCTAAAACTCCTATAAGTTTCCTCTATGTAGAACGTATTGCATCCACATATCTGCACATACACTAGCCCCTCATCATACCTAGCTGTAAATTTAATACCATTAATATAGGGAAAAGAACTCACTACATAATGACAGATGGAAAAGCCATCACATTATGTATTTTTTATTTTATTTTATTTGCTTTTGTTAACCAGGAAAGTCCACTGGGCTGAAATGAGCCCATTTTCAGTGGAGGCCCAGGGAGAAAAGCTCCAAAAACAATATACATAATAAAGAATTTGTTTAGAGAGTTAATAACAGCATTTAACAATATACAAGCGCGATAACAGCATTTAACAATATACAAGAGTAATAATATAGGAGTCAGAGGTGACACAGAGTAACATAGGCAATGTATGGCAACATTTTGTGGAAGACTCGGGTGCTTGGCAGGTATTCAGTAGATCAGACAGATAATGATAATTAGCACTTACACAGTTTTTACACACCGTGTGAGTCAGGGGGAGGCACACTGTGCTGTGATTGAGGGTGAGTGCACAATATGGAGAGTGAAGAAAAGTATGGGTATATGAGAGATGAGTCAAGTTAAGAATCAGGTTACTGAGGATTTCACATGGAACAGTACCATTATCTGTGCTTAAATTCTGACTAACATTAACATAAGGTAAACAAAATTGGTTATGTACCAGAATATCAGCCACATTCCTAGCTATTTTATATGCAATACTCACAAAATCAGGTAATATAGAGTTCAAAATTTTATCCCTTAGAAGCATGGGCCACAAACTACATGCTTTTTAATTATTTCCTCAGTTATAACATTATAGGTTGTCACTAAAAAAACTTTCTTCTGGTCCCCATTATTTCCAACTGTGTTGGTGGATTTGTATCCACATGTACCAACTTTATATTTCTAACTAATGAGGGTATCCCTGGGGGTTAGAAGAATGCCTCATGTCCATGATTTTTTGTTTAGTTTCCCTAACCAACTGAACATCATAGCCTCTTAATAAACATATCTTCTGCTTCTGTTATCTCTCTGTCAAAGCTCATATCAAGGCTACATAGCCTATGAATTCGTAAGAATTTATTATAAGGCAGTACCTTGACCAAATGTTTGGGGTGACAACTACTCCCATATAAAAATACATTTCTATGTTCAAATTTCCTGTGGAGACTAGATGTAAATCCATCTAAGGGATTCTAAGCTAATATCCAGAAAATTCACTTGTGGGCCCAGCTGTATACCATCAAAGCTTAAGCCCATAGCATTAGATTCTAAGTCACTGACAAACCCAATGGCTTCTGTCTAGCTCCCTTAACATAAAAAAATAAGATCATCAATAAATCTAAAATATAAAATAACTTTTGATCTAAAAAAATCATGTCTATAAACAAAATCACGTTTAGCCATAACTAAATTACCATACATGGGGGAGAAAGCCGCCCCCATAGCAATGCTTGTAATTGCTGAAAAATGTCTACATTAAACATACAAAATTTATTTTTCAAACAAAACATAACTAAATCTATCAAAATGAGACATGGGAGAGTCCCCCAGGAAATGGAATAAGGCCTGAATCCCTATTTCATGCTTAATGTTAGTATAAAGACTTTTGACATCCAGGCAAAGCCAAAACATGTTCATATTCCAAACTTTCCCTTTTATTTTGTTAAAAAATCCTGGCTATACCTAATATATGAGGCTGTACTCATTACATATTTCTTAAGATGTTCATGTAGCAGCACACTTATGTTTTTCAAAAAGTACCTCTGTGCAGACACTATAGGTCGACCACTAAGGTTAGTTAGACCTTTATGTGTCTTAGGTAAACAGTAAAAAATTGCCATAGAGCAGTTTTCCACTCCAAACTTCTTTTCCACATCCTTAGAGGTAAAATACCCCAACCTAAGACCTTTGTCTAACAACAGTTGGTACTCCTTAATAGCTTCAAAGTAATCAGAAACATCACATTTTCTATAAATTTCCTTATTGTTCAGATGTTTATAACACATCTCTAAATATTGTGTAAAATGCATGATTAGTATCTGGCTGCCCTTATCAGATGGTTTAACCACCCATCTTCTGTCATTACCAAATTCCAGTAGGGCTAGCCATTGCTGCTTAGTTAAGTTAAAGCATATATTAGACTTATTCTGTATGCTAGACCAGTACATTTGTTCAACCTCAAAATTAAGTGTAACAAATATCCTTGCAAAGTGCTGTTTAGAAAAGGTGGAATAAAAGAGCTTTTAACAGAGATAGCATCCGTGTTCAGTTGGCAATAAGCATTAAAGTCATTCTCAAACAAATCTTTCTGAGATGACAAACATTAGTGAAAAGAATCGTCATCACCACTTTCATAACAGTTAGTAGGCACAACTTGTTAAAAGTAATGCATCAAATGCAATTTTCTACTGAAAGAAAATATTTCACTTTTAAGTACATGTATTCTTTGTAAAGCAGTTGGTATAAATTTAAGGTCAAGACATAATACAGACATAACCACATCAGAAATGTCATGTTTGGACAGATTTAACACATGTAAATTGTCACAAAATGCATTAATACTAGCATTTTTTCTTGTTATGCTGTCCCTTCTTATTATAGTTCTTTTGCTGGCCCCATTCATTGCGGCCCCGTTTTCTGTTGTTAAAGTCTGTTCTGGCAGAACTGGAATTCCGAAAGTGGTTCTGCATATCTTTCGAATTTTGTGCTTTGGGCAGGGCTGGAAAGTGTTCCACATTCCAATCAGCTCCAGTAATCACATCTGTCTCCTCAGAAGCAGCATAAGAAACCGAGGAAGAAGCAGAAACCTTTCTCAGCCTGGAATTTCAGATGAACAAAGAGACATCTTTCATTCCATTTTATATGATATTGTTTCTTGCACATCTTCTTGATAGAACACTCAGGCTGGCCTTTCTTTCTCAAGACAAAGTTAAATGTTGCAAGAAGTAATTTCTGGTATTTTCCAACCAGGCTCTGGCATCTGCCAGGGAATATCTCAAAACTCTAGTTTCATGGCCTCTAATATTCTCATGATGATAGATAGATAGATATGCCTGGTGTTACTTAGTACACTTTCTGTGGCAGTTTAGAGCACTGTATTAAATTTACATGCTTTTTTTTAATTATTGTTTGTTCACCAGGTAAGTAAACTGGTCTTTTAACCCTTTTTAGCCACAACTCAAGCTTAAGCAGCAGTAAATACATCATAGTCTTTCAATCAACAGTATTATATACAAAACAAGTACATAGCAAAGTTCAGAACATAATGGTAAGATTGAATTCAGAGAAAGCTTAAAAGATCTAGTCAGAGTGCATTGAGAAAGTAAAAATATATGCAAAATACAAGCTAAGGTATATATAAAATACAATACAATCATACATATAATACATAAACATCTATATGCATATAAGCCACCATATTAAGATGCTGAGACAAGTTAAAGTTTAAACGGATTCTATTTTTCTTGATTTGGGATGCTAAGATACCTAACCATTGTCATGGCAGCAGTTTCAGGTAGATTCAGTAAAGACATGCTCTTTAAGTGCACCTTTTGTCATGACAGCAGTTTCAGGTAGATTCAGTAAAGACATGCTCTTTAAGTGCACCTTTGAAGCTTTTAATGGTTTCTAATTTTTTTTATGTCTGTAGGCAGGTGGTTTCAGGTAGCATGTCCCAGTCAAGAGAAGGCTCCTCAACTGCAACAGTTTTACATGGACCATGTACTGGACAGAAATTGTTGTTCTGTACACTTCTGAGTATATAGCGATTGTCTTGTAAATGTAGTTTCATTCTTAAAGGGAGACAGTGACCATGTTTTGGCACATTGTAAATTGGAGTACTTGGAAGAAAGTGGCCTTAGGAGGCACTGAAAGCCATTTGGAATTTTTTAGCAAGTTGCAGTGGTGCAACTGGAGGTCTGCTAATAGAACGAATCTACAGGTTTTTTTCAGTAAGTCTGTATTCTGTGAGTATTGTGGGCTGAATGCATAGTGAGAAAAATAAGGCCATATTTGAGTTTGGGTACTGAAAATATTTTTAGCAATGGCCCTGTGAGCAGTAGATAAAAAGAGGTGACTGATGTCGTTACATAGCTTTAATTGAGTACAAACTTTATTAGTTACAAAATCTGTATGTATGGTAAAAAAAAAAAAAGGTAGTGCTGAGAATTAGACCTAGGTACCTCTGTTTGTTGTTTAGGTATTATGTTCCCATAAAGATCTGTTAAGTGAAGAGGAGGAATAGTGGGTAATTTCTGAGGCAAAAACCATGGCATTGGTTTTCTTATGGTTAATAAGTTGTTTATTACTATTGGACTGGGTGCATTACTGAGTAAAATTATCCTGCAACTTTGTTCACAGATCAGAGAGGCTGGTATTGCATTGCAGGAACAGCATATAATCTACTTACATTATTAAAGCTTTAGTAATTCTAAGTGGAGCTCATTAACAAACAGAAAGAAAGAGAGAGGGGGGAAGAGGACCTACTACAGATCCTTGCAGTTTACCAGCAGTAGTGGATGAGACATTGTTATGGACTTGGAAACTCCTGTCTTTTAGATAGTTGTGAAACCAGTAAACGGTGTTATCTCAAAAGAAAAGTGAGTCTTTTGAGCTTGTTGAGAAGAAGGGTATGGTTAAGTATTTCAAAAGCCATTTACCTGTCAACAAAGAGACCTACAGAAATGAGTCCCTCATTCAGATTGCAGTAAATGGTGTTCATGGTCATTCCCAGGGCGGTAAAGGTACTGAAGACATTGCAAAAGCCATGCTGTGAATCACATAACAGGCCATAGCTGTTAATTTGCTTACATATTTGCTTGTATAAAAGTTTTTTTTTCAGATATTTTGGTAATAGGACACAGGATGGACATAGGCTTATATCATTCTACCCATTAGGAGAAGTGACAGATTATAACTATTACAGTGCCTTTGGTGAGACAGAGAGAGGTTAAAGCTACAAAGGTGTCTAGCAATCATTGCAGTTGTAAAGCTTAGGAAGGTGGGATGAAGATTGCTGGATTTAGATCCTAAATTGTTGAGTTTGGAAAGTAGGGACTTAGTCTGTTTTATTGAAATTTCAAAGAAGTGAAAGGTTGCTGCATAAGTGGCTATAGGGTAAAAATCAGGGGATACAGGTTCTTACTCTTTTGGTGGGGGAATAAATTATTGGAAAGGCTTTATTTATGTCTGTTATGTTGGACTAAAGAAAGTGAGCATAGTCATTAGCAAAGGTGGAGTGATTCCATATTATTGGTTCATTTTTGGCAGCTGAAGATTTATTTAATGTCTCAGTTACGCATTTTATTTTTTGCCAAAACTGATTGGGTCTTGATCCATTAGCTTCTTGTTTCTGTCTAAGGTTGAGGGATTTTGCAGTATTTGTTGACAATTCTTCTTTCCTTCCTTAAACTCAAGAAAAGTTTGGTGTTGCTCTGCATTGTTGGGATCCTTTTCCAGTTCTTCCAGGCTGAATCTACGGCTTGAAATTTTTTAATATCCACTGAAAGCCATGAGCAACACTATGATTTAAGACTTCTTTTTGTAAGTGGGTTCAGCTTGTCTTGAATTGTGGTCAGTTTTGTGTTGAAAAATTGTAAAGCAGAGGTGAGTTCAGACATGGCATACAGATGAGTCCAATCTGTAGCACTGAATAGGGTGTTGAGATTTAGTAGGTTATTATTAGGAAAACATCTTCTTTTTGATTATTTCAAGTATTTTTATATGTTCTGAATGATCAATTGGACTTAACAGGTTGAGTGGTCACTCAGAGCACTGGGCAATATTTCATTGTGAAGGTACCTATTTTGTAAGTTGGTTATTAGGTTAAGAATGGAGTTAAAGCCAGTTCTTATATTCATTCATGTAGAAGCCTGAATTATTTAGGCCAGCCTAAATTGCTACAACATTTTGTTAAGAGTCATAGAGTCTTTCCCAATAGAACTGTTTCTGTTTAGAGCTTCATCCTGTATTCTTTTCAGTCTCACACTGTTCACTTGCTTACTTATGAACCTGAACAGGTCATTTCTATGTTCAGTGTTCCTTGTTTGCTCTAAAATGTAGCATACATTTACAATGGATTTACTTTGCAACAAAAACAAAAAGAAAAATGAATGAAAAAATACTAATGTGTTGACTGTGAGCGGCATCTTCTCTTTTGTTGACTCCAGATATAGAAGTTTGATATTTTTTCATGCATAATTTCACTTATATGGGGCTGGGATCATGCCTCTGAAAATCTAATATGAATTTCTCCATGCAGTTTAGTTGTAAACCACTCCTATATTGAGCATAAAGGGGTATGGCAGGAAGCTGATTTTTGGCTAGCAGTCTGGTGTATTGTTCACTACTTGGAACATCCTTAAGGCAGTTCATAAACCTTTGGGAGGGGGTTATTTTTACTATTTTGATTGCAGACACTGCACTGGAATAATTGTTTAATTGTTATGGTGAGTTCTTGCACAGTTGTACTTTTCAACTTTTCATAAGACTGAAGTTGTATTATATAAATTTTCATGTCTATTTGGAGCTGAGCAAACAGGATTATGTACTGAGTGAATTATGTTCAAAGTTTACAAGTCATACCTTAAAAATCTTCTTAGAAGCATTTATTTTTGCATTTCTTCCAAGGAAATGTCTGCATGAGAAGTGCTTCCATTAGATTTTCCTGGGTTTCAACTCACAGAATACAGATAAAATAGCCAAAGCTTCAACTTTTTGAAATATATATATATATATATATATATATATATATATATATATATATATATATATATATATATATATATGTGTGTGTGTGTGTGTTTTTGTAGGTAGTAGGCACTCGTACTCCCCATAATGGGGCTTCCCATTCGTACCCTCCACATTTCCACAGCCATGGAAAAGACAAAATATACTCACACCGAATCATTGCTGGCAGTGTGAAAGAAACAACACCAAAGTCATTTTCTGTGTGAAACACCAATTGCCTAGTTGAATGTCAACAAGATGAAACCTCATTCACTTAGCACTTTACAAATTATAGACTAAAAAATAGAAAAGGCATAGTTTTAAATTGCTAGTCCATTTATTTGAATAGAGATGACCAGTGATGTCAAAACACAGATGTTAAATAGCACCATGCTACTGTAAGCAGCTTTAGTGTCTCAGTCCCTAAAACCTATGTAAAATATTTACGCTAAATTAAGCAGATAGTGGAGAGTACCTTATGCAAAACCATTTTATAGAAAATGCCAGATAACAGGTATACTAGACATACTATTTCTCATCATCAGGTGGTTACAAACTAATATTTCACAAATTATATTCCCTCTGATAAACTAAGTAGAAATTAATTTCTTTCCCTCAGTCTTTTTCCATGAGCTCTCTTATATCAGTGTGATAGTAATAACATGTTATACCTTTACTTTGAATGAAAATCTCACTCATTCACTGCGAGACTTGCTGGCTTTTTATTACTGCTGCACAAGTTATTTATTTCCTTGTCCCCTGGGTGTTGAATTTTGATTATGACTTCACTCTAGATTATCTGTGTCAGAAAATATGCTTTCTGTTCAGCACCAGAGGCTTATCATAAACACTTGGTTCCTGTTGCTGCAGCATACTTTATCATATTATGGCACACCATAAAAAATGAACATGGACAGAAGGGTTGTCTGTACAATTTGAATGAGTTTAGGGAACCTAGACCATCCATAATCAAATATGACAATTGTAAAGCCTTTACTGAGATGAATATACAGTTTGTATTTTGCTTAGATTTTCTTCTACAGAAAAGGAAAATAGAACAATAACATCAAAGGAGTTGTAAGACTGAAAAAAAAATCCTGAAATATGTCAGAATTTAATGAACGTTTATTTTGAAAATATTATGTTTCCATTAAGTGCATGTTTTCATTACCTGCAAGAAATGGGATATTTAGTTGGATACAGTATATGTAAAATAATCAATCTCCAAAATAACTGTAGTACACTTTATTGACAAAAAAAAATGATCAGCATACAATATTGCCAACATTTCAATATGCTTGTTTCAAAATAAACCCAGAACATACATCTCCAGCATCAGTGTTTCCCACAGAAGAGAAGGACCCCTGCAACTCACCTCTTATATATTAATTCTGAGGTAGCACAATAACAAGGAAAGGGCATATTTCCCATCTGCACTACTACAAAGATCTGTCACCAGCACTTTCAGCTGAACACACTAGACAGAACAACTGTCAAAAATACTCTATATTGCTTTGGAGGAACCCATTTATTTACCTGGTGGGGTTGACAGAAGGAGTAATGTACTGTGAGCAATACGTTCTGAACAAAGACCTTCTCAGACTACACACTGTCAGTCTATTGATTACATACATCTTTCATTAAAGATTTATTTTAATTCATTTTACTTTTATATTTCCTGCACTTCATGTTTAATGGTGTGTGTCTTGCAGTAGTGTAGCTTAGGTTATGAAAAGTGACCATTTTGAGCCATATTGTGCTGGCATTAGTATGAGACCTACTAACTCTTTACATGTGCAATACAACCATCATCTCACCAGCTTGTGTATCTGGGTCATCATGCAAATGAAATTGATGTTGCACAATACAAATACAGTAAAGTGTGAAACTTGCTATTTTAAATCAACTAAATGCACAGTACAGTTGTATAATGTTAAAATAAAAAAAGATTTGTTGGAAGAAGAATCATGGTCTATAGGACATGCCTGAGAGTCATGGCTAGCCTCTTTGTACCTTCTTTTCTTATTCCTGCTACATCATTACTCCTGTGTTTCCATGATATCCTTGAATTTATCTGCTCACTTTTATAATAAGGTGTGCCAGGATTAATATCACAGGTAGATAATTCCTCAACCCTGTTGATAGTCATGTGGCTTCAAGCACTCATGTTGTCTTCTCCTCACTCCTGCTTGCCTCCTGAAAGTGTAGTATTATCTAATGCCCCGGTTTCTGTTTGCTCTTGCATTGTGTACATGCACATCAACATTTATGATTTTTCTCACCTTTTCCCACCTGTTACGACTTCATTTCTGAGATAAGTGGTCTGTGATATTTCTGACTGGAATTTAAGATCTGGTGACACAATTTGTAGTGTACTATGTGCGTGTAGTTGTTTGCGGAATGAAAGTGCACTTTCTGTACTGGTAATCAGGCTTCTTCTCTGTCTACAGCATGGATTATATTCCTTGTCTTGGTTATACCACTCTGCATGTACCTAAAAAAAAAAGACAAGTAAAATTATTGCCTCAGCCTATGATTAGTAACTCTGGTGTAGTCAAAGACATTTCCACAGATCACTTACCCATTGCTTTAAATCCCTGTACTGTAGCTGTGATGGCCAGTATGGACTGGGGTTTATTCATGTCCTCAGGTGCTGTTCCTGTACCTGTTACAGGTACGGGAGAACCAAACACTTTAGTTACAGGATTTCTTCAGGGAAAAAGATCTCTTGTCAGAGACAGTAGGCTTTCTTTTGACAATTCTCCTAGCAGAGATATTTATAAAAAAAAAAAATAAAATAAAAAAAAAATTAATTACAGGGCAAATGATATATGTAAGTCAGATATTACATCATTGAGTTAAGAGTGTTTTGCAGTCAGTCAATTATGGGGACTTTTTGCCATTTCAAACTTCTAGTGCAGGTATTGCCAGAGGGATCCCTATTAAAACAACAAAAATTCAATATATTGAACGGCTAAAAAGTCAAATATTCCGGACCTCGAAATTGGTTTTGTGGGGGGCTGCACCCTCCACACCCCCTGCTAATTATATATACCAACTCTGAGATTGCACTATAGTGAGGAAAGAGCAATTTTTCCGATCTTCACTGTACTGCGATCTCACAAAACCAATCTCGAGGTCTGGAATATTCGACTTTTCAGCCGTTCAATATATTGAAATATGAAGTTGTTCAATCTCGCCGTTCATTCTTGACTGATGGGTTTGGAGCTGATCCCTCGGCTCTGGTATGGCCATATGCAAAGCTCGAGGTCTTCCAGTAGCTCGAGGCCAAGCCCCTATCCCATGATGCACTCGTGAATTACCTCAGATCTAGTTTGCCGCGGCATCTGATCGGAGGTTCCAGTGAAAGCTCAAGCCAGTAAACTTTAAAAATTTCTATTTAGCAAGTTATTCTATAACTTTAGTACTTTTTTGACTTAGGATAGATAGTTAGCTTTTATAGCTTTTTTGCAGTTTCCCTTCCCGTGTGTTCTTAAATATTACTGTTTTAATATTTGGCCTCATTGTTTTGGCCAAGTTATCTTTGAATAGAGTGTGTGTGTGTTTAAATAGCTTTTTCTAGTTCTAGTTATAAATAGCTTATTCTAGTTATATACAGTTTTGTTGGATATTTTTTCTCAGGCAGGTTTGTGTGTTACAGCCTAGTATCTTTATTAATCTTTGGTCTGCGTGTATCAAAGTAGTATCATGGCGGATGATAAGGACAAACATCCCAAGTCCGGTTTTAAAAAATGTCTGGACTGCAATCAGAAAATGTCAGTGACTGATGGACATGTTACCTGTGTATATTGTTTAGGGGCTGTCCACTTACAGGAATCTTGTGCTATTTGCCATTCCTTTTCGTCCAGAGTTTTGTTAGAGAGGAAAAGGAAGTTAATGGACAGGGGCTTGTTAAAACACTCTTTTCAAGAGGCATTGAGTGACCAGGATGTGGCTAGCAAATCATCTAAGTCCTCTAAGTCATCTGTTGAATCTAAGGACTCCAAGCATTCAGAAAAAAAATATCTGATGACTCTGCGACATCGGCACCACAGATTTTGGAACCGACTGTCCTTTCTTTTCAGCCTACAGCATTGGAGCCAGTATCCGAATTGCCTCAGTCACCATTGCTCCAGTCGGCTCTGTCGTTACATTCATCTAGGTCATATGTCAGCCTTTCAGATTTGGATATGGATCAATTGGTGCAGAAGCTTCTACAGGCACCGGGCCTTGCTAAATTGTTTTCAGCTCTGACCCAAGAGGCTTCAGAGCCGAAGACCACTACTCCTGCTTTTACTACTCCTCCTCCGAGCTGTACCAGCCCTTCGGAGAAGAAACAGACCTGTTGATCGTGGAGCCATTGGAGTCAAGACCTGTTCCAGTGTCCTCGGTTCCATCCACTCTGACATCCTTGGCTCTGACCGGGAACTCTAGGAGCCAACGCTCTACAGTCGGATCCGGGGAGGATAGTTGGACTGTCATGTCGGTGCCGACTCTTTCTCTTGGGGCTTCGGCTCGGATGAACTCGGCTCCTACCTCAGGCTCGGAGCCCACTGCCTCAGTGTGGGAGGGTTTGATGGTTCCCTCAGATCTGTTGATTCCTTCCCATCAGAGCCGTGGTTTCTTCAATGCCATGAGTAGAGCTTTGTTCCCCAAGACATCCTCGACTTCAGGCCTTACTTCCTCATCCCCTAAAGCACCTGTGTCTGCTTTTGCGTCCATCATCCAGGCTAAGTGTAGAGACACAGAGTCCCAGGTAGCCCTAAACGGTGCCCCCTGCTCTTCTGAGACCTCCCCAGAAGCCCCCTTTGAGGAGGTTCCCAGGAAGAGATTGTGCAAGAGGAGACACACGGACTCCCCACAGGAGGCTTTAACATCTGATACTGACTTGGATGAGTCAGAAGGGTCCCAATGGTGCCCCTCTGAGGATATCTCTTTTGCTGAGATACTTGAGATCCTTAGGCAGAGGGGTGATTGGCAGTCCACAAACCCTACTGAGGATGATTCAGTTCTCCTGAAGGCTTTTGGGTCTCAACCCTCCACCTCTTGGGTGTCTCCGCCCTTCGATGAACTCCTACATTTGGTTTCTCGAAGGGCGTGGGTGTCACCGAAGTCCATGGAGCTTGTCCCTAGGAGGCCTAACAAGTTTATATCAGCCCCACCAGACAAAACATTCTTGACCAAAGGAGTTCCTGTTGATGCCATGGTGGTGGCGGTGGCCACCAAAAAGGAAATGTCTGAGACTTCCTTGTCTATCCAGCCTCGTAATAGAGAGGCTAGGATCATGGATAGATATGGGAAATGCATGTTCAGTTCAGTGACTTTTGCTCTCTGTTCACTGAACTACTTAACCCATTTTACTAGGTTGCAAAGAGATCTCCTTAAGGAGTTGGGAGATACTCTTCAGGGTACAGTAGTGTCAGGTGTCTCTGATAATGTTGCTGCCCAGCTTTCTACCCTAAATTCCATTGTCAACTCATCCATGCATCTCATATCCTATGCAGCTGATGGAAAGAGTAGGGCAGCGGGTACAGGAATTGCTCTTAGAAGACATTCCTGGATGCATTTGTGTTCCTTCGTGGAGCCCTTCATGTCATCCTTCGTTAACACCCCCTTTGATGGCTCATCCCTTTTTGGGCCTAAAGTGACCAGGTGTGAACAGGAGGGAAAGACCCTGTCTGCCATCGAAGTCCATTTTTCCACCCCTACCTGACCTTATCCCAAAGGTCAAAGGGGAGGAAAAATATGGTTCCAGAAAGCCCAAGGGGCCTTTCAGGACACACGTGGTGAACCCTCCTCCAGGGGCAGAGGAGGGGTTAATAGTGAAAGACACCTCCCTCAGGGCAGAGGGCATCTGCAACATCAGGGTGACAGAGATCACTTCTTTGGGCAACTCTACCAGCTCTCCTGAAAAAAGGCCCGACTGTCCTGCTCTGGAGGCAGTCTGGGATCGCTTATGTTTGTACCCAGACACCTGGCAAAAAAAATAACAAAAGACAGCTGGATACAAAGTGTCATTTCCAGAGGGTACTTCATAACGGGTCTATATTATAACATCGAAGTCTAAAAACATTGAATGTTATAATATCGATCCCATTTAATCGAAACACCAGATAACTGTACAGTCAGAATAGCGAATATTTTTCCCAGGGAAAAAATTTGCTGTTCCGACAAACATACACACAACTCAAGCACACCAAAATAAATAATCCACACACATACACTTCATGAAACCCTACACTAAACCAGACATACACCACTAGCTACCCACTTACCTTAACCCAACCCTAACCCTAAGGTCCCTAACTATCGCACACTCACCTTACCAGCTCCCTAACCCTAACTTTCCTACCCCACTTTAACCCTCACGTCCACACAATCGCACATTTACCTGACCCGTGCCCTAACCCTAACTCACTTAACCCGCCCCTAACCCTAAAGTCTGTCACTACTGCACTCTCACCTCACTGGCGCCCTAACCCTAAACTCTCTAACTACCTTAACCCAGTCCCTTCGCTCACTTACCTTAACCCGGTCCGTAACCATCGCACCACACTTACCTGAACCCAATCCGTAACATCCATTCGCTCACTCCATAAACTCGGCCCGTAACAAAAGCACCACACTGCTGTAAATAGTGAAGCCACGGACCACCGAAATCTTACCCTAGGTAAAATTTCGATGTTCTGAGGCTTCGCTATTCTCAGCTTTTGCACTAAAGGGTTCGATATTATAACATTTGAAGTTATTGAACTTCGATGTTATAATATAGACCTATTCATACCAATCGCCACCCCCCCCCCTCTGTCCATAAGGAGAATCCCGGACATTCCACCCAGTTACAGGGAACAAGCAACTATAGAGGTCTGAAAGTTGCTTGAAAAAAGAGTCATCCAGCCAGTTCCAGCAGACCAATCAGGATCCGGAACTTACTCAAGATTCTTTTTGGTTCCAAAGAAAACAAGGGACTGGAGACCCATTTTGGATCTCAGCAGACTCAATCAATATGTAAAGAAAGAGAAGTTCCGGATGGTCACGCTTCAGTCTATACTTCCCTTTTTAGGGAAAGACAATTGGATGAGCTCAAGGATGCGTACTACCACATAAATATGGCCAGGCCATCCAGAGATCTCCTGCATTTCCATCTGGGAGCCAATCATTTTCAGTTTTGAGCCCTGCCCTTTGGTCACAATACAGCCCTCAGAGTGTTCACCAAATGCATGGCAGTGGTCACGGCTCACCTGAGGCATCTAGGATTCCAGGTGTTTCTGTACCTAGATGATTGGCTCCTTACCGCAACCACCAGGCATCAACTTATTCAGGCAAGGGAGTACACCCTGTCACTCTGCAGTCATCTAGGCATTACAGTCAACTCAGAAAAAGTCTGCCTTGTTGCCATCACAGCATGTTGTTTTTATTGGCGCAGAGCTAGACACTTCAACCACCACTCTAAGGCTACTGATACAGAGTCTTTCTTCTTCATCAGCATGTCAGCACATTGGTATTGAAAGACAGAGCACCGATTTCAGAAGTTCTAAAAGTATTGGGTATGATGGCTGCAGCAATCCTAGCCATACCATTAGCGAGAGTGCATATGCAGATCCTTCAGTGGCTGTTGTTCACTCAATGGTCTTACCAGGAACTACCCATGGGCCACACAATACTGATTACAAGCTCTTGAATGAAGGACCATCAGTGGTGGTTGACGCCTCTTCATGTCACCATAGGACGTCCATTTGTTCTACCCTATGCAGTAGCCATTGTGACCACGGATGCTTCCCTGATAAGATGGGAGGGCATTTTCAGGGAAAGACAGCCCAAGGCACATGGACTGATCAGGAGTCACATCTGTATATCAATATCCTGGAGATGAGAGCAATACTTTTTGCGTTGCAGTACTTCCAGGACTCTCTTCCTCTAGGAACGATTGCTATTCAGACAGACAATATGTCAGTAGTCTGGTACTTGAACAAGCAAGGGGGAACCAGATCTTATCCCCTTTGCCAAGAAGCCCTCAGAGGTTGGCAGTGGGCTGTTTCCTCCCAGCGCTTTCTGTTGGCAATGCACATCCCGGGGAGATCCAACGTGATAGCAGACAAATTAAGCAGGGCAATCTTGCTGTCACATGAGTGGTCCTTCAAGAAAGAGATTGCGGACAGGATTTTCTGTGAATTGGGCCAGCCTTGTTGCGACCTTTTTGCTAGTCACATCAACACAAAATGCAGAAACTACTTTTCCCTAATTCCCCCTCCAGGAAAAGCCCAGAGGGACGCACTCGCACACGATTGGCCCGCGGGTCTCCTCTATGCATTTACACCAATACCATTGATACCAAAGGTTCTACAGAAAGCAAAATCCCTAGGAACGACCACCATCCTTATAGCCCCTCATTCACCTTGGCAGATTTGTTTCCCATTCCTTCAACAACATCTCTTGGAGAATCCCTGGATTCTGGACCCAGTTCCAGACCTTATGACACACCCGTCAGGGGACCTTCATCCTTCTCTGCAGTCATTGAAGCTGACAGCTTGGCTGCTCCAGTTCCCCCCTCCCCCATAGCCAGGCTTCATAACTTTTCCAATGAGACAAAACAGATCCTTTTGTCTTCTCTTAAGCCATCCACTAGAAATTTATCTCTTAGTAAGTGGAAGAGATTTTCCATATGGGCCTCTAAAAATAATACTGATCTTTACCAAGCCTCCATGACATCCATACTAGAATTCTTGACTATGATTTTTAATAAAGAAGTGGCAGCAGCAACACTTCGGGTTCAGTTGGCTGCTATTTCCAATTTTCATCTTGGGGTTGTCGGTTTAAATATCATGTCCCACAAGTTATCCAAAGCCTTTCTCAAGGGGACATTTCATTTGAGACCACCTGTGAAAACTCCATATTCTACATGGAATCTAAATTTTATGCTCTCACATATAATTCTCCCTCCATTTGAACCAGCATCATCTTGTGACCTCAAATACTTGTCGTGGAAAACCATTCTTCTTGTAGCCATTACTTCTGCCCACAGAGTATTAGAGCTTCAGGCTTTATCTATCAGCCCTCCTTATTTAATTTTTCATGCTGACAGAGTATCACTTAAGACAAATCCTTCCTTTTTGCCCAAAGTTTGTTCAGAAACCAATATTAACCAAGTTATTGAGTTACCAGTTTTCTTCCCTAATCATTCTAACAAGTTAGAGTATATGCTGCATCAACATCAGTTCACAGACAGCTCAGATTTTATTTGGGTAGAACAAAAGATTTCAGGAAATCAGACCAGCTTTTTGTTTCATTCTCTGAATCCAGTAAAGGTAGACCAGTGGCTAAAACAACTCTGTCTAAATGGTCATCTGATTGTATAACTTTTGTCTATCCAGCTGCTAATATGCCCTTGCAACACAACATTAAATCTTACTTAACCAGAGCAGTTTCTACATCCTCTGGATTTTCAGTCAAACTTCTCCTCGATAATATTTGTGCAGCAGCCACTTGGTCAAAACCTCATACCTTTATCATTAATTACAAAGTTGATAAGACCTCCAGGGACAGGGCTTCCTTTGGGTTCACGGTCCTGAAAAATGTACTCCCATGAGCCACCCGAGATTGATGGTGCTTTGCATGCTACCCATCAGTCAAGAATGAATGACGAGATTGAATAACTTCACATTAAGAAGTTATGTACTCACCATAATGTTCCATGTGAGTTGTTCATCTCACCTTTATTCTTACATCCCTCCTTCCTACCCCCTCCTGGCTGATAGCTGACCTATATGTTGGTTCATCCTGGTTGCTCAAATTCTTCTTCCTTTCTAAAGGGGAATAGCTATTATATATGGTTATAGTATATGCAGCAAACAAGATCTGAGGTAATTCACGAGTGCATCATGAGATAGGGGCTTGGCCTCAAGCTACTGGAAGACCGCGTGCTTTGCATATGGCCATACCAGAGCCAAGGGATCGGAGCCGAATCCATCAGTCAAGAATGAAGGCGAGATGAACAACTCACATGGAACGTTATGGTGAGTACATAACTTCTTATTTTCGTTGTTCTAATAGGGACCCTTGCCAGAGAACAGTGTGTTTTTCAGAGGCTGAGGATTCCAACAGTGATGGGTGATTCTCCTTAGGAATCCATCACCCATAACTCTGACACTTCAGATAGTGAGCCTGAAGTTAATCCTAGACAAGCTTTTTGTTTTCTTTTGAGACTGTTGCTAGGCACTGGTATGCTTTTTCTTGGGAGAAGATAGAGGCTCCTTCAAAAGTGGGCAAATTTTATAATCTTTTAGAAGATGAGTTTCCTAATTCTGCACCTATTCCTCCCATTTTGCCAGCACCTGGAGACACTTTTAAAGTTGCTTGCAAGGCTCCTGACTCACTGATTGCAAGTTCAAAGAAAGCTGATAAGCAGTGCACAGTCTTTCTGGATTTTAAATAACTTAATTCCAGTGGCGGCTGGTGACTTCAAATCAAAGGGGGGCTGCAGGAGACAGCTGAATGGGTGGGGTCAATGGGAAGGGGTGTGGTCAACTAGAAAGGGGGGGCTATGCTCAAAACCACAAAAACTGTAACTTTAACTAAATATGCTGCCCTGGGTGCCAAACCATCATTATGAGAGTCCAATCAAGACAAAATGAAGTTTAGAAGAAAAAAAATATTTCAATGCATTGGCTGCATGACAGCTTACTTAATATCTAGATGGAAACAAAAAGGTTGTGAGGCATGAAAAAATAAATTACTTTTTAAATACACTACTGGAATTCCAGTCAAAATCAAGTACAAGAAAAACAAGCAGCACTCAACTCAAACCACTTCTCCTTGCACTGTAGTTCTAACTATAATTTATATTCAGCTTTATTAAAGTACCAAGTAACATGCTGAAAGTAGCAATCTCTGTGATGCCCCCACTTGTAGAAATGTTTCTTATCCAAAAAAGACCTGCTGCCTGACAACAACTATCTACTTGTTTCATGGGGAAAACATGATCAAAGTAAAAAATGAAAAGCAAACAAGAGACAAGCTCAAGATACATTGCTTAAAGGATTACTGCACAGGTTATGGACCACACATGATATATTGGCATTCTGTTTAGTTTACAAGTAAAGCCTACAAAGATGACTGCAAGTCTCCAACAAATGTAATGAGCTTCTTAAAATAATGTAATCATGTCCTTTATTACAAACACTGTCATATGCATTTCAATACCCAAGGCTTATACGTTATCTATTTATGTAAGTATTATCTGCATGGCAACAACAGAAAGGCTTTCAATGCTGGCAATTCTTTAACAGTACGCTTATTAAAGCTTACTTGCATCTTACAATCCCAGACAAGCTTACCTGATAGTCATTAAAGCATTGCTACTTAAACACAGAGCAGCAGGCACTTTCTGAATAATAAGCGTAAATCAACAGTATAAACATATGACAGAAAGCAGAACATTCTGCAACATCAAGGACAGATGAAAAGCCACTGTAGTACTTGTGTCTGCCTTGGATGGGGGGATACTCTGCACATTTACACTGCATAACTACTCCTTGCCTTGCTTGGACACATCCAGAGTCACTACATGGGGGAGCGGGGTGCAACAAGTATGTCACAATTTGAAATGTCTCTGGCTGACTGTGATGGCCCTGACACATTTGTCATACCTCTCAACCTCAGAGCAAGAAATCTGGACAAAGCCATACGTAGAAGTCGTACAAAGGCCCAAAAATAAGGGCAATTTGTAAATATTGCTCTTATAAACTTAGAAATATAATAGAATTCTCAGAGGTTGGCAGTGGGCTGTTTCCTCCCAGCGCTTTCTGTTGGCAATGCACATCCCGGGGAGATCCAACGTGATAGCAGACAAATTAAGCAGGGCAATCTTGTTGTCACATGAGTGGTCCTTCAAGAAAGAGATTGCGGACAGGATTTTCTGTGAATGGGGCCAGCCTTGTTGCGACCTTTTTGCTAGTCACATCAACACAAAATGCAGAAACTACTTTTCCCTAATTCCCCCTCCAGGAAAAGCCCCGAGGGACGCACTCGCACACGATTGGCCCGCGGGTCTCCTCTATGCATTTCCACCAATACCATTGATACCAAAGGTTCTACAGAAAGCAAAATCCCTAGGAACGACCACCATCCTTATAGCCCCTCATTCACCTTGGCAGATTTGTTTCCCATTCCTTCAACAACATCTCCTGGAGAATCCCTGGATTCTGGACCCATTTCCAGACCTTATGACACACCCATCAGGGGACCTTCATCCTTCTCTGCAGTCATTGAAGCTGACAGCTTGGCTGCTCCAGTTCCCCCCTCCCCCATAGCCAGGCTTCATAACTTTTCCAATGAGACAAAACAGATCCTTTTGTCTTCTCTTAAGCCATCCACTAGAAATTTATCTCTTAGTAAGTGGAAGAGATTTTTCCATATGGGCCTCTAAGAATAATACTGATCCTTACCAAGCCTCCATGACATCCATACTAGAATTCTTGACTATGATTTTTAATAAAGAAGTGGCAGCAGCAACACTTCGGGTTCAGTTGGCTGCTATATCTAATTTTCATCTTGGGGTTGTCGGTTTAAATATCATGTCCCACAAGTTATCCAAAGCCTTTCTCAAGGGGACATTTCATTTGAGACCACCTGTGAAAACTCCATATTCTACATGGAATCTAAGTTTTATGCTCTCACATATAATTCTCCCTCCATTTGAACCAGCATCATCTTGTGACCTCAAATACTTGTCGTGGAAAACCATTCTTCTGGTAGCCATTACTTCTGCCCGCAGAGTATTAGAGCTTCAGGCTTTATCTATCAGCCCTCCTTATTTAATTTTTCATGCTGACAGAGTATCACTTAAGACAAATCCTTCCTTTTTGCCCAAAGTTTGTTCAGAAACCAATATTAACCAAGTTATTGAGTTACCAGTTTTCTTCCCTAATCATTCTAACAAGTTAGAGTATATGCTGCATCAACATCAGTTCGCAGACAGCTCCGATTTTATTTGGGTAGAACAAAATATTTCAGGAAATCAGACCAGCTTTTTGTTTCATTCTCTGAATCCAGTAAAGGTAGACCAGTGGCTAAAACAACTCTGTCTAAATGGTCATCTGATTGTATAACTTTTGTCTACCCAGCTGCTAATATGCCCTTGCAACACAACATTAAATCTTACTCAACCAGAGCAGTTTCTACATCCTCTGGATTTTCAGCCAAACTTCTCCTCGATAATATTTGTGCAGCAGCCACTTGGTCAAAACCTCATACCTTTATCATTAATTACAAAGTTGATAAGACCTCCAGGGACAGGGCTTCCTTTGGGTTCACGGTCCTGAAAAATGTACTCCCATGAGCCACCCGAGATTGATGGTGCTTCGCATGCTACCCATCAGTCAAGAATGAATGACGAGATTGAATAACTTCACATTAAGAAGTTATGTACTCACCATAATGTTCCATGTGAGTTGTTCATCTCGCCTTTATTCTTACATCTCTCCTTCCTACCCCCTCATGGCTGATAGCTGACCTCTATGTTGGTTCATCCTGGTTGCTCAAATTCTTCTTCCTTTCTAAAGGGGAATAGCTATTATATATGGTTATAGTATATGCAGCAAACAAGATCTGAGGTAATTCATGAGTGCATCATGAGATAGGGGCTTGGCCTCAAGCTACTGGAAGACCGCATGCTTTGCATATGGCCATACCAGAGCCAAGGGATCGGTGCCGAATCTATCAGTCAAGAATGAAGGCGAGATGAACAACTCACATGGAACGTTATGGTGAGTAAATAACTTCTTATTTTCGTTGTTCTAATAGGGACCCTTGCCAGAGAACAGTGTGTTTTTCGGAGGCTGAGGATTCCAACAGTGATGGGTGATTCTCCTTAGGAATCCATCACCCATAACTCTGACACTTCAGATAGTGAACCTGAAGTTAATCCTAGACAAGCTTTTTGTTTTCTTTTGAGACTGTTGCTAGGCACTGGTATGCTTTTTCTTGGGAGCAGATAGAGGCTCCTTCAAAAGTGGGCAAATTTTATAATCTATTAGAAGATGAGTTTCCTAATTCTGCACCTATTCCTCCCATTTTGCCAGCACCTGGAGACACTTTTAAAGTTGCTTGCAAGGCTCCTGACTCACTGATTGCAAGTTCAAAGAAAGCTGATAAGCAGTGCACAGTCTTTCTGGATTTTAAATAACTTAATTCCAGTGGCGGCTGGTGACTTCAAATCAAAGGGGGGCTGCAGGAGACAGCTGAATGGGTGGGGTCAATGGGAAGGGGTGTGGTCAACTAGAAAGGGGGCTATGCTCAAAACCACAAAAACTGTAACTTTAACTAAATATGCTGCCCTGGGTGCCAAACCATCATTATGAGAGTCCAATCAAGACAAAATGAAGTTTAGAAGAAAAAAAATATTTCAATGTATTGGCTGCATGACAGCTTACTTAATATCTAGATGGAAACAAAAAGGTTGTGAGGCATGAAAAAATAAATTACTTTTTAAATACACTACTGGAATTCCAGTCAAAATCAAGTATAAGAAAAACAAGCAGCACTCAACTCAAACCACTTCTCCTTGCACTGTAGTTCTAACTATAATTTATATTCAGCTTTATTAAAGTACCAAGTAACATGCTGAAAGTAGCAATCTCTGTGATGCCCCCACTTGTAGAAATGTTTCTTATCCAAAAAAGACCTGCTGCCTGACAACAACTATCTACTTGTTTCATGGGGAAAACATGATCAAAGTAAAAAATGAAAAGCAAACAAGAGACAAGCTCAAGATACATTGCTTAAAGGATTACTGCACATGTTATGGACCACACATGATATATTGGCATTCTGTTTAGTTTACAAGTAAAGCCTACAAAGATGACTGCAAGTCTCCAACAAATGTAATGAGCTTCTTAAAATAATGTAATCGTGTCCTTTATTACAAACACTGTCATATGCATTTCAATACCCAAGGCTTATACGTTATCTATTTATGTAAGTATTATCTGCATGGCAACAACAGAAAGGCTTTCAATGTTGGCAATTCTTTAACAGTACGCTTATTAAAGCTTACTTGCATCTTACAATCCCAAACAAGCTTACCTGATGGTCATTAAAGCATTGCTACTTAAACACAGAGCAGCAGGCACTTTCTGAATAATAAGCGTAAATCAACAGTATAAACATATGACAGAAAGCAGAACATTCTGCAACATCAAGGACAGATGAAAAGCCACTGTAGTACTTGTGTCTACCTTGGATAGGGGGATACTCTGCACATTTACACTGCATAACTACTCCTTGCCTTGCTTGGACACATCCAGAGTCACTACATGGGGGAGCGGGGTGCAACAAGTATGTCACAATTTGAAATGTCTCTGGCTGACTGTGATGGCCCTGACACATTTGTCATACCTCTCAACCTCAGAGCAAGAAATCTGGACAAAGCCATACGTAGAAGTGGTACAAAGGCCCAAAAATAAGGGCAATTTGTAAATATTTACTTAACAGTGACTTTTCAACCATATGGCCATTTACTTCAGTATCAGCTACTTGTTGTAAAATAGTCGCTTGCAAACTATCACTTATTCCATTATGATATTCACAGAAATGTAACGCTAATGGGCTTTCTACTTTTTTATTTCTTATGTCCCTTAAATGTTCAAGTAATCACTGTTAAGTAAAGAAACTATTTTTATTTTAAAATATGGCACTTTGTTGCCAAATGGTTTGAATACAGAGTGCTGCTGGAAAAGTGTGATTTGATTGATTTAATTGATTTATATAATTGAAGTAACTAATTTTAATTGTCTTAATTGTTGTAATTATATAAAGTGTTTTACAACTGTGATAGTTTACTCCTTGAAGGCTTACTGTGGCCAAGGCCCTATGCCAAATCAGCTGCTTTGTGAAAAAAGAGGAAGACTGAAACTTAAATGGCTACCATTTAGTGAATTCAGATCTCACCATAGCTGTCAACCTCTTAGCACAAAACACCTGGACAAAGCCAGTAATGGGGGAATTCAGCCCTCAAACATATTCAATGAATTCAGTTCTCACCATAGCTCTCAACCTTAGCACAAAAAACATGGACAAAGCCAATAATGGGGGAATACAGTCACAAAAATAGGCACACATTTCAAATATTCATCTTATAAACTTAGAAAATTGCTAGAATAAAAGGTTTTGTGTTACTATGTACTTTCTGAAGAATATGAAGTCTGAAATTCAAATGTCTGTCAATTTTATTTATTTAACATTTGTTAACCAGAAAAGTCTAACTTGCAACAAAAGCCAATTTTCAGCAGAGGTCCAGAGAGAAATACTGCAGACACATGTCTTTTTAACATGGGAGGACACCAGAGCAAGCCCACACCAACACAGGGAGGACATGCAGACTCCACACAGAAGGCACCCCAGCCAAGAATCAAACCAAAGAACCTCTAGACGTGAGGCAACAATGCTATCACTGCACCATCAACTATGTAAGGAACTAAAATCTCAGAAACCACAGATTTTACAATGAACAGAACAGAACAAAATATGAGGCAAAAATCTCCAAAAGTTTCACGAATGGTGGTGGGTAGGGAATTCAGGGTCTTGTTACCTGTAGTCAAGGTACAGGGTTCAAGCACCACCAGCAGGTATCCTGAGTTCTTTTTAGCCACCAGTACACACACACACTGTACCTACAACAAGCAGCTTGCTACCACTGATAAAGCCCACAGCAGTACCTGCAAGACTCAATAGCTTTCTAAGCTCTGTTCATGATATGAATCACATACCTGCAACAAACAGCTTGCTTCCACTGATAATCCACAGTTTGCATTGTAAAGTATAATCCACAGCTGTACCTGCAAGGCTCAATAGCTAGCTTCTGCAGCCTGCATTTGCACTGGAATGCACACTTCCGGTTTCTGAGCTCTATCCTGGAATGGTCCCAGACTGCTGACTCTGCAGTCCAATCCCCTTCCAGTCTATGTGGTTAGCACCACATAGACTTCTGGGGAATCAGCAGTCTGCTTCCTTCTTCCTGAATCTGGACTGGTAAGGCAGCAGTCTGGACGCACTTTGTATGGAGGATTTGGAGGACTGTACCATTGTTGTTCACAGCTGGGGGGTTGCAGTCCTGCAGTCTGACATCACAAGCCCCCACTGCTTCATTCTCAGCTATCAGCTGACCCTACTGCAGTAACTCCAGCAGCAACAACTAACAAGAAGATTTTGTTTCCTCTAACCCAGTACCCAGTCCTAAAGAGTCTTTCGGATACTGAATTATCACTGTTGTATGAAGAAGTATGTGTTAAAATGTGCTTATAGTTTGGAGGAATTTGCTGTTTTATTGTCTCCAGGAGGCAGGTCATAAGTGAATCAGAATACTTGTAACTTGAGTCAAGTTTCTAAACATGCTCTGTATGATTGTGTATGATTATACTGACACTATACCTAGAACTTCTGCTTCTTTTGTGGTATTGAAGATTTATTTTGGTTTCAGAATTAACATTTTTCTGATGATTTAAAGTCTGAAATTCTTAATTTTTGACTTAGCCGGGATCAGGTATTTGGGCCTGTGGCTACTCAAATCCTAAAACAGCGGGATGATGGGGTAAATTGATGTATGGAGTATCTTTAAGATTTTTCAGGTACCCAGGTCATACCTTAACAAAGATGCTTCTCTGTCCTTTGGAGGGCTGAACAAACAGAAATCTAAGCCCAATAACAAGCAGGCCCCCAAAAAGGAGGATAACTCTTCCAAACCAAATAAAATAAGTAAATTTCCCAAAAAGAGTGACGTTCCAGCTAATGAATGACTATGCCAGGAATTTGATCACTTTATCCATGTCTCTTGCCCAGTATTCCTACCTTTCTTACACTGACTGACCCTCATTCCTTTAGCCTGGGGTCAGGTGGTTTCAGACAGATAGGTGTTGAAGGTGATTCAGGAAGGCTTCATTTGGTAGTGGGTGGATGACGATGACTTCTTTCAGGAGAATCTCCTCACATTTAGCAAACCAGGCAGACCTGTTTCTACCAGTGTTACAACATAGGCTAGAAGCATGGTCATAGTACCAGTACCTACAAATCATATGGGCAGAGGGTTTCATTAAGGGACACGTTTTTTTACCAAAGAATGAACAAGCGTGGAGACCTATGTTAGATCTGTCTGTTCTCAGCCATTATGTGAAAGTTCCAAGATTCAAGATGTTGACCCTTCAATCAGTGCTTGCACTGTTTGTAGTCCATTTTCTTATGGTAACACCAGATCTCAAAGAGGCTTGCCATCACATACCCATTGCTCACAGTTTCTGGAAGTTTCTGAAGTTTGCTGCATTCCATTTTCAGTAATCTGCATTATCCTCCAGGCTGTCCACTACACCTTGAATATTCAGCGTTCTGCCCCTGAGGTGGCTCACTGCAGCTTACAGAGCATCCACATTTTTCTTTTTTTAGACAACATGCAGAGTCTTCTACCAGATGTTTGGAGTCTTTAGCAAAGGTGGCCAACTTCTTGTCACATCTGAGATTTCACTTGAACGTATAAAAGTTTTATTCTCACACCTGCTCATGAAATTGTCTTTTTGGAGTGTCTGATAGATATATTCAAGCAAAAGGTCTTCCTTCCAAAAGAAAAGGTAATAACATACCAGCAAATCTTTGAGTTTTTCACATTGACTTCATCCATGATCACTTGCCAGATTACACATGAGAAAAATCCAATGGTACCTAAAAGAAAATTTGTGGACCCAGCACCTACAATCCTTGGATTTTCAGACTCCTGAGCTGGGGGGGGTTGTAAGATGAGAATTGCAGTGGTGGATTGATTAAATGGCAGTCACTCCAAGACTCCCTTTCTCTCCTCCAACCCCAGTTCAATATGTCCAGACAGACTCTTTAGATTGTGCTAGGGTGACAGTTTCCATGGGAGTAAAAGTGCAACGTCTGTTGGGACAGACCAAAGCACACAAACATCAAGAAAATGCTAGCAGTACTTCATGATTTGAAATGTCTGTACCATCTATGCGATCTGGGACCTTTACAGGTGGTTTCTGACAACACCATAGTAATGTGGTATCTCAGCAAATATCCTACACTTGAAGACATGAGTAAGTGCCTGGACATTTGTAAATAATGTCAGCCCCATAGCAGAAGAAGCATAGAATGAAGGGAAGGCCTATTGGAATTTATAAAAGTAAAATACTACATCACTATAATATAAGAAAACTGTAAATAAGGGATCATCTAGTGCATGAAACTTATTAGCTATTTGTGCATCAGAGAATATGCTGCACAGTTTATTTTTAAAATATTAATCTACAAATGTAGTGCTACTGACACAGCTATCAATTTTCACATAATCACTAATAATTATATAAAATTAGGTTTTCATTTGTAAAGAGCAAAATATGATGACACTGTCATAAGACAAGCTGATGTCTGGTTCACATCAGTACGAAGCATTATCAGTTTGTGGTGCACTGATGAGGTATGAATAACTATAATGCAATTTCATTAAAATGAAGATAATATCTGTTACGAATTACACAAATCCAGGATAGTTGCATGCAAACACATAAGTGCTGCATTTTATATTCAAAATTGTGTCTGATAGACACTGCAGTGCTTCTTGCGAAACCAACTGATTTTTAACTGGAAAATTAAAAATGCAGACCTCGAGAGATAGAGTAGTTACCTATTCTATTTCTCCTTCTCTCTTCTGTGTATAAATCAAAATCTGTAAACTCATATTAATTACCTTGATTTTGTATGATTTAGAACTCTAGAAAATGAAAGGGGATCAGCTGTTTTCAAAAACATGCATACAGGAAATAAATAATACATTTATGTAGACATACTCCCTTGGAATAGAGATGACCAGAAGAAGTTGAATGCTTGCCCACCAAATGTGTCATGTAATATTTTACAACGTATGCAGTCTAACAGCCATAATGTTAATTAAATCCTTGAGACTGTTACTGCACTTATCTAATATTTCCAGTTCTTTAAAGAGTCAACATCCACCGAGCTTGATGAACTAATCACTCATTTGGGAGAATATGGAACAGGATTCAGAAAAGCAAATCATGTTCATAAACATTTGAACATTTATGTGCAAAATAGCAATTGCAAGTTAATTTACAACAGGTTTATGTATAGTAGTTCCAAGAAAAATATGTAGGAGTAAACATTCATTTTTCTTTGACTTTGTAAAAAGAGCTGAGGGAGACAAAATGACACAATTCTTTGATAACTGACTGAAGATCCTACAAATGGAGTCAAATAAAAGAAACACTAAGAAGGAAAATTGAGCTCTGTATCCAGGACAGTCAGTGACATCAGTATCCTACTCACTGGTAATTTGATTTCAGTTTTGTGGAAAAAACGGTGATACTTAGGAAGAATGGAATGTAAAGTACCTATTGTACTCGAATGAGTACCTTGACTGAGAACAATGACTTTTTCTAGTATGATAATCGCAAAACATGAGCACCTCTAGCTAGTTATAACTTTGTACACTGGCAGTTTGTAAGCATTCCTTGTCCAAGGAGTTGACAGTAAGTTAAAGTTGCCCTAAATGCAGAAAGTATCTTAACTGGCCAGGAAAGAAATGAATTAAGATGTGCTTAGAGAAAGCTGAAAGCGCACTCATGATGCCACAAAAAATCCAGTCACGAGGCTAAAAGAATTTGAGACTACACAAATCTACCACAGCAGCGATGTTACTATCTGATGCTTACTTCCAAGGAAGGAGAATGCCCAGTCTGTAAGAAACTCAGAACATGGATCCCTAGTGATATCTGCATTGCTTACTGTACTTATTTCCTTGTTTCACTTGAAAGAAAGTTACTGTTTGTCGTTTTTGCATTTAAGTTACCTGTAACACATTGCATTTAAGTTACCTGGCACTTGCTCACTAAAGCAATTATATAAGTCAGCACTAAAATATTAAAAGCACTACACCCTCACAAACTCCCCTTGAGTAGAGTACCTCGTTCCCCATTGGCCCTTTTTTCAATTATAAAGGAATTCCCAATACTATTCTAGCATGTCCAAAGGTCAGTTGTCAATCGCCTCTCCGGTCCAGCTGGTGAATCTGGGAATCTTGAGGCAATGTTACAACTGCCTCATGTACACAGACAACCCTCTCCTCCTCCCAACAAATTCCAACACATGTGAGACATGCAACCATATAGCCATACTGGAGGCTAAGCTCTCTCACCTCAGTACTGGCTAAGCCAGTCAGGAGGAGAAGGAAACCACACTCACTACAATTCCAGTCTCACATAGACCTATCACGACAGCAAACCAAACACATAAACATACAAAAACATACTTGGAGGCTCTAAATAAAAATCTGCCTAAGCAGCAGAGACCTCCAAAGCAGACACCCAAGCAACCGCTAACCCAAAACAAAACACGTGCAACACATAGCTCACAAAGCCAATGTGACGAACAGTCACAGCCCTTAAGGCTAAACAACACATCTGATACACTTGTAATAGGTGACTCTATCGTCAGGCACACTGACATCCCGCTCACCAGGCTGAACAAGGAGGAGGTCACGGTGAGCTGCCTGTCGGGCGCTAGGATCTGCCACATAACACAAGCACTCAGGTCACTCCAAGGCAAGTACAAATATGACTCAGTCATTGTGCATGCTGGTGTGAATGACCTGTGACGTACCTCCCTGGACGACATGAAAAGAAACATAGAGGAGCTCTCTGAGCATGTAGCCCAGGCCGGTATGACCCTGACCTTGAGTAGCATCTTACCCTCACCAAGAATGATGCCACAATATGAAGACAAGATGATCAATTTCAACAATTGGTTTAAGTATTGGTGTCATTCAAAGGGGATCCAATGCCTGTCAGCCTGGGATGACATGCTCAACAAGCCACGATGCTAAGCTAGGGACAGCTTGCACCTGTCATCCCTGGGCTTTCAGATATTGGCAAAGGCTCTTGCTATCCCCATAGTGCCTTTTTTAGGCAAGGCTCAAAAGACAAACCCACCTCCATAGGTATCACAAGGGATAAGAAACTAAGAGTAATGCTACTCAACGCCAGAAGTCTAAACCTCAAGATGCACTCACTCGAAACTCTCCTTAGCATGGAGAACATCGATATCTGTGCAGTAACAGAAACCTGGTTCAAGGCTCCCGCGAGCACCCCAGCACTACCGGGTTATACCTCATACCATGCTTTTCGGCCCCAAAACTTGGACCGTACCACAAAAGGCAGGGGAGTATCAATATGCGTCAAAGATACCCACACCTACAGGTTGGTGGCACAGCACGAAGCATCAGAGACTATCCATGTGCAACTAACAGTGGGTAAAACTGCCTTCCAGTTTATAGCCTGCTACAGACCACCCTCCCAAACCCAGGAACCCCACTCGGTCTTCCTGAGAACACTGGAAAATATGAAGGTCTCTCCAAACACCATTATATTGGGCGACTTCAACTACCCAAACATAGACTGGGAGCATTACTCTAGCTCCAACACCCTAGCCCAAAGGTTCCTAGAATTTATAAACTCAAATGATATGGAACAACTTGTTACCACTCCCACAAGAGGGGAAAACATACTGGACCTGATCATCACCAACATGGGGACTCTATGCACCAGACCAGAAGTGTATCCCTCACTGGTAAGATCAGACCATAAACTAATCTCACTGGATATTCACATCCCGACTCCACCCCCTGCCCTAAAAACCACAGTGAAAAACTTCTCTAAAGCAAATTTCACACTCCTCAAAACCGAGGTGGAATCCTTCAAAGCCCCCGGGCCTGTGGAAAATACGGCCCAGACTGCAGAATCCTTTATAAATGCATTCTATGAACACCTTCAGGAATGCATGGATTATGCAATCCCAAATAAAACCAAGACCCAATCTTCCAAAGGCAGACGTCCTGTCTGGTGGACCCCAGGCATAAACAAACTGTACAATAGAAGGAGGAAGCTACTACATGATAGAGCAAAATCCCGAAAAGGGAAGGCATATCTGATCAGTATTAGCAAAAAACTACGGGCACTCATAAAATCGTCTAAGGCCAGCTTCGAGAGAAAAATTGCACAGGACACTAAGGATAATCACAAGGCTTTCTTTAGTTATGTTAGGAACCTGGGTGGGAATTCCCAGATATGCTCAGAATTAGTCCAAAATGACAAAAGATACACCGAACCCACAGACATTGCCAATATCCTAGCTGACAGGTTCAGCGTAAACTTCGCCCCCCCCCCACCAAAAGGGCAAATATCTATCCCAGCAGAGTGCTGCCCCCCTGACATCTCAGATGCTCAGGTAAGAGCTGCCCTCTCCAAAGCAAAAAACACAGCATCAATGGGAACAGACAGTGTCCCGGGCTGCGTCCTACATGAACTCCAAGAAGAGCTAAACCCAAACATAAAACTACTGTTCAATCTCAGCCTTCCTACAGGATATGTGCCCAAAGAGTGGGGTACAGCAACAGTGGTCCCTGTCCACAAAGGTGGTGCCTCAACGGATCCTGGAAACTATCGACCCATAAGCCTGACTAGCTTGGTCTAGAAAGCTATGGAAAGGATCATCATGGACCTCATAAATAAATATATTGGGGACCTACAGACACTGGATCCTACCCAGTTCAGCTTTGTTAAGGGCACATCCTGCCTCTTAAACCTGGTTGATTTCTTTGAAACAGTCACCAAGGCCATTGACGAGGGGATGGTGGTCCACACAGCCTACCTGGACCTCGCAAAAGCCTTCAATACAATACCCCACTCAGGCATTATAGATAAGCTCACCAGCTTAAATATAAACCCCTATGTCACTAGATGGGTTGCAAACTGGCTCAAGGACAGAACCCACATGGTTAGAATTGCTGGAGCCATGTCAGACTCCAAACCAGTTACAAGTGGCATCCCACAAGGCTCAAGTCCTGGGACCTCTCTTGTTCGGTATGTATTTCTCGGAGGTACAGACCAACACGGAAGGACTGTGGCTGACCAAGTTCGCAGATGACTGCAAACTGGGCGCCATAATCGACTCGCCAACCGACACAAGCATCCTCCAAAAGGGTCTCATACAAACAGACAACTGGTGCCAGAGCCATGGCCTCAAGCTAAATGCCAAAAAGTGTATAGTCATCCCCTTTGGCAAAAACAAAGTGCCCACAAATTACCACATAGGTGGTAATCCATTAAGTACAGAAGAAGTAATTAGGGACCTGGGGACCCAAGTTGATAGCAATCTCTCATTTGACAACCACGTGGCCAAAGTGGTTAGAAAAACATTTTATATAGCCCACCTAATCATGAAGGGATTCACATCTAGATCAGGGGAGGTCATTGTGCCTCTTTACTCATCCCTCATCAGGCCCATAATTGAGTACAATGCCCCTTTTGGGATGTACCTTACCAGACACCAGCAGCAACTGGAAAGACCCCAAAAGTACCTCACCAAGAGGATCAAAGGGCTCAAATAGATGCCATATGCTGCCCGGTTAAAGAAACTCCAGCTCTACTCAGTGGCATACCGCCTGCTTAGAGGCGATCTGTGCCTGACATATAAAGCCATGTCCAACCCAGAATTAATGGACTTGCTGCACCTCGGAAAATCCAAATCCCATCGAGCTACGCGTTCCAGTGACTTGAACCTCAGCACTGAAATAAATAGGACATGCTGGAGGGACAGATTCATAACCCAGAGGCTCCCTTCACTCTGGAATAAAATCCCAGTCCAGGTTAGGCAGAGTCCCTCATTGACTCTCTTCGAGAGGAATCTTGATGAGTGGATGGGAGATCGTAGGTTTACCCCGGGTATCAATTCTGTGTCACTGTTACAAAGGCACAGTATACTAACCTCGAAAAAGGGCATAGCAAAATTAATTTAAAATGGGTGGTGAAAGCCAAACACACTCTGGCTAGGCTTATAAATGCCCTAGGGCAGATAGCCTAGTATGACCCTATGAACCTATGAACATACTCACATAAATATAAAGATGTGAATCCTCTTTCCTTCATTTTCATATCTTCCCCTTTGACTTTTTTGAGTTACCTTTTCATGACCTTATAGTATGTTTTATTCTTCTTTTGTGTTTTTAACTAGGTAGTGGCATATGATATTAACTCGGTATCAGCTGAAGGGTCTGAGCGTGGAATTCATTAGACACTGGATACTGCTGTGTATTTAATATATGCTGTAAGATATATCAGACTGGCATTTTTTCTGTGTTGATTAATGGGAATGTAGGGGATCCTCAAACAGCAGAAGTGTCCATCATTGTGGATTACATTTGGGTTTGTAATGTTTTTGTTTTCCTTTTTGTGTAAATTTTCTCCAGTACTAAATTTTAATGTTGATCTGATCCAGTCCAATGGAGAATTGTGAGCATGACTGCTGCCATACCTGGTATTTATTCTCTCTGTTTGTAACGCTCTGAGTAGCTAGATCAGGTATGAATGTACAGACCACCATCCACTTGCATGGGTTTGGTTTCTGACAGGGTTAGACAGCTGCTTAGTTTGATATGGAATAGAAGTTTTTATGCATAGATCTTCCAAATAATTTATTACCAACAGGTTTGTTTACATTACTGTGCAGATTTGGAACCCTAGAATGGGAGTTATGGTGCTGTCTGATTTATAAAAGTTTACCAAGGTCTACCTGGACAGTATTGTTAGCAGCTCTGTCCAGCTGGACAGGATAGTTAGCAGCCCTATAGGCCAGACAGAGGATGCCATGAAGAAATCTGTAGGAGATGGAGTAGAGGGATAAATGCCCTGTGTAGGTTATTAGGGAGCTCATTTCTCAGACAAAAAAAATCAGGAAATGTGCTTTTTTCAAATTTGGTTGTGTGCCTGGATAAATGGATGCCAAAGAGATAATGTAATTGCATTGTACATCTGATAAAAGAGAGAGTGTTACTTCCTTGGACTTAGAGAGCATGCTTTTAGTAATTAGTTGAATGAAAAGGATTTACTAAAAATATTTGATATGTGTAGAGAGAAAGAGTTCATTGTCAATGAACCTGACTAGGTCTCTAATGATAGTATATAAAGTGAGGCAGGTATTATTTATATAGTATCTACAGATGTTCTTTTGTTTCCCAAAGAGGTTGATATAATATTTAAGACTGAGCTTTAGTCTGTAGTGCTGATACCAAGAGGTTTTTTTTTTTTTCAGTTTAAGCACGTTTGGAGGATGTGGATGTCATCTGTTGAGTTGATGGCTGCTCTATGTTTGCAATTATCAGCCAATTGTAAGCCAGAGACCCTTGATGTCAGCTTGAATGCCAGCAAAGTAAATGCCAAATAGTAGTGACCCCAAAGCAGAACCATGAGGGAAGCCACTTGTTGCAAGTCTTTGGAGGAGAGTGATCTATCAATCTTGACTGAATGTATTCTGTCCGTAAACCAGTTTGTTATTCACTAAGTTACATAAGGGTTAATGTGGAATTGAGTTAGTTTCTTATTAATGCCAGTGTGGAGTAGTATAAAAGCCCTTGGCACAGATTTGCCTTCCCTCAGTGCCACCATGATTCTCAAAGAAATTTGCCAGGTTTAGTAGGCAGGATTGTTTTTCACAAAGACAGATTAGCTTGACTCAAGGACTTGTGAGTTATTAAGCAGCTTTAACAGCTCTATAATGATGTGTCCCATTGCCTGACAAATGTTGCTGGTAAGGCTAATAGGGTTGCACTTCCCATGGTTTGCTGTTGAAGAGGTACTACTATAACTATTTCCAGGCCTCACTGACATACTTCATTGTGAGACTGAGGCTCAGTAGTTTCACAAGGTGGTCTGCAAGATGGCCTGGCATGCTTTCTGAATGCACAGAGTTAGTGACTGATTTTGGAGCGGGCTTCTACTTCTTGTTTAGGGGTAATTACAGTAGCAGGTACAAAATGCATAGTGTCAGGGGGGCAGGTCAGAGTAACTGGCATGATTTGAGATCAGCTCCATTAAGTGTTCAGAATTGTCTCCAGGATTTCTGACTAACATTAAAGTCATCTTTCAATGAGACTGCAATGTTTAATTCATACCTGGCTTTTCAGGTTTTACTCTTTGCCTTAATTATTGTTTTTACATTTTTTGAGTACATTTTTAGAGCATTGGGATTTGAATTTATTCCTTAGGACCAGCAGTGTGCTTTCTCTTATTGTTAAATTTAATGCTAGAGCCCCATCGTAGGGGATTTTCCTAATTTTGCTGTTGTATTTGTGGCTGATGGGAATAGATACCTCATTGCAATTGACAAAGTGGGAAGAGAAGTCCATGGTCTATATAGCTGCCTTACCTATAAGGCTGTCTTAAAGAGGAGGTTTTAAAACTCTTTAGGTCATCAGTGAGTAGAAGATTGGCAGTGGAGAGGTCCCCGATGAGAGAGGGAATGAGTGGTCTTGGACTGGTGTCTTATGGACAATACAGTAGTACTGTGGTCACATTTGACCAAAGCGGGGACAAATATGAGGTATTTGTAGTTTACCTTGTTTTTAAATGCATGTGTTTCCTATGTACAAATGTTGCATATTCTGTTGTACTCATGCATGTTCCTTAATATGCCTTTTCCTTCAATATATTCTTGGGTCTATATTAAATAAACAAACGCTTAAAATGTCGAGTATGACATGATCGACACAATTTAAGCGAACGCTTATTTAACTGACCGCTCAAATTATCTAAATTACGAGTTTCGAAACATTATGTTTGGCCAACATGAAGCATGGTACGTCTGACATAAGTTCGTAACACAATCAAAATAAATGTTAGAACTATACGCGTGTAGATATGTAAGTTAAAGTTACAGGTTGTGCTCACAGAAGAAAGTACATATAATGCTCCATTTACAGTCTGCATCTCCTCCATCTCCTAAAAAAAGGAAAATTTTGAGATTTGAAAGACTGCAGCAGGTACTACAGCATAAAGATCAATACACTACACAGGAGTTTCTTCGGGCTGTTGCAATTCTTCTAAAAGTGTAACGCTAACTCTAATGTTCACCATCGAGCACACTTTGGGATAATGTCATGGTTTATTACTACATAATTTATGTTTAATGTTTTGCACAGTGGATATTTCACATTTAGGGTGTGTATAGTGGTAGGATAGCTTCTTAGGTAGTTGATAGATTTATAATGTAGGTAGTCACTTTACACGTTCATTTTTGTTTAATGCATTGCAGCCTGTTACGTCACTAGGGTGAAGGTGCTGGCCAAACAAAATCATTCGATATTTTGATTTTCGGTAAGTTTGTGTTTCAGTTAAATAAGTGTTCGCTTAAATTGTGTCGATCTTGTCATACTCGACATTTTAAGCGTTTGTTTATTTAATATAGACCCTATATTTTTACCTTACTCCTTTGGAGCCTGGGTCATGACTGAAAAGGGTCAGTTGAGCAGTCAACCTTCATAGTTATCAAATAAATCAATAAACTACTGGTACGATGCATGTTGATGCTACATTTGTATGAATGAGGCTGAGTCGATTTCAGCCATCTAATAGGGGAGTGTGCTATCTGGTTAAGAGAATTAGCATTAAGGATGTCTCATTATTACCTCTATGTTTATTTGGTTGTTTAAATTTTCTTAAATGACTGTGCTAGGTTCAGTAGCTAAGGAGTCTATTTTCCTTAATATAGTCTTGTGAAGTATAGGAGGCATTAATTGGATCTATAGTTAGCAATGATAGGGTAGTTGAAGTTTCCTATGGATACCAGCATGTGCAGGAGGTTTAGATCATTATCTTGCTGGATTAGATGTTGGGTGAAGGGATTTGAAATGACTATATGGATATACCCCTACAGAAAATGCACCCATCATCAGTAACGGTCTAAATGAGTGGTATGCAGTAAACCCAGGTATAAAAGTAGGGATATTGTGTTGAAACCATGTTTCTATAACTGTGTTCAAGTTTTCAAGGGACAGAAAGGACTTGAGGTTGGGCAGTTTATTTTAACTTCTGGTAATTATTAGTGCCACATTTAGATGGGTCTGATTGTGGCTAAGACTATCAATAAAGTCATAGAGGGGTTTGAATTTTTGAGGACCCCTGGCAAGTATAGACTGGAGTGGGTTCATAGGCATTTTACTAACACACATATACTGAAACCATTGAACTTGGTGATACAAGTCATTGCTGCTGTGTGGACTTTTGGCCACACAGCATGCTTGGATATTCTTGCCTATTGGAGTTGCTAATAGGCACCAAAAAGAATATAACCCATAGGAATAACACACCAGACTGTAGTTTTTTTAAGATGCTAACTCATCGAGATATTTCATTTCTGCATTGGAAGACAGTTGTTAGAAGTGTAATTTTGGTGCTTATGGATGATCATTGCTGCTTTGATTTCACATTCCACTACCGGGTTCCACAGAGATGGTATTATCCTTCCTTCTATGAAACTTCTAGAACCTCCTCATTAAATGGTGATCACAAGGGGAACTTTCTTAACCAGGAAGTAGCAAGATTTGTTAATGCTGTCTGATTTCGTTGCCGATGTTTTTGCCTTTGTTAATGGCAGCCAACCATTCCACTCTCTCCATCCCTTTTCTACCCCCCCCCTTCTCTATCTATTGTTTTCTTCTTGAACTCCAAGTCTCTATGATAATGCCAGCATTTGCAGTAATGTTTTGCAGGGAATCATAATAGTTAGGGCTAGTCACACCTCTACTGTATACCCAACATTTCCTTTGTAACCTTATTTGTTGCCCCTTCTGAAAAACTGTTTAGCCTGAGGTTGGAAAATCCAGGTCAAGTTATAGAACTAAATATGTCAATAATGCATGGCTAAATTTATAGGCTACTAGTAGGAAGAAAATAAATACACATTTGGATAGTTCTGATCTTTGTAGTGTGATACAGGTGCCTTCTGATCAGTGAAGTGAGCATGTTGTCACTATTTTATCTTTCTTTAAAAACTGTAAAATGCCCAGTGGTTAATGGATTTGGCTTACTGAACCAAGGAACAGTGCTTTAGCTCTTTCCAATTACCCTGACTTTGATTTTCTGTTTTCAACAGAGTTTTAAAGGCGAGACTTCAGTGATTACTGCATTGGTAGTATACGTCATTAGATTTCAGTGCCATCAACTTAATTTTTTTTTCTTTTTGTGTTTGATTAAGATATAACAGGGACCTTATGAGTAAAATTCTCAAGAAAATGTGGGAAGCTGAGACAATACATTTGTACTGGGCAGTGTTGTGTTGCATTATCTATATTTTAGAAATGCTGGTATTTAGTACATATTTACATATATTTATTTATATTCATTGGCTAGGAATTTTAAGTTTGGAGGTTTCAGTTTTACATGAAGTCAGATGGTTAAAAAATGGATTTGTTTGTGTCTTTCGGCTTTTCCCAGTTAGGGGTCACCACAGCGGATCTCCGGTCCGCTAATGATTGGCAGTAGATTTTTACGTGCTGATTTGCCGGGCCTAACACACAACCTTCACTGAAGGAACGCCCATTCATGCATGTTGCCACACAGAAGACGCTCTAACTGAGAATCTAATGGGCAACATCTAACTGTGAGGCAACAATGCTACCGCAGCACCACCACCATGGATTAAAAGCACAATTTGTGACAGCTGGACGTAAGCACATTTGTTCTGGCTCATGGTGTTTGAGTTTTTTTTGTATTGGTTCTTAGTTTGTGCAAATGGGAGGTTTCCCTACAAGTGGTTAGCCCTTTGTTAGTCATTGCTGAAGCCTGTAATCCCAGTTTCACAGTGTTACCTTTCCCCAATTGTGTTTGTCATTTAAGGGCTTAGTCTTATACTACCTTATTTAAGAAGAAGTTTGTGTCTGTGACTCAATTGTGAGTGATACTCAGATGACTGAGCCCATTTAATTCATTGTGTGATGGATGCATTTGCTTTTTTTTAATGCTTCATCCTCTGCCGCATCTATTAAAACAAATTTTACTGACCACTCATTTGACTAAATGAGCTTGATTATCTTAGTCTGGCTGAAAATTGAGTTGAGGACATAAAATCCCTCTTAACCTTAGGGTAAAAAAATGTATATTGTGATATATTCTGCAAGCTTACTAAAAGGGTGGAAAGTAACCTTTGTATTCGTTAACCTGCACACAGGTATGGTAATGACTGAATCATCTAGAGTCATATATTACACTGTTGAGTGGCTAGCCCTGCCATGATGTGCAGTCCGTGATCTATGTTCACCTATTTTGAGGATACTGTGTACCACAGTAGATGCCTAAAGAAGTTGGTCTATACAACAATTCCCCCATAGGGCACCATGTAGAGATTGTGCTGGTGCCCACAGCTCCATTCATTGGTGAGTTTGAGATGGAAACACTCAGCATGTCTTTTGAAGGTGGGAGAAACTCTACAGAGACACAGGGAGAACCTGCAAGCTCCAAACAGGCATCGACAGGAGGTCAGAATCACACCTTGTACATTGTGCATGGACGGTGAAGACCTTAACCATTATGCCAACTTGTTTCTATTAACTTTGCAGTGCGACAGATATTTGAGAAAAATGTAGAGATGAGGAAAAATTCCAGTTGGGCATTCCTAGACGTGGAGAAAGCATTTCACAATGTCCCATGAAAGCTGATTTTAGCAGTCCTGTGGTAGTTCGAAATCCTAGAAACATTGGTAGAATTAGTGCTGATGATGCACAAGGACCCAGTGACCCAAGTATGAATAGTGTTTGGTCTCACAGAGGGGTCCCCAGTGGGAGTGGATGTGCATCAGATTTCAGCTCTGAGCCTACTGCTGTTCATACTGGTGATGGATTAAAGTTGTAAACAGGTGGGATGGGACAGATCAATCAAGTTGCTCTATGCAAATGATGTGGCATTACAGGCAGACTCTGAGCAAGAACTTCAGCAAAAGATAGTTGAATTGAATGAAAAACTGAAGGTACATGGGATGAAAATGAGTACAGATAAGATGGTAGTAATGGCAACAAGTTGGGGAAATCAGAAGAAGATGAAAAATGAGATAGAAGGGAAGAGAGTGGAACAGGTAACAGCTTCAAGTATCTGGGAGGGGTGGTTGATGAGAAGGGAAGTCTTAATGAAGAGGTCAAAGCTAGAAACAGAGGGGCTGCAGCCAACTGGCATGGAGTGTAAGGTGTAGTGTATGACAGAAAAATGACAAAAAACCTGAAAAATAAGCTGTACAAAATGGTGGTGCATCCAGTACTATTGTTTGGTAAAGAAACCTGGGCAGTAAAGGCAGAACAGCTAGATGTGATGGAAATGAAGTGCCTGAGAAGAGGTAGTAGGGTGTACACTGTGGGATAGACAAAGAAATAAGGACACAAGAGCAGAAGCCAAAGTAGCTCAAATTGCAGAAATATCAAAGAGAACAGATTACAGTGTTTCAGGCATGTGCAGAAAAGTAGAAGACAATCTGGTGAAAAAGATTTGGGACAGACAGTTAGAAGGGATGAGGAAGTGAGGGCATCCAGCAAAGAGGTGGATGGATTGTTTGACAGAAGAATTGTGACAGTCAGGCATGAGTGTCGAAGAACAGTTAAACAGTCCACCAGAACCAACACAGGTTCAACCAAGAAAATAAAATGAAATTCGAACCACAGTGTGCACTGAATGAATACTCAAGATCTGAAACACGAAGATTTATTCAACCAACAACAGACTAAGCATATGCTTTCACCAGCAACCTGGCTTCTTCAGAGTCTGACAGTAAAACACTCCATATTAAAAACACTCCATATTTAAAACAAGAATGCATTTTCCCCACCCATCCAATTAATCAATAAATCAATCAAACAGACAATTTCTTAAGAATACATTTACAACCAAATATTAATTTAAAAACACAATTGCATAACATTTGATATACTTATAATAATCATACACTACATATATATACATACAAAAATGTAATATAAAATTGCAATTCTTCTAGATAACACTACTTAAGTATTTTAACTGAGGCTTTATGGTGACACATTCATTTAGTCCAGGGCGCCTGGTAGCATCGAGCCTAAGCTGCCATTCCATTTCTAACCTTGCTACCCTGTTCTGTAAATCACATTGAATATTAGACTTAACCCTATCTATAACAAAAAATAAAAATTTGTTAAAATTCCCACATACTGCACTATGCAGATAAAGTGCATTGTGCTCATCCTTTCTCCTGATTGAACTAACATGTTCCCCTATTCTTGTTTTCAAGCTTCGTGTAGTCATGCCCACATAAAATGCATCGCATGACATACACGAAGCAAGATACATACAATTCTTGGTGCTACAGTTACAAGCACCTGGACAAGATATCGTACGTTGATACCCCACTACACTTACGTACGTCCCTACTGCTATGTATCTACATCCTCTACAGGAACCACATTTGTTCATGGCAGATCTAGTGTTGCTTCTACCCTCTCTTTCAAGTATACTCTTCAAGTTCTTTCCTTTTCCATAGACAATCACCGGGGTATCACCTAAAATCATTTTAATATCTTTACTCAGAAAATATTTCCACAAGTTTCTGAGACTAGAACCTAGTTCATTAGCTCTTTCATTGTATGTTAAAACAAATTTTGCTTTATTTGTTTTATTCAATGTGCTGTCACTACTACCTATGTTTACACCCTCCTCCCCTTGCCCTCTTAAAATAGGACTATATTTGTTTTTTCTTCTTCTATATACTTCTTTTTTGATGTTAGTTAACATTGATAGCGGGTATCCCCTGTCAACAAACATTCCAATCAATGTATAGATTTCCTTCTTAAATAAATCATCATTACTGATTAATCTACATAGCTGGACCATCTGGCCCTTAACTACACCTCTCCTTTGGTGCAGAGGGTGGCAACTTGTGTAGTGCAGCATCGAGTTTGAATAACTAGGTTTCCTATAAATTGTACTCACCAGTCCTTCTTTAGTCTTAAATAAGGTAATGTCCAGGTAATTTACTATCTCTTTGTTCCAGGTGTGTGTAAATCTAAGAAAATCTGTTGGGAAACCTAGTTATTCAAACTCGATGCTGCACTACACAAGTTTTTAAATGTGGAATTAATGTTCCAAAATGTAGAAACATTTTTTTATAATTATTAATTCAAAATATACACAAATATTTTCTAGTTTTTCATTCACTGTTTTTATAATATTTTTAATATATTATATAAGTATGAAGCAAGTTGTATGATTAAATAATCTAGCAAGTACAGAGTTTAACATCTGTGTAAATATTTTGATAAATAGAGTTACTTGCAACAAAGTATCACTTGCTGTTCCGTTGCAACGCCTATAGAGGCACTCTATCTTTACCTTTATTTAAGGTTTATGCTTGCAATGGATTATACTACTTTAAGGTAACCTTAGTTACATTAAATTACTAAATGCACTTTATTTCAATTGGTTCTATACATGTATTTTAAGAAATGTCATTTCCTGTTCTGCTGTTTGTCTGAGGAAGGCTAAATATTCGATTTAAAAGCTAACATTAATTTGGAGTCATTAAACGTCTGTTTATTTTACGAAGTAGTCTCTTATAGTGTTCTTGTTCGTTGTTACGCTCTTTTGGTTCAACAGTTTTTTCGTTTGTGGCTTGGTGTTTGATATGGCGAGCGGAGCCGGAGATACTTCTACGGCTTTAGGAACGAGGAACAGTCCTGAAAGGGTTGTCAACAGTTCCAGCAATGATTTGACCACTCTTGTGGAACTGCTTCTGGGCAGGGTCGATGCCCTAACACAAAAAGTTGACGCTATTACTGCGGCAGCTCCTATCCAAGAAAACAGATCTTCTGGTTTGATTTCATCGCAGCAGAGCGACAATGATGATTTTTTTATTCCTAATGGGCAGCAATCACCCATTACAGCAACATCATCTACTATACTTACATCAACGGAACGGGCTATACCAACTTCGAATGAACAGCCCTGTCCTGTGATTACGCTATCTGGGGTACCAAATCCAGGTAACAATAACGCTAATTTTAATAATAACATTATCAATCAAAGGAACTGTAACCAGCAAGGAATACCAACAATGGCTGATTTTTTAATGAACAACAATTTTTTCAGCCAAGGGTTCAGTCAGCGTAATGAACCCAATGTAAACCATATGACTGATACAAATGTATTAGGGGATAAAATTGATGAATTTGACAATAAGTTATACAAATATAAAAAACTGCAATTGGAAGTCACATATCTCACAGAATGTGTTAAACACAAGGTTGTCCCAAAAGGACTAAGACAATGGCGTTTTCCATCTGGGTTGGTGGAAAATTCTCTTTTCCACCAAGAGCTGTTGGCACTGTTCGACCGACAAGGGATCGAATTTTTACAGGCTCTCATTGCTTTTTATTCTAAGGATATTGCAGTTCTTGCAGCTGATTTGGATGCCCTTGAAAAATACATTACTTCCAGTAATGAATTCTTGCGTTTTAAGTACGACTACTGTCGTATCTTTTCTAGCATTGAGGCTAGTATGGAGAAATTACTACTTAGTAAAAAGAAAAAATTAAGTCGAGATTTAACGGACTATGCGAATAAAACTGCTTATCCTAGGCCTCAAAATAAAACGCAGGTTATCCAAGGGGAAGTGTCCAATCAAACTGGACAAAACACGAATGTTATCCCAGTAGATAACATTAACAATGATAATAACCAAGAAGGTTTTACAACTCAACGACAGGGCTATAGAAGGAGCCCAAGGTTGAACAATAACAACAATACCAACGTTAATAACACTAACCAGCTAAACACCCCAGCAAATGGACTGAGGGATAATATTCAACCACAAGGCCAATTTATGGTAGATTCTGATCAACAGGACAACCAGGATTTTCATCAGGCCAACAATACCCGTGCAACCAACCGTATGAGGGCCCAGACAGGGAACAACACGAGGAACAAGAAAAGAGGGGGGAGGAGGAGATGATCCAGGTTCCCTCTTTTGGTTTGGAACCAAATATCCTGAAAAGTAGTAACAATGACTTTACAGTGTATAATTATACACTTATTGAAATCCACCAGGATATTGTTAACTTCTTTGCAAAAGATCTGTCGTTTGTTCCGGGGCAACATATGGACATAGGGAAAACACTGGTTGACCTAAAAGTTTTGTTAGAAAACTTAATTTACATTCACTGTTAGGTAATAACACAGAGTTACTGAACCCCCTTAGGGTATCTAGTACATATAATCCACCCCTTCATCCGAGCTTATTAGTGTTTGAGAAAATGTGTGAAACAGATTTGTGGGCAATTAAAAATCGGATTATGTATAGTAATCAAAAAGATCTTAACAATATGACCACATTGGAATGGGATTTTCTCCATTTATTAAGGGACTGTAGGATCCGTGTCATGAAACCGGATAAAGGGGTGGGGTGGTATTAATGGACCACTTTAAATATGTGGAATACATGAGGAAGCATTTGGATACACCAGCTTATAAGGAAGTATCTCTGAATGAGATACATGGGGCCTACAGGAAGATCAATAACACACTATATGATTTACTCATGGAAGGTTTTATTATTCCAGAAACATATAGATATTTGCAAATGCCATCTCCTAGAATCTCAGCCTTCTTTGGAACACCAAAATTACATAAACAGCTTTATTCACCGCCGTTTAGGCCTATTGTAGATGGCAGGGGTTCGGCCACTTACGCATGTGCAAGACTAGTTGATAGTATTATTAAACCTTTACTAGCACAGGAGGCACATATCTGCAAGGATTATTGGTCCTTTCTGAAAAACATTGGCGAACTTGAATACATCCCGGACATAGTTTTCCTCACAATAGATATAAAAGACCTGTATACAGTTATACCACAGGACATAGGCCTTAATTGGGTGAGAGAATTTATGGTTGCCAAGAATGTTGATGATAACACCATTCATTTGACTGAAACACTCTTGGAGATGGTTTTGGTAAATAATTTTTTCTTTTTTGAAAATAATTTTTACCTTCAAACCTCGAGTAGCAATGGGTTGCCATGTGGGGTTCGTTAAGCCAATGCAGTACTGTCATATTGGGAAAAAGAACTCCTATTTAAGGATGAGGTTTTCAAACAGTATGTCTCCTGGTATACCAGATACCAGGATGACATTTTCTGTTTATGGAAAGGCAACAGTGAGGATATCCCTAACTTTATAGAACGAATGACCAACATGACAAACTTTTTACAGTTCACTTTTAACATACAGGAAAGTGAGATTAGTTATTTAGACATTCTTCTCACAAAGGATGTTAATAATAAAAGATTGAAAAGTAACATACATAGAAAATCCACATATTCTAATAGTTTTTTGCATTTCTCCAGTAGCCACCCCTACTACCAAAAAAGATCAGTTGTAAAAGGTCAGTTAGTGAGGGCGTCACGTATGGTTACGGAAGATCTGGATTTCCAACATGAATGCAACAAACTAAAAAATATGTTTTTGGCAAGAGGCTATCCATCTACTTTGATTGACAACATCATAGTGGAAGTAGTAAACAAACGGAAGTCGGGCCATTTTATTCCCCTCCTTAATAACAAAACTTTCAGAGAGGAAGAACTGGCACTAATTCCGGTTAGTCTGCCAACTAGGGACAGAAGTAAGGACACTAATTATAATGTGTCTTTCTTACACACTTTCTCGCTAGATTTTCAAAAAATTAGGGAGATCCTGTATAAGAATTGGGATGTAATTAATCACGACAGTACTTTGTCTACATCATTAGGTGATAAACCCAACATAACATACAGGAGAGGCCAAAATCTTAAAGCCATTTTGGAAAGGGCACCAAAAAAGCTTATTTCTCAGCCCTAAGGGAATGTACAAATGTGGTGCCTGTGCAGAATGTAAATTTATTAGAGTGGGTACTCAGTTTAATATCAAAGATAGGACATATAAAATAAACAAGCATTACAACTGTGAATCAAAATCTGTGGTATACGCTGCTCTGTGTAGCCAATGTGAAGCCTTCTACATTGGCAAGACAGAGCGTAGATTTAAGACCAGAATACATGAACACATTTATGCTATTAGCAGAAGGGATGTGAACAATGCCTTAGCTAAGCATATTATTAGCAACACAGGGCATTCCTTCAACTTTGTTATAGTTCAACAAAGAATGCCAGATGTAATGGGTGGCCCTGGCAAATTAGGTTAGAGATAGATGAATTGATGTGGCAGGTACGAACTAGAGCACATTTATTACCTGGCATCAATGACAATCTATCAATAAAATGTGTATTAAAATGGTTATCATTATAACAGATAACATATATAGGGGAGGTTTCTCATATTTAGATATGAAACAGACCTAACATTAATCATTCCCTAATAGAATGCATCAATGTAAAATTGCATTATTCTATGAGTACTGTATAGGAATTTCACGGGCAAAATCAATTAGTATTTTCAATTTTTAAATGTGGAATTAATGTTCCAAAATGTAGAAACATTTTTTTATAATTATTAATTCAAAATATACACAAATATTTTCTAGTTTTTCATTCACTGTTTTTATAATATTTTTAATATATTATATAAGTATGAAGCAAGTTGTATGATTAAATAATCTAGCAAGTACAGAGTTTAACATCTGTGTAAATATTTTGATAAATAGAGTTACTTGCAACAAAGTATCACTTGCTGTTCCGTTGCAACCCCTATAGAGGCACTCTATCTTTACCTTTATTTAAGGTTTATGCTTGCAATGGATTATACTACTTTAAGGTAACTTTAGTTACATTAAATTACTAAATGCACTTTATTTCAATTGGTTCTATACATGTATTTTAAGAAATGTCATTTCCTGTATTGCTGTTTGTCTGAGGAAGGCTAAATATTCGATTTAGCCGAAAGCGCTAACATTAATTTGGAGTCATTAAACGTCTGTTTATTTTACGAAGTAGTCTCTTATAGTGTTCTTGTTCGTTGTTACGCTCTTTTGGTTCAACAGTTTTTTCGTTTGTGGCTTGATGTTGATACATAGCAGTAGGGACGTACGTAAGTGTAGTGGGGTATCAACGTACGATATCTTGTCCAGGTGCTTGTAACTGTAGCACCAAGAATTGTGTGTATCTTGCTTCGTGTATGTCATGCGATGCATTTTATGTGGGCATGACTACACGAAGCTTGAAAACAAGAATAGGGGAACATGTTAGTTCAATCAGGAGAAAGGATGAGCACAATGCACTTTATCTGCATAGTGCAGTATGTGGGAATTTTAACAAATTTTTATTTTTTATTATAGATAGGGTTAAGTCTAATATTCAATGTGATGTACAGAACAGGGTAGCAAGGTTAGAAATGGAATGGCAGCTTAGGCTCGATGCTACCAGGCACCCTGGACTAAATGAATGTGTCACCATAAAGCCTCAGTTAAAATACTTAAGTAGTGTTATCTAGAAGAATTGCAATTTTATATTACATTTTTATATGTATATATATGTAGTGTATGATTATTATAAGTATATCAAATGTTATGCAATTGTGTTTTTAAATTAATATTTGGTTGTAAATGTATTCTTAAGAAATTGTCTGTTTGATTGATTTATTGATTAATTGGATGGGTGGGGAGAATGCATTCTTGCTTTAAATGTGGAGTGTTTTTTATATGGAGTGTTTTACTGTCAGACTCTGAAGAAGCCAGGTTGCTGGTGAAAGCATATGCTTAGTCTGTTGTTGGTTGAATAAATCTTCGTGTTTCAGATCTTGAGTATTCATTCAGTGCACACTGTGGTTCGAATTTCATTTTATTTTCATGAGTGTCGAAGAAGGCAGGAGTGTGGCATTGAATCCAGAGAGATGGCAACAGTTAGTATGACACACCTGACCCCATGTAGAAAATGGGTAAAAGGGGGGTGATGATGATGAAGATGAGGTATGGTAATGGCAGATCCATAGCTCTCACGCTCTTTGCTCAAGAATAAGGGACAAATTCAAAAATAATAAGGAACAAGGGCCCAGATGAGGGACTTTTTTTTAAATATTACTCCAGTTCACTTTCGCTACTGTTGGCCGGAGGAGGAGAAGAGGCGGAAGGCATGGCCGAAGGCAGGAAGAGAGCAGAAAGGCTAGGACTGTGGTAGTGAGGGTCAGAACTTTGAATGTTGGCAGTATGACTGGTATAGAAAGAGAGCTAGCTGATATGATGGACAGAAGGAAGGTTGGTATATTGTGTGTGCAAGAGACCAGATGGAAGGGGAGTAAGGCTAGGTGTATCGGAGGTGGGTTCAAATTGTTTTATCATGGTGTGGATGGGAGGAGAAAAGGCGTAGTAGTTATGCTGAAGGAACAGTATGCTAACAGTGTTTTGGAGGTGAAAAGAGTGTCAGATAGAGTGATGTTTATGAAGGTGGGAATTGGTGGTGTAATAATGAATGTTGTTAGTGCATATGCTCCACAAGTTGGGTGCGTGATGGATGAGAAAGAAAAAGTTTGGAGTGAGATGGATGAAGTGGTGATGACTGTACCCAAGGGTGAGAGAGTGGTGATTGAAGCAGATTTCAATGGGCATGTTGGTGAAGGGAACAGAGGGTATGAAGAAGTGATGGGTAGGTATGGTGTTAAACAAAGGAATGCAGAAGGTTAGATGGTAGTGGATTTTGCGAAAAGGATGGACATGGCTGTGGTGAATACGTATTTTAACGAGAGTGAGGAGCATAGGGTGACATACAAGAGTAGGGGAAGATGCACACAGGTGGATTATATTTTATGTAGAAGGGATAGTTTGAAGGAGATTGGAGATTGTAAAGTGGTGACCGGAGAAAGTGTAGTTAGGTAGCACAGGATGGTGGTTTGTAGGATGACGTTGGTGATCAAGAAGAGGAGGTGGAGGAGGGGTGAGGGCAGCATCAAGGATCAAATGGTGGAAATTGAAAAAGGGTAATTGTGAGGTGGAGTTCAGGGATGAGTTAAGACAGGCACTGGGTGGCAGTGAAGAGTTACCAAATAACTGGGTAACTACAGCAGAGCTCGTAAGGGAGATGACTAGAAAGGTGCTTGTTATGACATCTGCACAGAGGAAGGATGTCAAGGAGACATGATGGTGGAATGAGGAAGTACAGGAGAGTATACAGAGAATGAAGTTGGCAAAGAAGAAGTGGGATTGTCAGAGAGATAAAGAAAGCAGACAGGAGTATAAGGAGATGAGGTGCATGGCAAAGAGAGAGGTGGCGAAGGCTAAGGATAAGGCATATGAAGAGTTGTATGAAAGTCTGGACACTAAGAAGGGAGAAAAGAACCTGTACCGATTGGCTAGACAGAGGGACCGAGCTAGGAAAGATGTGCAGCAGGTAAAGGTGATAAAGGATAATGAGGGAAACATACTCAGAAGCGAGGAGAGTGTGTTGAGGAGATGGAAAGAGTAGTTTGAGGAGTTGACGAATGAAGAGAATGAGAGGGAGAGAAGGTTCGATAATGTGGGGATAGTGAATCATGAAGTGCAATGGATTAGCAAGGAAGAAGTAAGGATAGCTATGAAGAGGATGAAGAATGGAAAGGCTGTTGGTCCAGATGATATACCAATGGAGGCATGGAGGTGTTTAGGTGAAATGGCAGTAGAGTTTTTAACCAGATTGTTTAATGAAATCTTGGAAAGTGAGAGGATGTCTGAGGAATGGAGAAAAAAGTGTTTTGGTACCGATTTTTAAGAATAAGGGTGATGTGCAGAGCTGTAGTAACTACAGAGGGATTAAATTGATCAGTCACAGCATGAAGTTATGGGAAAGAGTAGTGGAAGCTAAGTTAAGAAGGGACGTGATGATTAGTGATCAGCAGTATGGTTCATGCCGGGAAAGAGCACTACAGATGCGATGTTTGATCTGAGAGTGTTGATGGAGAAGTACAGAGAAGGTCAGAAGGAGTTGCATTGTGTTTTTTGCAGACTTAGAGAAAACATGTGACAGGGTGCCTAGAGAGGAGTTGTGGTATTGTATGAGGAAGTTGGGAGTGTCAGGGAAGCATATAAGACTGGTACAGGATATGTACGAGGGAAGTGTGACAGCATTGAGGTCTGCAGTGGGAGTGACTGATGCATTTAAGGTGGAGGTGGGATTACATCAAGGATCAGCTCTGAGCCCTTTCTTATTTGTCAAAGGAAAAAAACTTCAAAGACCAATTCACGTTAGGTTCAAGTAAGGCACCCTTTATTACTTGCAGTAAGGAGACAAAGCATGCAGGCACAAGATTTGTCTGGATCATTAATGACTAGTAGGTTATACTTATACAGTTCTCTTCCTGTCACATAGAAAATGTTACATTCTATTGCTGACGTAGTTAGACACAGCTTTCTGTATGTTCTACAGAAAATATTGTTAGACTTATTGCTGACCAAGTTAAAATATCTGTCATTCTGCAAAACATTTTGAGAAAAACAACCTGGCCTTGGGTTTATGTCAGTCCATTTCAGCATTTCAATTCTTCTATTGTACTGTTCTAATACATGTGTTACATTTTACCTAGATTCAAGGTACATTTCTAGCTTTAGTACAAGTAATGCTGACTACAGTTTAAGCTTTCAAGCATCTATTCTTTTCTTTATCAATAGCTTCTAACAGCTGCAAGTTTTCTCATGGCACAAGCAGAAATCAATATCCCTTTGTTAATTTTCATGACATTAGCAGAAATTAATTACTTCTTTTGTTATTTGCTGACATTAGCAGAAACAGAATGCTTCTTGTTAAGTTTCTATTGGCTGTGCAGATTCATGCAGTGTGAACAGAATACATGTATTAACCCTTTTAAATCTTGAATGCACTAAACATGCATATTGCTATTACATGTTTTTCTAACATTCCCCCCCTTTTAATACTTTTATTCTACTTTCAAGATAAGCATAAACAGTTTTTCTTCCCCTAACCTCTTCCTACTCAGGATTTGCAGTTAAGAGAGTCATTCAGTTTAAACTTATGAAAGCATTTTCAGATTTTTAACAATTCTTCAAGTTCAGCACCTTGGTATAAGGTTTCTGAAACTGACATGTCTATAAAGTCTTTAATCAGTCTTTTCATGCAGGGGATGCAGCAGCACACACATACCACCAGTACGATTATTCCTACACAGATGGCAATCAGGATGTTCATCAGGATACTGCCCCACCGCCAAAACAATCTCTGGAAAAAGTCCGTCAATGGATTTGGTCCTGGTTTGGTCATGGCTGACATCTGCTCTATTACCTCAAGATGATTGTCTATGTCATGTTTGTGGTCAGGAATATATGAACAGCACTCCTCCTGGATTAAAGCACACGTACCTCCTCTCACCGCTAGGGTGAAGTCAAGAGCCATGCAGTTTTGAAGCACTACAGTTCTCATAGCAGTCAGTTCATCAGTCACCAATTCTAGGGCAGAAAAGGTTGCATTGCTCATTATTTCGAGAAGTTTAGACAATTTTCTCAGTTCCCAGATTGATTTTGTTGCTCCATATGCTGGCAGTACACCTACCCAAGAGATAACAGTATCACTGAAGTCCATATGTGACAGTCCATTTTTCCCTAAGCCCACAGTATGATGGTTTTTCCAGCGCACATTGATTTGCCCCACTAGATTGACAGGCTTCTTGATTTCTCGTCGAACATTCCGAACTTTCCCTTGAGGTAAAACTGCTGTGTGTTGTATGATCGGAACCAGGTACCCCAAAAAACAACTACCGGACCAATTCTCAGGTAACCACTTATATGCTTTCCTGCCACATACAAAGTAACAATCTTCTACTTTGGTAGTAACTTTACTATGTCCTGGCTCTGGATGAAACATTTTTTTGTCTATTATAGACAGTTGTCTATAAAGGTCAGCATTATGTTTTATTTTACCAGTTGTCCTATGCATCAGTTCAACAAATGAATCATAATTCATGTTGCAATAGGATCCTATGTTATCAGGTTTAGTGTAGCATCTATAGGGAACAGTCTCATTGCAATTGCTCCAACCCACCTGAACTGTATCATTTTTGTAAAAACACACAGTCCCCTTTTGTCGAACAGACAAGTGCAATGCTATTTTATCTTGTGATGTGACATCTGATGTATCATAAATTAGGTTTTCCCAGGTCTTGTTGGCTCCTAGGGGGACTGAAGTTAACAGTAACTCCCATATGCTGTTGGCAAAGCTGTGCAAATCCAGCAATTCGAAACATTGAAGGTCTCAGCATACACATATTTGATTGCCTGGTAAGTGTTAAAGTTTGGGTGCCACTCTGCACACTTGTTCAGTTCAGTTTGTGTGGCTGTGAAAAGGAATGGCCACAACAAAAAGATTATTGTCACTAGTACAGTCAACAGGATGGTTATGCAATACTTCTGAGGAAACGGTTGTTCTGCATTTCTATTTTCTCCGACTCTTCCGAATAGGTGCATTTGGATCTTACTGGATTCTGTCATCTTTATTTCAGACACATGTTCTTACTCTCTGCCCTAATAAGATCTTCAGCACCGATGGTTTCTTCACTGGGGTTGAGACGGATCAGTCCTATTGATCTGACCCCCCCCCCTTTGTAGCCAGACTTTGTGCTGAGGGCCCCGATGGAGAGGTAAGATTTTTGTCCAGTTCAAAGTTCTTAACTAGTTTGCAGTGCATCAGGTGGATCCACGAAGCTCGCTCTGCTATCTTGACTGCAGTGGGTGTCGAAAGAAGCACCTGGTAGGGACCTTCCCACCTTGGCGATGACCAGTTCTTCTTCTTTATATTTTTGATCCACACCCACTCTCCGGGCGTTACTGACACTTCTGATGTCTCGGTTTGTTTTCTATCTGAAACAAAATTTAACTGCAGCAAATGTTTAGAATTCAATAACTTTCTCATATATTCAGCTAGTGTGAAATCAGCTTCCTGGTCTGATGACATGAGAAGTTTCCACTGGGGTGTGTAGTAAACCCCTCCAAATAATTTTTCAAAAGGAGTCAATCCTTTTGCTGTAGGGACAGTTCTCATGCTCAACAGTGCCAGGGGTAAACAGTATATCCAGTTTTTCCCTGTCTCAGCTATCAATTTTGTCAATTTGTTTTTTAATATACTATTATGCCTTTCAACTAGCCCTGCAGATTGTGGATGGTATGCACAATGATTTTTTAAAGAAATACCAAAATGCTTACTCAACTGCTGTATGGTTTGATTTACAAAGTGTATACCATTTTCACTGTAGATCCTTTCCAGAATGCCAAATCTAGGAATGATTTATTTGACAAGTACTTTTGCCACCGTAGCTGCATCTGTATTTTTGGTTGGAAAGGCTTCCACCCACCTGGAAAACATATCTACAATGACAAAACAATACTTATTTTCACATTTGTTCAATTCTATGAAATCCATACAGATAGTGTGAAATGGATATGGTGGTGTAGGGAAACTCCCTTGCTTGGGCTTTATCGCCCCCTGTGCATGATGTTTGTTACAAATCTGACACGTCAAACAAAATTTTTTAGAGTAGTTTGTAAATCCATACGTTGTGAACACCTGGTTCACCAGCTGTACCATCCCCCCTGTTGAGACATGGCACTGCCCATGGCTCAACAAAGCTGCATATCAAAACAAATTAGAGGATAGTATCGGTTTCCCTTCTCTAGAGATGTACAGCCCCTTTTCGAGAATTGCTCCTCGTTTTATCCATCGTTGTTTTTCAGCTTGCGTAGTGAGTGTCTGCATTGTTTTTAACATTTCTAAGTCTAAAATTTCCGAGGGTTGTAATTCCTCATTTAAAAGAAATACTTCTGTGGCTGCTTGTTTTGCAGCTGTATCAGCTCTCGCATTACCTTTTGAAATCCTATCTTGTTGCTTGGTGTGAGCTGTGCATTTACAAATGGCTACTTTCTGAGGTAACTGAATAGATTCTAAAAGATCTAAAATAAACTGTGCATGATTTATAGGTTTGCCAGTAGATGTTATCATTCCTCAGTTTTTCCACTGTTGCGCAAAAACATGTACAGTAGAAAAAGCGTACTGGCTATCAGTAAAAATGTTTACACATTTACTCTTTGCTAAGGTACATGCCCATGTCAGGGCAATCAATTCTGCTGCCTGTGCAGATAAGTTGTGTGGTAAAGGTTTTGCTTCTATAATCTCAGTATCAGAAACTGCTGCATATCCTACTAGGTTCTGTCCTGCAGGACCCTTTTTGCATGAGCCATCCACATAGTATGTCACCTCGGCATCATCCAAGGGGACATCTGTGAGATCTTTTCTAGGTAGTGTCTTTTGCTCAATTACCTGCAGGCAGCGGTGCGGTGTGCCGTCTGCAGGGGTCGGGAGCAGAGTAGAAGGATTCAAAGTCGTGCATCGCTCAATTGTCATATGAGGCTGGCTCAGCAATATAGTCATATTTCCTAGCAGGGGAAAGATATGCCACCTTTTCTTGTAGTAAAATAATCGCGACTGCATAAGGTACTCTCAAAGTGAGAGGGTGGAACAAGGCTACTGAGGCTGAAGCCTGTACTGCCATTGCAGCTGCAACTACTGCTTGTACACAGTGGGGTAAGGATTGTGCCACTGGGTCTAGTTGTGATGAATAGTAAACAATGGGGCGTTGCTTATCCCCATGCTGTTGTATTAATACTGATGTCATGTAACCCTGCTTACAATCTACAGTTTGGAAAAAATGTTTATGGTAGTTTGGCAATCCCAGAACTAATGAGGATGCTATTAACTGCTTCAGTTTGCAGAAAGCAGATTCTGCTTATGGTGTCCATTGTAACAAATCTTGTGCTGCCATAGGCTTCTTATATATGAGGTCAGTCAGAGGTGCAGATTCCAAAGCATAGTTTGAAATCCAGCTCCGGCAAAAATTAGTTGTACCCAGGAAGGACATCATTTCTGTCTTGGTAGTGGGTTTTGGAGCTTGCAAAATTGCTATCTTTCTGTCCTCATCTAATGTTCTGCTCTCTTTGGATATTACATATCCCAGGTATTTAACTTGTTTTTTCCAAAGCTGCAGTTTACTTTTATTTACCTTATGTCCTTCAGCGGCTAAAAATTGTAGAAGTGCTATGGTATCTTCTTTACAATCTTGCTGGGTGGGGGCTGCCAGCAAGATGTCATCGACATAAACTAAAATCTGACTGCCTCTTGGTGGGGTGAATGCCGCCAAGTTGCTTGCCATTTCTTGTGAGAATATTGTTGGACTTTCACAATATCCCTGTGGTAGTCGTGTATATGTATACCTTTTCCCCTGAAATGTGAATGCAAACCAATACTGGCTATCTGGGTGTATTGGTATCGAAAAGAACGCATTGCTGATATCTACCATGGAGAAATACTTCTGTTGAGGTTTTAAATCATTCAACAGGGTGTGTGGGTCTGGCACCATGGGTGCCCTTGGTATTACTGCATCATTTACAGCGTAAATCTTGGACCGTACGCCATTCTCCATTTGCTTTTTTGACTGGAAATTAGGGTGTGTTACATGGTGAATCAGGAGATTCTACTAGTATCCCTCCTTTAAGTAAGGCTGCTATAATAGGCTTTATCCCTGCCTCTGCATCTTTTCTTAAGGGATACTGTCTTTTTTGTGGTCTAAATGCTGACTTTGGCATGATAGTAACTGGTCCCGTGGTACGAATAAGTCCTACATCTGATTTGCCTGTTGACCAGAGAATCTCTGGTATATTTTGTAAGGCATTTTCTTCCTCCTTTAACAGGAGTGTCAATCAGCTGTCCTCACCAGACTGCAAGTGCACAGCTGGATTGGTCTGAATTATCCAATTTAAATTCTGTATTTGTATTCCCTGTTCTGACAATTCTAGTTCTGTTTGTTTCTCCCATCTTGTGACTTTTTCTTTTAGGTCTGCCCATTCTATATTTCTGTTTTTGGTTAAGCTAACATGTGGTAATCAATTAGATTTATAAAGTGCAAAGAACTCCTAGGGCAGTGAACAGCTGGCAACACTGTTCCATTCTGTGTCCCAGTACAGAGTACGCAATATCAATCTGTTTGCATGATTCTTAAACAATTCTTGCTCATATTCCTTATCAGGTCCTGGTGTATTACAATAATACAGGGTACAGTGCAACAGTTGTTGCTTATCAATGTCAAGGGAGGGGCACTTGCTGATGGCTACATTCATTAACTCTTCGGTTACAGTCCCTGGACCAGTCATAACCAAGTCCTGGCTGTACCAATAAAACATTTCACCCTCCGATTGCACTATAAAGATATCAATTTGTCACTGTGCTTCCATACCCTGCATGGTTGGGACTACTGCTATACCAAATAGCTGCATGAGGTCTCTGCCCAAGAGGTTTACTTGGCATTTTGCAGAAACAACAATTTTACTTTTTTGTGTCAATCCTGAAACTGGATCAGTTATTGCAATGTCACGGGAGAAAGGCTCCCAATACAGCTGTCCATTAGCTGCTTTAACCAGTATGTAATCAGTTGTCTCTGTGTTTTCTGGTAGTTTGGAGGGATGTATCAGGGTTCGTGATGCCCCTGATTCACACAAGAATTTGACTTCCCTCCCTTCTACCAAGAGTGTAACTTCTGGTTTCGTGCCTGCTAAATAAAGCTCCAAGCTCAATAAAGCTAGGTCTAATATTTCATTTTCTTCATTGTCACTAACTTCCTGCACTTCCTCTACTCCCTCTATCACATTCTCATTTGTCCCTTCTTTGCTAGCCCCTTCTAGTGATTCCTGATTACCATATAGTCAGTCCTCACCCTCCTTGTCTTCCGTTGTTGCATGCTTATTTTTCTTGCATTTCCTTGCCAAATGTCCCTTTTTACCGCATTTAAAACATTCTCCCCTTTTCTTTCACCATTCAAAGTTCTCTGATCATTGATCAGATTGTTTGTTTCCCTGTGCATTTTTCTTGCCCTTTTTCCCAAACTGTATTACGTAAACTTCTGCTCCATCTTCTACAGAAAATACTTGAGCTTTCTTTTTCTTTTTGCTATTAAAATGCCTTTCGGCATGCCTAGCATATTCAAGTAATGATTGTAACCTGCTTGTACAATGATCTACCATGTGTTTTGTAATAAAACTGCTTATAGGTGCAGGTGCAATACTGCCCTTTAAAAATGCATTCTTTAACTGCTGTTCATATGGGGAATCTTGTGTTTGATCTTCAGGAACCTGCATTCCACAGTGGTTATTAAAACACTCTAATAGTCTGGCATAATACCGGTCAATCATTTCACCTTCTTGTTGGATGCATTGATTAATGCAAGTCCAGTCTGCCCTAGGTTTCCATTTTTCAGAGATGCGGTCTGTAAGACCTTTTACTCTGGTGTCTAATTCTGCACTGCTATGTGGGAGGGGTCTTTGTGCAGTGTCACGGGGATTCCAGTTCCCACTAATCATATACCAATCTGGCCCTACAATTTGTCTAACTACCTTTTCTACCTCTTCTCCATTTAAGTTATAACTCAGCCTCATTCCTTGTAAATCTTCTGAGAATTTTCTAAAATTAACCTTTGGATGGGGAGTTCCCTCAGTGGCTTTCCGGATATCCTCCAGAGTCCAAGGTCTATACACTAAAATATTTGGGTCTTGATTGTCCTGACCTGCCTGAGGGTTGGGTACTTCTATAAGTGGACATATTTCTTCTTCACTTAAAGATCGTGGATTTTTAACCATTTGCCATAACTCGATGCCTTCATCTGAGTTACCTGCCTTTGTTCGAGACCTGGTCTCGATGGGATCTCTAATTTTAGTCAGTTTTATTTTCATAATATCTCTATCTTCAGTGACCACAGGATATCGTGGGGGTGGACTAACCTGTTCACTTGCTTCATATTCCAGTAAGGGAGGTGGAGGTGCTGATGCTATTACTAAGTTATTATCCTCCTTATCTAAAAACATTGCTTTTGAATTTTTGTTCTTTTGTTTCCTGCGGTTTACTTCCTCAATCCACCTGTGTGCATGAGGGATTCCTAATTTACGTTGCTTTTTTACTCGACCTTTGGAATCGGTTTTGAGTTGTTTGACAAGTTTTATAAGCGAGGATTTTTCTAATTTTCCATCGAATTCGTACTTATTAACCCATTTTGAATAATATTTAATATTGTCGGCGCACTGCAACTGCATGTATTTTGCGTCTTCTGTTAATGGCGGATTTTGGGGTCTTTTTGTGCAATTATTACCCATTTTGCTCTACCCTTTGATTGTTACATAACTTTTCTTAATTTTTTAACATGGTACCACAGATTTTGTTATAGTCTCTTCAGAATGACTGCCTACTTATTCTGTTTCTCCTGATCTATGACAAGACAGTAATCTTTTTTGTCCCTGACTTGTAAGAAAAATACAGTCTAACAAAAACAATACATATCTAGTCCCTGATCTAAAACAGAAAACAGAAAAAAGTAGATTCACCTTACCTGAGCCCACGTGATTGATCACCAATTCGCGGAGACCCATCATTCAGTCGCAGATCAGAAAGTGGCTGGCCTCTTTTGAACGACAATTCAGTCAGAGGACTTTTCAGATAAGAAAAAACGGTTTGGTTTCTTCCCCGTACAGTTTCAACCACCTGGCCCGTCTGATCCGAGGTGAAGAGAGGGTTCCGGTCCGAAGTACCAATCTGTCAAAGGAAAAAACTTCAAAGACCAATTCACGTTAGGTTCAAGCAAGGCACCCTTTATTACTTGCAGCAAGGAGACAAAGCATTTAGGCACAAGATTTGTCTGGATCATTAATGACTAGTAGGTTATACTTATACAGTTCTCTTCCTGTCACATAGAAAATGTTACATTCTATTGCTGACGTAGTTAGACACAGCTTTCTGTATGTTCTACAGAAAATATTGTTAGACTTATTGCTGACCAAGTTAAAATATCTGTCATTCTGCAAAACATTTTGAGAAAAATAACCTGGCCTTGGGTTTATGTCAGTCCATTTCAGCATTTCAGTTCTTCTATTGTACTGTTCTAATATATGTGTTACATTTTACCTAGATTCAAGGTACATTTCTAGCTTTAGTACAAGTAATGCTGACTACGGTTTAAACTTTCAAGCATCTGTTGTTTTCTTTATCAATAGCTTCTAACAGCTGCATGTTTTCTCATGGCATAAGCAGAAATCAATATCCCTTTGTTAATTTTCATGACATTAGCAGAAATGAATTGCTTCTTTTGTTATTTGCTGACATTAGCAGAAACAGAATGCTTCTTGTTAAGTTTCTAATGGCTGTGCAGATTCATGCAGTGTGAACAGAATAAATGTATTAACCCTTTTAAATCTCGAATGCACTAAACATGCATATTACTATTACATATTTTTCTAACATTATTTGCAATGGTGATGGACAGGTTGACAGACGAGATCAGACAGGAGTCCCCGTGGACTGTGATGTTTGCAGATGACATTGTTATCTGTAGTGAGAGTAGGGAACAGGTGGATGAGACCCTGGAGAGATGGTGATATGCTCTAGAGAGAAGAGGAATGAAGGTCAGCAAGACTAAGACAGACTATATGTGTGTGAATGAGAGGGAGGATAGAGGAATAGTGAGGATGCAAGGAGTAGAGGTGGCGAAGGTGGATGAGTTTAAATACTTGGGATCAATAGTTCAGAGTAATGGTGAGTGTGGAAGAGAGGTGAAGAAGAGAGTACAGGTAGGATGGAGTGGGTGTAGAAGAGTATCAGGAGTAATTTGTGACAGATGAGTACCAGTAAGAGTGAAAGGGAAGGTCTACAAGAGGGTAGTGAGACCTGCTATGTTATATGGGTTGGAGACAGTGGCACTGACAAAAAGGCAGAAGTTTGAGCTGGATGTGGCAGAGTTAAAGATGTTAAGATTTGCACTGGGTATGACAAGGGTAGACAGGATTAGGAATAAGTATATTAGAGGGTCAGTCCTGGTTGGAAGGTTTGGAGACAAAGCCAGAGAGGCAAGATTATGTTGGTTTAGACATGTGCTGAGGAGGGATGCTGAGTATATTGGGAAAAAGATGCTAAGGATGAAGCTACCAGGTAACAGGAAAAGAGGAAGGCCTAAGATAAGGTTTATGGATGTGGTGAGAGAGGACATGCAGGTGGTTGGTGTGGCAGAGCAAGATGCAGAGGACAGGAAGAAATGGAAACAGATGATCCGCTGTGGTGACCCCTAATGGGAACAGCCGAAAGAAGATGATGACTCCAATTCACTTTCACTTTGAAAGTTACTAGAACAATGTCTGGAACTATTGACTGATTTATGAGGGACAGGGCAAAACTATGAGGAGAAATCATAGACATTCTGCAAACTCGGGAAAAATGAAAGTTGTGGGTAGAGGTACTGAAAGTCTGCAGTCATTCTTAACCTTTGCAGAAGATCAGATGATCTTGCTAGTTGAATTGAAGTGAATTCTGAGCAATGTTGCTGCCAGTATCCTGCAAAGAAAAAAATTAATATTTTTGCTGTAGCCAGATCCTTTTTTGCCTTTCACAAAATTAGCATCTCAGACATGTGCTTCTTTTAATACAACAACATCTGGTTATGCATGAAATTTGTGACCATTTGTAATCTTTTTATGTCATCTTTAACCTCCTAAAGCATAATTGTTCCATTAGTTGTACCCTTTTGAGTACTATTAGAGCACATACAAAATTTGTCTTAAGCAACCCCACTACTAGGAGAAGTTAAAGGGACTGATAAAACACTTTGAGACACGAAAGGATATAGATGATCCAGAAGTAATACAATGTGATGCCTACAAATACATCCTGAGTTCATATTTACAACCCTAGGCACCTTTGCATGTTTTTCTTGGCTTGAAAAGTAGCAATACCTTCAAAGTACTATTAAGTCAGTGGACAGTATTATTCCATCAGCTAAAAATTCAGTATATAGCAGAAATCTGAGACCAGTCTTGCTATCAAAGACTTTGAGGACGGCAAGTAAAGTGACCATTGAGAAGTTGTGCTTTTATGATGTTTCTGCAGTGGACCATAACTTTGTCTACTCAAGAGGCATTGCACTTACCCAGTATACATTCTAAAAGAACTTGTTATTGGTTAAAAAGTTCAGGGCATTCAATGTGCTTTTGAAATGTTATGCCAATTCTGTTGGGATTCAGTTAGGGCAGTGTTGTAGAGCAAGACAATTAAAAGTCATTTTGGCATCTCAAATATGACTCCTAGAAGAACTTATTTCAGACTGGAGACTTTGCCCATTCCAGAAGAATGCACCTTCATTTTACAAAAGCCTATGCCCTCTGGCATGCTCCCATTTACATACTGAGTTTGGCACTATCATATACTTAGATGACACTTCTTCATCCTTAGGGCAATCCTACCTGGCCAAAGGTCTTATGTCTGGTAAATATCCCTAGCCCCCACATCATAAGGTCATTATCCTTGTTGAGTACCAGATACATACAAGATATACAGAGAGTTTGGGCAAATAGATTATATCCAGTTATGCTGAAAATGATATTTAATGATTAGAATGGGTTCATAAGCAATTCTACAGCTGTGGCTGAACAGGGAACACTGCAGCAACTGAATTATAAATGACCCAAGACTGCTGATGGCCACAAAATCACTACATAATGAACAATATCTTTAGTAAACTGCAGTGACTTGCCTTTTCAAGATATTGCAGTGTTTGAGGCTTTGCATACTGCTCATTGAGGCCTAGTAAAGTGTGCATCTGTGTACAGGAGGTACAACAGCAGAAGTTGCTGGGCAGTAATTGTAAAGTTCTAATCTGCCAAATGCTTGTGTAGTTTCTTAATTTCTTTCTTGCTTTGGCCATTCAGCTTTTAAAACAGCACTTGTGAAAATTTAATTTGTGATCATCCCTGATATTCTCTGTTTCAGTACTGACCATTATTTTTTAAATATATAGCTTGCTGACTATACTTACAAAGCTGAGAAAGAGTTTTTGTCCTTTTTTGGGAGCCTGACATTGACCTTTAATTATTATCAAGCTGCAACATGTCTTTGATAAAATCAGCGGTCCTTATATATGATTACATGATGCTGACATTCAGGCTTAGAGGGATTGAAGGGGTGCAATTACTTAATTTCAGGATTATCTATGCTAGGAACACAGTGCTTGCATGACCATTGTGGGGAACCTAAAGTATATAATAGTAGTTTATATTTGTATATCTATTTGGTGTATGATTTCAAGGAAAGAAGATCAGGGAGCAGGTGCAATCTGCAGAGTAGCCAATATGGGGATTAAGATGGTAACATCTTTTGTTTGGAGATTTTGCTGTCCTGTAAGCTTCAGGTCTCCACAATCTCCATTTACTATAGCAGGTCTCTGCAGTGCATAGAACAGATTAGATAAAAGTCAGCACACACAAATCAAAAGTCAGAAAATAATATATTGATCTCTGTAAGGGTGGGGCAAATACTGCAAGTGGAAGAATTTGTGTCCTGTGGTCTTGTTTATGAGTGATGGCAGAAAGGTTCTGAAGACTGGCCAGCATATGGGTTTTACTGAAGCAGTAGTGCAGTTATTATACCACAGATTTGTGAAGGGAAAACAAAGTCAAATAATTTACTCATATTCTGTGTCAGTAGCTTCTCTGATGGTCATGAGTGTTTGAGAAGTGACTTCATAGGTAAAAGTGGTAGAAGTTAAATTCCTTTGTAGGGTAGCTAGGCTCACTCTCCATAGTACATTTATTATCTTGGCAAGCTAAAGGGATGTTTAATTATACCCATTTTCTTCCTTTTGATAGGAGGCAGATGAGGTGTTTTGGGGTCCCCCTGAGGCTGTTGTACCAGGTACAGCCTACTGGGAGAAGGCCCCCAACAGAGACACATGGCACGTTGAAGAAATTATACCTCTCATACTGCTGGTGAATACCTGGGAATTCTGTACAACACAGATAAAATGTGTGTGTGTATATATAAATTTTATATTTATGTATGCACACTCAAGCAAATATGTATTGTGTGTACACACTTATCGTGGGATAGTAAATGATGAATGGATGTTAATAAAAACTATGAAAATGTGTTTCTTTTAAAATGCTGTTTTATAATGAAAATGCTGTTTATTTTAGGAATGTGTTGTTATGACAGAACTATTGAATGTGTTGTGATGCTGTTAATGTACTGTTCGAGTGCATGTTTGTACACCACAAAATGTGCTATAAAGTCTATGGTGATATATAAACTAGGCTGTTTAAACCAAACATTACGATAAAGCAAGCAACATTAAAGACTGATTTGTGACACATGCAGAAATGCAGTTAAAAGGGAAAACTTAAAAACACCATTGCAGAGATGACTCCTTCTCAGCAGCACTGAATCCAGCAGTAGGTGACCAAGGCAGTTGCCTAGGACACACTAGTCTTGGGGGAGCTCCCTGGCCAAAGGGATACCCAAAACTTGCACTTCATCTTTAAGAACTCGCTCTGCATGCGCTACATTTCTTCTTTAAGGACGCGTGCAGAGTGCATCCTTAATAACATCTGTGCAGGCATCTTTAGTATAACACATGCACATTTAAACTTTGGAGCAGAGCACAAATTTTTAAGACACGAGCATGGATTATTATAGAGAGGTGTTGCTATTCTGGAGCATCAAACATTGCCATTATTGACAAATGTGAAATGCAGGTTTTGTGAGTGTGTGTGTGTGTGTGTGTGTGTGTGTGTGTGTGTGTGTGTGTGTGTGTGTGTGTGTGTGTGTGTGTGTGTGTGTGTGTAATGCCCCAATTAGGAATGGCACACTTGTTTAATTTCTCCAAATCTTTTGGGTTTCTAATGCCATGACAGGAATGGACCCCATTCCTAAGTCAAGGTATGATTAAAGTTCATGAAATTAGTATTGCTTCACTCTTTGATGTCAGCCAGAAGTGCTCTTCACAGCACCCACAATGTGCCCAGTAATGACTCCATCTGGAGTTCGTATGGAGTTACATGTAACGTATCTAAATACAATTGTAGATTCTTTTTTATAAGACCCATTGCTCCTACTACTACTATTGGAACTATCTGGGTATCTTTCTTCCACATTGCTTTCATTTCTTCCTGCAAATCCTGATATTTTATGACTTTGCATCTCTCTGTACGCAAAACACTGTAGTCCCTGGTTGTAGCAAATTCAATGATCAATGCTACTTTTATCTTCTATTCATGGACCACTATAGTGATATATCTGGTTTTCTTGTATCTATCTTTTGAACTGTTGGTAATGGGTGATCCCATGTGATGTCAACTTCATCATTTTGTATGATGCTTTGTGGCTTATGTTTCCAGTGTTTTTCAGCTTCTTCAGTATTATAATGTTTGCACAATCCCCAGTGCAACAGTCTTGCACATTATTATAGGTTCATAGGTTCATGGGTGTGTACTAGACCAATGGCCCTGGTGCCTTTACAAGCCTAGCCCATAGGATTACTATGACATTGTGCCACCCGACCTTAGTTCTCAGTGCCTGTGCTGAGTAGAGCCACTGGAGTGATCCCCGGAGTGAATTTTCTACTTCCTATCCACTCATCAAGATTTCTCTTGAAGAGGGCCAGTGAGGTGCTCTGTTTGACATGTATGGGAAGTCTATTCCATAGCATGGGCAGTCTCTGGGTTATGAATCTGTCCCTCCAGCTTGTTCTGTTGATTGTGGTAATGAGGTTGAGGTCTCTGGAGCATGTGGTGCAGAGGGATTGGGATTTCTTTAGATGTAGCATTTCTAACAGAGCTGGGTCAGACATGGCTTTGTAAGTCAAGCAGAGATTGCCTCTAAGTAGGCGATATGAGACAGAGAACAGTTGGAGTTTTTTTATTCTGTCCATATAGGACAAGTTCTTAAGGCCTAGGATCCTCTTTGTGAGTTACTTTTGCGGCCTTTCCAGTTGCTGCAGGTGTCTAGTGAGGTACATGCCAAATGGGGCATTGTATTCGATGACTGGCCTAATGGGGGAAGAGTAGAGAGGGACAATGACCTCTTTCTTCCTGGATGCAAAACCCTTAGTAATGACAGTGGCAGTGTGGTGGTCAAAAGAGAGGTTGTTGTCAACCTGTGTTCCCAGATCTCTTATAACGGCTTCTGTGTTCAGTGGACTACCATCAATGTGGTAATTCATGGGAACTGGGTTTTTCCCAAAGGGGATAACGACACATTTTTTTGGCATTGAGCTTAAGGCCATGGTTCTGATACCAGTAGTTAGTTTCAGTGAGGCCTTTCTATAGGATGCCAGCATCACTTGGGGAGTTAATAATAGCTCCCAACTTGTAATCATCTGTGAACTTTGTCAGCCAGAGTCCCTTAGTGTTGGCCTGGACTTCAGAGAAGTAGATACCAAACAGGAGAAGAGCCAGGACCGAACCCTGTGGGACTCCACTCGTCACTGGTCGGCAGTCTAACTAGGAGTCAGATACTTTCACACTGTGGGTTCTATCTGTGAGCCAGTTTGCAACCCACCTAATGATATAGCGGTTGATGCCTAGCTTAGTGAGTTTTTCTATGATTCCTGAGTGGGGAATGATATCAAATTATGCCTTTTCAGTATATACAGTCCTTCTGCTATTAGTATGTCACAACCAGCAACAAGGTGTGCAACTGTTTCCAGTTCTGTTTTACAAAACCTACATTTGTCTGTTTCTCCCATGTTCAATGGATGTTGTGAACCAACGTGTACGTAGTCCGCTATCTTGGACCACCGATATTAACCTTTCATCTTTGGGTTTGAATTTGTCTATCCTTAACCATTACTGCATTCTTTCCTGATCAACATGAGATTGTTTTCTATATTTGCAACTGTATTTATGCATTTTCCACATTTCTTGCTCTCTCATCTGAGCCTTTACCTTATATTCTTTTGTTTGTTTTTTGGCACATTCAGTTACTGCCTAATTTTTATCTACTTCTGAATTGATTTCCATTCCCGCTTGATGCTGACTGATATATTTCTGCTAGACTAAGAAAGGAAGTCATTTCAGATTTGTTTTCCTCATGTTTCAAAGCTTTTACTATGTTTGGGTCTTGTGAGGTCAGCAGATAAGTATGCAGGCCCACAATTGCAGATTTATGCACAAAGAATATATATTCTTGGTATGCAATGATTTTTATAAATCATTTGATGAGCATGAAGCATCCTTCTTGTTTTCCTGTCTAATCTATCCAACACATTTTGGGGATGGTTAGTCACTCCAAAACTGTAAGTTAGGACAGGAAGAACAAATTTGTTTATAGCCTGAACTTTCTTTCTAGATATCAACGCTGTTTTCAGAATTAATTCTAGATAATGCCCCCCCACCCTATCAGGGAAGTGTCCGTGGTCACTGTGGCAACCAGATGGGATTCCATGAAAGGTCTGCCCTGAGAAAATAGTGGGGAGACCATCCACCAGGAAAGGTGTCTTTTGCAAGATTCTGTAATTAGCATCATGTGAGACATGAGTAATTCCTGGAAGGACTATTGTGTGAAAAGAAGCCACTGAAGGATTCTCATGTGAATGCGTGCTAAAGGGGCTAGAAGAATGGCTGTTGCCATGTACCCTAGAACTTAAAGAACATATATGACTTGAATTCTTTTGCTCCTCAGGAGAAGTGACACTTGTTTTCGAATAATGGAAACTCTTTCCTGAGGCAATTTTACAATCATTTTTCTTGTGTTTAGCTCTACTCCTATGTATGTAATAGATTGATAGGGCAACAAGGCAGATTTTTTGAAGTTTCTTGTGATGCCTAGTTGAGCACAGGATGTGATGGTATAATCTAGTGCTTCTATAAGTTGTTGCCTGGTGGTAGCAGTGAGGAGCCAGTCGTCCAGATATGGAAACACCTGGAATCCTTGATGTCTCAGGTGAGCCGTGACTACTGCCATGCATTTGGTGAACACACTGGGGGCTGTGGTGAGACCAAAGGGCAGAGCTCTGAATTGGTAATGACTGGCCCCTAGCCGGAAGTGTAGAAATCTCTGTGACTGTCTGTCCATTTTTACATGATAGTACGCACTCTAAAGATCTATGGAGCACATCCAATTGTCCTGACCCAGAAAGGGAAGAATGGACTGCAGTGTTACCATCCAGAACTTTTCTTTTTGTACAGATTTGTTTAACCTGCTGAGATCCAGAATTGGTCTTCAGTCCCCTATCTTTTTGGGCACTAAAAAGAATCTTGAGTAAATTCTGGATCCTACTTGGTCTTCAGGGACTTCCTGGATGGCTCTTTTTTCTAGCAGTCTTAAAACTTTTGTGACTGCCTGATCCCTTAGATTGGGTGGAACCTCTGGGATGGATTTTTTTGAAACAAAAGGAGGTTGATGAAAGGGAATCTTGTAATCTCCGGATATAATGGCTAGTACCCATTTGTCGTTTGTAATATTTTGCCAGGCGGTTGGGTACAATGAAAGCCTTCCCCCAGCTGCCTCCAGAGTTGAGCAGTCGGGCATCCCTTCAGGGATGTTGATAGGGTTTGGAAGAGAACGTATCTCTGTCACCCTGATTTTGCTGGCCCCCATCTGCCACGAGGGTGGCGTCTGCCATTGTTATGATTTCCCCCTCTTCCCCTGGGGGAAAATTCACCATGTGCATCAGTCAAGGGTCCCTGGGATTTTCGAAACCACATCTTTCCACCCTTCTGACCTTTTGGGTATGGTCTGGTAGGAGTGGAAAAATGGACTCCGACATCAGAGAGAGTCTTGCCTTCCTGCTGGCACCTGGTAAGTGTGTCTTTCACCTGAGGCCCAAAGAGAGAGGAGCCATCAAAGGGGGTATTTGTGAAGGATGCTCTGAAAGGTTCTGCAAACTGACACAGCCACAGCCAAGAATGTCTCCTTCTCCAGGCTACTCCTGTTCCCACAGCTCTACTAGCTCCATCGGCTGTGTATAAAATAAGCCTCATGGAGGAGTTGACTATTGAATTAAGAGTCGCATGCTGGGTAGCTACCTTGGCTGAAGCTCCCTCAGCTGTGAGATCTTGTATGGTATCTCCAAGCTCTTTTAGGAGATCCCTCTGAAGCCTAGTAAAATGGGAAAGATAGTTCACGGACCTAAGGGAGAAGGTCGCTGATGAAAACATTCTCTTCCTATATCTGTCCATCATACGAGAGTCTTTATTTGGTGGATGGACAGATGAGGAGGTTTCAGCTAACTCTCTCTTTGTGGCTGCTGCTACCACCATGGCATCAACTGAGACACCTTTAGTTAAGAATTGTTTGTCTTGGAGAGCTGTGATGAATTTATTGCTTCTCCTCAGGACAGGTTCCATGGAATCTGGAGCTGACCAAGCCTTTCAAGACACTACAGACATGAGTGGATCAAAAGGTGGAGACACCCAGGAGGTGGAAGGTCGGGAACCAAATGCGTCCAGGTATACAGACTCATCCTCGGAGGGGGCTAGGGAAGTCCAGTTATGCCTCTGCCTGAGAATCTCAAAGATGTACGAAAAGAAAACATCTTCAGAGGGGGACCTTGGGGACCCCTCCAATTCATCCAGTTCTGTATCTGAGGTGACAGACTCAGGGGAGTCTAAGTGCTTCCTCTCGCACTTTTTCTTCCAGGGAGCCTGCTCATAATGCTCTGTGGAGGCTTTGGAAGAAGAGGGTTCACCCAATGGGGTGTCCTGGGGCATAGGGTCCCTATGCTTTGGGGCTGGAGGAGGAGCAGAGGTTGTCACAGGCACCAAGGGGGATGGAGCCAATGGAACTGATAGTGGAGCCGTCTGTGGAGACAGCACTCTCCGCATGACCTCAAAAGCATCACGGTCTCAACACAAGGACCAAAGAGACAGGAATACCACCCTGCGCCGAGGGCGATGGCTCTGAGGCCGACGTGGGAGCCGAGCACAACTGAGCTGATGCTCCGAGAGGGAGAGTGGGTTTGGACAAGGGCCCAATGCCACTTCCCCCCTCAGAGCCGATGAGAGTGCTTCGGCGCCCAGATACCTTGATGGGAGGAAGAATCAAGGTAATCGGAGCCAACGTCGGAGCTGATGAGGATGTTATCGGCGCCGGAGGAACCACTATTGGAGGATCCATACTAAGTATAGTTAGAGGAAGAATCAAAATCGAAGTGGCTGGAGCTGAAGCCTGTTGAGGTGGGCTCGAAAGCATTTTAGCAAGGGCCTGTGACTTAAGCAACCTACTGACCGCTCTCCCCACATCCTGATCCGATAACCTAGAGGATCAAGAGGAGTGGGAAGATGAGCAATGACTGGGCTTGCTTTGGAGTAATGGTGATTGTGGCACAGAGTGAATTGGCTCCAAAGAAGGAGACCTAGCACTTTTGTGGCTCCAAGACGGCTCCATAGTAACAGTTGGAACCGACGGAGAGGTATTCTTGTCGGTGCCAGCCGGCACCGACACACTTTGTTTGTCAAGCTAACAGATCGGTTCCGAACAAGGAGCTGACGGCTTTACTGGTTTCAAAGGTTTCACTTGCTGAGATGCTTTAGCTGGAGAATCCTGTTTTAATAATCCACAGAGGATAAGCTTGTTTTTCTGCTCCTGCAGGACCCTTGGACTAAAGGCATGACAAATAGCACAAGAGTCCTGCAGGTGCAGAGCACCCAAGCAGTAAACACAACTAGTGTGCCCATCTGTCAGAGACATCTTCTGCCAGCATGAGTCACACTTTTTAAAACCAGTGGTTTTAACTTTCTTAGACATTTTAGTAAAAGTCAAACTACTATAGAAAAACTAAAAATTAATAAAGACCTTAAAGGAGAGCCTCTAACTTAAATGGCTGTCCCTAAGGGGGGGGACTCTCTAAGTTAAATGAGTTCAGGGAATAACAGAAGGCCTAGTGACTAAGGGGCAATGGCCAACACAGCACAAAAGTAAAGCACAAGGATCAGATAAGGGGGTTTACAGTAAAAGAAACTTAGAAACTACTACCAAAGAAGAATTATATCAAATTTTAAGCACAATATTTGAGTTTAAAAGAGACAAAAAATTATACTAAGCCTGAGCCAGTATTGATCGCAACCTTGCAGCTAAAGCAGAAAACGAGATCTGGGTAGCTGGCATTGGGCATTCTGGGATAAGGGGTAGCCTCAAGCCAGTAAAGAGCTCTCAAGCTATAGTAAGTGGCCGAGTGGGAACCAAGGATTGGCTCCGAACCCATCCAGCAAGAACGAAGGCGAGATTGGACAACTTAACATCATATGTTTTAAGTGTATAATTAACAATACAAGTAATAGTGGCTATCTCTCAAGATATACAACTTACAGTGGAAATATTAATGACAATTTTCTTCAACAACATCTAAGGTTTTACCTAATGTCATGCATGTTTTTTGAAGTATTAAGAGCATGTTGAAATATTGTTTATTTTCAGAATTACCCAATACCCAGAATTGTCCCATCTCTTATATTGATGTTTCACATTATGCACCTCAATAAAATGTAGGTCTCTCATTTATGAAAATATGAACATAAATAAGAAAGTACAAATAATAAGTGGCAAAAAGATTAATTTATCCACTGCAAGACATCCTAGAATAACAGTCTTAGTATCTTGTTAACAAACTCCTTGCCCTTTGTAATACAGCCTGTTAGTATCTGGTAAGCCACTTAAGGTTGGTTAAAGAAGCCAGACCCCAAAGAGTTATGGAAGCCATGAGGAGGTATAGGTGTAAACTGGAAGTATATTTAAAAAGGTGTTTTAGGCTTCAGTGAGTTAAAGCTGCTGACCCTGTGATAGACAATGGTGGAGACCTAACTATGACTAAAGAATTACATTTTTGAATAGTTCCATCAATAAGAGGATGGACACAATCAGCCACAGTCTCAAGAAAAATAATTCTCTTAACTCACATATCTGCTAATGTTTTGTCAGTCAGTCTGCTCCTTCATCACATACTTTTTGACAGTAAAGAAAAGCTTTCCCTGAGACCATCACTGTGGCAGGAACCCAAGTACATGAACAATGATTAGTGAAATAAATTGGAAATAAGACCACAAAATGAGGAACATTTAATATTGGTAGATGGAGATGTGGAAGCCCCTAAAAAGGAAAATGAAGCTTTTTTCTCTATTTTGCACATGGTGTAGTCTTGAGACCCAAATGATCCAGTTTCACAAAGGCCCATTCCAATTCTAAACCATGATTATTAAGTGCTAATGTCTATAATGAACAAACTAATGGCAAAGGTGATGCCAAAATTGATAGATATGGACCAATATTGCTTTGTGGAGGGGAAACAAACATTTGACATTAATAGAACAATGATAAACCAGAGGGAAGCAGAATGTAAGAAAATACCCCTGTTATTGGTGTGTCTTGTTGCAGAGAAAGCATTCAACAAACTCAGTTGGGATTTTATGAGTAGGGTGATGAAAGCATTTGCATTTCCTGATATAATATTAAGGTTAATTTGAAGGAGGGAAAGGAAAATATCATCCCTGTGGCAACATTTAAGATCGGGAGATGGAGATCGAAAGCAAAAATCAAAGTGGGAGGGCTCCTCTCTGATAAGTTGTGTCTGAACAGAGGAACCTGTCAGGATGTCCCCTTTCCCCCTTTTGTCCTCGAAACAGAACAAGGATATTTAGAATTACCTGATTTGAAGGGATATTTTATAACTCTTCAGTTATGGCTGCTAGACATTGACATAGGTAGAAAGCTACAGTCAGAGTGGAAAATGGTGATGATGAAGCAGGGGGGTAATTCAAGAAATAAGGAAAGAATGAGATTTTGGATGCAGATCCTTAACAAGGTCAACAACAGTCATACAAAATGTTATATAAAGTAATGGCAAGTATACAGAGAAGTAAGACAACATAGGAATAACGAAAGGAGATTCTGCCAATTGGGATGACTACAGCTAGGGTTCAGAGAGTAGGCAAGCTGGGTCTGGAGCTTACTGGAGGAAGCTGGCAAAAGAACTTGATATTAGGAACAAATAATTAGAGAAGGAAAGGTAATAGAATGGGTTGAGGCCAAGAAGTCATTTGGATTGCAGGCTAGTGATTGTTTTCCCTGTCAGAGATTGATATCAGAATATAGACAAAGAGAAAGCATTGGGGAATCGTAAATGCAAGACCTCCACCTGTTGAGTTTTTAACTGATTCTAGAACAGAAACCACTGTTAAAGGAATAATTAGTAGGGCATATTCAATATTGCATGATAGGAATCAATTAGAAGAGATCAGAAAAGAAATGCAATTCACAAAGAAACAATGGGAGGACATATGTATGACCCCCAAGTATGCATCAAAGTCTAGAAGATTTAGATTTTTGCATGGAATTGTTTGCATATATGCTTTTATACCCCAAGCAACTCAGAAGAATTTTTCAGCAAGTAGATGGCAAATGTTGGAATTGTGATGAAGAAGAAATAGGTAACTGTGAACGGCTGGATGGGGGACTGTAAATTCACTGCAGGGGTGGCACGTATGTCCCTCATGGACAGGGGCAGTCAGTGCTGATCACAGAATCACTCTGCTAACCATGACTATCTATCTATGGTCAGTAAGCTACTCATGTTTTTCCACAGCTAGGCTTGTAAGGCCATTAGCCTAGTAACTTCCTATGAACATATGAACACATGTTTTGGGAGTATAATCAGCTGGCAGACGTTAAACATTCCTTAAAGAGTACTCTGTCTGGAATATTGGATTAGCAACAGAGTGTAACTAAGGAAATAATTTTTTGAGCTGGGATACAGGACCTGAATTGCCTAGACATAACAAGGTCTTGTTAAGTTAAATTCTGGTGGCTGCCAAAATGAAGTAATTACTAGAAAATGGAAATCAAAATCTAAACCAACTATACTTGAAGTAGTGAACATTGTAACAGAGATAAATGAGCAGGAAGTGGGATCTTTAGAAAAGTGTAGGAGTAAATTACATAGAAAAAATGTTTTGTAGGAGGAATGAGGTTTAAGAAAAGGCAGGAATTGAATAAAGTATGTAATGTTGCCTAGATTATAGGATATGTAACAATATATGTGATGTATGTTTGTAAATGTGAACTTGCTAAAATGTTTTGATTACTTTTATATAAATGTAAGTTTGCCTATGTCAAGAGTGATAATTCAGTAAAGATGTTTAAAAAAGAGTTGATTGTGACAAAATAACAGTAAATAGTGTTTCATCTTTGAACAAAAAAGATACTCATCCCTGATAATGGCTCCATATCTCTTAACTGTTTAGATTTTTCACATAATGTCCATATTTTTGCCTTATATTTTTGGTCTGTACCTCATAAAAATTGTGTTCTTTTTTGACAAATCATTGGGATGATCTGAGGATTAAAGTCACTAAATAGTGACATGCATTTGAGTTTCAGATTTCATATCCTTCAGAAAATGGATGCAAAACAAATCTTGTTATTCTAGCAACTTTCTAAGTTTATGAGAGCAATATTTAAAATGTGTCCCTATTTTTGGGTATTTGTCCCCCAATTATGTCAGGCGTTATCCAGATTTCTTGCGCTAAGAGGTTGAAAGGTACAAAGAGCTCACATTTTTGTATCTTGACACATCTTGATTTGGTGGCATGACTTGAAGCCTGTTCATACTAGGCTTATAATCGATGATTTTGTCTATGAAATGTGGTGCATTTTATTTTCTCTGAACTCATAGTATGCAAGAGAAACTGTGCCTGCACAGCACATTGTCATATTTGATGAAGAGATAGCATAAAAACTAAAAACAAGCCTTGTACCTTCTTCCTATGAAAATGTCTGTAGCATTCTTCCTACTTTCCACAAAAGTTCTTTATCAGGTTTTCACTAATCAACTGTTAGTCTATGTTAATTATCTTTTTTTTTTGTTACATCTTTCCATCATTGTTCTAGAGTATATTATACATTAAAATGTACTTTTTCAAATGTTGCTTAAAATAATCAAAGTGATTTCATAAGGCAGAAACACCAAAGCTTCTTGTATACTTAAGATATTTGAAGTTGTGATCCAGACCCATCCATTTCTCAAAATGAAATGATCTAACCTTGTTGATCAAATTAAGCACAGTCAACTAGCTGAGTAAGTATCACTGAGACCTTGCATAAAGTGTTAAGTCGCATGCTAGCTTTGCTTTCTACATTACACTTCATTAATGCTGAATTCCTGTCCCGCTACCTTTCTGTGTACTAGTACCCTCTCCTGTAAGCTGGCCTCCTTCTTTTCCCAAATCTGTGTATGTGATCTTGTTGAGTTTGTGTCTCACTGTCCACACCATTGATTATTGTCTTCCCCACAGGGGTTTTGTAACAGACGTCAGCTTACTTCATGCCATTCTTCTGCCTGCCAATGAACCCAGACGAGATTTATGCTTTAAGAATCTAGAGTCATATTCTGGTCCCCTACAGCTGTTAAGAATCTTCTTTCACCAGACAAGATAACATTGATCTGCCAAACCTCTGATTTGACCTTCTACTTTCTGTTACTATTAGGTTCATAGGTTCATACTAGGCTATCTGCCCTAGGGCATTTATAAGCCTAGCCAGAGTGTGTTTGGCTTTCGCCGCCCATTTTAAATTAATTTTGCTATGCCCTTTTTCGAGGTTAGTATACTGTGCCTCTGTCTAACAGTGACACAGAAGTGATACCCGGGGTAAACCTACGATCTCCCATCCACTCATCAAGATTCCTCTTGAAGAGAGTCAATGAGGGACTCTGCCTAACCTGGACTGGGATTTTATTCCAGAGTGAAGGGAGCCTCTGGGTCATGAATCTGTCCCTCCAGCATGTCCTATTTATTTCAGTGCTGAGGTTCAAGTCTCCGTGGCTCGATGGGATTTGGATTTTCTGAGGTGCAGCATGTCCATTAATTCCGGGTTGGACATGGCTTTATACGTCAGGCACAGATCGCCTCTGAGCAGGCGGTATGCCACTGAGTAGAGCTGGAGTTTCTCTAACCGGGCAGCATATGGCATCTGTTTGAGCCCTTTGATCCTCTTGGTGAGGTACTTTTGGGGTCTTTCCAGTTGCTGCAGGTGTCTGGTAAGGTACATCCCAAAAGGGGCATTGTACTCAATTATGGGCCTGATGAGGGATGAGTAAAGAGGCACGATGACCTCCCTGATCTAGATGTGAATCCCTTCATGATTAGGTGGGCTATATAAAATGTTTTTCTAACCACATTGGCCACGTGGTTGTCAAATGAGAGATTGCTATCAACTTGGGTCCCCAGGTCCCTAATTACTTCTTCCGTACTTAATGGATTACCACCTATGTGGTAATTTGTGGGCACTTTGTTTTTGCCAAAGGGGATGACTATACACTTTTGGCATTTAGCTTGAGGCCATGGCTCTGGCACCAGTTGTCTGTTTCTATGAGGCCCTTTTGGAGGATGCTTGTGTCGGCTGGAGAGTCGATTATGGTGCCCAGTTTGCAGTCATCTGCGAACTTGGTCAGCCACAGTCCTTCCGTGTTGGCCTGTACCTCCGAGAAATATATACCGAACAAGAGAGGTCCCAGGACTGAGCCTTGTGGGACGCCACTTGTAACTGGTTTGGAGTCTGACGTGGCTCCAGCAATTCTAACCATGTGGGTTCTGTCCTTAAGCCAGTTTGCAACCCATCTAGTGACATAGGGGTTTATATTTAAGCTGGTGAGCTTATCTATAATGCCCGAGTGGGGTATTGTATTGAAGGATTTTGCGAGGTCCAGGTAGGCTGTGTTGACCACCTTCCCCTCGTCAATGGCCTTGGTGACTGTTTCAAAGAAATCGAACAGGTTTAAGAGGCAGGATCTGCCCTTAACAAAGCCGAACTGGGTAGGATCCAGTGTCTGTAGGTCCCCAATATCTTTATTTATGAGGTCCATGATGATCCTTTCCATAGCTTTGCAGACCAAGCTAGTCAGGCTTATGGAGCAATAGTTTCCAGGATCCGTTGAGGCACCACCTTTGTGGAGAGGGACCACTGTTGCTGTACGCCACTATTTGGGTACATATCCTGTAGTAAGGCTGAGACTGAACAGTAGTTTTATGTTTGGGTTTAGCTCTTCTTGGAGTTCATGTAGGACGCAGCCCGGGACACCGTCTGGTCCCATTGATGCTGTGTTTTTTGCTTTGGAGAGGGCGGCTCTTACCTGAGCATCTGAGATGTCAGGGGGGCAGCACTCTGCTGGGATAGATATTTGCCCTTTTGGTGGGGAGGGGGGTAGAAGTTTGCACTAAACCTGTCAGCTAGCATGTTGGCAATGTCTGTGGGTTCGGTGTATTTTTTGTCATTTTGGACTAATTCTGAGCATATCTGGGAATTCCCACCCAGGTTACTAACATAACTAAAGAAAGCCTTGTGATTATCCTTAGTGTCCTGTGCAATTTTTCTCTCGAAGCTGGCCTTAGACGATTTTATGAGTGCCCGTAGTTTTTTGCTAATACTGATCAGAGATGCCTTCCCTTTTTGGGATTTTGCTCTAGCATGTAGTAGCTTCCTCCTTCTATTGTATAGTTTGTTTATGGCTGGGGTCCACCAGACAGGACGTCTGCCTTTGGAGGATTGGGTCTTGGTTTTATTTGGGACTGCATGATCCATGCATCCCTGAAGGTGTTCATAGAATGCGTTTATAAAGGATTCTGCGGTCTGGGCCGTATTTTCCACAGGCCCGGGGGCTTTGAAGGATTTCACCTCGGTTTTGAGGAGTGTAAAATTTGCTTTAGAGAAGTTTTTCACTGTGGTTTTCTGGGCAGGGGGTGGGGTCGGGATGTGAATATCCAGTGAGATTAGTTTATGGTTTGATCTTACCAGTGAAGGATACACTTCTGGTCTGGAGCATAAAGTCCCCATGTTGGTGATGATCAGGTCCAGTATGTTTTCCCCTCTTGTGGGAGTGGTAACAAGTTGTTCCATAGCATTTGAGTTTATAAATTCTAGGAATCTTTGGGCTAGAGTGTTGGAGCTAGAGTAATGCTCCCAGTCTATGTTTGGGTAGTTGAAGTCGCCCAATATAATGGTGTTTGGATAGACCTTCATATTTTCCAGTGTTCTCAGGAAGGCCGAGTGGGGTTCCTGAGTTTGGGAGGGTGGTCTGTAGCAGGCTATAAACTGGAAGGCAGTTTTACCCACTGTTAGTTGCACATGGATAGTCTCTGATGCTTCGTGCTATGCCACCAACCTGGAGGTGTGGGTATCTTTGACGAATATTGATACTCCCCATCCTTTTGTGGTTCGGTCCAAGTTTTGGGGCCGAAAAGCATGGTATGAGGTAACACCTGGTAGTGCTGGGGTGCTCTCGGGAGCCTTGAACCAGGTTTCTGTTACTGCACAGATATTGATGTTCTCCATGCTAAGGAGAGTTTCGAGTGCATGCATCTTGAGGTTTAGACTTCTGGTGTTGAGTAGCATTACTCATAGTTTCTTATCCCTTGTGATACCTATGGAGGTGGGTTTCTCTTTTCAGCCTTGCCTAAACAAGGCACTATGGGAGTAGCAAGAGCCTTTGCCAATATCCGAAAGCCCAGGGGTGACAGATGCAAGCAGTCCCTAGCGAAGCATCGTGGCTTGTCGAGCATGTCATCCCAGACTGACAGGCATTGGATCCCCTTTGAATGACACCAATACTTAAGCCAGTTGTTGAAATTGATCATCTTGTCTTCATATTGTGGCATCATTCTTGGTGAGGGTAAGATGCTACTCAAGGTCAGGGTCATACCAGCCTGGGCTGGTTGCTTCATTTTTCACATTATTTGTATAGTGGGTCCTAAACACCATGCCAGTAGCGAATCTGGCTATATGATTGTAACATCCTGATAATTTGTTGAGATCGGTTTTGGATAGGTTGGTGAGTACAGGGGAGGCATACATAAGGGTAGAGAGGAGGTGTGATCTTGCAATAGCTCTTAACCTTTCAGCTGTAGAATCAGGGGCACAAGACCCCAAATAAGGGACCCTTTTATATTGTATTACTACTGTGTTTATAAAGCAGACAATAATAAGAGTACCTGAATTAACCTGAATGTTCTAAAGTTGAAGTTTGTAAATGTAATGGAATTCACTTGCTTATAATCCACTACCTTTTTCATAAAGCATTATGGATTGTAGGAGATCTGGAAAAACTCATGAGGGGAAATCATGGAGTTCACTGAAAATCTGGTAAACTTCAGAGGTATGTTTGTCAGCTACTAAACACTCCAACTTTTCATTTTCCATTACAACCCCTACCCCTATCAGTCAGATGTGCACACTTAACACACACGTATTGAATGAGCACCAGCAGCTGTAGCAGCAAACACACAACAGTGACACCATCCTCCAAACAAGGTATACAACAAGGATATACAGGCAAACAGAAGGCAAGGGCAAAGAGCATGTCAACACAAAGCAATGAAAAAAATAGTTATGACCAAATAAAGCACAAGTTTATTCCTTATCTCTTGCATCACACCATGCATATCATTTATACTACACTTACAAAGACTTCCACCGCCCATAAAAACAGCTACCCACCCAACCATAAGCCTTTTCCATGCTCTTGGCAAAACACAGTTTCAGTGACTGTAGTTGACCAAAGCATTTGATGGATGTCGGCTCAGGGCATCCACCCTAGCTACTGTGGCTAGCACACTGTGTTTAAACAACTGTACACACTCCACCCCTTCAGCAGTGCAGCAGCAGTTGTCAATCTACTTTCTATTTTACCTTGTCATCTGAAATTTGCTGCCCATGGCCTTCCCAGCAGTCTCATACCATTCTACCTCTGTAAATTACTATTTATCAGATTGTGACCTGCAAATGCGCACACACACACACACACACACACACACACACACACACACACACACACACACACACACACACACACACACACACACACACACTGTGTAATGTTAAATAATGGTGCTTGACCAACCTATCCACAAAACAGTGCTGCAGTACCTAAGGAGCACCAAACCTATTGGCAGAAGTCAGATTGGAGCACCTCTTGCAGCTGCTTCAGCAAGCCCATTACACTGACAGTACTATCCCACAAGCAGACTAACAAACAGGAGTCCAGCTTTGCTGCACAGTTCCCCTTTACACCATATATACAACACACACACACACACACACACACACACACACACACACACACACACACACACACACACACACACACACACACACACACACACACACACACATACACACTGACACAAAATGTACTGGCCAACAACCAAAAAGCTGTGGCCATTTGGCTACAAAACAGTGAGACATGGCTCATGTATCAACTGTTTTGCGGTACATTCCTACCCATGGCAGCAAACCAGGTATACTGATATTTGTCCATCTCTGGCCCTGCATTATGTCAATTTACAATTGAAAAGTCCTTGCCCATTATATTGTGAGTAATTGTCTACAACTGTCATACTCCACCCCCCCCCCCAACACACACCATGTACCACTGAAGTGTGTTGGGTTCCCAAATTCACTACAGAACATTACTGTAATTGCTGTCTTGCTCTGTTCTTGCTCAGCAACAGGATAAACAGGAAAATCTTTCCCTTTAGCCTTCTGTCCTTACCTGTTCAAGGACTACGTGATGTGCATGAGCTGTTTCTATTGTATGCTACTGATATTTACTGTTTAAAAGGTAGAATCTATCTTGCAAACAGCTAACACAAGGTTATTCATGCCACAATCAAGCCCACAGACCCTAACTTACCCTCTGTTTGGCTGAAACACCTATCTGATCAACAATAGTCACAGGAGCTTACTTATCAATAGCCTGTAAATAAAGTTATTCATGCCACAATCAAGCCCACAGACCCTAACTTACCCTTTGTATGGCTGAAACACCTATCTTATCAACAATAGTCACAGCAGCTTACTTATCAATAGCCTGTAAATAAAGTATGTTATATTATTTATTGATTTATTTATTTATTTTTATTTTACATTTGTTGACTGGGATAGTCTGACTGGATATATGTTAATTTTCAGAGGAGGCCCGGGGAGAAAAGCTCCACATACTAACAAAGAGACAGTACATACATCACTGAGTGATAAACTCAGGCAGACATGTTTAGAAAATATATAGACAAAGAATACAGGCAGATATCAATATACACAATGTGCAGACTTACATCTGATTAGCAAAGACGTATCAGAAAATGTGAACATAGAATACAATCAGATCTCATAATTCACAATGCTTAGACATTCAAATGTTATGAGGCACAGATACTTGGCTAAACAGCAGGTCGCGTAGCAAGACATGTATTAGTGAAGTTGTTAGGTTTAGAACAAGAGCACAGCCAATGAGATGTGAGGTATTTTTTGAGTTCTCTTTTAAATAGGGGTAGTGAGGTTTCCTTGGTAACGGTAGTAGGGAGTAGATTCCAGAGTTTACTGGTTGAGTTGACAAATATAGCATCGCCTGCAGAGTTGTTGGATTTTTGGGTCAGTATCAATAGTTTATCAGCTGAGCGTAATGGCCTGGGGACACTATCAGGGGTGAGAATATTTTTGAGGGCAGGGGTGTTATCAGGATGATGGAGTAGTTTATGCAGTACTATAAGCTGGTTGAACTGTAGAAGTGTAGGATACTCTAGCTATCCCAGTGCTTTGAGGTTCTGGCAATGGTGGGTCCTAAAAGTCATGCCAGTAGCGAATCTGGCTATATGATTGTAACATCCTGATAATTTGTTGAGATCGGTTTTGGATAGGTTGGTGAGTACAAGGGAAGCATACATAAGGGTAAAGAGGAGGTGTGATCTTGCAATAGCTACCCTAGCTAGGGGGGGGGGGGGTGAGGAAAGGTTTGGCTCTGTACAGGGAGCCAAGTTTTTTATTGACAGACTTAATAGTGTGATTTACATGTTTATCAAATTTAAGGTTGTTGTCTATTATTATGCCTAGAAGCTTTGTATGGTCATCAGGGGAGATAATGGTGTCATTGCTAGATTTGATGTTGAAGGAAGGAGGAGAAATTCTACGGTTAGGGAAGAAAAGTAGTAGCTTTGTTTTGTTAGGATTTAGAAGCAGGCGGCGATTAGCTAGCCATGTTTCTACCATGCTGAAAGTGGTCTGGGTGAGGGTTAGAAGTTGTGTAGGAGAGGAGGCAGAGCATATTAGCACTGAGTCATCTGCATATTGGATGCAGGTGGCTCCTGGGATGGCGGCGTGCAGATCGTTGAGAAAGATAGAGAAGAGAAGGGAACCCCCACCACCTTTCCTGGAGATCCGGTCCAGTCTAAGGATGTTGTACTGTGGGGGTACTTCAGCATAACTGCATTGTAACAACTTGTATCTGCCTGCACATCACCATACCGTTCTACTTAACTGCTCTGTCTTCCCCTCTTAGCCACCCCCCCACACTAAACCTACACTTTGCCAGTAGCTTTTTTTTCTGCTACTTTGTCCTTGTCCACTTTCATTAACTCTACTCACAGCTTCACCCTCCTTGTATTTCTGTTTGGATTTTCCTTTCCCTTAGAAATACACTCTCTGCCTCTATATCCTTTCTCAGTCTTCCTGCCTCTTACTTTTCCAGATTTATATTACTTACCAGGTTTTTTACATTGTTTCTGCTGGTGATCCCCTTAGGATCTTAAGTAGCTTAGCCCCAGTCCGTCAAAAGAGAGTAAAAACCAATCATGTCAGCTGGTTTACCAAATCCACAAAGCAACTAATGACCCCCAGGGACAGAGCATGGAAGACATGACAAAAAAACTAAAAATCCTTCTGACCTCATTCAGTATAAACAGTTACACAACCAAGTAAAACACCTAGTCACTAAAATTAAGAATGAATACTACTTCACACTCCAAAACCAATTTAAACAAAATCCAAAGAAGTTTTGGAGTACAATCAATTCCATACTTCACCCTGACTCCAATAATAATCCTTGTCCTAACCCAGATAAAACACCCACTGAGATAGCCTCCCTCTTCAACTCCCTTTTTATCAACACCATAGCTAATCTCACCACCACCTTTCTACACACTAACCTCAACACAGCACTTCCATCTTCACCTCACTCCACTATTTCCTCCTCACCCAGCTTTTCACACTCATCCATACCAACCTACACAATAAAGAAACTCCTCCTTAGACTCAAATCTTGTACTAACGCGCCTGACAGCGTACCTGCAACATTCCTACAACTATCAACCAGTTCCATTGCCTATCCCATCAGCATAATAGTTAACAGATCCATTCAGGAGTCGCATGGAAAAAAGCATACATTCTACCTCTTCATAAAGGTGGAAGAATCTCTGACATATCCAATTTCTGACCCATCACCATTCTTTCTCCCATCTCTAAAATTTTGGAAAAATGTGTCCATACTCAGCTTCCTAAATATCTAGTTCAAAGCCAAATCCATTCTCCTACTCAGCATGCTTTCAGGCCAGGTCACAGTACCACCAGAATTCTTATTTCCTTTATGGATGCAGTTAACTGGGCCGGTGATGTAAGCAATATTGTCTACTCACTCTTTCTCAACCTCTCTAAAGCCTTTGATATGGTATCCCATCCCCTTCTTCTCAACAAACTCTCCAGCTTAAACATTTCACCCCCAACTCTGAACTAGTTTTTGAACTACCTTACCAGCAGGCAACAATCTACCAAATGGCTTCATTCTTTCTCACCTTTTCTTAACACAACCACAGGTGTTGCCCAAGGAGTTATACTAGGACCCCTTCTTTTTAGCATATTCATTAACAGCTTTCACAACACCCTTTCTCAAGGCACCATCATTCAATATGCAGATGATTCTACAATCATCTGCACAACCAAGTCCATATCTGAACTACAACTACTTACCCAAAGTGCCTTCACATCAACCGAAACCTGGATGTCCAACAATCATCTCGCTCTAAACCCCAATAAAACTAAACTCCTATTTACTCCCAAAAAACACCCCCTCAACAAAAGTGAATTTACTCTTCATTCTCAAAATAGCACTATTATTGATGTAGTTTCAAGTATTAAACTGCTAAGTGTAATCATATATGAAAACCTAACATTCAACTTCCATATTCACAACAATGTCAAAAAAACACATCAGAAAATGGGCATTCTCTATAGACATAACTACTTCCTTAACCATACTGCAAAAATGTCTGTTGCCTCATCCTTTCTGCTACCATCTCTATTATATGGTGTCCCTATCCTTACCAACATCCAGTCATTCTTGAAATCCGAACTAGATGCATGCTACAACAAGATTTCTAAATTCATAACAAATGCTAAATTATCATCCCAGCACTGTTTAGTACTACATCAACTAAACTGACTTGAACACCCACATTACTTCACATATTTACAATTAACAACAGCACATACATTTATATATAAACCATCAGATTACCATGCCCTTTCTAATCTTCTTACCATATACCACCCAAATAGCTCTCTTATATCTGAAAATAAGCTTTTTTTCAAAATAGAAAAAAATCTCTCAGCTAGTCAGATGCTTTGCTCTTTTACTATCAAAACTATGGAATGCCCTCCGACCATCAATCAGAACCACTAGCAATCCTTCACTCTTCAAGAAGTCACTTAGACAACACCTGTCCTCTCTCTGGTTGTGTACATGTACCAGTACCGCACTCCCTAAAACCTAACTCCCCTCAACACCACCACAGCTAATTCTGTCTGTACTCCTACTCTTCACAACTTTCTGTCTCTGAAATCTCACACAGCTGACCTGCTTGCACTACCCCATTAATATACCAACTGTTTGTACCTTCTAAGTGTTAAAAATCTTGACACATATATATTCTACTGTATAAGCATCTCTATTTCAATAAGTATTACTGTAACATGACTATAACTGGCTCAACTGCTAGCCTTCGATGTAGTGTATTGATTACAAAGACCTATGTGTATTGTATAATGTCATGTATTGTGCTCTGTAAATACTCTGTATTGTTTTGTTCATATTGTGTGATGTTAAGTTTATTGCAGAGCTTTTCTCTGCAAGCCTCCAGAGAAAATGGGCTCACCTCAGCCCAGTGGACCTTTCTGGTAAACAAATGCAAATAAATAAATAAAATAAAATACATAAAAATAGATAAATAAATAAACTATACCCCTAATGTGAACAAATACCTATTCATACCTTAAACATCCATACTCTCCATTTTTCACTCACTCCTTTCTATCAATTTCTCTCCTGTGTATTTCTCTCTAAATATACCATAAGGTTGCATTCCTGTCATACTGCAGTTCCTTTAATTTCTTTATATACTGTCTAGAATTTCTGTAAATATTAAGTCATTGTCACATAACTTGTATCTATTTTTAACCAATGTTTTCATATTATGTCTAATTTGGTATAATTATTTAAATTGTAGTTATTTGTATATTATATTTAAAGATCGTAAAATTATTGTTCTTAAAATGTTTTGTAGTAGTATGAAGATTTTCTCCACAAGCCTCCACTGAAAATGGGCTCCTACCCACTCAGGATTTCCCGGCAATCAAATGTCAATAAATAAATTAATAAAAATCAATAAATAAATAAATAAACATGGAACTCATACACAAATGAGTGAGCCCCCCACACGCACACATATATGCCCTGTCTGATGAATTTGGGGTTTTTGCCCACTACACCACAAAAGTGCGTCAGTGACTGTGTTTTGGGTTTTTGCCCACTTCCCCACAAAAGTGAATCAGTGGCTGTGGAGACCACAGCAATTGACAATGTCTGCGTAGGACACCCATCAGCTGTAGCAAGAAGCCTACTACAGTGATAACACTCTCCAGCCAACATGGAAGCGAGCTGGTTTCTATTCAGTTTGAATCCAGAGTTCCCCTTTACACCATATACACAACACATGCAAGCAGAAAGACACACATACCACAACCACATATCAGGGAATTGTGGGCTATTGCTCACCTCTCCATGTAAGTGCTACAATGGCTATGTAAACCAAAGCAACAGACAATGTCAGCTAAGGATACCACTCAGCTATTGCAGGAAGCCGACTACAGTGACACCATAGCCCAAAATGACAGCAAGCCAGGATCAGTTCAGCTTTGTTAAACAGTTCTTCATTGCACCATATACACAATGCATGGCTACACACACACACACACACACACACACACACACACACACATGCACACACACACACACACACACACACACACACACACACACACACACACACACACACACACACACACACACACACAGAGTGAATTGTGAGGCTTTGCCCATCTCTCCACAATAGTGCAGCAATTCTTATGTGGATCAACGCATTTGCCAATGTCTACTTAGGAAACCCGCCTATTATTCCAGGCAGTCTATTTCAGTGACACAACTCTCCACCCAGCAGGTCAGCAATTTCGTGTCATTTCTGTTTTGCTCCACAGCTTTCCACGTTCCTCTGCACCATATATGCAACTCATACACAAATGTGTGTGTATGCATGTATATACATAAATATATATATGTGTATATACATTTTTATTATTTTATTTTATTTTATTTTACATTTGTTAACCGGGCTATTCTAGCTGGATATATGTCCATTTTCAGTAGAGGCCCGGGGAGAAAAGCTCCACACATAAATCTATTACAAAGAGACATATTAATAAAAAGTTGAGTACAATAAGAATATACATTTAGTAACAAGAACAACAAAATACCTAAGGCACTCCAAAAAAATATATATATACTAGTACAGTAGAAGCATCACAATTAAACAGCTAAAGATTAGCAAAATTGTTTTCGATAATCTGTTGGAGAGAAAGAAGTAAAACAGGGATTAATGAAGAAATACAAGGGAGGAGAAGAGTGAGAAGCAAAGGTCAGTAAGGAGAAGAAGTAAGAAGATGGAAAAGAGGACAGGGGAGAGAAAAAGGAGGAGTGGGTCAGAGCATAAGAGGAGAGCAACAGGGTGAGAAGAAGAAAGTATATGTATAGCTAATAAGTACAGTGAATAGTTATAGTAGAGTAGGGGAAATGAAGAAGGTTAGTCAGGAGTCCTACAGGAACAAAGCCAGTGATTTTGGAAGTACAGTTTGATTTTTTGTTTGAAGAGTGGTAAGGAGGGGATTAGAGTGATATCAGTGGGTAGCTGATTCCATGTTCTACCTACAGTATTGGTAAACAGAGAGTCACCAGCTAAGTTATGGGATTTTACAGATTTGGTCATGAGTTTAGAAGAAGATCGTAGGGAGGTAAGATTATTATAAGGGGTTAAAAGTTGAGAAAGTATAGGGGTGTTATCAGGTTGGTAAAGTATCTTGTGGGCAATGGTAAGCTGTGAGATCATAAGGCAGTTTTGCAGCTCAAGCCAGCCTAGGAGTTTTAGGTTATAACAGTGATGTGTTCTGAAAGGGTTACTGGTGGCAAAGTGGGCAATGCTATTATAACAGGTTGCTAGTTTATTTAGGTTAGCCTTCTTAAGGTTAGTGAAAATAGGTGAGGCGTAAAAGAGAGTAGATATCAGATGGGAGTGGGCGATAGTAGCTCTGGTAGAAGGTGTAAGAAATGGTTTAATACGGTATAACGATCCTATTTTTTTGTTAACTGTTTTGATGATGTTATTGATGTGTTGATCAAAAGTGAGATTGTTGTCGATGGTTATACCTAGCAGTTTAGTTGTTGTGTCAGGAGAGATGACAGTGGTATCATTAGACATGATGTCGAAATTTAATGGGGAGGCTCGAGTGGTAGGAGTGAAAAGGAGAAGTTTCATTTTTTTAGCATTGAGGAGGAGGTACCGTCTAGTAAACCAAGTTTTTACAGTGTTGAAAGTAGTTTGAGTTAGATAGAGTAGCTCTGAAGAGGTAGATGCTGAACAAATAATAGTGGAGTCGTCAGCATATTGGATGCAGGTAGCTTGAGGGATTACAGTGTTGAGATCGTTTATGTAAAGGGAGAAGAGAAGTGGGCCGAGAATGGAGCCCTGTGGGACTCCAATAGAAACAGGCAATAAGGAAGAGATATGATTGTCCCAACGAACGGCTTGATGTCTGTTGCTAAGATAAGAAGTAAACCATTTTATAGCCAGGTTATCAAATGAGAGAGATTCAAGGGTGTTAATAAGGGAAGAGTGGTTCACCATGTCAAAAGCTTTAGAGAGGTCAATGAATAGAGCAGAGGTGAAAAGATTAGAGTTACGATAGTTGTTGATGGTGTCAACAAAGGAAAGGAGGGCAGTGGAGGTGCTATGGTGGGGTCTAAAGCCATGTTGACAGTTGGGTATTATGTTGTGTAAAGAGAGATACTGTACAAGTTGCTGATGGATACATTTCTCCATAATCTTAGCTAGAGGTGAGAGAAGAGCAATAGGTCTAAAGTTAGTGTAGTCAATAGAGTTACCACCTTTGTGTAGTGGGATGATATGAGAGACTTTCCATATATCTGGTATGGTTCCCTCTTGGATAGTCCTATTAATGAGTATAGATATAGGGTATGCAATCTGTTTAGCAGCCTTTTGAAGAAAGAGAGAGGGGAGTTTATCAGCAGAGGGGGTGCAGGGTTTCAGTTTGAGAATAAGCTTGTAGATGAAAGAGGTAGAGATAGGATGAAGAGAGAAGTTGTGGGGGGAATCAACAAGATTATTTGGAGGGTAAAAATTATTGGCGTTCAGTTGTCTAGCAAGAGATTGAATGGTTTCTATAAAAAAGGAGTTAAAAGCGTTTGCAGTATGGTTAGGGGTATCTGGGTCTGCGTTTATGGGGGAGGGAGTTTTAGCTGTTCCAGGTGAAAGGAGTTTGTTGATTGAAGACCAGAATTGTTTGGGTTTATTTAAATGGGTTTGTTGAAGTTCACAGTAGTAGTTTTTTTTGTCAGAGATTATGGCTTTTTTTGTAAGATTTTTAAGTTGGCAAAAATGAAGAAAGTCAGAGCTGATTCTATGGTATCTCCATTTGGCCCAAATTTTATTTTTAGTATGAATTAATTTCTTTGTTTCCTTTGAGAGCCATGGGGCTATATTAGACTTCATTCTAATAGAGCGTTCAGGGGCATGTTTATCCAAAATGGAAAGGAAGGTTGAGTTAAAGAATGAAACTGCTTCATTAAGAGGAAGTGATTTCAAGAGGTTCCAGTTGCATGTTTTGAGATCATTTTGAAATAAGTCACTTTTGAAGTGTTTGGTTGAGCGTATTATTCTAGTGTTAGGGAGGTTTTGATAGTCAGTCGTTTCTCTAGAGATATAGGTTAGGCAGTGGTCACTGAGGTCATCAGGCATAGTTCCTACTTTGTATGAGACATTGACTTTGTTTATGAGTATCCAGTCTAAGATACTCTGTTTCTTACTTGGTTTATTAAGCCTTGTTGTAGTGGTAATGGATTGAGTAAAACCATGTAGGTTTATATGACAGGAGGGATTTTCACTATTAATGGTATTCCAGTCTATATTAAAGTCACCCAGAATTATAGTTTCTTGGGGGTAGTTGGTGGAAACCCAACTGAGGAAGTCTTCTAAGATCGGTATATTGTTGCCTGGTGGTATGTACATACAGATGATGTAAAGAGCTTTTTGAGCATTTAATTGAAGTTTAGCGATGATGGCTTCAGCTTTAACATCCTGGGTTGGACAGGCTGGGAGGGTGGAGATGCTAAGATGGTTCTTAAATAGAATTGCCACTCCACCACCTTTACGTTTAGAACGATCAAGCCTATATAAATTGTAGCCTTGGGGTATAATCTCAGTGTCTTTGGTGGCTGGCTTTAGCCAAGTCTCTGAGAGGCACAGAATATCAAAGTGGTGAATGTCTAACAGGGCATGTAAGTAGGGTACTTTGTTGTTTACACTTCGTATATTTAGATGTCCTATGAGTAGGGTGTTATTGAAGTTAGGTTTAGATACTTGAGGGGAGGGATATGAAGGGCCAGGGTTGGGGTGAATATCACCGTCTTGTAAGGTAGGAGTATTAAGTCTGGATGTGATGTTGCTTTTAGGAAGGGCTAGTTGTTTCATTTTTTTATCAGAGGGTAAGGCATAGGTGAGGTGAGAGTGCCTATGGAATTTGGGAAGGTGATAGCTAGGGGTGGAGGTAGAATTTAAGAATGAGGTAAGAGAGGTGTGGATGATAGATGTATGTTTATTTATATAGTCTGGCTGGTTTTTAAGTGGCTGTTCGAAGAAGGTAAGAAGGTAAGAAGAATAAAGGGAGGAAGAGAATAATGCTAAGAATATCAACATGGTGGGTAAGTATGGAGTCATATGTAGAAGTGGTGAGATAAGGGAAGTTATAAAGTAGTAGTGGAAGAAAGGGTAGGAGAGGTGGTGTTATAGGTATAAGGTAAAAGGAAAGAAGGAATGGATTAGTAGGAGGATCTGTAGGGGTGAGAAAGGAGAATACAAAGTATAGGTATAGGTATAGAGAGTGGAAGTTTATGGGAAGATAGTTAATTGAGGAAGAGGAGAGAAGCTAGTAATAGGAGAAGAGGTTGGTTTAGCAGTAGAGGAAGGAGGGAGGGGGAAAGGGGCTATGGGGAGGGGAGGGGTCTATTTTAGCGGGAAAGATCAGGATAGATTGTAAGAGTGAGGGGGAAGTATAAGGGTAGGACCCCTGGGGGTGGGTGGGAATTGGGGGTAGGGAGGGTAGCGGAGTGAGCCCGCAGGGCGAACGGAGCGGGACACACAGAGTCAAGAGAGGAAGAAAAAAGTATCAGAAAAAGCTAGCAGATAGAAGGTTTTGAGATATGTAGCGTAAGGAGGAGTGGGTCACAGAGCCCTACAAAGATGGAAATGGATAGGAGTGAGAGAGGTGAAAATAGGAAGAATATGGAAGGGAAATAAACCAGTACTGTAAGTCTAGATGTGGACAGAGTGACACCTAATGGGCAAAAGAGTAGAGGTACAGAGGAAGAGGAAGAACCAAAGAGTTCCAGAGAGGTTCGGAGTCAATCAATGAAAGGAGGTTTTCAGAGGGGTAAGTTAGAAGGGAGAAAGACCTGGGTGTGTAGGGAGAGAGTAAAGTATGAGAAACTAGAGAGAATGAGTAGGAAAATAAATGTTACAGCTAGAGTGGGCTAGAAGAGTTTAGGAGATACAGTGAGATGGAGGAAGGTTAGGGTTTAGAGAGAAAAACCTGCACTATTTGCAGTGAAGTTTATATGAGGGAGGGTGTCACCAAGTAGCTGGAATAAAGATACGTCTTACTCCACTTAGGATATCCTCATTGAATACTTGGACTAAAGAAGAGGGCAGCTAGTGTAGGTCAGGGGGGACGAACATATAAGTTAGGATAGGAATTCTAAGGCTGCTGGCTATCCTGGCAAGCGAGTGTACTAAAAACAATTATCAAGGTTAAAACAGTAGATCAGTAAGGGTTCAGCAGTAGTTACACATACTTCCTTAGTTTCCTCCTGATTAAAAGTCCAGAAAACAAAGGGGATGAGGCAGCTATATACATATATATGTGTGTGTATGTATATATATATATATATATATATATATATATATATATATATATATATATATGGATCTACTTCAGTAGATCGACCATATGTTCTTACTCGTAAAAGTTCGAACACTGAAATAATAACATATAAAACAAAAAAAAAACCCACAAAACTAAATGTCTATAGCACTCCCCATACCCGCCTTACTTAAATATACCAACTCCAAGATCGCACTACATTGCGGAAATCTTCCCTTTCCGCTCTGTATAGAGATCTCCATTCAGTCCGATCAAACTTTTACAAGTTTAAACATATGGTCTCGGCCATATGTGGTTCGAACTTGTAAACTTTCAATCGAATGAAGGGGACCCATATGTGTATATATATATATATATATATATATATATATATATATATATATATATATATATATATATACACATATCGAAACGAAAACAAGGCACTCCAGCACTCAAAACTGAAATATCTTTTAATTCCTCAATCCATAAACATATCCAGTGATGATACAGGCTCCAACCAACAAAACTAACCACAGATCAGTTTTGCAATAGCTTCATCCATGTGCTATTGTGAAACCGGTCTGTGTTTACTTATGTTGGGTGGAGGCTGTATCATCACTGGATGCATTGATGGATTAAGGAATTAAAAGATATTTCCATTTTGAGTGCTGGAGTGTCTTGTTTTCATTGTATTTTGACTCCGCAGCGCCTTACTGGTTCGTGCACCCATTTTTGTCTTCGTTTATATATATATATATATATATATATATATATATATATATATATATGTGTGTGTGTGTGTGTGTGTGTGTTTTATATATATATATATATATATATGTGTGTGTGTGTGTGTGTATGTATGTACACAAACCACTCACACACACACACACACATACACACACACTTAGTAGACTACTACACTTAGGACATAACACAAATGCACACACTTACATGTTCCTGGCAATCATGTCACTTTCCTACCTTTCTGTCAAGCAGTGCTGCAGTGGCTATGGGGGACCTGGTCAGGATACCAACCTGATGTTACTGGAAAGTCGCTGCACTGACACCATGTCACTCAACAAAACAGCAAGCAGATATCAGTCTGTTCCTCAATTCTCAGTTGCACAACATACACCACACATATGCATGCACATTCACACAAACACACTCCGTTATAATTTTGATGCACAGGAAAATACTAGTGTCTTTCAGATTCACAATGCACCTGCACATGGAACTGAATGAACAGACGTAAAGTGTAAGTACTGTCAACATTAAATCTACATGCTGTATAACAGTAAACAGGAGATATACAGTAAGCACCGTAAGTAGAACTATATCAGTTTACTGCCCTGAAAGAGAATTGTAAATTCTTAAGCAAGCAAATCTTGCTTTTATAAGAATGTTAAGACTTGTCAATTTCCCTTAGCTGTTGTCTGGCCTCATCCACACAGCCTACTTCATCCTCTAAGTTTGAGTTAGCAGTGCATTGAATACAATTACTGACATCTCAGTGACTCCATTCAAAATAAAACACAGAAAACAGTAAGCAGTAAATACTGACAAAAACAGTCCTTCAGTACACAACAGGAATGCACAGTATCTTACATTAACACTTGCTATAGGCTATCACCCCCCTCCATTGTCTGTTACTATGCAATGGCATTTCTTATAATTACCAACTTCAATGTTACAGTACACAAAAGACATGGATAAGCATATCAAAACATGGTAAAGAAATATTTGCATTCATGTCTGACTTCTTTAGCACAAACTCCAGCGCTGTATCCCCCCTTACTCTCTCCTGTTTTCATCCTTGTTTCCTTCTGCTCCCCTATTTTTGTTTTTTTTTTTACTAATTGCACACTGTAAATAGAAAAATGTAAATGTGTCTTATTATTGTACTCTCTTTGTATGGCAGAATATTAATAACACACACCTGAATGCCTTCTGACCATCGATACCCATGTTTCATTCACCTTCATTCAATGTATTGTACCCACCATGTCTACCTGAGCTGCTCGTTAAAAATGCCACTATGATCACTGTTCTATGCAGGTGTTATCTTTCCAAAGATGAGGGAGGGTTAGATGTAATAAACCTGATAGTGTATGCAGCTTCCTTGAATTTATATATAAGGTCCTTGAATGGTTAAAAGATTAATAAATAGAATATTTAAAAATAAATATGAAAGAGAATGGATGATACTTCAGACATTTAAAAGGAAAAAGGGTGGGTTGAATGATGAACTAAAAATGTATCAGGAAAAGATATTATAGAAAATAAATTTAAATAAAATTGAAAATGAAAGAAAAGTGTGGTATGACAACATTTTGCATAATTGCTATTGTATTTTTCCCTTGAAAATATGTACAGGAGGAGAAAATTAAAGCTGTCAAAGCAAGAACTGAGAGAGGGTCTATATTAGAACATCGAGGTTTCAGAATTTCAAATGGTCTAATATTGACCCCTATTCAGCAAAAGCTAAAAACATTGAACATACAGAACAGCAAATTCTTTTCTAGGGAAAAACTTTGCTGTTCCAAAACACATACACGCAACACAAGGACACCAAACAAACAACAATCCATCCACGGTTTACCATCACAATGCCGACGTGCACTTACACGGCTATGAAGTATTCGAACATCAGATGTTCGAACACTTCATATTTTGGCAGGTGATGTGAGCGAATGTTGCCATTGCGAATGGACTGTGCATTCACAATTCCAACGTTCGCTCATGGGAGCGGATCGCGGTACAGTGCGGTTAGGGAAATACATCCCTTTCCTCACTGTAGTGCGATCTCGGAGTTGGAATATTAAGTTGGGGGGGTGTGGGGGGCACAGCCCCCTACGGGGGGTGGAGTGCAGGAGGGCACAGCCCCCCTGCATAACTGTGTGTTTCGGTTAGGTAGATAGGTGGTTATGGGAAGGTTGGGTTTGCTGTGTATTGCCGTAAATGTCGCGAGCAACATTTTCGACAATACACCCTTGTTTTCGAGGTTAGGTTGATTCGGAAATGTTCATTTCCGATGTAAAATTTCAAAAATAAACACATGATTTGTTTTTATTTTCGAATTAATGATAGTAAACCTCCATACACATACACCTAAAATCTTACACCCAATCCTACACTAAACTATACACACACCACTAACTATCCACTTACCTTAAATGAAACCCTAACCCTAAGGTCCATCACTATCACACACTCACCTCACCCACGCCCTAACCCTCACATCCACACAATCGCACACTTACCTGACTGGCGCCCTAACCCTAACTCACCTAACCCACCCTAACCCTCATGTCCACACAATCGCACACATACCTAACCCGCGCCCTAACCCTAACTCACCTAACCTTCCCTACCCCTCACATCCACACAATCGCACGCATACCTAACCCACCCCCTAACCCTAACTAACCTAACCTGCACTCAATCGCACACTTACCTGAACCTGACCCGTAACTTTCCACCACAACATTGGAAATACCGAAGCAACAGAAACGGACAACCAAATTCTTTTCCTAGGAAAAAATTTGGTTTTCTGTTGCTTCGATATTTTCAGCTTTTGCTGATATTGAAACATTTGAAGTTTTGAAACTTCGATGTTCTAATATAGACCCCTGAGAGATGTAAGTATATGTTAGAGTGTTAGGATTTTTTATGGAGATTGGCAATATATGCCTAATAAGAAACAAGATGAAAGAATATGTAATTATTGTAAAAAATTGAGACAAACTGTATTCTTGAAATTTAAAAAAGTGGTGGAATTAGGAGATATACATTATTTTAATGACATCAAAGAGCTTGAAGGTGTAAATATAGACATTGAATATGAATATTATTCAGATAACAACAAACATTTGAAATGCAGAGAGTGCAGAACCAGCATCTCCAAATCCAGAGAAAAGCTCTGCAATAAACTTAACATCACACAATATGAACAAAACGATGCAGAGTATTTACAGAGCACAATACATGACATTATACAGTACACATAGGTCTTTGTAATCAATACACTACATTGAAGGCTTGCAGTTGAGCCAGTTATAGTCATGTTACAGTAATGCTTATTGAAATAGAGATGCTTATACAGTACAATATATATGTTTCAAGATTTTTAATACTTAGAAGGTACAAACAGTTGGTATATTAATGGGGTAGTGCAAGCAGGTCAGCTGTGTGAGATTTCAGAGACAGAAAGTTGTGAAGAGTAGGAGTACAGACAGAATTAGTTGTGGTGGTGTTGAGGAGAGTTAGGTTTTAGGGATTGTGGTACTGGTACATGTACACAACCAGAGAGAGGACAGGTGTTGTCTAAGTGACTTCTTGAAGAGTGAAGGATTGCTAGTGGTTCTGATTGATGGTCGGAGGGCATTCCTTAGTTTTGATACAGTAAAAGAGCAAAGCATCTGGTGGCTTGCCCCCCCCCCCCCCCCCCCACTAGCAGTGTATAGGTAAGTGTCTTTTTGTTTTTTTACTTTTCTATTTCATATGTTCAACATTTCAAATGTTGATCATATGGTCTTGGCCATATGAAATTCAGCATTTTGAAGTATCGAACATATGAAGTAGATCCATATATACATATATATATATATATATATATATATATATATATATATATATATACACACACACACACACACACACACACACACACACACACACACACACACACACACACACATACTACAGATAAAAATGTATGTATTATGGATAATATGGAATCAAAGGGTAAGGGAGATTATGTTTAATCGGAAGTGGGATTTAGAGTAAATGCATGAAAGGATAAAAATCTGGTTGTGGAAAATGGAGAGGGTGTCTTAAGACATGATCTAGCAATGGATTGCTAAATTATCTTTAGAAATATGTATTGCATTTAATTGTGAAATCTTGTAATTATATTGTCATTATTGTGTGAAGGTATTTAAGTAAAAGACCCCTACTCTTTTCAATAGATCTTTTACATCTACTTGAGCTACCACCAATGCAAATAGATGGAGCCTCAATTTAACACTTATATATATATATATATATATATATATATATATATATATAAAATTATTTCTATATATATATATATATATATATATATATATATATATGTATTATTTCCACTTCTTATACCACATGATATACTAACATATCTGCCCGGCTTCTTCATACTATCCTGCATCCTCTATTACTATACATTATGCTAGTATTCACCATAAATTCCACTTTAAGCAATATTTTGTAATAATATTCTTATCTAAATGTTCTACTTTCTGCAATTTGTACTTTATAACTTTGTCACCAGTTAAAATGTTATCTTTATTTGCCTATGTTCATGTACTGCTGTAAAGTTTTTTCACGTTTTTTTTAATGTAATTTCATTTTGAATGTTGGAGCTTATCTCCCCAGGCCTCTACTGAAAATGGACATATATCCAGCTAGACTAGCCCGGTCAACAAATGTAAAATAATAATAATAATAATAAACACTTGATCTGAAGGGCTGTGCACTGAGGAATACAGCACCCCCTTTATGCTGCACTGCAGTGTCAGTAGTTGTTCTACCTTGTGTAGGAATAGAACCTACAACTTTCTATTCCAAAGGTGAATGTGCTACCTGTAGTGCCACTGTGAAATAATATTGGTGCCACCCAAGAAACATGATGTTCTATAACAATATAATAACAGCTATGAATGAAAAATTTTGTTGTGATGTAATTTATATAGATTTAACTTCAGCATTTGACAGGGTCATACACAAAACACTGATTAAGAAATTAATACAACTAGGTATTGATGTACTCTAGATAAGATGGATAGCTGCATGGCTTACAAATAGGATATGGCAAGTATCATACAACAACTTGATAGATGAAATCCTTGGTCACAAGGGCTCTATCCTAGGCTCTTACTTGTTTAGATTGTATCTTTCAGACCTAACTTTTTCATCTGATGTGTTCTACTGTCTATATGTAGATGACCTGAAATTCGGTAAACTGATTACATGTGTTATAGATAAGGCATGTCTGCAAAATAACTTGGGCACAGGAGCATAATATGTTGATAGATACCTCAAAAATTAACATATGAGATTTGGGAGACATAAATTGAAAGATGAATATTTAATACAGCACACAGTCATTGAAACTGTGGATGAAGGACTTGGTATATGGGTAGATTAATCTATGAGATTTTCTAATCATATCAACCAATTGATTAATGATAGTTATAGAACTGTAACCTATAGAACTGTAGGTTGTATAAAAAGATTTATAAAGTCTAGGAAATCAAAAATAATGAAGTCATTGTTTGTTAGTTACATTAGACCCAAACTTGAGTATGGAATAATAATATGGAAACCTTATAAGAAAATAAGCAGGATTAAACTGGAAAGAGTACAGATGAAATATACCAAGGGTTTATGGAAGTGAAAGTTTAAGTTATTATGAAAGACTAAAATATCTGAACTTGTACGGTATCTCTTACAGACATCTAAGAGTAGATCTTATTGAGGTATATAGGGCATTTAGAGACAACTACCTCTGGGAATGTTTGGGGTTATCAAAAAGTACTCAGACAACCTAGGTAGAAGATTCTGTATGAATGAAAAGTTTACTAACTGGTTCTCTGACAGAGTAGCTAATGCATGGAACAGACTACCAAATTACATTAAAGCAAGTAATAATTTAGATATTTTAAGAAAAGCCCAGACACTTATTATGGGAACAAGTGTTTTGGTATATTGGCAAGCTAGAAGGACTTTTAATGCCCGTGCTTGATATATATATATATATATATATATATATATATATATATATATATATATATATGTAGCAAGTTAGACTATACATGTATGTTTCTAGTAAGGGATGACATTTTTTGCTCAGCTCCTGTTGCCATTAACAATCCCCTTAGCTTCAGATATAGTTATATAAACTGCTCACAGAAGAACTCATACCACAACCTATTTATAAAAACACACAACTGTCTGCACAAAATCAGGGAAAAGAGCCACTAGAATATATTAAAGCTATTTTTTTCTGCTTAAAATGCTGCTGCAGGAGCCATGTTCCACTGTATATGCATGCAGTGATTATTTCGGCTAGGCTAGCATGGGCTGACCTGTTTTGCTCTCCTTCTCTATTCACCAATAGCCTCATGCACTCTTATATTTATGATTCTCCTCTTTCCCCACCTTCAGAGCTCAGCTCAAAAGACACCTTCAAAAATCTGCCTGCAAGTGCTTTTCCACTGGACACATAACCTAACTCCCTTCTCATCACTTCTACTTCAACCGTCTGTTCGCAGTTACTGCTTCCCTCTCATATCTACCACTAAAATGAATTCACATTTGATTTTCTACTCTGCTAATATTATTTACATATGGTATCAATTGTCATGGGATTATTTAACTTCAGTGGTTACCCTGTATGTGTGAATTTGTCCTATTTTATCCTTTGTTTGAAAATCTCTTCACCTATGCTGTGCCAAAAATGTTCTATAGTGATGAGTATACTACCCTGGTAAACAAATTAAAAAAGCTATCAGGCTGTCCTCCTTACCTCATGCACAGCACCCTTTCCCTCTTATATTTACCTTCTGAAAACCACTCACAAACGACTGTTACACAATCTATATGCTGAGACGCACTATTGTCTGCATAAAATAACAGACAAATGCTAAGTATTACAATAAATCACTTTAAAAAGTTAACTAGGCAACAACATTTGCATAGATGTATAGTTTCTAATCATTGAGAACTATGAAACTCTAAAGTTTGTACTGAGTGATTAGTCAGGAGCAATGCATTAGAAGATCAAAAACTGTATACAATTGACAAATAAGAGTATTTTTGTAAAATTAAAGAGCTGATAGACTGATCAGCAGAACAGTGGGAGTTAACAATGGGAGTTATGTGGTTCTCAGAGGGGAGAAGCCATCCGATGTTGATAATGAATGTAGTGGAGGGAGTGGAAAAGCAATAGCAGAAGATGTTGCAGGCACCACCCCTAAGCACACCTCTAAGAGTCACACCTTTTCCAGCTCACGTAGATAAAAATTATGGAGGAGCAGGTTGATCAGGTGATGGGTGGGAGAACTGGGATAAATATAAAGGATGAAGAAGCAAAGAGAGGAGGGAAATTCTGGATATAGTCAAAAATAATAGGTGGAAGGATTCAGAGACAATTTTCAATATTACTCTAATTCACTAAAGTTAATAGAACAACAGGTTTTTCATCACCATCCATTTTAACAACAATAATAGTTAAGTCTAATGTCTGGCATTATTGACTAACTATAATTATCACTGCTTGACATGGAAATTCAAAAAATTAGGAACATGGCAAAAAGAGGATGCAAAAGAGGGATATTCTGCAAATTCATGGACAGATGAGTTATGCACAGATCTCACCTAAATACAGATTTACAGTGGTAACTGTACAATATCTAGATTTCTTAATGTACTCTGGATGATATGAAGGAGGCACTGCTCATTTCTAGACTAAAGAAATTAAATGACAATGGAGCCCTCCTGCATTTGGAGCACGTTCTGGAAATTACACAACAATGGAGCCCTCCTGTATTTAGAGCATATTCTGGAGCAAATGAACAGCGTGCTTGTAAATGTAAGTATTACTACTAAAATCTGGTTTAAAAGTAAAGAACGTACACACCATTAAACCCAATGTGAACTGTGGTGGAGTCTCCATGTTTGCTAAAGTCCACAGTACTTCAAGGCAGATTCACAGAGACTCACAATCAGAACTTCAGATTCAGCTCCGAATAAAACCAAATAAAACCAGCTATCGTAGCATAGCATGTTACAGGAGCCCCTTGATGACCTCTGAAAACTATGTTAATTTCTTTAACACATTGAATGTACTTCATGTTACCGTATCATCAAACCATTTCTCTTCACTCAGAATGTTATACTCTACAACCAGTCTTCACCAATAGCTGAATAGTTTTACTGGCCTCTTCTAGCCATGCACATAGTTTTGTGCCACTCCATCTCTGTACTTCTAATGCAAACCTTATGATAGCCATATTTGATTGTCTCTGAATCTGCTTAATACCCCACCTCAAAACTACAATATTAAGATTTTCTGGCCTGTCAGGTTCCTTCCCTCACTTCTGTGTCTTCCAATTTCTAATTACTAATCACATAATCTTTTGCATATTAGACAAACCTACTAAAGTACCTTTTTAATTGCTCAATGTTCAACATTTATGAAATGTAACTATATTTTATGCCATAATAGTTTCCTTTATTTCATAAAATTGTAATTTAATTAGCAAATGTATGCATCATTGTTGGAGTATATTAATGTCTGTTCATCTAAACTGAATGTCTGTTTAAACACTTTCTCCCTGCTGAAAAGGAATTTTCTCTCCTCTTGTTAGACTTTATCTACCTGCTGATAAACTGTGAGAATTCTACCTCAGCTGTTGGCAGTGCCACTGATTTCCTGCATTTCATCAGCAAGACTTCCCTGATTCAAATAATCAAAGAGCCCACTTCAGATCAGAATGTTCTTGACCTGCACCTTACACCATGTCAGCATCATGTACTATCTGTGCCATAGGCATACCTTTCCCCAGTCAAGTCTGACCACAGATTGGTAACATTCTCTTTCAAAATCCCTAAATCAGATGAGGCAAGCATCACAGTATCCAAAAAGACTCCAGATGTACAATTATTCTGCAGTTCTGATGCGGTTTTCAAGTTCAAATATAGCAATACCCCTACAAAATGTAGAGACGAAAAGAGAAGAAAAGCTCATTTGCGTACATAGAAAACTAAAGACCCACAAGTTAACACCTGTGGTGAGAGATCAGGGTACTCAGGTTTGTAACACTCTCACATTTGGCCATCATGTAGCGACAGTGGTCAGAAAAGCCTTTTAATTGATTCATCTCATAAGTAAAGGGATTGCATCAAGAAAAAAAGGGGTTATTACTTCTGTGTAGTCCTCCCTTGTTAATACATTGTACCGTTTGGTATGTATCTGTGCAAACATCTGCACCAACTAGAAAAGCCACAGAAATACCTCACAAAGAGAACCTATGATGTCCAACACCTGTCCTGTGCAGACAAACTCAAATCACTATCACACTACTTGGTATCGTACAGATTGCTCAGCGGTGATCTGTGTCTTGACTACAAGGCAATCTCGGACCCTGCCCTACTAGAGATGCTCCATATCTGTAAATCTAACTCCTCACCCATTACCCACTTGAAAGGCCTGAATCTAATATGCGACATTAACAAAACCTGCTGCTGAGACAAGTTTGTCTCCTAGAGGCTGCTCCATCTCTGGAATAAACTTCCCATACAATTCAAACAGAGTACCTCACTGACACTCTTCAAGTGCAACCTTGATGAGTGGATGGGAAACCACAAATTTGTCCCAGGGGTTCCACCTGTGTCCCTCACTGACAGGGAAGACAGGTGCTGACTGAGATTTATTTTTGGGGATAAACTCTTGGCTAGGCTTGTAAGGGCCCCAGGAACATTAGCCTAGTAACCTCCTATGATCTATAATGTTAATATCCACAGTTTATCGTCGTCATCATCATCAAACCAGTTTCCCATTTTCTACATGTGGTCAGGGTCACATCAGCTGTCACCATCTTTCTCAATTCAGTGACACTGCTACTTTCTTTGATGGTCATACCTGATTGTTTTAGGACTTCTGTCACACAATCCATCCATTTTTTGGGTGGATGCAGTTGATTAATCTTACCTTTTTTCTGTTTCTCCCAAGTCTTTTGTGTCAGATTGTCTTCTACTTCCCTGCTCATGTGCTCAAACCACCATAATCTGTTCTCTTTGACCTTGTATGTCATTTGAGCTACTTTGGTTTCACTTGATTCTGTTGTGGCTTTGCTTTGGCTAACTGGCTAAGGGATAGAACCCACACTTTGAGGGTGGCAGGCATATCCTCAAAGAGCATGAAAGGAACCACTAAGGTACCACAGACTTCCATGGTGTGAACTTTGCTATTCAACATATCCTTCTCTGATCTTCAAATTAAAACTCAGAAACTCTGGTTAACTAAGTTTGCCAATATCTGTAACCTGTACACAAAGTGAACTTACACAAGTTATTAGTTGGTGAGTTGAAAATATGCTGAAAAATACAATTTCATTTCATTTTTCAAACAAACCCTCCACTAAGGTTGTACTATAGAAATTATATCACTCCATAACAAAGATATTGTGAGAGACCATGGGACATGGGTAGCAGCCTCCCTGTTCTTTGGCCATCATGTTGCTATAGTGGTGAGATATCCTTCTCTCTCATTCAGCTGATTTCAAAAAGAATTTCCTCTAGGTCCAAAGAAGTCCTGACCAGTCTATATTCTGCACTGATCAGGCCCATCATAGAATGCAATGCCCCCTTTGAGTTGCATGTTAATAAGCATGAAGTAGTAAGAGAAACCACAAAGGTTCCTTACCAAAAAGATGATGGGACTGAAGGACCTGATCTATTAAGAGAGGCTGGAGGTATTGTGCATGGATTTAGTGCTGTAGCTGTATGGACTCCTTAGGTGCAATCAGTGCCTTGCTTTATGGTCCAAAAGAGATCTGGTAGTCCACGATCTTTAATTTGTTTACAAATGCAACAGTCCAGTGGACACTGGAACTAGAGAACTGAACCTGCTTCTTTAAATAAAGAAATCACATCGGAGAGAGACATTTGTCAGTCAGCTACTACCCCTCCTCTAGAATAACCCTCCACTCCAAACAGAGCAAAGTGACACACTGCCTACCTTTAAGAAAGAATCTGACAATTGGATGAGTATTTATAAATTCACCCTGGGTATGACTAGCCTACTGATCCTTGGAGAGGTAAACTCTAAGGGTGGGTACTGGCAAGGTGCAAATGGACACATGGCTCTGAACTTGATCACCTTGTACTTTATTTGATTTTATATTATATATACAGATATACACATACATACTTAACCTAACTATAAGCATATTTGTGTGTATCTCTCTCTCTCTATGTGTGTGTGTGTGTGTATATATATATATATATATATATATATAAGTACACACACACACACACACACACACACACACACACACACACACACACACACACACACACACACACACTCCCTGAGAATAAAACATTTAGTTTATGATCTGTACTGGTGTACTTCAAAATGTGAGAAGTATGCAGTCAACAAACAGCACACATATAAATAAGAAACAGCCCCAAAAAAGGAAAGTCGGCAAATTAAATGTTGCATAGCTCTCTACCTTCCATTTCCAGAATGTGGAACACTGAATCATTATGTGGAATCAATGGGCAAAACAGGGATCACTTATTAACAGCTTCAGCTATGAAGCTGACAGTATGGCTAAAATGTTTCACTTGATATTTACAATGAACGTGTTACAGACACTTTCAGTTTAGAACAATGTAGAACATGTAGTTTGTCAGATTAAAATTGTGCAGTGTTTATTTTAATGATATACACTTAATCAGTATTAATAATTGTTAAAATTATATCATATTTTTGCAATTACATTTTCAAGTTTACAAAAATTGTCAACAAACCTCTAAACTTTCTTTTCTCAAGAATTCGGGACAAAGCCAAATTTAATGGGTTGGGGAGGGTGCAAAGTCTGGAACAAGTTTAGATATTGCTCTGAATCACCTAAAGTTAAGCTAATGACAGGTGTTACAACAACAGCCATCTCATCAACAATAAATATAAAAGTCTAATGTTTGGCATTATTGATTGGCTATAACCCTAACTTACACAGAATAAAAAAAGATACAAGTTACATGGCAAAACTATGATGCAAAATCAGATGCATTATGTAAATGTAGGTGCAGCTGAAAGGTATGGACAACTGTCAGCTAACTACAAATACAAAGTTATATAATCTATACCTATATCTATCTATCATACCTCTCAACCTCTTAGAGCAAAGGGGACATATTTTAAATATTGCTCTTACAAACTTAGAAAGTTGACAGAATAATAGGTTTTGCATTAGTAAGAATTTCTGAAGGATTTGGAGTCTTAATCTCAAATGTTTGTCATTATTTAATAACTTCAATCCTCAGCTATTTACCAGAAAAGTACAGATTTTAGGAGGAACACACCAAAAATATGAGGCAAAAATCTGGACAGTCTGCAAAAATCTGTACAGTTGAGAAATATGATATATATATATATATATATATATATATATATATATATATATATATATATATACATATATATATATATATATGTATATATATATATATGTATATATATATATATATATATATATATCCTATATATATATATGTATATATATATATCCTATATATATATATGTATATATATATATATAGCCTGCAAATAAAATTTAGCTTTATGATGAAATGCGTCTGCTTCAAATGTCAAAAACAACACCCAGAACTGCTAAAACTAAATGATACCACCTGCACAGACGCAGAGGGCATAGCCAATCTACTAGCTGATAAGGTTAACTCAAACTTCACCCTCTCAATCTCCCAAGAGTCCCATATCACATACTTTTTATCTTCACTGAACCCTGCCAGTATCCCAAGAACAAGTCTTCAAGACATTATCCATGTCCAAGAACACTGCTTATCTTGAGCCAGATAACATAACATAAGGCCTACTGACTAGCCAAAAACAGGACCTGTCATACTCCCTACAGAGGTTATAGAATATTGACCTCCAAACTGTTTGTGCCAGAGGAATGGAGGATAGCTGCAGTGATCTCCTTGAGAAAGGACAGGGGCCAGCTGACCTTGACAGTTATAGGCTTATTTGTCTGATCAGTCTAATCGGTAAGGCTATGGAAAGGATCATTATGAAATTACAAATTCTTGATCCAAGTCGATTCAGTTTTGTCAAGGGCAGATTTTGCCTTTTCAGCATACTAGACTTCTTTAAAAAGGTTACTGAAGCACTGGAAGAGGGAAAATCAGTACACACTTCATATCTGTAATTCAGTAAGGCATTCAACACAATTCCATACTTGGGCATTGCTAATAACCTCTCTCAGCAGAATGTCAATTTCTATCTAACTTGCTGGATAGAAAATTGGCTCACAGATATAACCCAGGAAGTTAGAATTGGTGGCTTCATCTCCTCCAAAGACCAATGGTGTACCACCGGACTCAGTCCTTGGACTCTTTGCACATTTATTTCTGGGAGGTCAAAGCCAGTGTTAAGGGCTTATAACTCACTAAGTTTGTTAATGACTGTAAACTAGGTGCCATTACTCACTTTGCAGAAGACACAAAGATCATCCAGGTGGCCCTTTTCCATACAAATAGCTAGTGTCATAACCGTGGACTAAAAACAAAATGTCAATAGATGCATAATGGTTTCTTTTGGCAAGCTTGACTTCCCCTGCAACTATGAAATTGACAACACACTACTGAAAATTGAACCAGTAGTAAAGGACATCGGAACATATATAGCCAGAAATCTGTCCACTATTTTAAGAAAGTCCTTTTACATTATGTAGCTTATTAGTACAGGTATAGTGTCCAGTTCCAGATATGAGAACACTGCACTGTATTTTGCACTTATTAGACTTATCAGTGAGTATCATGCCCCCTCTTGGCAAAACTTGAAGGCCCATTACACTTTTCTCACCAAGGCAATCAAGGTTCTGGATATAATACAGGTGGCTGAGGGATATACCAGCTTAAGAGATCTTAATCAATCTGTTTTGCAACATAAATAGAACATGACAAAATAACAATACAGGATCTGACTGCGGCCACAGGAAATCCTAACCAAATAAAGGACCACTTCGATAATTCCACCAAGGGATACAAACTGAAATACAAATTGTAATAAAAGCACAAACTTAGCATACAAAAACTTTTATTAACGCTTTCATCAACCAGACTTCATCAGAACTACAAAACCTTAAAAATACCTTAAAAACATACTTAAATGTGTATTTTTTAAGGTTTTGTAGTTCTTATGAAGTCTGGTTGATGAAAGCATTAATAAAAGTTTTTGTACGGTAAGTTTGTGCTTTTATTTCAATTTGTATTTCAGTTTGTATCCCTTGGTGGAATTATCAAAGTGGTCTTTTATTTGGTATAAATAGAGCATGTTAGAGGGATATATATTTATCACAGAGAATTCCACTTGTTTGGAATAGTCTTACTCTCCCGATAAGCAAAGTTCTTCTCTTATTCCATTCAAATGTAATCTGGAAGAATGGATGAAAAACTACAAATTTATCCTTAGAATAGTAGCAGTCTGCCTTATAGAAAGGGATAAAATGTAAATTTTCTGCATGCTTTGTGTCTTTCATTTTAAATTTACAAGTTCTAAAACATTTTGTGGCAATGCATGGCTAGACTTCTAAAAATCTTTCAGGTAAAATTGCCTAGTTAGAAACTATGAAGCTATACAAGTTGAGAGGTATACAGTCATTAGAGAGTACCCATTAGATAATCAAATAACAGGCAGCAAAAATGAAAACCATCAAATGCAGCAGTTCAAAGGTCTCAACCTTCCATCTGCAAACCATGGAACATTTGTTTTGTGGAATAAATGGGCAGAATGGGAGACACTAACAACTTCAACTTGGAAGCTTATAACATGGTGAAAATGTGTCACTTGATACTTATAAACCAGTTTATTTGGCTGAATTAGTATGATTCAGTATTGTTTGCAATGGAAAATTATAAAAAGTAATAAAAAAACAACATCAGGTTTCACATCTACATTCATGCAGTCATCGTATTAACAATAGGAAGATTGAAAGTCTAATGCCTGGCATAACTGACTTGCTACAACCCTGAGTGACTTCCACAAAAAAAGTGCATTTTCTGAAACATTAACATAAAAATCACTACTATCTACACAAAAGCATCAAGAAGTATTTCACACAACCTAACTTAAAAAAAAAATCACTGTTTGTGCCCAAAAACAGGAATAACCTGTAAAGTTTGTTATAATTCACTTATATTCAAAATAGAACAAGTTTTTCTTCAACACACATTGTAATAGTAATATCTGACATTAGTTACTGAATGAAAGCCTCAGTGATGTACCAAGATGACCATTTAATGAGGAGCAGGTTAAAAATGTAAGACAAAGCCATGGAGGTTGTTTAAAAACACAAATACTATTGCAAAATGCATAACCAAAAACAAGTCCTTGAGAAGTGTAAATAAAGACCAGAAAGACTAAGTGTAAAGTAGCAGCCAAAGAACATTTGTGAAATAAGTGCTTCAGACAGAATTTATTTAATGCTGCAGTCTTGAACTCCAAAAGGGCTAAATAAAATCATTCAGTAAATCCTGTGCTATAACATTTGTACGTCCTTAAACTGTTAAAAATGTTGTTGTTTGCTACTCCAGTATTGAAAAATAGACATGAACTGCAGCTAAAAGACTGATACCCACCTTGAAATGGACTGGCCATAGATCAATTAATAACATTCATGCTCATTTAAAATGTTTGGTTAACCTGCATAAGTGGACTAGTCTAAAGATTCTTTATCTAAGCAGGCAATACCACTGCTACAATTACATACACGCTTACTCTCAAGTATGTGAACTGCCAATTGCCTCATTGTGTTGCAAAGTCTATTTAGCCAATAAAAAAGTCATTTCCATCCTGAATTAGTCTCAGAGACTCTAGTATATGAAGTTATTAACAAAAGAAAAAAAAATTCCCAAAAATGACAGCAGTTACTTTGTGTGGGAAAAAAGTAGTCTTTCACTTGCAACCTTACTGTGCTACTTAAGCAATGCTGAGTTGGGACTTTTTCAACAAAACAAAGATGTCCAGCAACAGGACATTGAAAAAGAAGTTCCTGTTCCTGGGCGAGACGTTGTTATGCAAATAGCATCTGCTGAGTGAAGAGAAGGATTGCCTACAAACATTAAAATGGGCATGCACAATTATTGAAAGGCCATTTCTTTGGGCAAAAAGAGAAGATGAGTGTGTGTGTTCTGCTCTGTTGTCGGAGAGTCAAGCAAGCAGAAGAGTCCACTTATAAGAAAGGTGGAAAGCTGTACCTCAAGCAGCATGTCAGGAATCACCATAACTGAGAAAATAAATCAACCTCTTTGCCTTAATGATTTTTGGGAATAGTGGGGTATACAGTTAGGGGGAAAAGTGATTTGAAGAAGCAATAATACATAACATCCTGCAGTTGTCCTTTAAGGGGTTCCAGTCACATTGTCGTATAAGAGAGCTGAAGTATGATTCTGAAAAGCTTTTGATTTATCCTTATCAAATAATGGTAGTGGTTGGGTGGTTTGGTTTGTATTTATTTAGCATATGTAATGTTCTATTGCTGAAGGAGTAAGGGAACATTCCTGAGAGAACAGAATGAGTATTAGATGTTAAAACCCTGTCAGGTAAACTGATTTTATTTCAGACTTTATTAAACCTGGTAGATGTATTTTCTTACCACTTTTGCAGTATTCATTAGTTTTGGAATATCCTGCCAAGGATAGCCTAATGTCTGGTTAGCATCGCAAAACATTTTACATCTTCCAGGTTTTGTACATTGGACATATGACCTATGCACAAGGAGTAAGGTGCCTATGTAAAGTACTGACGTCTAATCCTCAGAACTTCTTTGCCACTAGTCCAAATTGTGCTTCTCAAATTGGGTTATATGCTGTTCGCATAGCTGATCTATTAACTAAGCTATCTAAAGATAAGTGTCCCATTGTGGTTACCTTTGTTCTTTTTTCCTCATTTTAGCCAGTTTTCATGTCATCCAGGAAGGGAAAATGAGTGTGGATAGCAGATCCCCCATAAAGATAGACACGAGAAGTGCTTTTTTGTCTAGGTGCTGCTCATGACCATACTCAGTGCAATATTTGTTACGTGTTTGTTCCTAAGACAATCTGTAGCCATCTTTCATCCCTTTTTATTTATTTGGAAAAACAATGTTTGATGCTACTAACTCAGGTTACCCTGACTGAATCCACCCACCCAGAAGTTCTGCCACATCTTAAGAAAAAAAAGCTAAAAAAGCACATATTGAACCTGCTGCTGTCCATCCTGTAGTGGACATCTCCTTCAAGTTGGATGAAGAATCTGAGGACTGGCAGGTGCTGATTCCAGTTCCCTGTGCCGCAAGCCAGTTGGAGGCTGATATAGACCTGCCTACTTACACATCTGCAGAGGCTCTGCATACATCTGCTACAGATGTAGAGGGGGCATGATGGCTGATTATATCTGAAGTACCTAGGGTGAAGAGTTACCCCATACCCTCATCAAGTTAGTGAAGGGGTCTGAGCCTCATAGATTTGTTAATGCACTTGTTCTTTTAAAAAAGAATCAGAAAACCAAACATGGCTACAGCATCTAAGGTTCATCAGAATGAGTGGCTGGACTTTACTTAGGGCTTTTGTAATGCCCTTATGGCTCTGAGACCCCACATTGATTGCCTGTTCTTGCTTCTGCTCCCTTGACCTCCACCTCATCTAAGAGACCTAGAGATGCTTCTGATGAAGAGTTTGAGTCTGGTGAGGAATCCCTAACATATTCCTTCCAGATCTACTCTCTATTGGCTCTGGGATCTGATAAAGAAGATTCTTTCTCTCCTGAGTCTCCTTTTGAAGAATTATCTTTCAGGGATTCATTAGTCCATATAATGTAAAAGTTTGAGTGGGACTGTTCCAAGTTTCAAAGGTTCAAAAGAGATATTATGGACTTTTACAAATGGACTCATCCAGACCTTCTGCACCCCCCCCCCCTTGTCTTAGCTGCCCTTCTGGAAACTCACAGCAGCTTCTCTGTCTCCTGACTGTCAACCTCTGGTCCCTAAGAAGCAGGACAAATTTCATAAAGTTCCCGAGGATCATAAATATTTGTTTAAAAGTCTTTCTTCTGATCCTGCTGTTGTTTCCATGTCCACAGATAACCCATCCAAGCTACTTTCCTCTTCCAAGCTTTTACCTTCTGATGAGAACAGCCATGCTATGTAGAGGTATGACAAAAAAGTATATACCTGTGCTACTTTGGCTTTTAGAGCCATTACTCATCAAACCCAATGCATAGATATGTCCAGGCTCTTCCCTCACAACTGGGGGAGAGGGGTGACTTGATACGCCTGATTACAATAGTGGGACTTCTGTTCATTCTCATTTGAGGTATGCCTCTCAAATAACTTGACATTCCATTAAATTCAGCTGTGATGCACCTAATTCCTCTTTTAAGGCAGCTACATCTGATTCTGTCATGAGAAGATATTCTTAGTTATGCTTTCAGGCTTTGCCTGAGGACATTAAGGCCACACTTTTAGATTCTCCCTTAGACAACCAGAATCTTTTTGGCACTGCTGCTGCAGAATTGTTTAGAATACAGCAAGATAAAGGCAAGGTTATGCAAGACCTAACGCCAATGTTTGTTTCCCTGTTCTTAAGTTCTAGAGGAACTATCTTTCAAAATCTTCCTTTGTCCATAGGCAACCTACTACAAGTAATAGGGTTAAGAAGAAATTTTCCATGACAAACCCACACAGAGTTCTAGAGGCCAAAACCTTGTTTTCCTGACAGATCTTTTACTGACTTCCAGCTTCCCATTGGCTGTATGTTCCTCTGTCCCTAAAACTAACACTCTCCTTTTCTGTTTGGCAACAGATAACCTCAGAGACCTGGGGTCTGTCCATCAGCCAGCATTGTTATTTCATGGTTTGGAAGTCACTTTCTTCATTTTCTGACTTTTCTCACCCTCTTCCTTGCAAGCTTCCTCAATTCCTTTGGTTCTGTGGGATCTGGTAGAACAGGGAACCTTCCAGCCTGTTCCATTATCTCAGAAGGGAACAAGTTTTTATTCCAGAATACTTCTTGTTCCCAGGAAGGAGGGGTCATGGAGACCAATTCTAGAACTATCCTTTCTCGACACTTTTCTTAAGGTTCCTTCCTTCAGAATATTGTCTCTTCAGACACTTCTCCTAATTTTGCTTCCCCAAGATTTTCTGGTATCTCTGGATTTGAAGAATGCATATCTCCATATTCCTATTCTTTTTCTCTTCATGAAGTATGCATGTTTATGTGTTTCTTCTTCTCATCATCAGTTCTCTGCTTTGTCTTTTGTTTTTTTTTTCTATATCTCTAGTGATATTTACCAAATGTCTGTCCCCTCTGGTAGCCTTCTGCAGACTTCAAGGAATTCAAATATTCCCTTATTTGGGTGACCTTCTAATTCAGGCTCCCTCTCAACAGCTTTTATTTCAACATCTACATCTCACTATACTTTTTCTGTGTAGTGTCAGGATCACACTCAGTCTCAAAATGCTTATGCTGACTTCCTGTCAGGGCCAAGTGTTTTTGGGTTGCAGGATTCCCAGTGTTGCCTTTTCTCCTGCCTCCCAAGGTCCTTTCCTTGACTGCTTTTTTGCAATCTCTTCTTCTTCTCCTTCAAAGAGCATTGCTTCCCATGGCTCAACCCGCTCCATTCACCCTTGCTATACTCGGGCTCACTCAGCTTCCCTACCCTACCCCCATTCCCAATCATCCCTGCATCAATTACCTGCATAGCTAACTGCCCTTTTTCTCACCCCTTCTCTCACTATCCACCTATCACTAAATACTCTATCCCTTTACACAACACCTCACCTTTTTCTACACCTCCTATGTTACACTTAATAAAAACCCTTTTATACCTCCCTATCCATTACTCTACATTACATTTACTCTCATTATTCTTTCTTCCCTCATAATGCTCTTACCTTTCTTGCTCCCCCTCCCCCTTTTACTTCTCTTTCTCACCTCTCCTCATATCACATACACATTAATCCACTTCTTCCCTCTCCAACATTTCCTCACTTCACCCAATATGCAGATACACACTACTATTCTCATATATCCCCTGTGAAGATTGGGTGAAGGTAGATGAAGGCTGCCAGCCTGGCCAGATGGAATTTTGGAGATAATTCTGTCATCTGTAAATATTAATGTAAACCGCAGGCTTGTTGTCTTAAATGGTATAAATAGTGTTACATGAAAAAAAATGTAACAACAGTGCACTCTGCTGACCAAATAAACCATGCTGTGACCCTTTGATGTTAGAACTCAGAGCCAGTGAGTCTAGAGTGGGGCATCCTGCCTATTGTTTTAAGGCCAGAGTTAATGGCAAGAATCTGCATGCATAAATGTCCTTTATTGCTCTGGTTTCTGCCCAGAGGAGAAGAATGTAAATGTAGATGTTAAGTTGTCTATCTCGCCTTTGTTCTTGCTGTTTGGGTTCGGAGCCGATCCTTGGCTCTGACTCGGCCATCTTCAATAGCTCAAGAGCTGTTTACTGGCTCAAGGCTACCCCTTATCCCATGATGCCTAGCAAATGTTATCCAGATCTCATTTGCTGCTTCAGCTACGAGGTATGTAATTTCTGGCTCAGGCTTGTATACTTTTGGATATTTATATAATTATATTTGTTTAAACATCTTAAAAAAAAACTAGTATACTACCCCTTATAGTTTTCTTCTTTGTAGTGTTGTTTGTTGACATTGATTCTTTCTGCAGTCCCCTTTTTTTTTCTTAAGAACTCGTTGAAATTAGAAAGTTCTCCCCCCCTCCTCCTCCCTTAGGACAGCCGTTTAACTTAGAGGCTCTCCTTCCCTTCCTTTTTTGCTACTGTAAAAAAAAAAAAAATCTGTTGTGTTTGTTTAGTAATAGAGATTTTTTTGTCTGTCTGTTTTGTGGTATTTGGGTTGTGTATAGTGATAGAGTTATGTCCAAGGATACAAAAGTTTCTGGCTTCAAAAAGTGTGACTCATGCTGTCAGAAAATGTCTGACAGATTTTCACACTAGTTGCGTTTATTGTTTGGGCACTGTTCGCCTGCAGGACTCTTGTTCTATTTGCCACGCCTTTAGTCCAAGGGTCCTGCAGGAGCACAAAAACAAATTAATCCTTCAGGGTTTATTGAAGCCTCAGGATTCACCAGCAAAGAGTTCCCAGCCAGTGAAATCCCCTAAATCTGCCAAACCGTCGGCTCCACCTTTGGAGCCGACTCCTGTACTGGAACAACCGAGTATGTCGGTTCTGGCTGGCACCAACAAGATAACTCCTCCGTCGGCTCCATCAGATGTGTCGGAGCCGTCAAGGAGACATAAAAGACAGAGGTCCCCTTCCTTAGAGTCCAATCACTCAGGCCTCAGTCACCATTATTACAAAGTGAACGTAGCCACCATTCTTCACACTCCTCTCGATCCTCTAGGCTTTCGGATCATGATGTGGAGAGAGTAGTAAGTAGGTTGTTTAAGTCACAGGCACTACCTAAATTACTGTCCAGCCCACCTCAACAGGTATCGGCTTCAACCGCCTCTATTTCCATTCCGCCTCCAACTCCATTGAATTCATTGGTGTGTGGATAGTGGAACTGTCGGCTCCGATCACCATCTCTTCTTCGGCTCAGACTTTGGCTCCAATTACCTCGATTGTTCCTTCTATCGAGGAATCTGGACGCCTGGGCTCTCTCATCAGTTCCGAGGGGGGGAGTGACATTGGACCCTTGTCCAACCCCGTTCTCCCCCTCAGAGCTTTGGCGCAGGTGAGATCAGCTCCAACATCAGCCTCAGAACTGTTGCCCTCAGTGCGGAGAAAGATTCCTATTTCTTTGGAACCGGAGTTTTCTCTGCCTCAAGGTCGGGATGCCTTCAAGGTCATGCGAAGTGTGCTGTCCCCTGAAACAGCTCCACTACCAGCTCCTTCGGCTCTGTCCCCCATAGTGTCTGTGTCAACCTCTGCTCCTCCTCCAGACCCCAAGTGTAGGGAACCACTGCCCCAGGATACCCCACTGGGTGTTCCCTCTTCTTCCGAGACCTCCCGTGATCACTCAGAGGAGCCCCCTTGGAAGAAGAAGTGCAAGAGGAAGCATATTGACTCCCCTGAGTCTGTCACTTCAGATACAGGCTTAGATGAATCGGAAGGGTTCCCGAGGTCCCCCTATGAAGATGTTTCCTTTTCGGACATCCTTGAAATGCTTAGGCAGAGGGGGAACTAGACTTCCCTAGCCCCTACCGAGGATGAGTCTGTACTACTGGATGCATTCTGTTCCCGACCTCCCACCTCCTGGGTTTCTCCTCTTTTTGACCCACTCATGTCTGTGGTGGCTTGAAAGCCTTGGTCAGCTCCAGACACTGTGGAACCAACTCAGAGGAGACCTAACAAGTTTATTACAGCCCCCCAGCATAAGCAATTCCTTTCCAAAGGTGTGCCCTTTGATGCCATGGTGGTAGCAGCAGCCACCAAGAAATCTCTTCATCTGTTCATCCCCCTAACAAAGAGTCTTGGACGATGGACAGATACGGAAAGTGAATGTTTGCTTCAGCAACCTTCTCGATGAGGTCCCTGAACTACCTATGTCATTTTACTCGACTTCAAAGGGATCTCCTGAAAGAGCTTGGAGATGCCCTTCAAGATCCTACAGCTGAGGGAGTACAAGCCAAAGTAGCTTCCCAGCTGGCGACTCTTAATTCTATAGTCAACTCCTCCATGAGGCTGATTTCCTATGCAGCTGATGGAGCGAGCAGAGCTGCTGGCACAGGTGTGGCCCTCAGGAGACATGCTTGGATGCGGCTGTGTCAGTTTGCGGAACCCTTTCAAGTGTCCTTCACCAGTACTCCCTTTGATGGCTCCTTTCTCTTTGGGCCTCAGGTGAAAGACACACTGACCAGGTGTGAGCAAGAAGGCAAGACTCTCTCTGCTGCGGGAGTCCATTTTTCCACTCCCTCTAGACCTTAACCCAAGGGTCAGAAGAGTGGGAAGATAAGGTTCCAGAAATCCCAGGGATCTTTGCTTGACACATGTGGTGATTTTTCCCCCAGAGGCAGAGGGGGAAACAAAAATAACAGACGCCTCCCTCATGGCAGAGGGGGTCCGCAGAACCAGGGTGACAGAGAATCCTTCTCTGGCAAATCCTTCCAGCATCCCTGAAGGGTTGCCTGGCTGCTCACCTCTGGAGTCAGTCAGGGGAACACTTTCGCTGTGCCCAAAAGCCTGCCAAAATTTAACAAAAGACAGATGGGTACTATCCATTATATCCGGAAGTTACAAAATTCCCTTCCATCAATCCCCCTTACAGTCAAAAAAGGCCCTTCCAGATGTTCCACCCAATCTGAGGGAGCAAGCAGTCTTAGAAGTTTCAAAACAGAAAAAGAAAAAAGAGCCATTCAGGTAGTCTCGGCAGACCAGCTCGGATCCGGAACTTACTCAAGATTCTTTTTTGGTACCAAAAAAGACAGGGGACTGGAGACCGATTCTGGCTCTCAGCATACTAAACAAATCTGTGCAAAGAGAAAGGTTTTCTCAGTCTGGTGCCTCTTCCGCTACTATTAGAGTACAGTTAGTGGCCATTTCAAATTTTCATATTGGATTGTGGAATTTTAACATCATGTCTCATAAGCTCTGTGAGGCTTTTCTGAGAGGAACATCTCTTCTTAGACCTCCAGTGAGAGATCCCCCTCATCCTTGGGATCTTAATTTAGTCTTAACTTCCTTAATTTTGCCTCCTTTGGAACTAGCAGCAACATGTTCCCTTAAGTCTCTGTCTTGGAAGACACTTTTTCTGGTTGCTATCACTTCAGCTAGGTGTGTCTCAGAACTTCAAGCACTATGTGTTCGCCCTCCTTACCTGGTGTTTCACAAGGACAGAGTTTCTCTGAGGACCAATCCATCCTTTATTCTTAAAGTTTGCTCAGAGAACAATTTAAATCAATCCATAGATCTCCCAGTGTTCTTTCCCAATTACAGCAACCAGGCAGAATACAAGCTCCACCAACTGGATGTTCATAGACAATTGCATTTTTACCTTCATAGAACTAAAGAACTAAGGAAGTCATACCAGTTATTTCTCTCTTATGCCTTCAACAAACAAGGCCTTCCAAAGTGACCTTATCCAGATGGTTAACTAATACTATTACCTTTATTTACCATTACGAAATAAAGAGTTACCAGCTAAACCAAAAGTTCATTCTACCAGGGTGTTAGCCACCTCCATAGCTTTTCAGTCTAAGTTGCCCATAGATTCAATCTGTGCAGCTGCCACATGGGCAAACCCTCATATCTTTATATCTCATTACTAGGTGGATATGGTATCCCAGAGCAGAGCTGACTTTGGTTTCACTGTTCTGAAGAGTCTGTTCCAATGAGCCACCCAGGATGCTAGGTCTTAGGGACGCTGTCCCAAACAGCAAGAACGAAGATGAGATAGACAACTTAACATAAAGAGGTTATGTACCTACCATAACGTTCCATGATAGTTGTCTTCATCTTGCCTTCCTTCTTGCATCCCTCCCTCCTTCCCCATTCTGCTGGACTGAGAGGAGTTCTGGTTTTCACTGGCTGAGAATTCTTTTCCTTATTGCTCTCCTGGCCAAGTTTTTTTTTCATAACCTATTTTATAATTAGATATATTGAACAACCAGTTCTTAGATAACCATTTTTTTCTCAACTTATGTCTGGGATTAGCTATTACAAATGAGATCTGGGTAGCTTTCGCTAGGCATCATGGGATAAGGGGTAGCCTCGAGCCAGTAAACAGCTCTCGAGCTATTGAAGATGACCGAGTCGGAGCCGAGGATCGGCTCTGAACCCAAACAGCAAGAAGGAAGGTGAGATGACAACTAACATGGAATGTTATGTAGGTACATAACTTCTTTTTTCTGTCAGCCTGGGAACCCAGGGAATTGTGAAAATGATGTAATGTGAACAGGAATGTGATTTTAAAAACAGAGAGAATCAGAAAGCATTATGCATTTTTGTCTTGACCATCCAACTCATCAGCACTGTCTTGCTCTATATGTAAGTTTATCTTAGACTTGTGTTTTCTCTTAGAAATAGCTAGAAACTAGAAAGATTAGACTAAGTGTTTTTCTGTGATGTCAGAACAGTACTACTGAATTATTTCAAGTATTTATCTGTGATATCTGCACTCTTGACTAGCACTGTGTAGTAAAAAGTATTGTCTTGTGTTTTGACTATTTGTTATTAAATATTTTTAAAGCCTTTCAACTGTAGCTGTTTTTGCAGAGATAATTTAAGCTCTTTAGAGTACTTGCATGCCTTTGGTAAAATTATACAAAGCCACTTCAATAGCTTTAGCCCTGGGCTATACTACCAATTGGATAATAATATTGCACAGTAATAATTGGGCACCCTTTTAAGGGCCTTTGAGTAACTGTTAAATATTAATGAGTAGTGGCAGCTGGTACTAACGTGTAGTCTGGGAAAAAGGGGCACAGCTGGAGAACCTGTGCCAGCCTTCTCCAGGAGTATCTGTGTGGCTGTATAAACTTTTCTCAAAGTGTGTGTGTGTGTGTGTGTGTGTGTGTGTGTGTGTGTGTGTGTGTGTGTGTGTGTGTGTGTGTGTGTGTGAGCTACTTGGGCAGGGACATGAAGCACTGATTGGACAGGGAGGGTGCTGGAGGTTTTAGCTTGCCCACTAGGCTGAGATCTGGACCCTATAGCTGTGCCAGTGGGAAGTCTTATTGGGGACCTGGAGAGCAAGGGAGCGACCATCCCCAGACTGACTTTGATTTCTGTGTGCTCTTAAGGGAAATTGCACTTTACTGTGTGTATTTGTTATCCTTTCCTCCTATATGAGATGCCTCTTACTGGTGTTAGTGGTGAGGATTCAGGCTCCTTGATTGCTGGGCAAGGGCACGGGTGTCACATCCTCCACACTCTTTCTTACAACTAACCTTATCATTCCTAAGATCAAATTCCCTCCACTTAACTCATTACATCCAAAAACTAAATTTAAACACTTTCATCTTTACCCTCCCTTCTATATCAGATCACTCTGACCACACCACAAAGTATTTGTCTTTATATTCTATTAATCTTCATAGAATTGTCAATAAAGAAAGTGAATTTCACTCTTGGGTAGCTCAACACTACCCCACTATTATAACTATCTCAGAAACTTGGCTTAAAATCTCATATATCAGATAATGAATTCCTACCTCCAGGCAACAGCATCCTTCATTTTGACAGAAATACCAAAAAAGGAGGAGGCGTATCAATACTTTCCTCCAACAATCTAACCCTGTCTCCCTTACCTAATCCTCCTCCTGCCTTTCACCCTGCTGTACTGTTAACTGCTAACTGTAAACTCAATAAGCATAAAACATTAACTGTTGCTGCCATATACATACCGGGAGACAATATACATATCTTTGAACAAATCCTCTCCTGGTTTTCCAATAATATACCTAATGAGAGCACCCTACTAGGTGATGTAAATATCAATTGGCTATCACTAAATTCATCTGGTCCAAGCTCCAGCATCAACTTATATGGCTTCACCCAGCTCATCTCAACTCTTACCTACTTTAGTAAAAATAACTCCACATCTATAATTGACTGGATTCTAGTCTCCAACACTAACCTCTATCAAATCTCCCAATCCCTTCCAGATGCCATTAGTGATCACTCTCCCATCTGTGTCCAAAGATTCACTCCGCATCTTCCCAGACCACACAAACTTATTGAATGTCATAAACTTTCCAGCTTTCATTGTGACTCCTTAAATAACATTCTTTTATCTAACTGGTCCTTCCTTTTTCATCTACCTTTAGATGAAGCTGTCAAGCAATTCAGCACTGTATTTCTTAACAATCTAAACTCTCTTGCCCCTAATCAGACAAATAGTGTCAAATCTAGATGCTCTCCTGGCTCACCCAGGCTATTCTCTCCCTAATAAAGAAAAGAGATAATGCCTAGAAGCTCTGGGCAAGCACAAAATTGCACACTGACTACCAAACATATAAGGAACTAAGCAACGTTACTAAAAAACAACTTAACATAGATAAGAAAAACTTTTATCTAAAACCTCAAACCACTCAAAATAAAAATCCCAATAAATTTTGGTGTACTGTCAGTCAAATCATGTACCCTGGAAACCTCTTTACTCCCAAACCCTGCCCTAATAATTCCCCTCAAGAGACTGCATCTATCTTTAACTATTACTTGATAGACTCAATTAGTAAACTTATCCAAACCTCTAACACCACTGGTCCCCATAATACTATCACCACTCAATGACTCCTTCTCTCTGAAATCATTCCCTCAAACTAAAACCTTGCTCTGCATCAGCAGACAACCTACCTCCAGTGTATCTTAAGGCTGTAGCCCACTCTGTTGCCTATCCCATTTCCATTCTCATAAACCACACAATAATGGAATCCACTGTTCCCTCACTATGGAAACAAGTCCATACTATGCCCCTTCACAAAGGTGGAAACTCTACTGACCTTTCCAGTTTTTGTCCTATAGTAATACTGTTTGCTGTATCCAAAATACTTGAGAAATATGTACATAAACAAATTCTTGACTATCTCACCTACCAAGGCCTACTTTCACCTACACAACATGGTTTCAGCCACACCATAGTACAGCAAAAGCCCTCATTTCCTTTAAAAACTCTATCTCCTAGGCCAGAGACAATAACTAGCTGGTCTCCTGTCTCTTTCTTGATCTCTCCAAAGCGTTTGATACCATCTCGCACCTTCTTCTTCTTTCTAAACTTTCTCAGCTCTAATCTTTCTTCTCCTACTATCTCCTGGTTTCAAAGCTACCTTTCTAATAGACTTCAAGCTGTTAAATGTCTCTTCTCCCTCTCCCACTTCCTCCCCATTAAGATGGGAGTCCCTCAAGGATCAGTACTTGGTCCTTACTTTTCAATATTTTCTTAAATCACATATACGCTTCCTGCCCACAGTCATCACTAATACAGTACACAGATGACTCCATAGTCATCACCTCCTCTGATAGTCTCCCTGACCTGCATACCATTATGCAAAAGACCTTTTTCCTTATTTCAACTTGGCTTTTGAACAGCCAACTCTTACTCATCCCCATAAAGACTAAACTTCTACTTTGTCTTCCCAAATCACCTTCTCAACACAAATCCACATTCACCATCACATCCCTAAACAACACAGTCATTAAGGCTGAAACCCATAAAAAGCTTCTCAGTGCCATTATAGATGACCAACTAAAGTTTGACCTACATGTATTCCACAGTATTAATAAAACACACAAAAAATTAGGCCTGTTGTACTATATTATTCTCAAACCCTAACTAACTTACACTCGCATCTCATCACAAAACTTCAGACCACCTACAATAAAGTAGATAGATTTGCATCCAATAACCCACCAAGGTCACATCACTGTATTTCCCTTATATCTCTAAAATGGTCCGAATTCCCTCACCATCATCAGCTTTCCCAACTTACCCTCATTCAACCCATTAATCACAAACCATCCTCCTTCCCTTCCATCTCCACTTTAGTCTCCCTCTACACCCCCCCCTCAAACTCTAAGAAGCTTTGATCAATTTCACCTAGAAATCTACAAACCCAAGAGCTCTTTTGGACAACTGTATAGCTATTTACCGGCCCAATCTTGGAACAAACTTCCCATATCTCTATGAAAAATAAACCAGCCTTTTGACTTCAAGAAAGTTCTAAAAGATTACCTTAATACTACCTGGACCTGTCATTATAAATATCCTACTTGAACTCTCTATCCTCTTTTTGCAATCCAGCTCCTACTCTCTTCCTACTATGCTTTTCAAACTCTCTTACTTGTCATCATATGTTATTCTGCTTATTGCAACTCTCTCAGTATTCTTTTGCAATATATTTATTACCTAACCTCCTTATTAGCTTTCTCTTTTCTCTCCCTCACTTTTATCTAACTCTCCTAATTCTCCTATTTCCCCTACCTTACCTCCCATTAGAACTTATATAGATGCTTAATAACCAATTCGATAATCTGCTCCCTCTCCTAACTAACTCTCCACCAACAGGATTTCATCCTTGCACTCTATTTAACATTTACTGCTCAAAATCTATTCTTTGAACCTCTGGTTATTCCAAAATCACTGAAAAATAGGTGTGTAGTTTTTATTTTATCTGTATAATCTGTATATATCATTAATGTCTTCTACTATTGCATCTTTCTAGCCATTTTGACCTGTGATATAATTGTGTTATTTCTGTTACACCTGCTTAGAGTATTTATGGATTTTACTATTGTACCTACTAGTTACTGTAATGAAATAGCTTGTTGTACTGAGGAGCTTTTCTCCCTGGGCCTCCGCTGCAAAAGGGTTTTTGCCCAGTTGAACTATCCCGGTTAACAAATGTCAGATAAATAAATAAATTCTTCCAGGCCATGGGAAGCATGACATCTACTATTTCCAAAGTTCATTTTACAAGCTCCACATGAGGAAATTTCCATAGTATCTGTAGACTGTTTGGCTTTAGCACTGCCATCCTCTGAAGTATCTGGCCCATATTTATCTTGTCTCAAACTTGAACGCCGCTGGTTGGTATATTAAAATTTCCCTAAATCCAGGTCTGCCTTTTTAGGCTCCGCTTCGTACTCATCAGCTGTACACGTATGATTCCAGTCATGTTTGGGGAGCTTTTTCCAACAACCTGACAGTCCAAGGTCTTTAAACCCACCAGCAGGTGTCAGACCATATTAAAAAGAAATGAGGGCCTTAATCCTAGTTTTTCAGGCCTTTCACTCCCACTGGGTTCTGGATCCTCTAAAGATTTTTACAGATAATACCTCAGGCATGTAGTACATCAACAAGCAAAAGGGCTCAACATTTTATCTTCTTTGCAGGTTGGCTCTTCAGGCTTGGGATTTTGCAACCTGTTATCACCTGGTTCTTCAGGCTGTTTACATCCCTTCAGAACACAATCTAGTGGCAGACACTTTGGTCCAGGAAACATCCTAATGATGGATCTTCACAGGGAGGTGTTTCTGGACATTGTAATCAGTGGGGTACTCGTTAAGTAGATCTTTTTGTCTTCTCTGAACAGACATCTTACCCAGTTCTGTTCCAGAGTGTCAAGTCTTCTGGCTTAGAAAACTGGTGCAATGTCCTTATTGGAAGAAGATGTTTCTGTATGCCTGTACTCTTCCTGTACTTCCCAGGGTCTTACACAAGATCATGCAGAACATACCCAGAATCCTGCTGGTGACTCCCTTTTCACTCTTATACCAAGAATTTCCTCTTCTCTTTCAGCTGGCTAGGGGCAATCATAACAAGCTGTTTCACAGAATGGATTGTTTCACACAAGATAAAGGATTTCTCATTTGCTCTCAGTTGTCCACACTTTAATTGCAGTGGCGGCTGGTGACTTCAAATCAAAGGTGTCTGCAGGAGGCACCTGAATGGGTAGGGCCAATGGGAAGGGGTGTGGCCAACTAGAAAGGGCTGGAGCTATGCTCAAAACCGCAGCAACTAGAACTTTAAACACACTGCCCTGGGTGCCAACCCGTCATTGCGAGAGTCCAATCAAGACAAAATGAAGTGTAGAAGAAAAAAATATTTCAGTACATTGGCTACATGACAGCTTACTTAATATCTAGTTGGAAACAAAAAGATTGTGAGGCATGAAAAAAATAAATTACTTTTTAAACACATTACTGGAATGCCAGTCAAAATCAAGTATAAAAAAAACCAATCAGCACTCAACTCAAACCACTTCTCCTTGCACTGCAGTTCTAATTATAATTTATATTCAGCTTTATAAAAGTACCAAGTATCATGCTGAAAGTAGAACCTCTGTGATACTCCCACTTGTAAAAATGTTTCTTATCCAAAAAAGACCTGCTGCCTGACAACAACTATCTACTTGTTCATGAGGAAAACATGATCAAAGTAAAAAGTGAACAGCAAACAAGAAACAAAATCAAGATAAATTGCTTAAAGGATTACTACACAGGTTATGGACCACATATGATAGACTGACATTCTATTTAGTTTACGGGTAAAGCTTGCAAAGATGACTGCAATTCTCCAAAAAATGCAATGAGCTTCTTAAAATACTGTAATCCTGTCCTTTATTACAAATACTATCATATGCATTTCATTACCTAAGGCTTATACATTATCTAGTTATGTAAGTATTCTCTGCATGGGAGCAACAAAAAGGCTTTCAATGTTGGTAATTATTTAACAGTATGCTTATTAAAGCTTACTTACATCTTACAATTTCAGACAAGCTTACCTGATGGTCATTAAAGCATTGCTACTTAAACACAGAGCAACAGGCACTTTCTGAATAATAAGAAGCATAAATCAACAGCATAAAAATATGACAGAAAACCATAACATTCTGCAAAATCAAGGACAGATGAAAAGCCACTGTAGTACTTGTGTCTACCTTGGATAAGGGAGTACCCTTCACATTTACACTGCATAACTACTCCTTGCCTTGCCTGGGCACATCCAGAGTCACTACATGAGGGAGTGGAGTACTAGTAGTACCATATACTTTTAAGTAATGCCTGTAACCAAGATGGAAAAGTAGATACAATGCTTTCAAAACAGGAACACGTAATGAAAAAACACTGCAGAATACACTTACCTACTACCCACAACTTAAAGCACCCACACTGTTTAATCTCAAAGCACATTAAGATGACAGATTCAATAAATCAATAGAATCAGCAACATATAGCATTGGGGGTGTCATTTTATTCTGCATAAGCATACATTTAATGTGCACTATTACTCCGTTAAATATGTATATATTTATGAGTGTCTCAAACATCGAACATTTGCAACAGCAAACTAAGAAATAATGATGGTTTTAGATTAAACTGCAAATGATCGAAACAAAAGCATTAAAACTTATTTTGCAAGGGGCAAGCCCCCTCTCTGCACTTCACACCTGCTAACTGTACATAACTCCAAGACTGCACAGCAGTGGGGGTAAGGGCAAATTCCCTTGCACAGTCATCTCGTAAAAAAGGCTGCCAGCAAAAACTCTGTTGAAAACATTTGCTCATATGTGCATTCACTATTATTCACAGCATGAAAACAGATCACTCATAAGCCTTCTCTGTTTTGACCTGCACCTATATGTATAACACATGCTTTGCTTTCTGTGCCTAGTCAGTGATAAGGCATTGTACACTTCTCATATGGGAAAGACATGAGATACATCCCACATCAACTCTACTATTGATATTCCAACTTTAAGTTGTACCAGTAAATCAGGTTTGTAGGAAAATTAAGTATGCCTTTTCCTCCACAATGCGACAATCTCAGAGTCAAAATATAAGTAGTGGACGTATAGTAATCACAGATAGGTCATCTGCCCCAATCACAACTGCCTGGGTAATTCATTTGTTAATTTATTTAAAGTTTTTTTTCAGAAACTCACTTGACTAGACAGTGCTCCCAGGATTCTCTTGAAAAGGAGCACTTATGTCTAAACTACTTAACCAGAAAAGAAATGAATAAAATAAAACTGCTTACTGACACTTAAGCAGATATGCACTAGCACTGATCATCATATTTACAAATGTCTCTAGTTGTACCTTTCTAATCAGTTATATATTACTCAATCTTATGCATGAGACCCAGACTGCAAGAGATACAGATGTACCACTGTCTATGTTAAGTGAGCATAAAAAGTGAGCACGCACACACAAAAAAAAACAGCTTTTTTTGTTTAAAGTTCAGGCTTCTCTGTAGTTTAAACAGTCATACACTGACGAAACTGAATGCAGAAAAATATTTCTTTAAATATTTTTTAGGATCACGTAGTCATACCCATTTCTTACTATACTTATTCCTCCTTACAACTACTACAACTACAGTAGAGAAGGTACAATAGGAAAATAGATATGTTAGCAAAATGGGCATTTTTTTCCCCTTGAGCTCATTTCAAGTTAACATGAGAAAAGCTAAAGTCACAGAACAAGCAATCCACTCAGACAACTTTTATTGAATGTAGAGGCCCAGCTTCATGTATTTGCTAATTAATTACATCAGAGTGGCTGCTCTTAACTTTTTCTTTTGGTTGACGTAAATCAGTGGAATATCAGCATCCCCCAACCTTAATATGTTAGGTCTGATGATGTTAATCAAGCTCCATAAACCCCTAACAAACTTTTCACTCTAACAAGAAACCACACTAAATGACAGCCCTGACACACACACACACACACACACACACACACACACACACACACACACACACACACACACACACACACACACACACACACACACACACACACACACATTCCACTTACCTGGTCCTGTAGTAAATCCAAATCCCTGCCTGTCCGCAAAACCACCATACATCCCCAGTAAGTAAATCCCGATGAGACTGCAGCAGAAATCCCGTGCAAATCTGACCCTGCCCGTCGCGAGATCTTCCCCTGCAGCAAACTCCAATCCAATCCAGATCCTTCCCCTGACTGCCGATGTTGCAGTCCGACCCCGACTCGTTTCCCCAGCGAGTTTCCAGACAGTCTATGCAGTTTAAAACTGCATAGACTTGTGGGAGCGCTCCTGTCCATGATTCTCAATCAGGACTGCTGTGCGCATGCTCCATGCGCTAGACTGTCTCAGCAGCAGTACGCATGTGCGAAGTCCGCGAAATTTAAAATATTTTTTTCTTTTTATTTTTTATTTTATCAGTAGTTTGAAGTTGAGGGGGCTGCAGTCCGGCAGTCCGATAGCACGGGCTGCCCCTGTTTAATTGACTCTTTAGGCCATAGGGTTTTGATTCCTTTAAGGCATCAAATTTCTGAAGACATGCATTAGGTTTGCAGGATTCCAGAAAAAACATATCTAGAAAATCATATATTGCTAAATGAAAGAGATTTTCTATTTGGTGTCTCAGGCATTAATTGGTCTCTTTTTCTGTGTGGTTTCTATGGCTCTTTTTTACTTGTGTGAATTGCTTAAAGCTGGTTTGGCATACTCCTTTGTTAAAGTTAATTTGCAAACCATTTTTGCCCATCTACCTATGAGTTCACTTTTGACTTCTAGTTCTGAAGTCAAACAATTCCTAAAAGGTGTCTTCTTATCAGACCTCCAAGGAAGTCTATTCCTCCTTCTTGGGACTGTAATTTTGTTCTTGAAAAACTGACTTAGTCTTCCTTTGAGCCTACCTTTTCTTTTTTCCCTGCAGGATTGTACCTGGAAGACTGTATTACTGGTGGTTCTTACCTCTGCCAAGAGAGTCCCTGAAGTTCATGCACCCATGGTGGTTCCTCCCTTTTTTGATTTTTCACAAGGACAGGGTGTCTCTTCATACCAGTTCTTCTTTTAGGTAGTTAATGATTTGCCCTTGAAACAGTCAATTCATCTTCCTTCCTTTTTTTCCTTCCACTGACTTCAAGTAAGAGTGTACTGTACACCTTGGATTTGCATTGACAGCTGAGATATTATTTGGATAAGACAAAACACATCAGAAAAAAAATGAGTAGCTTTTTGTTTCCTTTTATGCCAAGAAATTGCATTTGGCAGTGTCTGAGCAAACCTTCTCCTCCTGGAATTCTAAAGCCATTTATTTTTATTATTTTTTCATGGCAAGCAGATTTAAGTTCATGCTCATTCTACCAGGCCAGTAACCTCTTCTGTTGTTTTCTTCAAGTATCTGTATATTATGGCCATCTAGAAAGCTGCTATTTGTCTTCTGTTGACACTTTACCAAACATTACACACTGGAAGTCATTACCAGAGCCTGGGTGGGCTTTATTCAGGGCCATCCTTCATGGGTTGTGGAGGGTTCATCTTTGACTTCCTCTTCCCATAATTTCCAGTAGCTTTTGTACTCTCCCATGGGTAAACAATACTGCAATAGTGATGAGGAAGGACATAGATGAGGTGTGTAAGATCTTATCATAACAGTAGATGTCCTACTTCTCATTGTTGCAGTGTTCTGTCCCTCCTTCCCTCCTGCCGCCTTTTATTTGTTATTGACCAACTTCTGGCTGAGAGGTCCTTTTTCCATCTTTAGCTCTTCTTCCCGTCCTGGATGTGCATGCCATTGCTTTCTCTGGGGTTGCTCTGATTCTCCTTGGGCACTTCATTTGTGAGGATTAGGCATCTATATGTCCCATATGGAACTTACGTCTTGCATGTAGGACATGTGTCTGCCATACATTGCCGGGAATGTGTAAACAGGTTTGGTATGCTGGATGGATGTTAGGCTATCCTTGGCAGGTTATCCCAAGAGTAAAGAATATTGCAACAGTGAGAAGTAGGGCATCTGCTACGGTAAGGTCTTACACAACTGCTCTTTATTGGTTGTGTTAGACCATAGCTGTTTAGTATTGATTAGCTTTTTGTTTGATATTTCAAGTCAATAAATATTAATTTCACAAACATTTATTTTATATTACCTTAAAGTAGAGGTGATCCAAGTGTGGCTGTCTTCCAAGGTGTCTGTATTTTTTGTTTAATGTTTAGGTGGCATATGAATGGTAGCAATGTGGAACGATTTGTAGGTATTAGTTTTAATGGCAAGAAGTAGGAGTTCTGCAGTGTTTAAAGTTGGTAGTAATATGATAGTTGATATTTTCAGTTTGTTGGAATACAGGGTTAGTATTGCTCATCATTTTTGTTGATCTGCCTTTTCTTAAGAGGTTGTTACTGAATCGTTATATTAATTCATTAGAAATGCATTTTTTACTCCAGTTTCAGTAATAGTTAGAATGTCAGGTCTGTTGGTAGTCATTCCAATGATGTAGGTATTCTGCTTTTATTACAAGTGCTTCTAGCATTAAAGTGACATATTTTGAGATCACCAGGGTGCTAGTTTTGAAGTTTGTCTGGGGTATAAAATGTAGGGCCGGGATATGGATATGTATCATCATCATCATCATCATCGCAGAGTAGGAGGGTCTATATTGAATAGGCGAACGCTTATTCATCGACCCTAGTTCAGCGAATGCTGAAAATGCCGAACACTCAGAACAGCGATATTTTTTCCCCAGGGAAAAAAATCGCTGTTCCACAAAAAAAAAAAAAAAATCTTAAAACAGTATTTAATATGGGGGCTTCACCCCCCCCCCCACTTAAAAATACCAACTCGAGATCACACCACAGTGGAGGAAATGGCAAACTCCCAAAACCGACCCAGGGATTTCTTTCCCTGAGAAAAAATTTGCAGTTCCAGGTGTTTGGAATTTTCAGCATTTGCTGAACTAGGGTCAATGAATCAGCTTTTGCTTTTTAAGCGTTTGCTGATTCAGTATAGACCCAAGTAGGAGATATGTTCAAAAGCACTACTGAATGCTAAAGAAGGTTTTCTATTAATTTGATTTCTTTTGTTATGATGTGCCTTTTAAGGGTGGTCCATGTGTTAAATACGTCTGCAGTTTTTACTGGGATAGACTGTAGAGAATTGTGTACTGGGTGGGATGAGATTTTTTGGACTGCTGATTGTGGTGACTAGTTGATGTTGTAATTGAGCACGGTAACAGGTTAAGTAGAAAAAATGGTAAGTTGTTTGAAGAGCTCATTTAATTAGGTGAAAAGTGAGTGTCTTGTGTTCAAATGGATGCCAGAGATTTTTTTCCTCACATCATGGCTAGAAATTCCCCTTAAAATTACTGATGTTTCATAATAATGCCTGGAAACAACACAGTGATATACAGATCAGTAATATCAGTCTCCTCCAAGTCATGTTGTTGTCATTACAGCTCATCAGCATTCCATGAGTGGAGGCTGGCTTGCATTTTATAAAATTTGACTTACAAAAAAAGCAGATTTTTTTTATTTCAGCAATTAGGGTACCTTTCAAGTAAGGATGGAAATAAAGTGAAAGTTCCATATTCCTGACAAACCTTTTACTCTTATATAAAACAGTTTGAGTCCTTATTGCTAGACTGTTTCACCTCTCCCACCATTACAATGATCTATTTGTTTGAGTACAACTTATTAATTTAATTAAGTAAACAATTATTTTTTTAATTCACCAGGCAGGTAATTTAGACCAAAGATTTGTTTCAGCCATGACCCAGGCCAAATGGCACATGCACAGATTCAAACATTGTTGCATTTCATTTTATACAGCTGTGTCAGTGATGTTTGGCACAGACACTGTCAGTCATTACCGCTTAATAAGAGTCAGTAATTGATGTTTTTAATCCAAATGTGTTTAATAACATTCAGACATATCAAAGGGAGGCACAGCGTTAATAAAATGGGCAAAAATGAAATCAGTTCTCCCCAATTGCAGAAATGAGCTAAAATGTATGCTCAAATGTATACAGTAAATTTGCATACTTATCCAGTAGTCTCTTATACATTTTATTTATTTATTTACATTTGCTAACCGGGTAGTATCCGACTGGGTTGGAAACCTATTTTCAGCCGAGACCTGGGGAGAAAATCTCCATTGCAGTACAGATTAGTTAAAGTACAAATACTTAAAAACAAGCATCAAAAAATATAACAGCAAATGCATGTTACAAGTTCATGCAAGGACTACAGGTAACAGCAAACTTTTACATAGTATGCAAAGTTAGTGCGATACACCAATTATGAAGTTATACAAATGTATGTCTCATCTGAAAGAAAAATACGAGAGATAATGTGCAAGTCATGCAAGAGATGAGCAATAATAGGACTCTCATGCTAGAGATCAGTAGTAATAGGAAGAAAACTAACCAGGAGCAACACAGCAGCAACGCCAGTTAGTATTTAGATAGTCTTTCAGGGTAGTTAGTTTTAAATGTGGACAGACTGGGTTTTATTTAGGATGTGCTGAGGAAGATTATTCCAGTCATTGGTTATTTTATAGGAGTAGAGGGAGTCGCCATGATAGTTGTCACTTTTAGCATTAGTTTGTTAGATGACCTAACGAGCCTAGAGTTAGAATTTGGCTGGACTAGGTTTGAGAGAGATGGGCAGTCCGTGGGGTTGAATATGATTTTATGGGCAAGTGAAAGTTACTTTAGCGGTAACAAGTTGGGAAGTTCCAGCCAGTTGAGTTGTCGGAGAATTGTGCAGTGATGTGTTTAATGGGGTTGATTGGTGGCAAACTTAGGTATTTTGTTATAGCAGGATTCTAGTTTATTAAGATCAGCTTTAAATAGGTTAGTAAAGATCTCAGAGCAGTAGAGGAGGGTGGATAGCAAGTGAGATCTTGCAGTGGCAAGTCTAGCTTGTTTTGTATTGTAAGGTTTAGCCCTGTCTAGAGCTCCAATGCTGGAGTGGATTTTTTTTTATTTTAAGGCAGATATGTTGATCAAATTTTAGTGTATCATCTATGGTAAGTCCAACCAGCTTGGTCTGATTGGTGGGTTCAATTATTGTACCATTGGAGGAGTGTATAGAGAGGGATAGTGTGCTGAGTTTGGATGATTTGTTAGAGAAGATTATGAGCTTGGTCTTATTTGGGTTTAGGATCAGTTAATGGCTGGTGAGGTAATTTTCAGTGTTCTGGAAAGATTTCTGCATTTTGTGTTGAAGTTCTTGAAGGGGGTGGGCTGAGCAGATAAAAGAGGAATTAGCATATTGGATGACAGTGGCATGTTGGGTGACAGTATTAAGGTTACTGGTAAATATGAAAAAGAGGAGGGGCCCAAGTATGGAACCTTTGGGTACCCCCGTGGTGATTGGTAATAGAGGGAGAGGTTATTTGCCCATTTAGTAGCCTGTTGATGGTTGGATAGAGAACTGCAGAACCATGTTATGGGTGAGGTACTGAGATTATAAGTTGTAAGTTTGTTGAGTAGTAGCTGATGAGATACTGTGTCAAAAGCTTTTGACATGTCTTGGAAAATAGCTGATAGTAGCTGTCCTTCATTTTTGAGGTGGCAAATGGTATCTGTAAAGGTTATAAGGGCTGAGTTTGTACTATGTTTAGGTCTAAAACCGTGTTGAGAGCTGGACAGTAGGTTGTTAGTAGTGAGGTGATTTATGAGTTGCTGGTGAATACATTTCTTTAGGATTTTGGCTATGGGCAAGAGAATGGCAATGGGTCAGTAGTTTGTAATATCTCTAGAAGGGCTGCCCTTATGTAGTGGTATGATATGAGAGATTTTCCATAGGGTGGGTGCATACTGTTCTGGGATAGAGCGATTTATTAGTATGGATATGGGGTAGGTGATAGATGGAGCAGTTACTTTAGGTAGTAGTTGGGAAGCTGATCGTCAGCTAGACAGTGGTGTTTTAGTTTACATAGAAGTTTTTTTTATGTAGGTAGTAAGAATGGGTTTATAGGAGAAAGAGTTAGTGACATCAGAGGTTGGGGAGGGGACAGTGAGTGGTAGGTTTATTTTGCTGTCTAAGAGAGAAGTGTTAGAGTTGATGAAGTGAGAGATGAATTGTGAGGCTAAGGGCTCAGTGGTATTACTAGTGAGGGGGCAGGGGTGGAGGATTTACTGGGGGTAAGGAGGTGGTTGTTGTTATGCCAGAACTTTTGTGGGTTGTGCTGGTATTTTTGTTGGTAGGTGACGAAGTAATTTTTTTTTTATCACTGATGACTTTTTTCTAAGTTGCTGGTAAAGGGTGAGATCATTTTTGTTTTTGGTTGTATAGTATAGTGACCAGGCTTTATCCCTTTGTTTCATTAATTGTTTAGTTTCATTAGACAGCCATGGGAGCTGTTTGGACTTTTGGTGAATTTTCATGGGAAGGGCAAGGTTATTTAATAGTTCAAGGAATTTGTTATTGAAGTATTCTACAGCAAGGTCTAGTTGCAGGTTTTTTAATGGGGACCAATCATAGTGTTGTAGTACTATATTCAAGGTGTCATGGGAGGAAATTCTTTCTGCTACGGGTGTATTTATTTCCTTGTAAAACTGACATTTATAGCTTTAAAAAATACTGAAGTAGTTAAATTTTTAATAATGCATATATTTTTAATTCCTATTTCACACTGCATGGCTAGTTATATTAAATGTCCCCTGCCTAGTAATTAGTCTAAAGGCTGGTCTTTTCAGTTTTAATGTTGCTTTGATTGTGCATTGTCAGCTAAAAATAAGGAGACAAGGAGTCCAACTGCAAAACCTAGCTGTTGGTGTATCTGACTTACACCAGTGTGACGCTGACCTGGTTCCAGAAAACTTGCTTTCAGTGTAAGTGACTTACCCCAGTATAAGCCTTCTTTATAGACAGACCATGCACCAGAATAAGTCACCTACACCAAGAGCAAGTCTTTTGGAATTTGGCCAAAGATATCTACACAAGTTGACTAATGGAGTGTGGTACTTATGATATAAAAGTTTGAATGTAAGTATGGGCAATGATAATGTATCTCTTCTTATGATCACAGACCAGTTGTCTTTTTCTAGTGAAACACATATGTGCTTATGAGAATTAGCACATATGATAAGTTTGTATGGGAGGTTATGAACTACATTCCTGGGTGCATCAGTTATTTTTTTCCTGCATAACGTTCCCTTAAATGTATCTCAGCAAGTACTTCAAAGCACAATGTGTGGTGCATGCTACACAGGGATGTCATTTGTTCATACAAGCAGCAGTCATTCACTGGCAGCCCCCACCAAATATACAATGCTATGTTCAATGATCTGTATCAGAAGGTCATATGCTGGAGATGCATTCCTGAGATGGATGCACTTGAATCATCTCACTGCCACAGAACTGACAGTGACTGGTCATATCTTTTTGCCCCTCTGACCTAGTACTACAACACCTGTGATGCTACTCAAATCTATAAGATGCCAAAGACCAGGAAACAAACAAGCGAAAGGAGCTCCAGACCACAAAGAACACCAAGCCCCAAAAGTTCCTTCCTTAACGCAGTTTTATTAAATGCACAAGTAACAGCAGCGTTTTCACTACGAACACAATGTAGCTTCTTCAGAGGATTTAAAACATACAAGAAATATACACCTTTTATACAGGAGTTACAGATTGTTAAATTAAAAAGCCCGCTCAACAACCTCAATTACTGGTGCAATTACACATTAAAAAGGGCTACCCACTTACTAAATTTAAAAACATATTACATTACATAGTACAAATTTCTTTTGCATACGCTGTGCAAATGCTGCATAAATTTAACATAAAATATGAAAGAAAACTCTATCAAAATAGTACAGAAAAAAAGCCTAGAAGTAAAATATACAATCTGAAGCACAGATTGCACTCTAAAACAAGCATATAATAAACTCATGAATAGGTGTCTAAGAAGGTGACACCATAAACATGGTCACTCAAACAAGACCTTAAACGGTCAAAATTTTATTTATAAAACAGTAAGATAGCCATGAATGTACACGCGACATCAGCGATGTGAACATCGCAGACTTACTTAAGCTATACATGCTGTTTTTTAATAAACAACAAACTACACATGTGTATGTCAAGTACAAACATAGCAAACCCAACGTCAAGGGTATATGCGTACTAGATGTGCACTAAATGGCTTGTATAATAAACTGTTATGTAGTTATAAGCCATTAGGGCACAAACAATACCCAATATATCAAAAACCAAACCAAATAGCTAAACATTAAACCCAAGAATTGGAATAATGGATCTCATCTCAAGTATGATTTATACTTTAATACTGGGGCTATATTACAACTTTCATTGAGCCCCGGTGTGTTAAAGGAATCTAATTTTAACTGCCATAAGAGCTCACGTATTTCAAGTATAAGAGAAGTAGGGCCACCCCTAATGGAGGAAGCCACATGGTCAATACCCATAAACTGAAATGCATGGCCAGGGTTGTTAAATACATGCTTAGCCAATGCATTTTCACATTTGTTGTTTTTGATTGCATAACAGTGCTGGTAAATGCGCTCCGTAAATTTCCTATCCGTCTTCTGCAACTGGTGTAATTTTATTAAGTCAGGTAGCTCATTTGATATTTCAGATAGAAAATATTCTATCAAGTATAGGATTTGTTGTGATACAAAATCAATAGTTTACCTGGCTTTTTGTACATGCTGCCCTGCTTTCTACGTCGGTAAGACGGATAGGAAATTTAAGGAGCACATTTACCAGCATTAAAGCCCCAGTATTAAAGTATAAATCATACTTGAGATGAGATCCATTATTCCAATTCTTGGGTTTAATGTTTAGCTATTTGGTTTGGTTTTTGATATATTGGGTATTGTTTGTGCCCTAATGGCTTATAACTACATAACAGTTTATTATACAAGCCATTTAGTGCACATCTAAAAATAATGGGTCAGTAGTTTGTAATATCTCTAGAAGGGCCGCCCTTATGTAGTGGTATGATATGAGAGATTTTCCATAGGGTGGGTGCATACTGTTCTGGGATAGAGCGATTTATTAGTATGGATATGGGGTAGGTGATAGATGGAGCAGTTACTTTAGGTAGTAGTTGGGAAGCTGATCGTCAGCTAGACAGTGGTGTTTTAGTTTACATAGAAGTTTTTTTTATGTAGGTAGTAAGAATGGGTTTATAGGAGAAAGATTTAGTGACATCAGAGGTTGGGGAGGGGACAGTGAGTGGTAGGTTTATTTTGCTGTCTAAGAGAGAAGTGATAGAGTTGATGAAGTGAGAGATGAATTGTGAGGCTAAGGGCTCAGTAGTATTACTAGTGAGGGGGCAGGGGTGGAGGATTTACTGGGGGTAAGGAGGTGGTTGTTGTTATGCCAGAACTTTTGTGGGTTGTGCTGGTATTTTTGTTGGTAGGTGACGAAGCAATTTTTTTTTTATCACTGATGACTTTTTTCTAAGTTGCTGGTAAAGGGTGAGATCATTTTTGTTTTTGGTTGTATAGTATAGTGACCAGGCTTTATCCCTTTGTTTCATTAATTGTTTAGTTTCATTAGACAGCCATGGGAGCTGTTTGGACTTTTGGTGAATTTTCATGGGAAGGGCAAGGTTATTTAATAGTTCAAGGAATTTGTTATTGAAGTATTCTACAGCAAGGTCTAGTTGCAGGTTTTTTAATGGGGACCAATCATAGTGTTGTAGTACTATATTCAAGGTGTCATGGGAGGAAATTCTTTCTGCTACGGGTGTATTTATTTCCTTGTAAAACTGACATTTATAGCTTTAAAAAATACTGAAGTAGTTACATTTTGAATAATGCATATATTTTTAATTCCTATTTCACACTGCATGGCTAGTTATATTATTATATTATACTTGAGATGAGATCCATTATTCCAATTCTTGGGTTTAATGTTTAGCTATTTGGTTTGGTTTTTGATATATTGGGTATTGTTTGTGCCCTAATGGCTTATAACTACATAACAGTTTATTATACAAGCCATTTAGTGCACATCTAGTACGCATATACCCTTGACGTTGGGTTTGCTATGTTTGTACTTGACATACACATGTGTAGTTTGTTGTTTATTAAAAAACAGCATGTATAGCTTAAGTAAGTCTGCGATGTTCACATCGCTGATGTCACGTGTACATTCATGGCTATCTTACTGTTTTATAAATAAAATTTTGACCGTTTAAGGTCTTGTTTGAGTGACCATGTTTATGGTGTCACCTTCTTAGACACCTATTCATGAGTTTATTATATGCTTGTTTTAGAGTGCAATCTGTGCTTCAGATTGTATATTTTACTTCTAGGCTTTTTTTCTGTACTATTTTGATAGAGTTTTCTTTCATATTTTATGTTAAATTTATGTAGCATTTGCACAGCGTATGCAAAAGAAATTTGTACTATGTAATGTAATATGTTTTTATATTTAGTAAGTGGGTAGCCCTTTTAATGTGTAATTGCACCAGTAATTGAGGTTGTTGAGCGGGCTTTTTAATTTAACAATCTGTAACTCCTGTATAAAAGGTGTATATTTCTTGTATGTTTTAAATCCTCTGAAGAAGCTACATTGTGTTCGTAGCGAAAACGCTGCTGTTACTTGTGCATTTAATAAAACTACTCAAATCTATGCTATTGGATCATAGATGTGACTCTACCCATCCTTCTGTGGTATTGGCTATGCCGTAGCATACAACTTTTAGTAGTGCGGTGAATCCAAAGGCCATATTCAATTCTATTGTTGTCATAACTCGCCCACATGCCATGAGTATCCTTGTTGGCAGTTAATGCATCTGCCATGCATCGCCTGGTTGGAATAGAAGGATAATGTCCAGGCTATGCCTCTGATCACATAGATTTGATTAGCATCTTGGATGCTGGAGGATTTGACCAGGAAGTTAATGAAGCAGCTGCTTTAGGCTCCTACATAATGGGGGAGGAGGTTGGTTTGCTGCAAAGCTGAAGCCTGTAGTGAACTAAGATTATAGTGTCCAACATAAGGCCTAGTGACTTGTGCTTGTCTCTGCCAAGTTGTGATATTCAGAACACTTTTACATAGGTTTATAGGTTCATAAGTTGGTACTAGGCTATTGACCCTGGGGCCTATACAAGCCTAGCCAAATAATTCCCCGGATATTTCTTCCCACAATATTCCCTTCTCTGGGCCCCTGTGTAGGAGGGCAACTGACATGATCCCTGGATGAATTTCCTATCTCCCATTTAATCGTCAAGGTTCCTTTTGAAGAAGGCCAAGGAGGTGCTCTGCTTGACATGTATGGGCAGTCTATCCAGTGTATGGGAAGTTTCTGGGTCAGGAATCTATTCCTCCAGCATGTTTTGTTCATTGTGATGACAAGGTTCAGATCCCTGGAGCGTATGGCTCTGAGGGATTGGGATTTCTTTAAGTGGAGCATGTCCAACAGCTCAGGGTTTGACATGGCCTTGTAAGTTAAGAAGAGATCACCTCTGAGTAGATGATATGCCACAGAGTACAGCTGGAGTATTTTTAGATGGTCAGCTTAGGGCATCTGCTTTAGGCCTGTGATTCTTTTAGTGAGGTATTTCTGAAGCCTTTCCAGCTGTTGCAGATGTCTTGTGAGGTACATACCAAATGGGGCTTTTGTACTCTATAATGGGTCTAATGAGGGATAAGTACATTGGGACAATGACCTCATTTTTTCTGGATGAAAAGCCCTTAGTGAAGAGGTGTGCCACATAGAAGGATTTCCTGACTGTTGTGGCAATGTGGTTATCGAAGGTGAGACCACTGTCCACCTGTGTCCCGAAGTCTCTCATCACACTTTTGATGTTTAGTGTACTGCCACCTATGTGGTAATTCATGGGTACATGTTTTTTCCCAAAGGGGATAACTATACATTTCATGGCATTGAGCTTGAGCCCATAGCTCTGGTACCAAGCATCTGTTTCTGTAAGGCCCTTTTGTAGAATATCCACATCATTTGGGGATTCAGTAATGGCTCCCAGTTTGTAGTCATCTGCGAAGTTTGTTAGCCAGAGTCCCTTAGTCTTGGCCTGTACTTCAGAGAAGTAGATGCCAGACAAGAGTGGTCCCAGGACTGAACCCTGAGGTACTCCACTTGTCACTTGTCTGGAGCTGGATTTGGAGTCAGCTACTTTTACAGTCTGGGTTCTATCAGTAAGCCAGTTGGCAACACATTGAGTGACATAGAGATTTATACCCAGCTTAGTAAGTTTATCTATGATTCCAGAGTGGGGGATGGTGTTGAAGGCCTTGGAGAGGTCCAGAAAGGCTGTGTGGACCACTTTACCCTCATCTACAACTCTGGAGACTGATTCGAAGAAGTCAATTAGATTCAGTAGACAAGATCGGCCTTTCACGAACCCAAACCATGTGGGGTCCAGTGTTTGAAGGTTGCCAGTGTCTTTGTTTATAAGTTCCATGATAATGCGTTCCATGCCCTTGCAGATCAGGCTCATCAGACTGATGGGACGGTAGTTCCTGGGACAAAAGGTGGATCCCCCCTTGTGGAGTGGGATAACTGTAGCTGTGTGCCACTCAGTGGGCACGAAGCCTGAGGTGAGGCTATTATTAAACATGACACTTAGGTGAGGAGCTAGTTCATTTTGCAGTTCATGTAGTACACAGCCCAGGATATGGTCCCATGGATGCTGTATTCTTAGCTTTGGAGAGTGCGGTTTCTACCTGTATGGCCGTGATTACCAGCATTTGGCAATCTTTTGGTATTGAGATGGGCCCTTTAGGGGGTGAGAGGGGGGTAAAGTTGACACTAAATTGATCTGCCAGGATATTGGCAATATCCTTGGGATCAGTATATTTAATGCCATTCTGTTGTAGCTCAGAGCAGATCTGAGCATTGCCATTTAGATTCTTGACATAACTATAGAATGCCTTGTGGTTGTCTTTGGAATCTTTGGCAATTTTATTTTTGTAAATAGCTTTGGAGGATTTTATGAGGGATCTCAGCTTCTTACTGAGGCTGGTGAGGGAGTTTTTTGCATCCTGGGATTTTCCTCTTTTCTGCAACAGTTTCTTCCTTCTGTTGTATAGTTTGTTTATGGCAGGGGACCACCAGATTGGCTTCTTTTTTTTGGAGGAGAGCATCTTGGTTCTATTTGAGATGGCACGATTCATGCACAAGTGGATGTGCTTGTACAGTGCCTTAGTGTAGGATTCAGCAGGTGAACTTTCAGCTCCCATCTGCATGGGTGACATGAAGTTTGTCACTTCTGACTTAAGTACCATGAAGTTGGCTTTGGAGAAGTTTTTTTTATGGTGGTTTCCTTACTGGGGGGTAGGGGTGGGATGTGGATGTCAAGGGTGATTTGTTTATGGTCAGACCTGACCAATGAGGGGGTGACCACTGCTGTGGAGCATCTATCTCTCATGTTAGTAATGACCAGGTCTAGGATATTGGTGCCCCTGGTGGGACAATGGATTAGTTGATCCAGGGCATTGGAATTTATGAATTCCAAGAACCGTTGGGAAAAGGTGTTGGGACCCGAGTAGTTTTCCCAGTTAATGGCAGGGTAGTTGAAGTCACCTAGTATTAGGGTGTTTGGTTGTATCTTAATATTTTCCAGTATGTTTAGAAAGGTGTAGTGAGAATTCTGGGGCATGGTAGGGGATCTGTAGCAAGCTACAATTTGGATTGCAGTCTTACCTAGTGTTAGTTGCACCTGGAGAATTTCAGATGCATTGTGTTGGGCAACTAGCCTGGAGGTGTGAATATCCTTAGTGAATATGGACACTTCTCCACTTTTAATGTTTCAGTCTCGGTTTGGTGGCCGAAAAGTGTGGTAAGGGTTGTAGCCTGGTATTGCAAAGGTGCTCCCTGGAGTCTTGAACCAGGTCTCAGTTACTGCACAGATATCAATGTTCTCTATTTTTAGGAGTACCTCGAGAGAGTGCATTTTGAGGTTTAGACTTCTAGCATTGAGTAGCATTACCTTCAGATTTTGCATGCTTGTATCTGTTACGGTGGTGGTTTTGTCCTTTGAACCTTACCTAAAAAGGCACTATAGGAGTGGCAACAGCTTTATCCAATAACCTGAATCCCAGGGGTGACAGGTGCAGACCATCTCTGGCAAAGCATTGCGGTTTGTCAATCATGTCACCCCAGGCAGAAAGATACTGGATCCCCTTTGAATGACACCAGAAGCTTAGCCAATTTGAAGTCAATCATTTTGTCCTTATACTGTGGTATCATTCTGGGCGAAGACAGGATGCTACTCAGGGCTAGGGTCATACCTGCCTGGGCTACATGATCCGAGAGCTGTTCTATGTCTCTTTTCATGTAGTCCAGGGAGGTACATCTCAAGTCATTCACTCCAACATGGACAATGATAGAGTTGTATTTGTACTTGTTGTGGAGTGACTTGAGTGCATGAGTTATGTGGTGGATCCTGGCGCCCGGCAGGCATCTGACTGTAATTTTTTCCTTGCTCAGCCTGGTGAGTGGGACATCAGTGTGCTTGACTATAGAGTCACCTATGATTAAAGTGTTGGGTACGTTGTCTTGCCTTAGGGGCTGTTGTTGGGTGGCACACTGGTGTTGTGAGCTATGTGTCACTTTGGTTTTGACTGGTGTTTGTTTGCATTTCAACTTCAGAAGTCCTTGTTGCTTGGGCAGGTTAATGTTAATGGCCTCCACATATGTGGGTTTGTGTTGCTATGTGTGAGTGTTGATGGTGTGGGTTTTGAAGGGCTATGTGTTGCTTGAAATGTAGTGCAGCTGTTAACCTTCTCCTCTTGACTGTCAAGCACAATCTTGGCTGAAGAGAGCTATGCTTCCAGTTCGGCTATGTAAGTGCACCTCTCACAGGTTGTAGTGTTGGGTGGTAGGAGGAGAGGGTTGTCTGTGTACATGAGGCAGTTGCTGCATTGCCCCAGTATGCCCAGATTCACCAGGTGGACAAGGGAAATGACCAGAAGCTGACCCTTGGACATGCCTGTTAAGGTGCTTTTTTTGTAAAGTACAAGAGCTGTTTTCCCTTACCTTTGCAAGGTACTTTGCAATTATAGGCTGTTTAGTGCCTATGATTAATTTCTCCCTATTAACAAGGAGAATTGAGTGTTTGTATCAGTTTAAGGTTTCCTAGTGCTTTCCTGCAGGTTCTAGAGTAAGTGCTAGTCACAGGGATTCAGATTTTAGTGCTACTACTGAGAAACCAGCTAGTTCTAGGGAAAATTTGAAGAGCAGATTTTCTGGCACCTGGAATAGTTTAACTGTAGCCCTGCTGTGCTGCATGATGCAAAAAATGCACAAACACACGTGTTTTTAAGCCAGAATGTTGAAAGGGATAGAAATCAGCCCAAAATGTCTAATAAAATTATAATTTCAGATCTGGAAACCACTCCTCTAGTGTTAGGTAGGCAGTACAATGCTCACCACTCCCACTAGTAAGCAGTAGGACTTCCCTCTACCACAGTAAGGTCTGGATAGCTCTGAACACAGAAAATCTTCTTCTTCTTTCGGCTTTTCCGGGTTAGGGATCGCCACAGTGGATCATCTGTCTGCTTATGATTGGCAGTGGAGTTTTACAGTGTCGAGTTGCCAGCCCAGCGCCCAACCTTCCACAGAAGACGCACACACGCACACACTCATACCTAGGGCCAATTTAGAGTGTCCAATCCATCTACTGCATGTCTTTGGGATGTGAGAGGAAACCGGATCACCTGGAGGAAACCCACGCGACCACAGGGAGGACATGCAAACTCTGCACAGAAGGCACCCCAGCCGAGAATTGAACCAGAGAACCTCTTTCTGTGAGGCGGAAATGCTAACCACTGCACCACCGTGGCTGCTGAACACAGAATATTAAGTCCTGAAACCAGCAAAGCATGGGATCTGGACTATACCAGCTAGGAAAGGCAGGAAATGAGCAAACAAGATAGTATTTTTTTTGGTTAAAACAGGCTACGCAATGCAATAATACAGTAAATAAACACAGAAAAGGCTAAAGCACTTGAGTGTGTAGCCCTAAACAGTAAATGCAATTAGAACTCTATAAAATTAGCAATTTAAAACTTTTTAAATGAAACAAGGCAAGTGCACAACTGAAAAACGAATTAAGAGGCAGTGATACAGTAGAATAAATAGGGTCTATATTAGAACAGCAAAGTTTCAGAACTTCAAATGTTCTAATATCAACCCCTAGTAACCAAAAACTGATAACATCAAAAATTCAGAAGAGCAAATTTTTTCCTAGGGAAAAAAGTTGCTGTTCCAAAACACATACACACAACACAAACACACCAAACAAACAGAAATCCACACACATACACCTAAAATCTTACATCTAACCCTACACTAAACTGTACATACACCACTATCTACCCACTTACCTTAACCCAAACCCTAACCCTAAGGTCTGTCACTATCGCACACACACCTCACCCGCGCCCTAACCCTAACTCACCTACCCTGCCCTAACCCTCACGTCCACACAGTCCACACTTACCTGACCCGCGCCCTAACCCTAACTCACCTAACCCACCCTAACCCTCATGTCCACACAATCACACACTTACCTGTACCCGACCCGTAACTTTCCACCACAGTGCTGAAAATAGCGAAGTGACAGGAATGGACAACTGAATTCTTTCCCTAGGAAAGAATTTGGTTTCTGAAACTTCGCTATTTTCAGCTTTTGCTTATTAGGGGTCGATATTAGAACATTCAAAGTTCTGAAACTTTGATGTTCTAATATAGACCCGAATAAATAGCTAGTCTACATATAGAGAAAAGTCTATATATACAGAAAAGCAGCTAAAATACACTAAAACAATTCAGATGCAGTGCAACCTAAAGCATTTGAGATGTAGCAATATTAAGGCAAATACAGTTGTAATTAATGCACTAAAATATACTCTATATTTCCAAAATGTTTGAGAAGCACAGTCAAAACACAAGGAGATTCAGGCAATTTATTTATTTATTTTTTGTAAGAAAGGGAAAAAGGAGGAACAGAAGTAAAGAAACTAATCGTGTTGGCCTTCTCAGATGTTCTGTCTGTATTAGGTAGAATGAGCTAATGACACTAGACTGGGAGGAGTGTCCCAGATCAAATTTACAATAGGGGCGGGCAACTGCAAAGCCACCAAGTATAACAGCAACACACCAACAAGGAGGGAGGGTGGGGACAATACTAAAGCTAGTAGCCTACACTAATTTAGACAGTAAACACTACAGAAATGTTTATCACAGCAGTGAGCCACAAAATGAAAGGTTTTAAATGGATAAAGGAGCAAGGAGACTCTACAGAATGCTTTTAACTGCAAACAAATCAGTTATATGATACACTCCTTGGCAGGAAATCAGAACAAACAAATAGGTGCTTAACAGCTAGCTATAAAGCTTTACAAACAGCGTGACAGTAAAAAACTTATTTCTCAGGCCCTGTAAGGCAAACAATTTTAGTTTAACCATGCAGATTAGTTAATAGCAATAAAATACAGTAAAAAGTATGCAGCAGGCAATAAAAAGTGCTATATATAAATTGCTGGAAGCAATAACTAGTATAAATAAGCCAAAAAAACAGGATACTTATTGTTATATATCTCAGATCAGAGTTGTAGTCAGTGCCCCTTCTCCACTCGGCTCAGTGTGTATAGACGTATTGACATGTATCCTGATGGCTGCCTGTCTAATAGCCCACTATGATGGGTTACACTCACAGTGGGAGAGAGAGAGAGTGTGGGCCAGTCATTTGCCGGAGGACTGATGATTGGTAGGCAGGCAGCAAGATCAGAAAACATACAATAATAATGCCTTTAAAAAGGAGGTTTAGAAATACCTTTACTCACACACCCTGGACAAGGTATTGGTAACTGAAAGTGTATGAGTGTATCAGCTGCATGTAGATAGAGGGAGACATTCAAATGTCTGTTTTATAGACTGAGATGATCAAAAAGCAAAATATATTATCACGTGAAAGAAGATGCCAACAGACAGTGGTATTGTGGTACTTTGCAGTGGTTTTATTTCACCTAAGAGTCCTTGCAATCCATTAGGTTGGGTGCTATTTCTCTGTTCCCAGGTTCCTGTTGTTACTATTCTCCAATTTGGATTCAGATGCTTATGCTGTAACTGTGAGATCTTAGTTTGTATGACTTCTGTATCCATCCTTGCAAAGTTTTTTCCTATCCCCATAGCTGATATATTTAAATAAGGGTGGTGCAAGGGGGCAGCTGGGAAAATATTGTAATGTTGTGCATAATGGTATCTAATGGAATTGCATTGCGGATAGTTTGTGATTTGTGAGATTGACCTAAATGTGATTGGATCGCCACAATTCAGAAGGGAGCCATAATAATGGACATCTGTTAGAGTGGATAAATCAAAGTGAAGTGGTTGCATCTTGTCTGTTCAGATTTGAATAAAGAATGTGGGGTGCCTAAAAGCTTTCAAAACATTTCTTTTTTTAGTCGAAAGCAGAAATAATTGTCTGTAGAAATCTGGAGCAGAAAGATACATTTTCTTTATGAAATATAAGTAGTTTTCATGAAGATACAATACTTGTTCGAAAAGGAAAAAAGGTATGGGGGTGGAAGGGGAAGAAAGCAAAGCCAATAAAAAAGAAGAGAAAGAGATGGATTGAGTTGTCAGGTATATGAGATGAAGGAAGTAAGGGAGTTAGGTGATGGAAGGATACAGGTATCAGGAAACATGAGGCAGGAAAATGGTTGTGTATCATGAGGAGATACTATATAATGGATGAGGAAGGGATGCAAATATATGCTGCAGTGACATCAGTAAAGTAGAATTTAAGTGACTGTTTTATGTTGTCATTGTAAAATTGTTGCATCAAAAATGATAGTTTTGTTCCTGCAGCTTGTTAGTGTCTCTTACTTGCAAGTCTAGTTTGGTATGATGTGTGTTAATCACTTTGCCATTATGTCACTGTTTGTACTCTCTGTTCTGTTCTCTTCCTGAAGTTGCTTTATTATTTTCTGTGTTAAACCTCAGGACCACTACCAAGCAATTTAAATAGCAAAACTGTAGTTATTGTATGTCTTCTGTGTTTGGATTTTATCAAGCATTTTCCAATATTAGGATAAAGACTGTGAGAGGTCTCAATTATTTCAAATGTGGGTTGTATTCCAGACAATGAGCCTTTATAGTACATTCCAGTATACAACTGATGATCTTCGTAATTGAGGAAAACCATAACTTACAGAGCTTGGATATAATCAAGGGAAAGTCACATGAACTAAAGTAATACATTAAAGATCATGAGTAAATTAAAAAAATATAACTTCCTCAGAAAATCACCAGTATTATCCATCAGAACTAGTGACTGACCAAATCTGATTACAGAAATTAGGGTAACAGAAGCTCATCTGGTTATAATAAAACGCGATTCACATCAATTTGATCTGAGAGGTCAATCATTAAAAGTAAAGTAGCTAAAATCTTTAAGAGGGCCAAAATATTAAAGTCTTGATGATAAATCACTTAGATATTTCAGTTTGGTGAAACACTTCTTGTCATCTTAAATATAGACTGCTCTTGCATTCTTTGTCTTTCCTGCCTGATGATGCAATACAGGCTCATAACACATACCAGCATTATTTAAAATAACTGGCTTATTGTACAATTGGTTTGACTGAAAAAATTGTACCTGTAAGTGAGGAAACATTGCCAAACAGTCCTTTAGAACAGTCCATGGGAGCAGAATGAATCTATAACCTTTCTGAAAAGCTTCAAATATACTGCTTCTGGTAGGTGCAAATTGCCTAGGCAGTTTTTACTGATATTGACATAGGCAAAATATTTTTATTATCTTTAATTTTATTTACTGGATTCCATCCATTTTTACCTTTTATTATCCTATTATAACAGCAATTTTTGAGATTTTTCTAAATATTTAAAAATATAATTAACTGGTAACATATAAGTGGTAACAGTTCCTCTCTTATTATTACATAATATATGCACATTGCAATTCAGACAGGTAATTTTATTTTATTTTTTGCTTTTGTTATTGCATTTAACTCTGGCATGTTAAAGTTTTCCAGCCTATTGAAAAATCAATAAAATTATCATCAAAATATGTCACAGTGTGTGTTTTATATATGGGATTATAGTCTTTCAGTCTCCTTTCTTGAAAAAAAAATCCAGATTATGTCAGATTTTTTCCTTTCCTGATTGTTTTTATCACTTTACGGCATACACAACACATAAACAACTTCTATCTATTTATAAACCTCTGAGGTCCAGCGGCCTCGGTTCCTAGTCTTACTGTGAAGTGAAATCCCATGTTTTTATTATCCTCCTAGCCCTATTAACTTCTTATTCTTTCTGTTCACCATAATTTCTATAATCTCGCAACCTAACACTCCCTACCATTACATTTTTTTAATTCTCTCTCTCTCTCTCTCTCTCTCTCTCTATTCTTGTCCCTCCACCAATCAAGATATTTACTCTGTATTACCTTCAACCATAATCTAAATTGTAGGTTTGATTCTTGCTTGAAAAGTCCTGTTAATTCCTGCAATTAAAATCCTGTATCCAATTATGTATTTTTTATGATCTATGTATTTTTTTTTTTACCATATGTAATTTCTCACTATCTCTTGTCCTGTATTTAATTATTTTTCTCTGTCTGTCTTTATGTGGAGCTTTTCTCCCCAGGCCTCTGCTGAAAATGGGTAATCTCTACCCAGTCGGACTTTCCTGGTTACCAAATATCAAATACATAAATAAATATAATATTGTCATATGAGAAATGTTGAGAGAGTTCACATCCCTAGTAATAATGCATTGTTTTTTTTTTAATTTTAATAGCAAAATTGTTGCTTTATTTGATTTTCATTGGCAGGGAGGATGGATGATCTAAAACAATGAATAATTTGTTTTTCTGTACTGAGATATTTATTGGTTAGTTTTAAATGAAATGAAATGGACACATACATTGATGTAAGTGATGTGTTTATTTTAATACCACCACCAGCTGTATTAAGAATTCTTATCTTATGGTATCTATTATATGTTTTGATGATAACAATATATTCAATTTTGTTAAAATAAATTTCTGTAATCACTCATATGTAGGCCTCATCCAGGAAGATTAATGCTGCCAGATTTGCAATCTTCATATTAAGATTTGTAGCATAAATGATCGTTGTAGTTCAGTTAGAACCCAATGATGATGTGTTAGGTGAATTAAATCTTCCATGCTTTCCAAAGATTGTAACAAGCTTTAATATTGTAATAGCCTTTGCAGATAAGTGAAGATTAAAACTGAAAAAAAAAATCATTTATATCTCTTTCCAGCTCTTACATTAGTATAATTCTTCATACTCACATCAGCAGCATATATTTCATATGAAAAATAATTGCAGATGTTAATAAGGATAGAATTTTACTAAGAAGTTCAATTGCTTTGGTTTCGTATAATTGCTACAGTAGTATTCACTTCTACCTGATTCACTTTGGAATAGGCACAATTATAAGAACACTTGCATAAGCCATATTATAGTTATATTTTCCATATTATCTCAGTTTAATTTGTATCTTTATTTTCTTAACATGGAATCAGTATTCTTGCCGGTATTTTTGTAGTAATATATTTTTATTTATTTATTTATTTATTTATTTATTTATTTAACATCTGTTTACTGGCAAAGTCCAATTTATTTATTTATTTATTTATTTATTTATTTAACATCTGTTTACTGGCAAAGTCCGACTTGGAACAGAATCAGTTTTCAGCAGAGGCCCAGGGAGAAATGATCCAGACATGTGTCTTTGGAATGTGGGAGGAAACCAGAGCATCCTGACTTAACCCACATAAATGTAGGGAGGACATGCAGACTCTGCACAGAAGCCACCCCAGCTAAAACTTGAATAGGACAACCTCTTGCTGTGAGGTGACAGCGCAAACCTCTACGCCACTGCGCCTTTAATATATAAGACATACGACACATTTACTAACTTTGTTTTGTTTGTTTAGTTACATTTGTTTTCCTGAAAATTAGCTTATTTATTTTTTTGCATTATGAAGCAGCAGTACATGGTTTCTGTTAGTCAGCCATGTTTTTTTTTTTTTTTTTACACTGGCGGCATTATTTTTATCTCAGTAAAAAAATAAATTATATTAATTCTGCTTTTAGTGACTATGCTAAAACATTTGACTCTGTGGAACATAACAAACTGTTAGAATTTCTTTGAGATACAGGAATGCTGGGTCTCATTATTAGAAGCAACAGTTAGAACTGAATATGGATTAACTGACTAGTTGAGGATTGTGAAAGGAATACAACAAGGCTATATATTGTGATTTTCCTTATTCACTTTATATTTTCTAAATAAGAAGTGAATTTTTGGGTTAGATGAATCAGACACTAGAGTCAAAATTTGCTGATGGAATGATTAATCTCAGATATACAAATGATACTACTCTATGGCAGAAACTAAGGAAGGTAAAAGTAGAACATGCAAAAGCTTGTTTAAATTAAAAAAATCCCCTCATGCCCTAGAGAGAGCTAGACTGATCTGAAACATACCACTGCATTTTCCTCTCTCCTTCTATCCCTGGTTTAAGTATCACTAGTTCATACAAACATGCATATATAAGGCAACACTGGGTACATACAAACATGCATACTACCTATAAGGCAACACTGGGTACATACAAACATGCATACTACCTATAAGGCAAAACTGGGTACATACAAACATGCATGCTACCTATAAGGCAAAACTGGGTACATACAAACATGCATACTACCTATAAGGCAAAACTGGGTACATACAAATATGCATACTACCTATAAGGCAACACTGGGTACATACAAACATGCGTACTACCTATAAGGCAAAACTGGGTACATACAAACATGCATACTACCTATAAGGCAAATCTGGGTACATACAAACATGCGTACTACCTATAAGGCAACACTGGGTACATACAAACATGCGTACTACCTATAAGGCAAAACTGGGTACATACAAACATGCATACTACCTATAAGGCAAAACTGGGTACATACAAACATGCATACTACCTATAAGGCAAAACTGGGTACATACAAACATGCATACTACCTATAAGGCAAAACTGGGTACATACAAACATGCATACTACCTATAAGGCAAAACTGGGTACATACAAACATGCATACTACCTATAAGGCAACACTGGGTACATACAAACATGCATACTACCTATAAGGCAAAACTGGGTACATACAAACATGCATACTACCTATAAGGCAAAACTGGGTACATACAAACATGCATACTACCTATAAGACAAAACTGGGTACATACAAACATGCATACTACCTATAAGGCAAAACTGGGTACATACAAACATGCATACTACCTATAAGGCAAAACTGGGTACATAAAAACATGCATACTACTTATAAGGCAAAACTGGGTACATACAAACATGCATACTACCTATAAGGCAAAACTGGGTACATACAAATATGCATACTACCTATAAGGCATAACTGGGTACATACAAACTTGCATACTACCTATAAGGCAAAACTGGGTACATACAAACATGCATACTACCTATAAGGCATAACAGGGTACATACAAACATGCATGCTACCTATAAGGCAAAACTGGGTACATACAAACATGCATACTACCTATAAGGCAAATATCGGTACATACAAACATGCATACTACCTATAAGGCAAAACTGGGTACATTTTACAACAAAATAATGAAATTCACTGCTAATGTTTCTCACAAAACCCATTATTTCTCAGGCCTGAAACAATTAAACTGACTTGAACTTCCACACTACCTTTCATACACACACTTACTTATAATCCATAAACCTGAAAACTGACATTTGTTATACAACACATTACAAAACTACTTGCCAAAGATGGATTTATGCTGAAGCTAAAAATTCCTACTCATAACTATAAAATCTGTTTATAATGCAAGGGACCCACTCTTTTATAAGAATTCCTCAGGACTTTGCAACCCCATTCCATTCTATCTTAAACCTACAGACAAACTGACCCCTTTAAACTCAAATGACTTCTAAGCAATTCTTGGCTTTGTTCTTGTCCATCATCAGGATAATAAGCAAGCCATAATCACTGAGAAGAGTTGTTATAACCAGAGAAATAAGGAATGCCCAGGAATGATATGAGACCCTATGCCACATGTTATTTCCCTCATAACGCAAGTCCTTAGACAACTGTGACTTTAATATCTTGGCATGTTGTTTGCATCTCAGTTCTGTAAGTACCCTAAAACTAGTTCTAACTAAGAAAAAAAAAAACTGCTATGCAATTTGTACTCTGTATATTTAATTTTTAGCTGTGAGAGTATGCACACCTTTGGTGACAAACTGCTTTAAAGGCAAAGAAAGTCCAAATCAGTATCCAATGCACTGCTTATTAATGTATGGAAAACTGACACCCAGTGGTCTGATGACATTTGAATTCCGCCACTGCAAACCAATCTGTAAATGGAGAAGGATGGTAGCAGACAGATGAGGCATTAGTCTCCCTATTGCTGGATGGTGCAGTGGTGCGATGATAGTGTTGTCGTCTCACAGCATGAGGTGGTTTGGTTCAATTCTCAGCTGGGGTGCCTTCTGTGTGGAGTCCGCATGTCCTCTCTGAGTTCGTGTGGGTTTCCTCTGGGATTTCCGGTTTCTTCCCACGTTATTAAGACATGTGCCTGGAGTACATCTCCCCAAGCCTCCATTGAAAATTGGCTTTGTTCCAAGTCAGACCTTCCTGGTAAACAAATGTTAAAAAAATAAATAAATAGTAAATACTGCTACCAATGTGAAAGTAAGATGTTCCACAGAGATTATGGTGCTGTGATCTTCTCCGATACCCATTACAAATGTTACATCTTTAATCTAAAAATCTTAAATCTTAAGTCAAGTGGTAAAGACCCTCAAATAGTATCTCTGATGTTCACGTGATTAAAGAATAAGCAGAAAACATATAATGAACCATAAAACAATTCACTAAGTACAGGTTGGCCTTAAGAGCAAGTTGGAAATATCCATGCACTGGTGCCTTGGGTATGGGTCTACACCATCCAAACCTATGAAGTCTTCATACTGAATACCCCACTATGTAGAATCTTTGTCATAATGCTCCAGTCCTCTCTCTCAGCACAAATCACAAGCATTAAAGTGGTTCAGTCTTCGCAAATGAGTTGATTCTTTCTCAGCTATCAGGTTTATATCTTTTCTTACAGAAACTAGAGAAGCAGCAAAGCTGCAAATTTACATGCTGCTGAGTCTGTGTACTTGTTCTTCATTTAGACCTCTTTAACAGAATTGTATAATTTCTCTTTTATAGCCATTGGCTTCTTAATCTAGGACAAATAAGTTCATAAGTAAGCTAGGCTAGCTGCCCTTGCAGACCATTTTAAGCCTAGTCAGTTTCCCTTTTTCTGCTTGAAATAACCTATCCCATTTGGTTATAGATTGACCTTACCCATCCCATGGTTGATAATTATATATTACCCCTAATGATAATAAATGGGATCATACCATAGGTAATATGTGGAGAACCATGCATGAGATAAAGCATCTGTCCATTAGTAGTACGGGAGGTAGTCAGTATGGTAGTCCCCTGGCAGCAGATGTCTTCCTAAGAAATACAATAATGCATTTTTTACATTTAGTTTCAGACCATGACTTTGACACCAGTTTTTTTATTTGAGATAAACCTTCCTGCAGGATGGCTAAGTCATTTGAGGATTCATTGACTGCTTCCAGCTTGCTGTCATCTGCAAATGTAGGCAGTCATAGCCCTTTGGTATAAGCTTTTCCTTCAAAAAAGTAGATGTCAATCAGGAGAGGTCCCAACACAAAACTCTGCTGGTGACTGGTCTCTTTATTGAGGTAACTTCCCCAAATTTGATTATGCGCATCCTATGTGCATTTGGCAATCCAGAGGGTGATTTAGGGGTTTATTCCCAGTTTATTTAGCTTTGCTACTTTGCCTGAGTGGGGAATTGTGTCAAAAGCTTTGACCAAGTCAAGGTATGTGGTGTGTACCATTTTGCCTTCATCCATTGCTGTGGTGAACTCTGCCAAAAAAAAAAAAAAAAAAAAAAAAATCTACCAAGTTGAGTAAGCATGACCCACCCTTGACAAAACCAAATTGTGATGGGTTCAGTGTTTGGAGGTTCCCTATGTCCTGACTGATTAATTCCTTGATAAGTCTTTCCATTTCTTTGCATATGAGGCTGGTCACACTTACAGGTCTGTAATTGCCCGGGTCTGTGGAAAGTCTTCCCTTATGCAAGGGAATGACTGTAGCTGTTCTTCACTCACTTAGTATAAAACCTGTATGGAAGCTGAGATTAAAGACTGCTGTTAGAGGTGTGGCAGATTGTGCTTCGTACTATTTAAGATGCATCCAGGGATATTGTCCCAATAATGCAGTATTTTTAGCTTTTGATGGCACTTTTAGGACTTGGTCTTATGTAATAGCTGGAAGTGAAACAGTTTCAGGTATATCTTGAGGGACAGACAGACAGAGGGGAGAGTGGGGTAAAGTTAGAGCTAAATTTACTGGCCAGTAGGTTAGCTATATCTTCCGCCTTAATTTAGGAAACGTCGTTCACAATTAGCTCTGTGTATTGCTGTGTTGTGCTTTTGAGATTAAAAACATAAATAAAAAAATGCCTTGTGATTGTCTTTGGCTTCACATGCAGTACATTGTACAATAATGCATAATGCAAGATTATATCTTCATAAGGCAGATCAACTGAATTTTCATTTCGTATGTATAATTACTGTAGTTTTTCAGAAGATGAAACTTACAGTCTCGGCTATAAATGTTACATATGTTTTTTATATTTTTAGAAAAAGGTCAGAAGTTCATATATCTTTTCCTGCTATGGATGAACATGCATTTTGCATTTTCATTTATAAACTTTAGTTAATCTGCTGCAGGTTGATTCAGAGAAGCATGGCATATTTATTTGTAAACCTCAAATTGCATTCTGTCTTTTTGACAACAGTATATACTTGACACTGCCCGAGGTGTAGAAGCAAACATGTCTTCTTCCATATCAGCAATGGTGACACCTGAGACACATAAGAGACAAGGATACAGCAAATCTTGAAAAATTATCTTGTGAAGATACCAGTTTGCTTTTATTCAAACAGATCTTCTGAAAAATATGTAAGGAAAGACTGAGGGACAAATTCAATTTGTGTTCACTATAGTGAGAATGAGACTGCAGATAAATATATTGGGTTATTTAAAAATGAAATACCAGTACAAGAAAGCAAAATGGAAAGTTGCTTAGATTCTAGGCCTTCTACATAGAGCTGTCACAAGCAGAAATGGTGTATATATAGCTGTTCTTTTGGAGATAAGAGTGTATAATCCAGTTTGAAAATTCAGCTTCTGGAAGTGTGTGAATGCAAATAAAATTGCCAGTGAGAAGACAATAAATATTTTGCAGAGTAGGTTTCATAAGCTACATGAAGAAATTACATCAGCTTAATATTAACTTTGGAAATGGGGAGAAAGAGCACTTGACAGAAAACTTCATTTTCTTAAAGTAAAGGGGAGGCATTTCTTAGATTAATTAAATTATTTTTGCTAGGTGCAGATGACTGTGGTGCCAAAAGCATGCATTTTTTTACAGAAAAGATTATGAACAGATGAAGCAAATTTCCACAAAAATTAGAGATGCAAGTGACGAAGTTTCTGGAAAAATGTGATTTAATACACTACAATATAAAATGCAAATTAAGCTGCAAGGGCAGAGTAACATTTGGGAGGGTCATAATGCCAGAATGGGTAAACCAAGTGGTTCTTATTGGAAGACGTGCAGTGCTTTCTTCATAAAAAAAGGCCTACTGTCATGAAAACAGTGAGAGAAACTGTCTTAAAATAGTTCACAGAAAATTAACCTGCAGTAACTATTAAAAAAATGATGCGTTTTTTTTTTTTTATCTTTTTCCTTATCTCTACATCAGTAGTGGATTTCACTTCTCTTTTAGACATTTTCAGCTAATGCTATTTCCAAGACGAAAATCCTTGCATTCATATCAGCTTTGTTTATAGAATACGTTCAAACACACAGTAAGCAAAGCCTAGAAAGGGATCCTATATTTTATTCATTTTTTAACTGCAAATATTAGATTATCCACTGGATGGCAGTGGTGCCCCACGATGAAAGGCAGACTAACCAGTGAACATAGTTTTTCTCCCCCGAAGGATTACATGCACTTGACTGAAAAATAATGTTGCACTAAAAATTGCATGGTACCTGAAAACATGGCAATTGAAGAAATTATATGAATTCTTATTCTTGACATTGTAGTTTAAGTCTTTTTTCATGTCTGTGTTTATTGCTTCTTCTTTCCCTCAACTTTAACAGATTTCCGGATATAACAGACAATGTTTCTCCACGCCGAGCTTGTGAGTACACCTCCAGCTCATTCACAAACAACATAATTATCAGTCAAGTGCTGGATTGCCTTGAACCTAAGTTATAACTGGATCATAATGGCAGACAACAGAAGTACAGATTACAAGAATATGATAGACAGATTCCCATAGCTGGCCTTAGGCATAGGCCACCTAGGCGGCCGCCTAGGGTGCCGCTCTGGTAGGGGCACTTTTCCAGTATTTATTTGGTGTAGGTAGAACAGGATGGGGGCACCAGGTAGTGTGGTGGGGGGCACCATGGAGTCCTTTTGCCTAGGGAGCCAGTTGACCTAAGGCTGCTGCTGCAGATTCCCTATCCAGATGAATATTTCTTTAAAATGTTATAATATGATTTTATTTTTCATATCATATATGTTAGTGGAGCTTACTAGGAAAGACAGTGAAATAAAGCAGATAATGCACTACATTCTTAACAGTAAATATCGTCTTCCCCTATGAACAGATGCACCAGAAAATGAATAGGCATATTTATTTGTTCATTCTGTTATATCTGCGCAGTTCAGTTCAGGGCTATAGAGGACAGGATGCTTTGTCGTAACACTCACTGGGTACAAAAGGGTCTATATTAGAACATTGAAGTTTAAAAACTTCGAATGTTCTAGTATCGAACCCTATTCCGCAAAAGCTGAAAACATTGAACACACAGAACAGCAAATTTTTTCCCCGGGAAACAAATTGCTGTTCCAAAACACATACACACAACACAAGCACACCAAACAAACAGCAATCCACACACATACACCTAAAATCTTACACCTAACCCAGCACTAAACTATGCACACATCACTAACTATCTGCTTACCTTAACCCAAACCATAACCCTAAGGTCCGTCACTATCACACATTCACCTCACCCGTGCCCTAACCCTCACGTCCACACAATTGCACACTTACCTGACCCACGCCCTAACCCTAACTCACCAAACCTGCCCTAACCCTCACATCCACACAATCGCACACATACCTAACCCACGCCCTAACCCTAACTCACCTAACCCGCTCTAACCATCACGTCGACACAATCGCACACATACCTAACCTGCACCCTAACCCTAACTAACCTAACCTGCACTCAGTCGCACACTTACCTGAACCCGACCCGTAACTTTCCACCACAGCACTGAAAATACTGAAGCAACAGAAACTGGCAATCAAATTCTTTCCCTAGGAAAAAAATTGGTTTTCTGTTGCTTTGATATTTTCAGCTTTCGCTGAATAGGGTTTGATATTAGAACATTCGAAGTTATGAAACTTTGATGTTCTAATATAGACCCATACAAAATATAGAAATTAATCCTGGGCTTGAACATCAATTTATTACAGGATGCAGTCAAATGCCACATGCAGAACTAGGGGAAGTTTTGAGGATCACAAATTCAGGTATGACGCGTTTGCGATGAGGAAGGAAATTAGATTAGAGAGTGAAAACTAATGCAGAAACCAGGAGAACATGTTGACTCTGCTTAGAAGGCATCACAGCATGGAACTGAACTGAATAAAATGTTGTGAGCCAACCCTGTACAAGATACATTATTGTGGTGAAGTGCAGAAACAATAATTAAATGTATGCAGAAATTATGACATTAATTAGCCTCTGAATTCAGTAGGTTTTTGCAAGAGATGGTTTGTGTGTAAGGTTGGCTGTCAAGAAGCTATGTAGGATCTTTGCCAACACCTGCATATGAAGACATCTAATACATGACATGCTATAAAGAACAACTACAGTGATGAGTTGCAAAATGAAAACTGTTTTGCTAAAAATAAATGTATGTTAATAACTGCAGTAGTTTTTAACTGATAATGCTTTACATGTTCCTTGTACTTGTTTTCCAACTCTCCTTACTGAAGTAAGGCATCTGATAGGTTAACATCTGTAATGAAAGTGCATCATCTTAGTAAATAGGAAGTCAGCTTTTGGAATTCAGTCTCCTCTGGATCAGGAAAGTAACAATTATCACAACAATGGTGAGTGACTAGAACAACCACAGAGGTCCCTTACAAAATGAATATAATGCATGACAAACCTGCCTTATGCAGAGTGCCTTAAAGACCGTTCCCTCTACTCAGTCTCGTACAGATCGCTGTGGAGTGATCTATGCCAGAGTTACAAGGCATCAACAAACGCTTCACTTATGAACATCCTGCATATTCACACATCATACAGAACCAGAAATACAAGGTCTCGGGACCTCACTTTTGTCTGTCATGTAAATGGATCATGCTGGAGAGACATATGTGTCCCAGGGAATGTGAAGCTGTCCTCATCTTACTACCCAATTTAAATGCAACCCAGACCAGTAGATGGGGAATAGGAAATGTACAACTGGCCTGGCAGTAATGTCCCTTATGGATAGAGGTAGCTTATAAATGCCTGGCCCTCGATGTTCTGTTTGGATACAAAACATCTTTATTCTTTTGGGAAAACTTGGCTAGGCTTGGAAAGGCCCCCTGCATTGTTATCCTAGTAACACTATATGTATCTATGGTGTACACTGAGGGAATTAGTCTTCTCTGTGAGAAAGTTATGAATAAAGCATTGTCTTCTAACTTTAGCAGTGTGCAACATATTTGCTTCCAAAAGCAACACAATTATTTTGTGATAAAGCATAACATATGTTACCTGTAGGGTTGCCACCTTTTCAAATGCCCAAAGTGGGACATTTTTGGCACAGACATCAGATTTTGCAGGGTGAAATATACCCATGGCCAGTACAAAGGATAGAATTTCACTGTTTTGCCTAAACAAAAGCTTATTCTTGTAGCATTTGAGTTGCTTATTCTGTTTCTTATAACATTTAGGCATTTTGGATACAGAATAACTGTTTTATGCAACTATTACATAAAATATAGGAAACACTTTTGCCCTAAAATCTCAGGACATTTGCCATTTTTAAAATTTTTTTACAGCACACAACTGCCCAAAGAAGGACTGTCCCTCGTAAAGTGGGACAGGTGGTAACCCTAGTTACCTGAGAATATTTTCTCTTATGTCAGAGGAGGGAATTGGTAAAATGAGTATAATGCTATCACTATCAACATTCTTCTTGTCCTAAATTTCTGAGGTGATAGTGTTGAAATAATTAAATATACCCATATAGTAAAGTCTGAGTATGACTGTTTTATACTGATTAAGCTATGTAATTATATTTAGCATAAGTACGTTACATTAACAAAGTTTACATTAATAAGGTTTATATATATATATATATATATATATATATATATATATATATATATATATATATATGTGTGTGTATGTATGTATATTATATTTAAATATATAATATGTATTTATATGGGTTTATGTCATTTCCACAAATGGCCACATTGTCGAATGGCAGTGCATCAAAAATGCAGTCAATCTAACCATTCTGACTGTGCTCAAGTTATAGTGGGATCAGGAAATTTGCCCTTTTTCCCACTGTAATGTGATATCAGAGTTGGTATATATAATTATTGGGGGGAGTGGGGGTTTGTTGGACTGCATTTTCAATGCAATGTCATTTGATAATGTGGCCATTTGCGGAAATGACATGGACCCCTATATAGATATTTAATTCTAGTGTTTCTTTGATGCTGCTTCAGGAGTAAAGGGAGAAAAAATGTTCACACTTTACTCCAAGTCTGCTCTACCATAATGGACGGGAATGAGAATTCTGGTTTATGAAGGACACCAGAAACCTTCCCCAGATTCAGTAGGCTGTACTAGTAAAACTAAGACCATATGATGTGTGACACATACTTTCCATGGAGTTTCTGCATGTCAAAAAATGCCTACAAAGAGTTTAGAGGAGCATGCCTGTCCCTAGACAGCAGCCATCATAAAAATTATGATGACTTGTTGTTTGGTAGCAGTCAGATTAATCACAACTCCTCCAATTTGTTGACATTTACTTATTTAGGTGGTTCAGTACCTTCATTAGTCAAAATCCCCTATACCTAGAGTCATCAAAATGCAGAATAATCAGAACCACCCCATGCTACTGCCTCTCAGCTCATAAGACATCACTGTCTTCCTCCATCCCTACTTCTGAACACCTGCACTTCCACCCCAGTAGGCCTGCAACCAGATTTTGCTTCCTAAATGGCATGGTAGAAATTAATCTCCACAGAAACCTGCTTTATTTGTTTGTGGACAATAACATTCCTAAGTGCCTCTGAGGCTTTTCCTCTGACTTCCACATGGAACATCTGTTGGTATGTATTATTCTTACTGTTGCAATAGACTTTAAACTGTATGAGTTATGTCTTTCCTAAGACTCATCAACAGACCAGCTTCCAAATGTTCTAGCTCCCTTCCACACCTGGATTTAACAGTTTGATTGAGGCCAAGAACTGTTTTGGATTGTTAAGAGTGTGCATTTTGTTAGGTTTCTTAGTTTTCTATATGGTAGAAAAGTAGGGTCTCTTTTGTTTTTTTGTTCACACCTTGTAGGCTTTTTAACTTTCCTATTTTAGATATTCAGTCATTTATTCTCTATTATACCATGACCCCCCATTAATATTCCAAAACGTGCACGCTGATTGGCCAGCGTGCACGTTATAAATCGACTTATACTAATGGAAAAAGGTCCGGTCACCTGGACTTTTTCCATTAGTATAAGTCTCTTTTAAAACACTGTCTTGCTATGTTAAAAGAGTTTAACATAGCGACACAGGTTTAAAAAAAGCAACGGGGATCTCCGTTGCTTTTTTTAAAGCTGTCTTGCTATGTTAAACTCCTTTAACATAGCGACACAGTGTGTAAAAAGCAACGGAGATCTTGCTTTCTCCGTTGCTTTTTTTTTAAACCTGTCTCGCTATGTTAAATGGGTTTAACATAGCGAGACAGCTTTAAAATAAGCCGTTGCTTACTTTAAAGCTGTCTCGCTATGTTAAACCCATTTAACATAGTGAAACAGTAAAAAGCAACGGAGATCTTGCTTTCTCCATTGCTTTTGGCCACAGCTCTGATGTACTGCGTAGGCATGCGCAGTACATCAGAACTGCCGCGGATACCAGACAGCTGCGAAAGGGCAGCAAAGAGGCATTATACAATGCCATTATTTAAGAAAAGTAATTATTTCTTTTCTTAAATAATGTTATAGTATAATAGCAATAACCCACTTCTGGGTGTGGGTAATGCGGGATTTACCCACAGTTGTCTTTGTTTGGTGCCAACCGTGGGTAAATCCCGCATTACCCACACCCAGGCGTGGGTTATTGCTATAATAACTCACTTAATCCAGTTCAAGGGCATGGGATAAGCAATAACCTTTCCCAGCATTAGGGGCTACAAGCCACAGAATCCCATCTTGAATAGGTTCCCAAATCATTAAAAGATGCACACACATGCATAGACAACATCTGTGGATAATTTAGAGGGTCACCAGTTCACATATAGCACAACTCTGGGATTTTTCATAAAAGTGGAACACCCAGAAAAATCAACTGAAACAGAGGGATGACATGCAGACTTTGTACTGAAGGCACCTGAGCTGAAAACCAAACTGGAAAACTAAGTACTGCTTTTATCCAAGAAGGAGACGAAATTCACACTTTGCAAAATTACACTCTTGGATAAATCTAAATATTTTTGCTATTTGCAGCCAAGAAGTAACGATAATATTTTATAAACATTTTGGGGTAAAACTGTTAAAAACTGCTAGTGGCATACCAATGCTGCTCATATTGCAAAAGCAACCTTGTAAATTTTGCATTTTTACAATGTCTTCTCCTAAATAACATGATATAATTTTCTTACTATCATAAAGTTGTTGTCACATTTTGTCTCCAGGCCACGGTTATTTATAGTGCAAAGGGAAATATATTTTCAGTTTGTAAAAGCATGCTGTAGTACTAATATGGGAGAATTTTTTTATTTTTTTTTTGCAGCCTGCATTTATTGGACAAGATAAAAATACTGTTCTGTAATGCTGAAATATGACTGAGAAAAACAAGTTAAATTTCAAAGATGTGATGCTGATTTTATTCAGCAGCATACAATATTTTTACATCAAAATTTTGTAATAGTCATTTCTTGAAAGAGATAACAGGCAGATCTCATATCCAGAACAAAAATATGCAGGAATTCATGAAATCATGCCATTAACCTGACAGAAATCACTTGCCAAAGATAAAACAAGGTTTCCTTAATGATTTGTGGTCTAGCACCGCACTTCACTATGTGGAAAGGTTGGTATAGTAAGATGACGTGGCCATTCATTGGGATGTTTTCTTGACACTCACCTAATTGATCAATATTGTTTCACTTGATCATTAGATTTCATGGAGTAAACCAGTTACTTGGTATGCCTCGGTTCTTGGTTCTGCATTCAGTAAATGAAAGAAAGCCTGTTTTGCTGTGTGCCTTCATACTAACTGCAGCTATAAATTGATTGCTTTCTGTTATAAAGGGTCTGAGGATGGGTTACAAAGTAGCCTAGGCTTGATGACCAAGCAGAATAGTATGCAGTTTGACACTCCACTCATTATTCTTGGTCATTATAGTAGAATATACTCCTAAATCTCTTCTCATTTAGGTCTTCTCATCCACTTGGTCACAATATTCCTCACAAGAAGGTACATGTAATGTGCCATTGCATTTCAGTTTTTGTAAGAGTGTGTAGAATAGTTTAAACACTTTGGTAGTGTGTTGTATCTGTATTGATTTTATTCCGGTTGGATATGTATGTTGAGCCTGTGCCCTTTAACAAGTATGTGATTCATGTATGCAGTTTGATTTGCTGATGTTTTGGTATACACAATCTTCTTTTGACATACTGATTTATTTGATAGTTGTTTACTAAGCAATGGTTTTAAAATCTGTGTAGCAGTGTAGTACAATGTTCTAATAAGGTGATCCATACAGTTCTATGCAGTTTATCACTGTGGTTCTCTATCACCACACCATCTAGTATAGCCTATTTTGACCTTACATAAACTTTCTCTCTACTCTTAGAATGGCCCATCTTCTCTTACTTTGACTCACTACATTATTTCCTCCATCTTTAGGAATAAGGTAGCTTCCAGTGCTGTAACTTTGTCACTTCCATATAACATTCAATAATTCAGTATTTTTCTCTTTTGCCCTCCTTTCCGAGCCCATGGACATTACAATAGACCATGTCCCAGTTCACACCTCTGTGAACTGACCTTGTTCAAAAGCTGCATCTGTGAACAGTAGGCATTTGACATTATTGTCACTGTACAATGGAAGCAAGTTTAACATGAAGAGCATTGCTGTTAGTTAACTACATGTAGTCAGATATATCCCTGCTCTGTGCTAGAAAATGCCTTTTGACACCCCCCCAAAGTAGAAGCCCTTACACCCTAAGCCAGGGCCGGTGATAACATTTTGGGACCCCCTAGTAAGTGTCAGGTTGGGGGCCCCCCAGACACTTTGTCTAAGTATAACTTTTCACTGCCACCCAGTCACAGCAGACCTTTAGCACTACTATGCAACAACACTTACAATGCTCTTTGACAGGTCTGTGTATACACAGCAGCAGCTTTTGTCAGGTCCCTACATATTCAGGGATGATTGGGGGCCTCCTGCAGTTGCAGGTATTACGGGTGCCTAAAGCCAGCTATGATGTTAGTTTTAGTAGAGAGAATGTCCTTCAAGAGGATTTAACTAAGTCAAGAACACTGTCAGTGTTAAAACATAATTATGAAGACTGCTACTTGAGAAAAAGCTGCTACTAAAACCAGAGAGATTTGTGAAGTCTTCATCCTATGAGTTATTATTATCCACACAGTTTACTGAGTACACAAGACTGCTGTTCAGATTGTTTTGTTGGCTTGGCAAATATGTAACAAAATATCAAATAAATAACTTTCTGTGGTTGGGGGGCCCCAGGGCCTGTTGCCTAAAACCAACTATGAGAATCACTTACCAAACTGATCCCTGTCCTTTTATTTGACTATTATATTATACCGTATAAACCAGTTACTTCCTACCCTAGCTTTTTGGTGCCTGTCTTCAACAAATGAAAGAAAAAATGAATTACTTTGTGCTTCCATGCTAGTTGCTGAGCACCAGCTATAAACTGATTGCTTTCTGTAATAAAGGGCCTGAGGTTGGGTTACAAAACACCCAGGCTTGATGAGTAAGCCTAATGGTGGGCAGCTTCACTCTCGCACTCCTTCTGAGTCTGAGATGTGCCCTTAAATCATCTTACTTTTTATCTTAAATAGAAGCTCTATCCTTCAAACCCCTGTTTCTTACACTTCAGAAATATGTTTCTCTTACAGTTCCTCATGCTAGTACCTCTGCTCCTACTTGCACAATTATGCTCATACTAACAACCATTATCCTCACAATTACAACAAAACGTTTATATTGTGTCCTCCAAGCAAATGGCCTTTGAAATTCCGGATCACTCCATGTTGATATCAACATTAATATATCCTAGTGCTTAAGTATAATTATCCAAAGCAGCAGCCATTTACTCACAAATGGTACTTTAAACATATAATCAAGCAAAAATATCTCACCTATACTGTCATGTCTCCATAACCATAAAGCTTAGTGGTGACATCCACCTAATCCAGACCCAACTCAGCATATACAAGCACCAGACACAATAGCCCAGCAGCTCCTTTATATCCACTATCTCACCCACTGACCCACTCTGGCCCTCATATATACCACACAAACTAAAAAGATTTATAACAAACACACTGAATATAGCACTACACATTCTAGACAACTTAATTGCTAGAGCAGCCTGGCTCTGCCAGGAAACAAAAAAATAAAGAAATTACTCCACCAGGCTATAACATTTTCAGATTAGACTGAGGCAAAAAAAAAAAAAGCTGTCAGTGTCACTATTTTCTCTAAAAACTCACTAGATAAGTCAATTTTCACCATACATTACCAAGTTTTTATAACTCAAAAATACTACTAACCATGATAAAACTAAACACTTATAAAAGTGTTGCAATCATTTATGTATGTATATGTGTGTATGTTTGTGTATCTATATTATTATATATACATATATACATATGTATATATATATATATATATATATATATATATATATATGTATATATATATATATATATATATATATATATATATATATATATATATATTCATATATGCATGTCCTCCTCGCGGTCAAGTGGCCTGCGAAAGACATGCGTGAATGGGCATACCTTTGTTGAAGATTAGGCATCTGGCTGGCACCTTGGCACCATAAAAATCGACTGCCAATCATTAGTGGACTGGAGTTCCGCTGTGGCAACCCCTAACCGGGAAAGGCCAAAAAGACAGACAACTATATATGTATATATATATATATATATATATATATATATATATATATATCTATATAAAATGCAAGTAGCATGGAGAGGTTAATCTTTTTGTTTTGATGAAGCCCTATAGTAGCATGTAGGGATGAAAAGTGTCATAGCTTTAACTGAACTGAATTTGCATGTCGGATTACTTGAGTCTCTATTTTTACTTTTTCTGTAGTAATGTAATAAGAACATGTTGAGTTATTCTGGGTATTCATCACTGTTCCATTGCAATTGGAACATCTTTTGTTTTGTGGTTGAATCTATTTGTGTACCTACCCAGATCTGCATTTTTTGTACAATTATGAGAATCTTTGTTCTCTAAAATAACCTGCATTATTTTTAATTTAAAAACAATGTTGACAAAAATTATAGCTAGAAAAAGCGACATGGTTCCATCTCTTTTTCTGAAAAGGATGCTTGCCAGCATATTTATGTTCTAGAGAAAATAAGGTGGAAATGTTTTTGATATTAATGACATTGCTAACATTTAAAAATATGTCTGTTGAAGTGGCCTTTAGACAAGTGTTGGAATTATATATGTTAAATCTTCTGTTCTATGAATGGATGCTAATTAGTAGAGGTGTATTGCACTGCAGAAATGGGAATACTCAGTTCATATGCCAGAGTGTGTTATCTCCCTGTTTTTTTTTTAATTTTCTGTGACTACTGAGTTAGTATATTTCTGTTTAGTTATGATCCCCCACCCCCCCCCACCCCCAGGTACAGACACCGTGCCAGGGATATTTTTTTTTTCAAATCCAGAGTTTGAAGTTACATTCATTGAAGTAATGCCTATAAATGTGCTTGCCTTATTTTGTTATAAATCAAACTTAATTGAATATATTTTGTTGAAGTGATACCAGTGAATATGTTTGCTTTATAACAAAAATACAAACAATTTTAAAGCAAAACTTCACCCTTTCTGAGCCACCTTACTCACATGTGCTAACCGTATGCCTGACCCTGCTCCTAGCCCAAAACTTACCCAGGAAAAAAAATTTCTTAACAGTACCGCTGGACAGGACATTCGTACACACTTCCTATACAGAATCACTCACTTGCATACTAATCATTTTCACTTCGATAGCCAGTAACATGCAGTCAGTTTGCATTATATACTAGGTGTCCTAAGTAACTTTCTGTTTCTCTAGACTCCCCTTTCCAAATGCATGCTTCATTCTTGCCCTATAAGTTCTGTAGAGTTCTTCTCTCTTTTTTGTACATTCTATAGATCCCTTCTCTCCTTTCTAAACAATTGTAATTACCTCAAGATGAATTTTATTCTATTACTATACTTAATGTTCCTTTTTTTGGCTTTTGCACTTTGGTTACTGAGATACTATTATATTTTCAGTAAAACTATGCTTACCCTTTTAAGATTATTTAAGAATAGTTTTAAGTAATAAAGTTTTTTGAAATAAGTGTCAGTGGCAGAATGGGTAGCATGCTTGCCTTTGGTGCAGAAAGCTGTGGGTTAAATTCCCACAAGAGGTGATTTGATTGTTGACACTGCAGTGAAGCATGGGGGGGGGGGGGGTAGTACTCGTGAGTGTGTTCTCCTTCAGATGAGATGTTGAACTCAGTTCCCATCTGCTTCAGTTGGTAGTAGCTCAGTTACATGTAAAATATCTCCCAACACCTTTTGAAAAGAATAGGGTTCCCATATTTAAAATACTTATTAATCACCCAATATTTGCAATATGTATACTATTTACATTATTTGCAATATTTCAAACTTGACATCTTTCATGTTCCACAAATTTACTTTCATTATATACTTTGGGACCCCTACCCCATTTTCCACAACCAAAATCTTATCTTTTCCAATATTTTTGTTAAATCCCATTTCTCATTAAGTATTATTTCTTTCCCTCTCTGATTCTATTGAACATATTTATTTGTTTTGTATAGATATTCTTTGTTCTTATCTTTGCAATAATCATATTTAGTAATGTGCATATTTTCATCTTCTGTCTTCCTTGTGTCCTCAAAATACTTCTGTAATCCTAATTTCTTCCATATTCTTTCAATTCTTTTGCATCTTAAGAATACATGCTCATCCGTTTCATCCTCCTTACAATAATTGCATACCCAATCTTCCCTTCATTTATATGGCAGATTTGCTTTAACTGTCAATTTCCTAATTACCAGTCTCCACAAAATGTCCTGACATTTGGTCATAGTTTGGCATCTTTCCATTCTTATTTTTATTACCCTTATCTTAGCTCCCTCTAAATCTATCCAAGGATATACATATAAATGGTTAATCATGATATTTTTGTTCCGTACTTTTTCTCATCTTCAGTATGATTCATGTTTATTTTCCAAATGAATGTCTTTTCTTGATAAATTTCACATTTTTCATTTATATCTTCTCTTTTCATTTTAAGTCTCTGCATTGCTTCCCATTCCCTTCCATGCGGGTTCTATCAGTGAGCCAGTTTGCTACCCACCTGGTAACATACAGATTGATGCCTAGTTGAGAGAGTTTATCTGTTATACCCAAGTGGGGAATAGTAGAGAAGTGTTTGGCCAGGTCAAGGTAGACAGTGTGCACCATCTTCCCCTTGTCCATGGCTTTGGTGACTGTCTCAAGGAAGTCGACCAAATTAAACAGGTATGACCTCCCCTTGACGAAATCAAATTGTGTGGGATCGAGTGTTTGGAGGTTGCCAGTGTTATTAATGAGGTCCATGATAATCCATTCCATGGCCTAGCAGATCATGCTAGTTAGACTGATGGGTCTATAATTACCTGGATCGATGGATGAACCACCTTTGTGCAAAGGGATGACAGTGGCTGTCCTCCACTCAGCTGGGATGAAACCAGTTCTCAGGCTTTGGTTGAATAGGGTGCCTAATGGTGCTGCAAGTTCCTGCCTGAGTTCATGTAGGATTCAGCCAGGGATGTTATCAGGTCACATGGAGGCTGTATTTTCTGCCTTTAAGAGGGCAGAGATAACTTGCTTCCAAGAGTTAAGGGGAGAGAGGCAGGTGCTGAAGATGTCCTGATTTACTGATGGGGAGAACAGAGGGGTGAGGTTTTCACTGAACCTGTCTGCAAACAGGTTGGCTGTATCTACAGCATTTGTATATGTGGTGTCCTTGACAACCAGCTCTGAGCAGATCTAACTGCTTCCTTTGAGACTGCAGACATATGTGAAGAAAGCACTATGATTGTATTTAGTAGATATGGCCAGTTTGGACTTGAAGTTTGCTTTGGAGTATTTCACTAGTGCTCTTATTTGCTTGTTCTGGCTAAGGAGAGGTTGCTTCCAATTAAGCACCTGCTCCTTCTTGATCCTGGACAGCAATTGTTTTCCTTTTGTTATAGAGTTTATTTATTGCAGATGTCCACTAGACTGGTTTACTGTTCCTTGAGGAGGAAGATTTTGTCCTGTTGGGTATTTCTTATTCCGTGCAGCTATATAAATGTTTGTATAGTGCTTTTGGTGTAGGTTTGGATATTTGTGCCAGTTTCTAAGGAGGTGTAGGGGGCTGTGAAACTATTTATACTTTTTCTGAGGAGGTTGTAATCAGATTTGCAGACGTTTGTTGGGGTTGGGGGAGATGGTGATTTTGAAAGTCACCACTTTGTGGTTGGATCTTACCAGGGAGGATGACACTGTAGGAGTGCTGCAGTGGTTACTCATGTTGGCTAATACCATGTCCAAGATATTATCTTGTGGGGATGTCGACCAACTGATCCAAGGCATTTGCATTGATGAAATCAAGGTATCTCTGGGCATTTGTGTTTTGGGATGAGTAGTTCTTCCAATCTATGGTTGGATAGTTAAAGTCACCCAGGATCAGGGTAAAGGGTGTAATTTTAATAGATTTGAAGAGATCCAGATAGGTGGAATGGGCTTCTTAAGTCAAAGTTGGGAGCCTGTATCTAGCTATGATTGAACAGGAGTCTTGTTAATGGTTAACTGCACCTGAAGTGTCTCCTGTGCGTCATGCTGTTTGACCAGCCTGGAGGTGTTTATGGCTTTAATATATATTTAAACTCAACCTCCTTTTGCTTTGCTACACACGGTTTGGTATGATGAGTAACCTAGTATGGTTGGGTTGCTCTCCACAGCTTTGAACCAGGTTTATGTGACTGCACAAATGTCAGCATATTCCAGGATTAAGAATGCTTGCAATGAGTGTAGTTTCATGTTTAGACTCCTAGCATTTAGCTGCATGACCTTTAATTTGTGTTTTGATGAACTTTTCATGTTGGTCATTTTGACTTCATGGCATTGTCTAAAAAAGGTACTATGGGGGAGGCAAGAGCCTTTGCCTGAAACCTAAAACCCAAAGGAGACAGATGCAGGCCATCTCTGGCAAAGCATTGTGGTCTGTCAGTCATGTCTTCCCAGGCTGTCAGGTACTGGATCCCCCTGGAATGACATCAGAAACTAAGCCAATTATTAAAGTTAATCATTTTCTGTTTTTATTGAAGCATCATTCTGACTGATGGTAGAATGCTGCTTAAGGCTAGGGACATACCTGCCTGGGACACATATTCAGCAAGCTTGATCATGTCTTGCTTTATATAGTCCAGGGAGGTACATCTGAAGTCATTCACTCCAACATGTACTGTGACATAGTCATAACTGTAGCTGCTGTTGAGAGACTTGCACGCATGTGTGATAGGATGGATTCTGGCACCTGACAACAACTAAGCGTGACTTTCTCCTTATCCAGCCTGATGAGGGGCACATATGTGTGTCTCACAATGGAGTCTCCTATGACCGATATGTTGGGTTTATGGTTAGGCCTTAGTGGCTGTGAGACACAGATGTGTGGACTATGTGTGGTGTGTGGTATGATAGTCTGTGGAGATCGCATATGTGTTTGCCTCTGAGATCTCTTTTGTTTGGGTATGATTTTGTTGAGGACTTCTGCATATGTGGGTGTGTGCTATCTAGGTGTGTGTGATGTCTGTGTTGACATCCTTCTCAGTGCAAGATATACTGGGTTGTGAAGGAGAGGGCATAGACTCGATGTTCTTAATATAATTGCATTCTCACAAATTCTGTTTCTAGGTGGTAGCAGTAGAGAGTTGTCTACGTACATGAAGCAGTTGTTACACTGTCTCAGGATGCCCATATCAGCCAGACTGGCAGGAAAAACCATAGGAAATTGTCCATCCATATTTATTAGAATCTGAGGGAGAGAGGGCAGAGAGAAAGCTAAGGAGGTAAAGGGTGGAAGGTCTAAGATGAGTACTACTATGTGATCACACAAGTGCTACTAATGGAATATTTGTAGCTGGAATACCTCACAATGGCTTAAAAACAGTGCAGCTGTGGCGCACAATGTGCAAACAAGGCCAAATAAGCTCAAATGCAGGGTTTCTTTTCTTTCATCCATTTCGAGACTTTACACAGATTCAGTGAAGCCAAAAAAAAAAAAAAACTACTGGGTTGACTAACCATAATACCCCTTCTTCTTCTGTAACACACAGTATACCTCCTTTTACAGAGTTTGGCATTAAACCCAAATTAATGAATGGAAAAAATAATATGTGTAACTCCTTTTCATATTTTTCAGTCAAACCGAATGCTCTTGGTAAATACATTATTTTATCCATTAATGATGAATTTATCAAGTATGCTTTTTTTGAATGATAATTTGAAGGATCTCCAAATCTTATTTTCTCTAACATCTCTTGACATTATAACTCTTTTTTTATTGTCCACTAAAATGTACTCCTAAAAGTATTTTTTCATGCATATTGAATACAGTCTCTCCTATTTTTCCATTATGTCATAAGCCTTTACTGTTTAATCTTTATTTAAGTGCAAATGTGTTACATTTTGTTTCACATTTAAATAATTTGTTACTTTATCCATTCCTTCTGCATCTTTCGTGACAATTGTAATGTCATCTGCATAGGATTACATAATAGGTATTTATATATCTTCTTTATTAATTTAGCATATATCCGTCACCTTTTGACTGATATGACTAATATATTCATTACTAATATAAATATTAGACAACCTTGTTATTTATTTATTTATTTATTTATGTATTTATTTATTTGCAGTTTGATTACCGGGGAAGTCCACTGGGCCGAACTGACCCATTTTCAGTGGGGGCCCGGGGAGAAAAGCTCCAACATGGATTATACAATTTAGATACAACTGATAGTTAATATTAAAGATAATATTATGTAGAATAGTCACTCATAAATGCATTCAGTATCATGCATAGTTAACAAATTCATTAAGCTTGACGGTAGGGATCATACAGTTTCATTTGAGGAAAACAGATATGTGTTATACAAACCATTTAAAAAATGTAACTACGCTTTACATACACACATCAACAGTAGAATGCTATTTACAATATTTACAGGGTTGGGCTGTGTGAGAGTAGCTGTAGGAATTGTTGAGAGCTTAGAGAGAAGCTATAGAAATTGTTGAGAGCTTAGATAGGCTCATAGGAAGATAAGAGTTGTAGAGCTTGGGAACCAGAACCAGTTTTAAGCTACTATGTATAGCTATATCTTTACTTGAACAACCATTCACTAAAACACTTATTGTATTATTTTTATATGCTATAATATATACATTTGTTATCTTCTCACTTATATGATTGAACTATTTCCCACAGTTTTTAATACTGTATAGTATCACAATCTTTCTTTAAATCAGCTGTCATAATCTTTGCTTGTTCCTGTCCACTTATCATATCATCTACCAGTTCTCTGATTATCATTAATAACTCATGACCTCCTCAACCTTTAACACAATTATGTATCATACTCTCTATTGCCTTATTTATTTTTCCTTCCAATCTTTTCTGAATTATTTTCTTAAATATTTTATAATCTGTAATATTCATTACCACTGGTCTCCAATTCTGCATAACATATCCATCCCCTTTCTTCCATATACATTTTATTACTCCTCTACTAAATTCTTTGCACTTGAATCATTCTTTTAACCATTCATTTAATACTTCCAGAAAATATTTCTTTTGCCATTCTGTCAAGTCTTTATACATTCGGTATTCTATTCCATCAGGCTGTCCTGCTGACTCTACATTAACTGTTTTAGTACCTTATCCAATTGTTCTAAAACTATTCTTTTTTCTAATTCTTTATTAGCTTGTTTCAAAAAAGTGTTTTACCTTCCAAACCTTCTTTTGAAATGTCCTCTCAATAAACATTTAATTTATATAATCTTTCCTATTAACATTATTTTTGTTTTCATTGTATTACACCTAATTTATCTTTCATCTCTCTCATTATTGTATAATCTTCTTTAACTAACTTACTGAAATATGGCACAACATCTTTCTTTTTTACTTGTAACAAATAGCTTTGATTGTATAACAAATGCTTCATTTTTTTTTTCTTGATTCAGGTCATATAAATCTTTTTCTTTAATAAAATAGCTTATATCATTTCCCACCAGATTAATAAACACTTCTCTACTTTTGTCTCTTTCATTTTTCTTAGCTTCTTCTTTATTCTATCTCCCATTTCAAGTAACATTTCCCGTATTTTCTTTAAAAGCTATCCACCATTCTTACCAATTATGATAGAAATACAACACACCAATATGATCTTTCCAAACTTCTATAACTATTAATTTCCATTAATCATCCCATTTCATTTAATTTATTATTTTTATACCTTTTCCTGTCTTTGTGTATTTCCGATTTCCTTTTAAATTCTATCTGGTTAGCCAAATGGTCTGAAAACCCTGTTTCTAACACTGCTTGCTTAATTATTTATATCCCTTGTGATATCATAAAATAATCTATTTCTGTTCTATAATCTCCTTTTCTATAAGCCCAACTATTAGATTTCCTTACCTAAATTCCACGTAATATTCCCCCATAGTTCTTTAGTCTGTAATCTTTCTATTGTGTTCAGATATCTTACATCCTCTAACACTAAGTCTGCAGTGAGCTTCTTATACCATTCTATAATACCTAACCATTCTATAATACCTAACCATTCTATAATACCTAACCATTCTATAATACCTAACCGTTCTATAATACCTAACTGTTCTATAATACCTAACCATTCTATAATATACCTAACCATTCTATAATACCTAACCATTCTATAATACCTAACCATTCTATAATACCTAACCATTCTATAATATACCTAACCATTCTATAATACCTAACCATTCTATAATACCTAACCGTTCTATAATACCTAACCATTCTATAATATACCTAACCATTCTATAATACCTAACCGTTCTATAATACCTAACCGTTCTATAATACCTAACCATTCTATAATATACCTAACCATTCTATAATACCTAACCATTCTATAATACCTAACCGTTCTATAATACCTAACCATTCTATAATACCTAACCGTTCTATAATACCTAACCATTCTATAATGCCTAACCATTCTATAATACCTAACCTTCTTCTTATTAAGATTTTCAGACTATTTACATTTAATGCTACTATTCTACAGTTATCCCTTTCCTTTTGAAAAGTTACATATATTAAAATTTGTTCTTTTTGTTCATACCCTTTTTCTTTTATATTTATTTCTATAAATTTTCTATTCCTTTCCCTCAATCTCTTACCTATTGAGTTTTTTTTTTCTTTTACTGTACTCCAGTTAATATCTTCTAATCACGTGCTTGTGATCCTTCTTCTATATCTCTCTTCCTTTGTGTTCATCCTTAACTTCCTTTCTCTGCTGTCATTCTTTCTCCATTATAAAATTTTCCAAAATTTCTCTCTTTTGTACTAATATGTCTTCTAGTTAGGTATCATTCATTTTACCTTTCATTTCTTTACTCCCTTCTGTACAATCCACCCATAAATGCACTTTTTATTACATGTCTCCAACTTCCACCCCATAGCCATCCTCTCCCCTATCTCCAAAATTCTTGAAAGTATCCACCTACAGCTCTTACCATTCCTTACCAATACCAGTTACTCTCCCCTACCCAACACGGCTTCCACCAAGGACACAGTACTAACTCCGTCCTTCTCTCCTTCTTACATTCTGTCAATTCAGCCCATGACTCAGGTAATATGGTATCTCCTGTCCTGCTGATCCTATCCAAAGCTTTTGATACCATCTCCCATACCCACCTTCTAAATCATCTCTCTAATCTTAACATTTCCCAAAAAACCCTTTCTTGGTTCTCCAGTTATCTTTCAAACAGATCCCAAGCAGTGAAATTGGGCCAAGCCATGTCCTCGTTCCTTCCTACTCCCACTGGAGTACCCCAGGGTTCCATACTAGGCCCTATGCTATTCAATATCTTTATTAACGACTTCCATAAAGTCATTCCTAACTCCAAAATTGTACAATACGCTGACGATTCCACGTTGATTTGCTGCACCATTAACCTAGCAGAGCTCCAATCTCTGAATCAGAATGCCTCCTCTACCACTGAAAACTGGTTGCTCCTAAATCACCTCTCTCTAAATGCCAATAAAACCAAGATCCTTCTATTCTCCCCCTCTAAATCATCCCCTCTTAATATAAACTCTCTTCATATTACAAGCCTTAACAACTCCCCAATAGAGATTGTACCCTTTGCCAAACTTCTCGCTGTCACTATTGACAATCAGCTAAAATTTAACTGTCATATCCAGCTAAAGATCAAAAAAACTCACATAAAACTTGGCCTACTTTACAGAAACAACCACTTCCTCTCTCCTTCCTCCAGACTAACTCTCACCTCTACCTATCTCCTTCCCTCTCTCATGTATGGCTCTCCCCTGCTCACTAACTTATCTTCCACACTTACCTCCAAACTGGAAATATGTTACAACAAAATTTCCAGATTTGCCACCAGTGCCAAATCCTCCTCTCACCATTGCAATTCCCTTCACTCCTTAAACTGGCTTGAACTACCCAACCTACTAGACTTTTACCAATTAACCACAGTCCACAAGTTATTATTCCAACCCTCAAACTGCCCCGCACTATCCAACATACTGCAACCATATTCCCCCTCAGACCTCTTAGATCTTCTCACCAAAAACTGATCACCATTCATAAACCTAAGCGCCCAACTGGCCAACTTCTCTTATCCTTTACCCTAGCAAAAAAATGGAATGTTCTACCCTCCTTTCTAAGGACCTGCTACAACCACAATAACTTCAAATCTCAATTTCATTCCTACCTCTACCTAAACAGGAAATGCAACTGCACTCTTCCACCCTTACCTCTCAAACTCTCCTCCCCCTTCACTCCTGGCTAACCTCTCACCTTCCTAACCTCACTCTAAAATTACTAATGTGTACTCATAACTAAATATTACTTCTAGCTGTTATACTGTATTCTCATTTATCTCTTGAACTAAATTGTAATTGTATTGATTGTTTATTTCTTGGTGAATGAACCTTACTGTATGTATTTTTTACTATCTTTGAAAAATGTGTATCTAAATAAACTTTGTTCTGTGGAGCTTTTCTCCCCGGGCCTCCACTGAAAATGGGCCCCCTAGGCCAGTGGACCTCCCCGATAAACTGAGTAAATAATATAAATAAATAAATAAATAAATGTATAACAGTTTGAATTATATTTTTTCATCATGTGCTGTATCTACAGAAATATAACATTTTTATTGATCACAGTTACTAACTAAATGATCCATTTTACCACAATAAAAGCATGTCTTAAGTTGACCCCAGTAGTTTACAATGCCTTCATCTTCTTCAATGTTTATAACACTTGTAATATGAACAACAGCAAATTTCTCATTTTCAAATAACATTACAATCCCAAACCCCAGTCCACAGTCCTTTGTTAACATAGAATTTATTAATGTCCATAATATGACATATTTTAATTAAATGTCTTAGGTTCATAGGTAGGCACTAGGCTATCTGCCCAAAGGCATTAATAAGCCTAGCTGGAATGTGTTGGCTTTCACCCTTAGATTAGTTCCCTGTGCCTCTGTCCAGCAGAGTAATTAAAGTGATCCCTCGGGTAAACTTTCTGTTTCCTATCCACTCGTCAAGGTTTCTGTTGAAGAGGGTTAGCGAGGAGCTCTGCCTAATGTAGATTGGAATCCTGTTCCAAAGCATGGGGAGTTTCTGGGACAGGAATCTATCTGGAGCGTATTGCTCGAGGGGATATGGTTTTCTTTAGGTGGAGTATGTCCATCAATTCAGGGTTGGACATGGCCTTGTATGTCAGGCAGAGATCACCTCTGAGTAGGCAGTATGCAACCGAGTACAGCTGGAGTTTCTTCAGTCTAGCTGCATAGGGCATCTGCTTGAGGCCAGTGATCCTCTTGGTGAGGTACTTCTGTGGTCTTTCCAGTTGTTGCAGGTGTCTTGTAAGGTACATCCCAAATGAGGCATTGTATGATGGGTCTGATGAGTGATGCATAGAGGGGCCCAATGACCTATTTCGATCTGGATGCAAACACTTTTGTGATTAAGTGGGCAACATAGAAGGATTTTCTAACCACTTTGGCAATGTGTTTATCAAAGGAGAGGTTACTATCTACTTGGATCCCCAGATCCCTAATTACGTCTTCTGTATTTAGGGGGCTACCACCTATGTGGTAGTTTCTGGGTACTTTGTTTTTTTCCAAAGGGGATGACTATGCACTTTTTGGCATTTAGCTTGAGGCTATGGTTTTGACACCAGGTATCTGTCTCAGTGACACCCTTTTGGAGGATGTCTGTGTCAGCCGGAGAGTCAGTTATAGCCCCTAGTTTGCAGTCGTCTGTGAACTTGGTCAGCCATAGTTCTCCTGTGCTTGCCTGTACCTCTGAGAAGTGTATGCCGAACAGGAGGGGTCCTAGGACTGATCACTGGGGAATGCCACTTGTAACCGGTTTAGAGTCAGGCCTAGCTCCCACAACTCTTACCATGTGGTTTCTGCCCATGAGCCAATTGGCAGCCCATCTCGTGATGTAGGAGTTTATGTTCAGGCTGGTGAGCTTGTCTATAATACCTGAGTGGGGAATGGTGTTGAAGGCCTTTGCGAGGTCTAGGTAGGCTGTGTGGACCACATTTCCCTCAACTATAGCCTTGGTAACTGTCTCAAAGAAGTCCACCAGGTTTAGGAGGCATGATCTGCCCTTAACAAAGCCGAACTAGGTAGGGTCCAGTGTTTGGAGGTTTTCAATGTCTCTGTTAATAAGATCCCATGATGATGCGCTCCATAGCTTTGCAGACCAAGCTAGTCATGCTTATAGGGCGATAGTTCCTAGGGTCCGTTGTTTCTCCACCTTTGTGGAGCAGAATAACTGCTGCTGTGTGCTACTCTGTGGGCACGTACCCTGTGGAGAGGCTGAGTTTAAACAGTGTGTTTAGGTGAGGGGTTAGTTCATCTTTGAGCTCTTGTAGGATGCAGCCTGGGACACCATCCGGTCACATTGATGCTGTGTTTTTGGCTTTGGAGAGGGCTGTTTTAACCTGAGTGTCTGTGATTTCAGGGGCACTGCATTCTTCTGGTATAGATATGGGCCATTTTGGGGGTGGGGGGTGGAGTTTGCACTGAACCTGCCTGCCAGGATGTTGGCTATATCGGTCGGTTCAGTGTATTTTGTGCCATTCTGCACTAACTGAGCAGATCTGAGAATTGCCACTTAGATTTTTGACACAGCTAAAGAATGCCTTGTGGTTATCTCTGGAGTCCATGGCAATTTTTCTTTCAAAGCTAGCCTTCGATGATTTTATGAGGGAACGTAATTTCTTGTTGATACTGATCAGGGATGTCTTCCCTTCTTGGGATTTTACTCTTTTCTGCACTAGTTTCCTCCTTCTATTGTATAGTTTTTTTATGGCAGGGGTCCACCAGACTGGTTTCCTTTTCTTGGAGGAGTGAGTCTTGGCTTTGTTTGGGATAGCACGATCCATGCATTCTTGTAGGCGCCTGTAGAGTGCATTAGTAAAGGATCTTGCAGCTTGGACAGCATTATCCTTTAGCGTGGGGGCTTTGAAACCTCCCACCTCGGTCTTAAGTAACGTGAAGTTTGCTTTTGAAAAGTTTTTCATGGTGGTTTCTTTGACCGGGGGTGGTGGCGGAATGTGTCTTTTTAAAGTCTCTTTCTCCACCTCATTTCTGAATTGAATGTGGATCTTTTTTTTTTGTCTCCCTGTTAAAAAACAGATTTAGCGCTTTCTTCTCTGTAATGGAGTACATACATAGTACAAACGTGGTATTGTTTTTTATTTTTATATGTTAATAAAATATATTGAGAGCTACTGGTCTTTCGGATCTTGTTGAATGGACTTACGAAATTCCTCTTCTGAATAGAAGGAGCAGTACAGAGGACAGCCATTATTGACACTGGGAGCAGCGTTCTCTTTTTGAATATATTTGTGTCGTGAACCTTTGTGTTTGATTACTGGTATACAATAGTCACTACTTCAAGTTTAGTTGGTTTAAATTTTTATTTCCATTTTCTAGTAATTGCTTTTTTTGGCTGCCAACAAAATTAAACTTAATAAGGCCTTATTGTGTCTTAGCAATTCAGATCCTGTATCCCAGCTAAATATATATATATATTTCCTTAGTTACACTCATTTTCTTGCCCAGTATTCCTGACAGAGTAGTCTGTAGGGAATTTTTAAAGTCTGCCCACACATTACATTCCCAAAACATACCTTCTCATTTACCTCCTTCTTCCCCGTCACACCTTCAATAATAGTCATCTGCCTGAAGAAAAATGATTTGGAGTCTGCCTGTAATATAAAAAGCATCTATGCAAACACTTCCAGGCAAAAATCCTAAATCATCCAGACTATGCTGCACATTTGGGAGCCATACAGGTATTTTTAATGATTGTAAAACTGCAAAACAACTACGCCTAATAAATATATTATTCAGGGAGGCATGTCTCCCAAATGCATTAAAGTGGGGATACAACCCCTATAACTCTTCTGCCATATGTAAGATGCAGTTTAACATTGCTTAGCAAATATTACAATTTTGTCTTTTAAAGAAGCCAGGATGAATGTAAGCCTAGTTCATATAATGCAGTTTAACCCATTATATGGCCCCTGGGGCAAGAGGATGGCATGGATTTGGCCTGTGCTTTGAGTAATTTACAGATTATCCCTGTCCCTAAGGGACATAGCCAGTATCCCAAGTGTGAATTTGTGATTCCCCATCCATTGATCCAAATTGTGTTTGAAGAGGGCCAGGTAAGGGCTCTACCTAATGTGAATAGGAAGCCTGTTCCAAAGAAGGGGCAATTTCTGAGACACATATCTGTCTCTCCAGCATGTTTTGTTTGAGTTGCTGACTAAGTTTAGATCCCTAGACTGGTTGACCCTTGTGTTGTTTGACTTGCAGTTGTGTAACAGCTCCATCAAGACTGGATTTGTGAGTGCCTTATATATTAGGCACAGTTGTCTGAAACCAATTATTAGTATAATTTATGATCTCATCCTTGTTAGAAGGTAATGACTGAAAATGGTCTATTTACCAGTTTAGTTACTAGGTTAATAAACTAAAAGTGAGACTAGAAATGTGTAATGCACATAATCTTGAAGAAAAAGACCAGGCTGGACAAAAATTGATTGTTTACATTTCCTTTGGGAGTACACAAAACCCTTGTCTCTACTATATTTCAGATATGTGAGAAAGGGGACCCAGTTGCAACATAGTGTACACAGTTCAAATGGTTTAAAGCAGATACATTAAAGAATTTCACAGAAAGTTTGATGGTGGAAACTGAGCTGAAAATGTTTAGGAAACAAAAAACAGTAATGCATTTCAAGACTGCAAACATTTTTGCTGCTACATATCCCAGAAGAGCCTGTGAGATTATTAGGCTGCGGGACTTTCTAGTTATATTCCAAACTTATCTAAACAGTCCTTTACCTGCCTGGCCTTAGCCCTGTAGAATAAGTTAACCTCCTTATTTCAAGTATGTTGCTTTAAAACATCATTCTGAAGGAACATTTTTTTTAATAAACCATGACAGGGATTCTGCTTCTAATTTGTTTTGAATTAATTATTCCAGCCTTAGGTAGTTTCTGTTTGTTTTGTAAAGTGCCTAGGATTGAGCACTCAAACACTGCATAAACAAAATAAAGACAATAACAATGCAATTGACGTATATAAGGTACATTTTAAGAAAGGTGGTACAGTTTGTAAAGTAACACAGCTAAAATAATACAACAATTTCTGTATGATAATTCACATTTTGCATTTCAGTATGCAATGCAGTTTCTCAAAGTATTTGTTTGGTTTGGGTATGGTTCATTGAGTTGCAACATGGTGAGAAATCAAGTTTCCAAATACAACTAGCCTGGAATTCAACCTGACAAAAATTAAATCTTTTTTGCAATCCCAAATTTAATTTCACATACCTGTAAAAAGACAGATCTGTGAAAACAAATGAGTCACTGCAGGCACTCATTTAGAAACCACACCAGCAGTCATTTCCTGTGAAAAACAGTGCTCTGTGACCTCAACATAAATGAGTTTAGCTTAACTAGATAGAACCTCGTTTTTTTATAATTAACATAGTGTGAGGAAGCTTTCTTTGATATATTTTGATCTGGCAATTTGTGTATAAAACAAAGCTGGACTATAAAATTGACCTACATTTTTAATTTATATCTAAAAAGTAAAACAGTCAGAGACAACATGTAAATAGATGTATGCAACATGGCCATTTTAGCATATTTTCCCCTTTTAAAGCTAAATATTTCAAGCATGGACACATACCATTTTGAAGTCTTACCTGAATTACAATTTAACAACTATCTGCAAATAGCCCTGTTGGACAAAATATGTAAACTGATACCATCATTTTTCTGTGTTGATGGGACTGTCAGAAAGCATGAAGTGGGAAAGTGCTGTCAAGGCATGTGGTAATTGGGAAAGTTAATTACATGGATGAACCTGCACCCACGCCATAATGAAATACATTGATTTTTTCCAAATGAATAAAAGGTACTTGAGCTGTCATGCGAAAGTACATATTCTTTATTATGCCGTTGATAGAATGAGGTCAATAAACACATACATGGCTTGTCTTTTGGGAATTATATTCAAAGCTGGAGCAACTGGATTGAACACGAGGAGGGGTATGCTGGTTTCAGAGGAGGTAACATGTTATTTCTGTCCAGGATATCCTGTTGTAAAGCTCTACAGTGCTTATGTTTTCGTATTTTGCACAAAAAAAGCATAGCCGTACAGAAATAAAATGAGAGATCTTTAACGAGCTAATACAAAACTGTAAAACAATAATGAGTTAAAATAAAACTCTCTTTGACACACTTAAAAAGTATAGTTAAACACACTTAAAAAGTATAGTTAAACAGAGGTTATGAACATTTAATAATGTTATAATGGTTTATTTTTTTTATTTAAAATATATAATTTTCTGCCAAACCTAAATTTTGCATCTATATTAATTGAATATTCAGTGTTTAGAGACATTAATTTGAGCAAAAGTTAATCAGCATTAAATCCCATGAATTTTTTTTGAATGTAACAACAGAGATGTAGAGCTGGATTAAAAGGTACAGTTAATTAAAAGGGGTTGATATGTGTGCTAAAATGGCTGTCAGTAAAGCAAAACACTATTGGAATAAAGACGCAAATACCTTGCAAGTAATCAGAAAGTGGCTGTCTTTTGAATGACCTAGGCTAACAAAACCAGCAGATCACCGAAACATGTTTAACTCATATTAGTTGACTGATGTATAGAGTGTAAGGAAAATGATGTATTATATCCATATTAGGAGCCATAGTTTGTCAGCTCATTGCTCCCACCATTAGGAACTATTTCAACACTCTTTCATAAGAACCTGATAATAAACTTGCTACAGTGAAATTTTTGCATGTGATCCTCAGTGTTATTAGTGATTTTTGTGACACACAATTAACAGCTACCACAGTGCTGTATCAGAAACCTTAATGATTGCTTTAAAAGCTGTAATACACTTTGTCCTGCTACTGGCAGAAAAAAAAAACGTGTTGTGTAACAGCCTTTACTAAGTCAATGAGAGGTATACTTCATTTTTAGACATCACTTGTGTGGCAGCACTTGGTATGTTACATCATTTAAAGTTGCTGGTCACTTAACTCTCCTGTACTTTTTAACTGGTAATACATTAAAGAATTTAAAACGTCCCTGTACACTACAAAGAATTATGATCTAGTCAAATAGTTAAGATTTTTACCTCACATATGCGCAGTACAGGGTTTGATTCTGTTTATTAGCTAAGCTTGTAATAGTTTGCAGACATAGGCGCCGGAAGCTGTTGAAGATGGGGGGGGGTGAGGGGGGCACTTTGTGATCTCAAAAGTGCAATGTTTTAAAACTATTTACTACCACAACATAGGTTCACTTAGAGGACTTTTTAAGCTTAGCCAATTTCCCTTTTGGTACCTGAATTAACATTTCCTGATTGGTCTTACCTATCCCATGTCTGATAATTGTACATTAGCCCTAGTGAGAATAACTGTGATCATACAATTGATTATTTGAGGGGACCCATGTAATGGATGCAGCATTTAGGAACTGCCTCTATCCATTAGTTGCGTGAGGGGCAATCCTGGAGTACATTTTCTATTACCCATCCCTAGATCCGAGTTACATATGAATATGGACAGGGATGAGCTTTGTTTTACTTGAATGGATAGTCTGTAACCTCCTGCCACTCCAGCAGCAGCCCCCTCCCCAGCCACTCCAGTGTTTCTTTATTTGGCTATTTCTGTTTAGTTACCATAAACACTGTTCAAACCTATCAGTGTGTGTACTGTGTTCTTATTTACTTCTACAATAATTATAAAAATTGAAATAAAATAGCACAAACACTGAGTCATTTGCTAAACAAACAATACAGTCTTGCAATGAAAACAGACTTAGCATGGACGGTAAACTCCTCTGCCCTTGAAACTCACATTCATTGAAAGGGCATGAAAGCCCACATTCATTTTGTATCTGGCTAGTGGAGGACTAAGCTTACTGCTGGGTTGTTTTCAAACCATAGGTTCCTCTACAGATTTTTAGGGCCATGCATACATGTATGCATTCTTTGATTCACCTTCTTGACTGTGTTAAATTACATTCCTTGTATAATACAGCACCACTTGTTAGAATGTGTTTTAAATGTGTAGTTTTGAAAAGTCTTCTAGTAAGCAACGAATCAAAATGTATGAACCAATAATGACAAAACTACCAGTTTCTGAAAATTTCAACCATAAAAGGCCTCTCAAACTTCTGTCATGACAATCCACCAATATTAGTAAATATGCAAAATCTCTATAGAAGTAAAGTCAACTAAATAATTCCACATTAAAGGGATCTATAACTAATAAAGAGGTTGCTGCTAGCAAACAACATTATATTTCATTGTTTCATCTACAAATAAAGTGCCTGTTTCGCTTGAATAAATTGCCTATGTTACATTAAAAAATTAATAAGCTAGTAATATTGCAATAGGGAATGGATGGCAAACTGATAAACAGGTTCATAGTTACTAGGTAACTCCTCCAGAGAAGGACATTTACAGGACTGCAGAATCCATTCCCTTTAAAGTACACAGTACAATATCAGCAATCCATCTGCATACTGTGGGAGTCGAAGCCACAGTCTTCTGCATTCAAGGCAAGTATACTACCTGTTGTGCTACTAACAATGCAAGCAGACTTGGCATAAGCAGCACTAAACTTCTCTTCCCCTGAAGCTCTCATCTCCTTGTAAAATCTTCACTCAACTCCTCGAATCACAAGTGGTGGCATGGGTAGATAATTCAGGCTTTTGTTTCTCATACCTAAGGTACAGGGTTTGATCCTGAGTAACACTAACCACCAGTTATACCATACTGGGACATTTTATACACACACACCAGAACCATGACAAAACTCTCTCCAGCAGCACACACACACACCATATATCAGAACCATGACAAAACTCTCTCTAGCAGCATATATTACCTGGAAGTATGCCTGGGAAAAAAGCTGTGCCTGTGGGTAGGTAGGCAATGGATGTTTAATATTTTGCGTCTACTGTGTTATCTGCATCACCATAGAGTTTTGTTTTTATTCTGCCACAGGGGCTAGACAAGACGGTATTGTAAATGTGGGGGGGAGGCACTCCCTCCCCCTTGCTCTATGGTTCTGGCACCCATGTTTGCAGACCGTTAGCCTTGTATTTACCTATGAACCTGTAATTTCAGTTTTGTTATGACTTTAAGAAATTGATTCCAAGAAATTCACTTAACTTAGCTGTCAAAGTAAATTTCTTAGTATCTGTTTCTTAAACATAACAAACTGGTTATTATTGGTGCCACAGTCTTAATCCTTTATACCATACTCGTATAGTAGTTGCCCTGAGCAGATATGTTGTAGCACCCAACTTTTCATGTTTGAACTTTTAGTTTAAAGCAAAACTTACTCTGCTATACAATGAGCTTCCTAGCTGGATGTGCTCAGTGCTAATGTCATAGGGTTCAGTTTGCTGGGAGAAGCTAGCAGATGAGAAGGACATTTTTGTACTAAAGTATGCTGTTAATAAGGGCTATGTTTATTGTGCTGTTAATAAATGATGAATACTATTTAATATTATGCAATTAGCTTAGCATTATACATTTCTGCTGCTGTGATTAAGCTGTAATTTTTTGGACTCAGATTTATCCTTGCTCCCCCTAGATTTACTTTTTACTTTTTTTTTTTCCAAATAAAGTTAGAGCTGTTCAAAATTGCTTTCAGTATGAGGTATTTAATTAACCAGCAGAATTACCAAAAATCAAATTGAATTCTACAAAAAAAAATTAACTTCTCATAGGTTTTATCTTAACTTTGTACTTCTACTTATTTCTTCTGTTTTCAAATCTCCTTTCACATTTACAAGCTGAATCCTGGTATTAAGATGACTTATATATGTATATATATATACAATGAGTAGATTCCATTCTTCTTGATACTAAAACAAATGTGTTTGTTTGTTAAGGAACTTGCAATGACTGCATCCTTCCTAATATTTGTCACTGCCTTAAAACAGTAATGGTTCATTGGCTAGATTTTGAGTGCAGCAGAAATTATTCTGCATTTCAGCTGCATACAAATCTTCATTGGCTGTCTAGTCACCTGTCTTTACTCAGGGCAACAAATACTGCCCTCGTCCCACGTCTTTGCTTTTGTAGTGCACTCCTGTTGAATGCTTTAGGAAATACATTCAAATTCATAATTTGGTGCCCATTTATATGCACAACAGGCATTTTCAGAATCATAAAGTCTCTCAACTCCATCTTGGTCAGCTGAGCAGCTAAATAGTTACCTACAGCAGAATTCTTCTTGCTTTTCTCTTTTCGGTGTGTAGCACTTTTATAGTGCCTTAACATTTTCCAAATCTGTTTCAGTGACAGTACAGTTAATGCTGTTGGGGCTTTATGCCCGAAAACTCAGCATCAGACATGTCTGCCGGATGGATTTGACTTTATGATATAGGTTCAAGTCGTTTAGCAACTGTCCATCTTTTGAGCCTGGCCAGTATTTCTTTTATAGCACATTTCATTTACTCTTACATGACTTTTTTCCCCAAAGAGTATAAAAATATTGTTGTAACAGACAGAATTCAAGCAAACAGTTTAAATATCTTATTTTTGATTTGAATGGTGGTTTTATAATTCAAGAAAAAAGTATAAATATGGACTAATTCTAAATGCAGACATAAATGATATAAAGCAGTTTTCTAAGTATGAGGGGCAAAGCATTTTTGTTGTTATTCTTGAAAATCTCAGATGCATATCACAGCTATAATTGCTGTGAAGCCAATTAATGCATATAAACTCAAACACTTGAAAGTGTAGGTGCTTGTCATGTATGTACACAGGATGTGAGATGCTACATGAAGTTTGAAAATGAAACACATTTTGTAATGACATCATGAGATATTGCACTCCCACCAAATAATGTTTCTCAGCTATCACACATTATGATGGATATTATTTAATTTTTCTGTCACAAATCCATCTGTGTTTTTTGAAATTATTTTATGTACAGTCTGGTTATAAAGCTTACATTTGTACTATTTCAGTTCTTTACAGTCCAAGGGCACAGTAAACCAGGGTGCATTAATTCTACTGCATTTTTTAAGTTTTAGTGGGAATCATACATTCTGCCCACTTGTCACACATTGGTGTTGAAAAGTTGAGAGGTATTGCTATTAAACCAGGCATCACTGTGTTTGTCATCATGATGTCTGCCAGAACTCTATGATAGTCATTTAACATCTGTAAAAAAACTTGTTGAAAACTTATATGAGATAAATATTTTAGTGTTTATCCTGTTAGATAAAGGAGTGGGATAGTGACACGGTGAGGGAATCAACCGGTTACAATTAGAATACAGACTCCCAGTGACTGCAGCTGCCTCAAAATTGAGTCAGGCTGCTCTACAAATGTCATCAAATATAATTTTCTGATTAATTATCTTAGCTCACCATGCAGAACATCACTGCTCATTATTGCAAAAGGCAAAGTGGCTACTAATATAACAAATATATGAATTCCTACTTGGATCCTTGCTATACAAACTTCTAAAGCTAAATTAATTCCAGTCCCTTGCAGGAAGAAGACTCCCATTTATAGAGAGAACCTACAACCCACTTAAAACCTGGAAAATGCCCCCTGCTTTAAAAAGTGCTGCTCTAACCGTACTTCTTACTAGGAGCCAAAGTTTGTCAGCTCATCCCTACCACCATTAGGAGCTTGACATGTGCTCAAAATGTTGTGCTAGCTTTAAAACCTAAAGACTTCCAAATCTAAATGTTTTAAGTACAGTGGACTAGCACAACAAATCATAGTAAGACCACTTCAGTACCATTGGTTCACATAACATTACTTTTTACATAGCTCAGAAAGCAACTCTGTAAATATTTTTTGCTTTCTATTCTTTTTCACCCCTTCCAGGTAAAGATCTTATCTTACATTGATTAATTTTAATTTTTTTGTCACGTTTTCCCCCATCCCACCTTCTCCTACCCTATACTAATCCTTAAAATTCTTATCTCTGAAAGCTTTAACTTAATCATTGTGCTGCATTTATGATTACCATGTAACTTTACCTAACCTTAAATTTTGTTTGATTGATAATTTCTGCTAATATGCATTTAACTCACTGTTTATGTTTCACTGAAAAAAAAACTGTTTCCTTTTTGTCAAGTTTTTACCTGTGATTTTAAATGCTACCCAGTTCCAGCCTTCCACTCACCTCTTGGCTGTTTAATGCACATCTCAGCTATTCATCTGTTTGTAAAGTTCTGATTTAACTAGTTTAAACCTTTCTGGCAGGAAGGGGAGTAGTTTTGACTCTCTTAACTCCTCAACCAGCATATGGTCAAATATTTTTATTCTGTTGTTTCCAGTCCTTCAGAGTTTAGTAAGCCCCCCTAATAGTTAATGTTTTTATTTTATCCATGCTTTGAAGCTGTCAAAGTTCATGGTATAGTTAGTGTTTATTGGAATTCTTCTCTCCAGGCCTCCACTAAAAGTGGGTACTTTTGGCCAAGTCAGACTTTCCTGGTTAACAAATGTGAATATATAAATAATAAATACATACTTCTCTGTCTGACTCCATAACTACCTCATCAATCTTTCTGAAACACTTATTGTAACCTATTTGGTTTGCACAGTGGTACAAACCATTAGGATCTTTCTTATTTGCAATCTGCTACCTTTCTAGTTCTCTGAAGTATATTTATTAATACTTCATATTATTGTTTCAAACTAACATCACTGAACACTTGTATTTAGCCAGCCTGGTAGCCCATGCATGTCCTCATACTCCTTAGAAAGAAAAATAATTGTGCAGTATTTCAGTTTAGATGTGTTTTTTTTTTTTTTGTCCCTTTAAGAACCTCTAGAATTTTATATCCAGCTTTTTATTGCCACTTCATGGGGTAAGCAGGAAGTGTTCAGAAGAAAACATTAAGAAGTGCACCATTGTCTTAAGTGGAGCAACCACTTCAGATATACTAAGCTTTAAGCTTTAACTTTCCACAATCACTCTTTTCAAGACTCAACCCTTGAGCAGTTTGCTTCAGGTTGATCCTCTTCATTCAAATTTACTTTAAGTTCACCTTCAACATGCCTTCTTTCAGCTGTGTATTCCTAAGTAATTTGACCCACAGCTAATCTCTGCACTTCTTTTCTCCCTTTATCTTTTCATCCACTCTGTACCTACTGAGGTCAATATAATGTTTTTTTGTTTATTTCACTTTATCCTCCATCCCAAACTTCTGTGGAAGTTCTGATTGTGTTGGAATTGATTTTTTCGGGGGAGCTTCTTTTCAACAATCGGTCATTTACATATGTGGTGGCAGTCCTCACATTTCCAAAATTTTGATCATAAGGTCCCACTTTGCAGAATCAAAAGATTTGCTTACAGCTTTCTTTTCATGGTCTGTTAACTATTCTTCATTATCTGGCATAAACCAGATGTCTTCAGTACCAACCTTCTTAATTTTCCAGCCTTGATGCCAATATCTTTGTCATTACCCCATGTCACACTTTCTTGGTAGCAACAACATCACTACCAACACATGTTCCTAATTCTCATCCAACCTTTTATTTGCATGTTGTCTCTCTGAGGAATTTAGTTGGGGAATGTTAGGATAGCTGAAGGAAGAATGACTATTTTTTTGAAACATAATGCCAGAGTTTTACAATGCTTTCCAGACTACCAGACAATCTGTTTGTTTTCATTTTGTAAGGGTTATTCTCTCCAACCAGCCCTCTTCTCCCTGCATCATGAGTGGTGGTTTGGCTCCTTTGTCTGTTTCCTTGGGAATAATCTATTCTCTTAACATGCAACACACTATGTCAAGGCAGCTGCCTGCAGTGGTCTGAGTCCCCTGAAAGGTATCAGATATGATCCTTTACTATATTTTTTACTGTGATCTGTCCAAGATGAAGGCACAAAGAGTGCACTACCTATAATTAAATTCCTCATAATTTAAAGTCTTTTCTATAACAGCTGAGATGTGATCTGTGCTACTGCTTCATGTCAAGCAATGAAAAAGCATTTTCAAATTCTAAGAAAACCTCACCTGTCACCTAAAAGAAAGATGTAAATGCAAACAAAAGGTTACCATCTGTCCATCTTTGAGTGGTTTTAGGTAAAAAAAAATCCAAAGTTTCCTCTATTAGTTGCATAAAAAACACCTTAACATTATAATCAATGATAGAAAGAACTCTTGACTTTGCGCAAAAATGAAGTTTTATTTTGGGGGGAAAGTGAAGTTCAGCCATTTGCACTGGTTTGTGGGTATTTGTTGTGCTGCAAGACCTCACATTTCCATACAAAAATCCACTTTGGGCATCTGAAAAGGTGGCAGCAATAAGGGATTACCTATGATAAAAATCTGCAGTCATATAATTGAATCAGATTGCCGCTATACTAACATTAATAATCACACATTCAGATTAAACTCAGTCATTTGAATGTAAAGCCTTAAATCGAATATCAAGTCATGTGCAACTGGTTTTAACTACAAAATACTTTTTAACTAGGTGCGGGTATGTAATATATAGTTTGTAATGTAAGGTAGCCCAAACCTGCCCTTTCGTTTCCTTTCAAATGTCAATAAGGTCCAGATCACTTAACTCCTCCCATTCTTATCATGCACTGCCTCCTTTTTATTTGCCCCGTCATTTCCTTCTCCCTTTCTGGTTTTGAACTCTTCCATTGTATTTATTCTCACTCAAAGTTATGAAACGTGATTTACAGGGAAATTGTGTAATTCTATTGAAAGTTAAGAAAGTGTGAATAGTAACTGCTACAGTTTATAGATTTCCATTCCTAAGTGCTTCCTGAATCCCCCTCTCATTTTCCTTGTTCTGTAACCTTGTTCATTGCCTTTGAAATCCTTTACTTTCTCCTTAAGTTATGTTGGTTCCATTCTCCTTTTATCTTTTCCTAGTCAGTTATTCACCACTCTTTTCTATATTACTGTTTGTGTTCTATTGCTTTTTCTATTCGATCCTTTCCATTCAACAAATGCTGACTTTACTGTTGTTTGGAACTTACCATTTGTAGTTCCTTTATAGTCTCATGTCCTGTTTTGCCTTTCTTTATACAACTTACGAGTCCATATTGTGAACAATACTACACCCTGGTCATTCTCTCTCTCTCTCTCTCTCTCTCTCTCTCTCTGTCTCCCTCTCTCTCTCTCACTCTTTCTCTCTCTCTCTCTCACAGGTGCAAAAACATCACTTCTCTACTTAATATAAAGCCTAAATAAAACTCTTTGAAAATGAAGTGAATCTAAGCAGCACAAATTCCAACCAAATAAAACACCACAGTTTTGAATAAAATGAATGATGAACATTCCAGGGAGTCTATGTTGCCCATTTATTTCAGCATGTTGGTATTTTTTTACCTTAAGCCTAGTAACTTATGATGTGAAGTTGTTCTATCTCGCTGTTTTGTTCTTACACGTGAGTCGGAGCTGATTCCTCGGCTCTGAATCGGCCGCTTTTCAAGCTCAGACTCTCAGAGAAGCTCGAGACCCAGTGAATATCCCATGATGCCCTGCTATGAGTCCCCAGATCTAGTTTGCTGCTGCAACGGATCAACAGCTCGTCGGAGTTAGCTCGGGCCAGTGACTTTAATTTTCTATTATAGTTATCTTTCTCTTCAAAAAAATCCTCTGTGTATACATATATATATATATATATATATATCTATATATATATATATATATATCTATATCTATATATATATATATATATATATATATATATATATATATATATATATATATATATATATAGTAGTGTGTTAAATAGTATAGTGTTAGGAATATAGCTAGTTTAAATTGTTAGAACTTTTAAATAGTCCTTTTTTCCTCAGGCTTAGGCCTTTCTTTTGGGTGTGACAGGGCTCTGTCAGCCGGTGTGTGTGTGTGTGTGGGTGTTATACACATTAGAGTGGTAGTTTAGTTTATATCTTATAGTAGTATACTTTTACTAGTTAACCGAACTATTATTCATAATATGTAGAGTGACTTATAGAGTGTTTATACATTTATATATATATATATATATATATATATATATATATATATATATATATATATTTACTCATATTATACTTGTTTTTTGTACTAGTTATTATAGATTTAGACATGTCAGAAAAACAAAAGTCAGGGTTTAAAAGGTGTGTGTGTGGTCAGAAAATGTCGGTTACAGACAACCACTCCACCTGCATGTACTGTTTGGGTGCTGTACACTTACAAGAGGTGTGCTCTATCTGCCATTCCTTTAGTGCCAGGGTCCTTCTGAAAAGACGTAGGAAATTGGTGGATAGAGGACTCCTGAAGCCTAAATTTCAGGCTTCTTTAGATAAGGATGACACCTCTTCCAAGGCTTCGAAGGGGTCGAAGTCTTCCAAAGGATCCTGGGAGCCCAAGTCATCGGCTCTGAGTTCCTCAAGTATGGTCCATGCATCAGCTCCACAGTCCTTGGAGCCATGTATCGAGTCCTTACCTCGGGGTCCAGTTGTGGAACCAATATTGGTGACCCCTCAGTCTCCAATCCTTCAATCGATTCCACCTTCAGCCCCTTCGACCCATCCCTCGACTCATTCTTCCAGGCTTTCCGATGTGGATCTGGACTGAGTGGTCAAGAGGCTTTTAGAGAACCCAGCCCTGGCCGAAATGCTTTCTGCTTTGAGCCATTCGGCTTTGAAGCCTGAAATCCCTCCCATGGCTTCTTCACCTCCTCCTCCAAAGCCAGTCGAGCGTTCGTAGCTGGGGCAGCTGAAACCAATACTGGTAGAACCCTTGGAGCTGAGGTTCGATCCTCCTTCCTCGGCTCCATCAACCATGATCTCCTCGGACCCGACCGGGGAGTCTCGGGGCCGACAGTCCCTCACCGGCTCCGGGGTGGAGAGTCAAACCGATACCTCGGTTCCGACTCTTCCACTTGGGGCTTCAGCGCAGGTGGCCTCGGCCCCGTCCTCTGGATTGGAGCGGGGGGTCTCGGTCTGGGGAGAGCTGCTGGTCTCTTTGGAGCCGACTGACTTCTCGGACCGGGATTCTGGTGCTTTTGATGCCATGAGGAAGGTCATGGCTGCCAAGACCACTACCTCTTGGATCTGTCTTCCCCTTCCCACAAGGGGCCTCATTCTACCTCTTCCCCGCTGATCCCCACGAAGCGTCGAGATCCAGGACCTCAGGTATCCCCATTGGGTGGCCCCTCCTCTCTAGGCACTTCACCGGACGACCCCAATGATGAAGTTCCTAGGAAGAGATTGTGCAAGAGGAGGCACTTGGATTCCCCTTAGGAATCTCTGACATCGGATACCGACTTGGAGGAATCAGAAGGGTCCCCACGATCCCCCTCAGAAGATGTCTCATTCGCAGACATATTGGAAATGTTAAGGCAGAGGGGTGATTGGCAGTCCCTTGCCCCTTCTGAGGATGAGTCGGTTTTCCTGAAGGCCTTCGGATCTCAGCCATCCACCTCCTGGGTTACTCCGCCCTTCGATGAGTTGATGGAGCTAGTTGCTCGAAGGGCATGGGAGTCTTCTGACTCAGTGGAACCGATCCCTCGGAGGCCCAAAAAATGTATTACTTCCCCCACTGACAAGGCCTTTCTTACAAAAGGAGTCCCAGCTGATGCCATGGTGGTGGCGGCGGCCACCAAGAAAGAGATGTCGGAAACCTCTTCTGCTGCCCATCCTCCTAATAGAGATTCTAGGATGATGGACAGGTATGGGAAACGCATATTTAGTTCTAAGGCATTTTCCATGAGGTCGCTCAACTACCTGACACATTTTACCTGCCTTCAACGAGATCTCATAAAAGAGCTGGGAGATACTCTTCAGGGTAATACAGCTGATGCAGTTTCTGAAAAGGTGACTGCACAGCTCAACACCCTTAGTTCGATAGTAAACTCATCCATACATCTCATTTCATATGCTGCCGATGGATCGAGTAGGGCTGCAGGCTCAGCGATAGATCTTCGGAGGCAATCCTGGGTGTGCCTTTACTCCTTTGTGGAAGGCTTTAAATCTTCATTTGTCAATACCCCATTCGACGGGTCCGCCTTGTTCGGACCCAAAGTTAAGGAGACACTTACTAGGTGTGAACAGGAAGGGAAGACTCTGTCTGCTGTAGGGGTCCGTTTTTCCACTCCAACCAGACCGTACCCCAAAGGGTAACAAAGTGGGAAAATGTGGTTCTGAAAACCTCAAGGAGCTTTCCAAAACACACCTACTGATACCCCCTCTAGAGGCAGAGGAGGGGGCAGAAATGGAAGATGCCGTCCAAACGGCAGAGGCGGTCCGCAAAACCAGGGCGACAGGGATTAGTTCTCTGGTAAGCCCTATCAGCATTTCTGAAAGGAAGCCTGGCTGTCCTACTCAGGAGGCAGTCGGGAGTCACTTGGCTTTATACCCAAACACCTGGCTAAACATTACAATGGATTCCTGGGTAAAAAGCATCATTGCCAGAGGTTATTACATTCCCTTTTTAAAAACCCCACCTATATGTACAAAGATCCCAGACGTACCATCCAGTCTGAGAAAACTAGCAGCCGTAGAAATCCAAAAGCTGCTGGACAAAAGAGTCATCCAGCCAGTCCCGGCGGACCAAAGAGGATCCGGAAATTACTCAAGGTTCTTTTTAGTTCCAAAGAAAACAGGGGACTGGAGGCCCATACTAGACCTCAGCAAACTCAACACCTTCATCAAGAAGGAAAAGTTCCAGATGGTCACGCTGCAGTCGATTCTTCCATTCCTAGCAACGGGCGATTGGATGTGCTCTATAGATCTCAAGGATGCTTACTACCATATCAAAATGGACAGATCATCCAGAGATCACCTGCGTTTCCGGCTGGGGGCCAGTCATTATCAATTCAGAGCCCTGCCCATTGGTCTCACCACAGCCCCCAGAGTGTTCACCAAATGTATGGCAGTGGTCACGGCTCACCTGAGATGGTTGGAATTCCAGGTGTTTCCATATCTGGACGACTGGCTCTTCACCGCCACCTCCAGGCATCAACTAATCCAAGCAAGAGACTACACCATAGACCTTTGTTCTCAGTTGGGCATAACCCTAAATTTCAAAAAATCTGCGCTATCACCCTCGCAGCATATTACATTTATAGGAGCAGAACTGGACACCATCGATGCAAGGATCAGGTTGTCCCAATCAAGAATCATAACTCTCAAAAACCAGTTATCCAGTCTCCTAGCCCGCAACAAAGCTCCAGCATCCCAGATACTACAGCTTTTAGGCACAATGGCAGCCACATTGATAGCAGTTCCGTTAGGCCGCATGCACATGCGAATTCTCCAGTGGTTACTTTTCGCACAATGGTCTTACCAACAACTACCCATGTCACATGAGATCCGGTTAACCAATCTTTGCAAGAAAGGTCTCAGTTGGTGGTTGAACAGTGACCAAGTGACAATCGGACGTCCCTTCGTTCTTCCCCAACCCACAGCCACAGTGACCACGGATGCTTCCCTGATAGGGTGGGGGGGCTATTTCAGGGAAAGATGGTCCAAGGCACTTGGTCAATCATGGAAACGCACTTGCATATAAATGTCCTAGAGCTGAGAGTGGTGTTCCTAGCATTGCAACACTTTCATGACTCTCTTCCTCCAGGCACAATTGCTATCCAGACGGACAACATGTCGGTTGTCTGGTACATCAACAAACAAGGGGGAACCAGATCGTACCCTTTATGCCGGGAGGCCCTAAGGATCTGGCAATGGGCTGTATCCACCAGACGCTTTCTGATAGCAATGCACATCCTGGGGTCATCCAACGTGATAGCGGACAAACTAAGCAGAGCCATGCTGTTGCCTCATGAGTTGTCTCTCAAACAACAAGTGGCAAAAAACATTTTCCGCAGATGGGGGCAGCCTTTCTGTGACCTATTTGCGTCTCTAATGAATGCCAAATGCAGCAGCTACTTTGCCCTTTATCCCCCACCGGGGAATGAACCGAGGGATGCGCTCGTACATGATTGGCCCCCGGGTCTTCTATATGTCTTTCCGCCAATACCTCTAATTCACAAATTCATGCAGAAAGCCAAAAGTCTGGGAAGGACTGTGATTTTAATAGCCCCGAGTTGGCCTCGGCAGATTTGGTTTCCCTTCCTGCGGAAGTATCAAGTGGAAGAACCATGGATCCTGGACCTAGTGCCGGATCTTCTGACTCATTCGTCGGGAGTTCTCCACCCCTCCCTCACGTCCCTGAAACTGACAGCTTGGCTGCTCCGATTCCCACATTAGCCAGGTCACATGAGTTGTCTTCTGCGGTCCAACATATTATAGTTTCATCTCATAAGCTATCTACAAGGAAACTATATAACAGCAAATGGAAACGGTTTGTTCACTGGGCTTCTCAACATGACACTGACCCTTATGTAGCACCTATCCATACCATCTTAGAATTCTTGTCGTCATTGTTCCATGATGGCGCGGCTGCTGCCACCATTAGAGTTCAATTGGCTGCTATCTCAAACTTTCATTTGGGCTTCAACGGCTCTAACATCATGTTGCATAGGCTTTGTAAAGCATTCTTAAAAGGAACCCACCATCTCAGGCCACCTATTAGGCATCCTGTCTACCCATGGAATTTGAATCTGGTTTTATCCTAACTGATGCTCACGCCCTTTGAACCTGCTTCATCTTGTCATTTAAAGTTTTTGTCTTGGAAAACACTATTCCTGGTAGCCATCACATCTGCACGTAGGGTCTCCGAACTTCAAGCCTTGTCCGTCAAATCCCCATATTTGATTTTTCACCCTGATAGAGTGTCCCTCAGAACTAATCCTACCTTTCTTCCCAAGATCTCTTCGGAAAGTAACTTAAATCAATCCATTGAGCTCCCAACCTTCTTCAAACACCATACCAACAAACTAGAATATATGTTACACAAGCTTGATGTACATAGACAACTGAGGTTCTATCTGCATAGAACAAAGGCTTTCAGACAATCGGACCAACTCTTCGTGTCTTATGCAGACAATAAAAAAGGTTGCTCAGTATCAAAAATCACTCTATCCAAGTGGCTCTCTGACTGCATCAGATTCATTTATGCTTCCACTAATCAGCCATTAGAAACTAACATCAAAGCCCATTCTACACGAGCTGTTTCTACATCATTAGCTCATGCAGCTCGCTTGCCTTTAGATACTATCTGTGCAGCTGCCACGTGGTCAAAACCTCATACGTTTATCACTCATTACAAAGTGGATAAGACCTCCAGGGAGAGGGCTACATTTGGTTCCACTGTGCTCAGGAATGTTCTCCCATGAGCCACCCAGGATTAGGGTGCTTGGGATGCTACCCACATGTAAGAACAAAACGGAGAGATAGAACAACTTCACATAAAGAAGTTATGTCCTTACCAAAAAATTCCATGTGAGTTGTTCATCTCGCCTTTTTGTTCTTACATTCCTGCCCACCTTTCCCCTCCAGTCGAGTGAGATGGTTACCTTGGTAGATTGGTTCAGCTGTCAGTCTGTTTATACATTCCTGCTCTTCTTCTATCCTTCTACATTTGGAGTTACCTGAGTAGGTAGACTTTATAGTCATATTCTGTCGGTAGGCTGTCTTGGTTGCACCATACTAGATCTGGGGACACATAGCAGGGCACCAAGGGATATTCACTGGGTCTCGAGCTTCTCTGAGAGTCTGAGCTTGAAAAGCAGCCAATTCGGAACCGAGGGATCGGCTCCGACCCACGTGTAAGAACAAAAAGGCGAGATGAACAACTCACATGGAACGTTATGGTAAGGACATAACTTCTTTTTTTTCAATTTGCATCCTCCTCCTTGTCTTGTGTGATAATTTATCTTACTACTTTCATATTTCTGCTTCTGTTTGATGACAGAGTACTCAGGCCCATTGTTTTTGTAGGTTTTTCTAATGGCAACATTTCTGATAGGTCTTCAAGATCTTTAGTTGATGGTGATGTTACTCAAGTTTCACTTACACGTGAAAGGGTAGACAAGATAACCATACTATATACCTAGATATTACTGTCCTTTCATCAGTCAGAGTTAGTAAAGATGTACCATATCAGTTTATCATAGCAAACACTAGCAAACTGGATTCTTTTCTGAATGTCCTCCCTTTCTGTATTTGCTGTGAGGCAGATGAGGTTAAGTGTGGACTGTTCTTCATAGTCTGTTTATTTTGCAGTGGTGAGATTACAAGAGTGATTTCCAAGACACTGTGTAGGCTGATGGAGTACGTTAGTGGCCTTGAGTGTATATAAATGCTGTAGGGTTCAGCATGCGTCTGGAGAGGTATCTAGTTTGGCCTTGAGGTCAGTTCTGCTATATGAAAGAATAATTCTGTCACTAGTATACTGGAGGTTAGCTGCAGATGGCTTGAAAACTTTAGTCTTTGAATCCAAGACTAAACAGACCTCTTCTGTTATTTTTTCCTTTGCTAGATTTTCATCATTGAATCAGTGATACAGTAGACTAAGCCAAATGGAATATAACCAGCTAAGGACCATATGTTCAGCCAGCAACCAAAGCTTAAGGGCACATTCCATGCACCAAAATTTAGAAATTTCTTGCCACTGAATCTAAAAATAAAACTTGCTCTTCACTGTGTCATCAATGATTTGGTGATTGGCTAGTTTCAAGAAATCTGGTAAATAAGAACCCGGTTGGGGGCTTTCCTTCCATTTTCTATGAAAAGTGTTATTTTTTGGCTTATGTCTGAAAAAGGGGAAGTGCTTGTGCAGATGTCAAATCTGTTGCAGAAATTCATACACTAACTGTTTGCTTTATTTAGTTGAGGATCAGGATGTCCAGTCATACTCAGTTTGCTTATCTTTTAAACCAAAGACTAATAGATTGATGGCTCAGTTACCTCAAACTTTTCAGAGAGAACCAACAGGTGTATAATCTCCTGGAAGAACCCTGTGTGTTACTTCCATTCATAAGGGTTTGACCTGATCCTACTTGGAGCATCTGCCACAAAGTTCTGCTCTGGTATAATGTAAGTAGCCCAAAAGTGATAAATTGTGCTGATTTGCTAGATCCCAGGCTATCATGGCTAGTTTGCATAGGGAATATGAAGTACTTCCCCCTTGCTGTTTATGTATCATATAACAGTGGTGTTGTCTTTGATTAGCAAAAAGGGTACTAAAGTGCACAATCTGTCTTTGAGCCATTGAGGAGAATGTTCACAGAGCCATCTGCACAAGCAGATACCTTTTATATTGTAGTGTGGCCAGGGTAGACATGGTTCTACTGTTCAAGGGCCAAATGAATGGAATGGTTCTGTTAAAGTCCACTGTTAGGAGTACGCCAGTGCAACATACCATCCTCAAAACTAACATGTACATATACATAGATACCATTAGGTACTTGTATGACTACAGAAACACATGCTGCCTCATGCATGCATGCACACACATACGCTTTCACACACACACACACGCACACACACACACACACACAGAAATTACACATTCCATATCCTTTTACCTTGCTATTCTAACTCTAAAGTCAGTTTTGCCCCTGATGAAATAAAAAAAAAATGACCATCATCATTTTCTGCCGTTCACTCAAATCAGGAAAAGTCAGTGGTTTTGGAGTCTCAACAACTTAGCTTCTAAAAGTCTATTGACACCATAGTACGTATCACCAATGTGCTCAGGAAGGCTTCAGAAATTTTGGAGTTACATTGCCTAGTGTTGGTCCTTATACCTAAATGTGCCTGGAAGTGAAATGTATGTCTGTTGCCCTGGAAGAAGCTCTAAATCCACTTGGATATTTTGACAGAATTTTTTTGGCAGAGAGAAAGAACTCAGAAGAATGTAAGTGGTCTGTTGTAGAGCATATTGTCTTGTCTCAGTGACATGTTTGTTTTCATCCAGTGAAGTACATTCTGTAAGACGATTGTAAAATCTTTAAGTGTGCAGTTTTCATTGTGGTAATTTCCTTCTGCATCCCAGACATGCAGAATTAGGTGGCTTGGCAAAGTTGCTAATAGTTGCTCTGTGGGGGTGGAGGGCTGTGTTTAGTTATTTACTTCACACCCATTACCTTCTGAGATAGACATTAGTTCTCCTCAAAAACAATGAATGGGATAAATTTGGTATTGGAAAATAAAGGAAGGAGACAATTTTAACTCACTGTAACTTGGGTGGTCTGCTTTCCCTTTAGGAATGTTAATTCATCCTAACAGGAGAGGATTTTCCTGTGTTCTTATCCACATCTGCGTTTATCACTGTGACAAAATCTGAGCAGGAATAATAAACAGTAGAATTATTTATAAAAAGAAGATCCCCAGCATTAATTTCTTATTGGGGGCTTTGTGTCAGGAATGAAACAAGATTGACCACAGAGAGCTTCTTCTTTTACTTGGAGTTTTTGGGAGTCTTATTACATATATCCATTATGTAAAGAATAATGAAATAATCACCCCCTTTTCTCTACACAGAGTTAGGATGCTGCATCAAAGTTTTCCATTTCTCTTGATTCAATGTGATTCTCCTACCTTATTTGACGCTCATGCCTGACTGCTACAGGTCTTTAGTTATACAACCTATCCATTTTTTGGCTGAATGTCCTTATTTCCTCTTGCCTTCTTCCTGTCTGTCCCAAATCAGCTTTACTAGGTCATCATCTGCTTTCCTGCACATGTGCCGGATCCACTACAATCTATTCTTTTCTCTACAGTTGCAGCTACTTTGGATTCTCCTCTGATGTCACAATCTCTTTGTCTATCCAAGAGTGCGTATCATACCACCGGTCTGAGGCACTAGATCTCCATCACCTCTAGCTTCCTCAACTGTTCTGTCTTCACTGTCCAGTTTTCTGTACCATACTGCAGTACTGGTCAAACTACTGTTTTGTTCACCTTACTTTTCTGTCTTTGGCAATTTTCTGTTGCAATAACAAAAGTCCAAAATGGGAGTAAACAAACACAGCATTCTTGATAATAAATAAAAGACAAAACTTTTATTCAGCTACAAACTAGTAAGCACTTTTGTGCTCTTGGCACTTCTTCAGACAATACATGCATGAATCGTGCCATCCCAAATAGAACCAAGATGCTCTCCTCCAAAAAAAGGAAGCCAATCTGGTGGGCCCCTGCCATAAACAAACTTTACAACAAAAGGAAGAAACTGTTGCAGAAAAGAAGAAAATCCCAGGATGCAAAAACTCCCTTACCAGCCTCAGTAAGAAGCTGAGATCCCTCATAAAATCCTCCAAAGCTAGTTATGAAAATAAAACTGCCAAAGATTCCAAAGGCAGCCACAAGGCATTCTATAACTATGAAATGCAGGCGTGGTGGCACAGTATGCGTAGAGCGTATCAATCAACAGCAGTCTGTATAACACACAAATACACTAATACGCTAGCTGCGTACAGATAGAGTTACCAGTTAGTCAGTATCACCGTAAAAAGCAAAAATATACCAAGTACTGTATCAGGCTTCCGTGGAACAATGGCTTGAAAACTCTTCAGCACCTCAAGCGTTCAACGGGACATATCCAAAGTTGTATAACAAAGAAAGCAAATAAATGCAATGCAGGCTTGTTATTCAACGCAGTATGCAAGTCAGTGCATACAAAAATAAGCTATCTGCTTGTAGATGGAGTCAACAGTTAATTCAAATAAAGTACCTGATTCAAGAGCAAAACTTCAGAGGAACAATAGCTTGGAAACCTTCAATGACAAACCAAGCGTTCAACAGAGTATATCCAAGGTAATTTATTCATAAAAATCGGCAAGCGCTTTCAACTAGGTCTTCATCAGGCCGTTAAACAATTTAGACTGACGAAGCACTCATATTTATAACAAAACATCACAGTAGCAACAATGTCATTTCCTGTTAAAATTTTAAACTGACAGAGCATCACAGTAATGGAAATGCCATTTCCTGTTACTACTAATTCAAAGTCTAAAAACATTTTAAATAGAAAATATATATAAAAAAGGTATATATAAAAAGATATGTAGTGATAGTTGCACGCAAAAGCTGACTGTATGTAGTTCCAAAGCAAAACACTGTCATTATACAAAAAACATATAATTGCATACACAATAAAATAAAATTACTGCTAAGAAATGTATCTAATTTATTAAAATTATTGTTAGTGAAAGCACTTATGCATTAGAAATCCATTCAAGATGCCACAATATATAAAAAACTACTAATATTTGTGTCATGGTGTAAACTCTCATGAAGTCAGAAATTTACCATCAAACATTATCACTAAAATATATATATGAAAAGCATATATATATATTGATTTATACATCTAGTAGGAAATATCTAATATGTTAAAAATATTATTATTAAGAACAATTCAACCCACCACAGTAGATGGAACCGAACTAACATTGATGTCCTGATGTAAAAGTCTCAAGAAGTCAGAAATTTACCACCAAAAAGTCTCATTGAATTATATATAAAATGTGTAAAATGATCCACATATCTATGAGGTCATTGCCTACACTAAGTACATATATATAAAGATATATATATAAAAAAAATAAAATATAAAAAATATATATGTAAAAGGCCTCATAAACACTGACACTATATACACTAATGATACATCCACACAATGTGCAATAATATAGGTTAAAAATGCCATAAATTGTTGTGACATGATATCATTATATAGTAATATAATGTTACCATAGATAACCTGCTACATAATAGGATGGCAGTACAAAGCAATCCAAATATTCACAAATAGCTGCGTCATTTATAAATTGTGAGTGATGAAAAATACTCACTATTTTTGTATTTATATTTTATTTAAGTTTCCTGGCTTTAAGTATGGGTTTAATAGAGACCCTATCATTAATGCCAGGGCTGCGATCAGCTCTAAGCCTAATAATCCATTTGGCTTCCATTTGTTCAGTAAGATTACTCAAGTCCCCTCTCCTTATCCCCGGTTTGTTCACATAGATAACTTGGAATAGAAACTTATGTTCTATTGATGTGTTACTTACATGTTTAGAGAGGGCATTGGATGTGCAGGATATCCTAATCTTATATATATATGTTCTCTAATCCTCTCTTTGTACTGCCATCCTATTATGTATGTATGGATGTATCATTAGTGTATATAGTGTCAGTGTTTATGAGGCCTTTTACATATATATTTTTTATATTTTTTTTATATATATGTGTTTTTTGTATAATGACAGTGTTTTGCTTTGGAACTACATACAGTCAACTTTTGCGTGCAACTATCACTACATATCTTTTTATATATACCTTTTTTATATATATTTTCTATTTAAAATGTTTTTAGACTTTGAATTAGTAGTAACAGGAAATGGCATTTCCATTACTGTGATGCTCTGTCAGTTTAAAATTTTAACAGGAAATGACATTGTTGCTACTGTGATGTTTTGTTATAAATAAGAGTGCTTCGTCAGTCTAAATTGTTTAACGGCCTGATGATGACCTAGTTGAAAGCGCTTGCCGATTTTTATGAATAAACTACCTTGGATATACTCTGTTGAACGCTTGGTTTGTCATTGAAGGTTTCCAAGCTATTGTTCCTCTGAAGTTTTGCTCTTGAATCAGGTACTTTATTTGAATTAACTGTTGACTCCATCTACAAGCAGATAGCTTATTTTTGTATGCACTGACTTGCATACTGGCGTTGAATAACAAGCCTGCATTGCATTTATTTGCTTTCTTTGCTATACAACTTTGGATATGTCCCGTTGAACGCTTGAGGTGCTGAAGAGTTTTCAAGCCATTGTTCCACGGAAGCCTGATACAGTACTTGGTATATTTTTGCTTTTTACGGTGATACTGACTAACTGGTAACTCTATCTGTACGCAGCTAGCGTATTAGTGTATTTGTGTGTTATACAGACTGCTGTTGATTGATACGCTCTACGCATACTGTGCCACCACGCCTGCATTTCATATTTTTTCTTTAACTATTTGGAAGCACAGGAGTGTTGGTGTTTTCCTTGCATTCTATAACTATGTCAAAAATCTAAATGGCAATGCTCAGGTCTGGTCTGAGCTACAAGAGAATGGCATTAAATATACTGATCCCAAGGATATTGCCACTATCCTGGCAGATCAATTCAGTCCCAATTTCACCACCCTCTCACCCCCTAAATGGCCCATCTCAATACCGGAAGATTGCCAAATTCTGGTAATAATGGCCACACAGGTAAAAAACGCACTCTCCAAAGATAAAAATATAGTATCCGTGGGACCAGATGACATCCTGGGCTGTGTATTACATGAACTACAAAATGAATTGGCACCTCACCTAAGTGTCATGCTTAATCATAGCCTCACCTCAGGCTTCATGCCCACTGAGTGGCACACAGCTACAGTTATCCCACTCCACAAGGGAGGATCCACATTAGATCCCAGGAATTCCCACCCCATCAGTCTGACGAGCCTGATCTGCACGGCCATGGAATGTATTATCATGGAACTTATAAACAAAGACATTGGCAACCTTCAAACATTGGACCCCACCCAGTTTGGGTTCGTGAAGAGCCGATCTTGTCTCCTGAACCTGATTGACTTCTTCGACTCAGTCTCCAGAACCGTGGAGGAGGGTAAGGTGGTCCACGCAGCCTATCTAGACCTTACAAAGCCCTTCAACACCATCCCCCACTCTGGAATCATAGATAGACTTACTAAACTGGGCATTAATCCCTACGTCACTCGATGGGTTGCCAACTGGCTTAATGACAGAACCCACACTGTAAAAGTAGCCGACTCCAAATCCAGCTCCAGACAAGTGACAAGTGGAGTACCTCAGGGTTCAGTCCTGGGACCGCTCTTGTTTGGCATCTACTTCTCTGAAGTACAGGCCAACACTAAGGGACTCTGGCTAAGACTCTGGCTAACAAAGTTTGCAGATGACTGCAAATGGGAGCCATTATTGAATCTCCAAATGATGTAGATACTCTACAAAAGGGCCTTACAAAAACAGATGTTTGTTGCCAGAGCCATGGGCTCAAGCTCATTGCCAAGAAATGTATAGTTATCCCCTTTGGGAAAAAAAACATGTACCTGTGAATTACCACATAGGTGGCATTACACTAAACACCAAAAGTGTGATGAGAGACTTAGGGACACAGGTGGACAGTGGTCTCACCTTCGATAACCACATCGCCACAACAGTCAGGAAATCCTTCTATGTGGCACACCTCATCACTAAGGGCTTTTCATCCAGGAAAAAGGAGGTCATTGTCCCACTGTACTCATCCCTCATTAGACCCATTATAGAATACAATGCCCCATTTGGTATGTACCTCTCAAGACATCTGCAACAACTGGAAAGGCCACAGAAATACCTCACTAAAAGAATCACAGGTCTAAAGCAGATGCCCTACGCTGACCACCGTAAAAAATTCCAGCTATACTCTGTCACATATCATCTACTCAGAGGCGATCTCTGCTTAACATACAAGGCCATGTCAAACCCAGAGCTACTGGACATGCTACACTTAAAGAAATCCCAATCCCTCAGAGCCACACACTACAGGGATCTAAACCTTGTCATCACAATAAACAAAACATGCTGGAGGGATAGGTTCTTGACCCAGAGACTCCCCGGACTCCGGAATAGACTGCCCATACATGTCAGGCAGAGTGCCTCTTTGGCCCTCTTCAAAAGGAACCTTGCTGATTGGATAGAAGAAAGGAAATTCAGCCCGGGGATCATGTCAGTCGCCCTGCTAGACAGGGGTCCAGGGTAGTAAATAGTGTGGGAAGAAATAGACAGGGATTTGTTATGGCTAGGCTTGTATAGGCCCTAGGGCCAATAGTCAAGTACCAACCTATGAACATATGAACAAACACTGCAAAAGTCTCAATACAAAGGGTTGCCTCACCCACATTATTTCCCAGCAACCAATCATATATTTTCAGAAATTAAAATTCACCTGCTGACAATTGTCAACAAATGTAAAGTGTAGTCAAAGGTTTCACATATCAACTAGCTTAAAAAATCCTTACATACAAAATAAAAAGTCTGAAACTGCACATATAAAATAAATTAAAATTAAAACATTAATTCTCACTTTCACTACTATCAATAACTATATAACCATACAGAGAGGTGACTGCAGCAAACACCAGTCATAACAGTTTTACTTTCTCACATATAAAATGGGTTTATAAAATAACATCGAAGTAGTAAAATGTTGCATGTTATAATATCGAACCCAAAACAGCGAATGCTGAGAATAGCGAAGCTGCAGAACATTGAATCCTTTCCTAGGGAAAGAATTCAGTGGGCTGTTTCTGCCACTTCACTATTTTCTCCACTGTGGTGGGAAGGTTATGGACCGGGTTGAGGTAAGTGTGCAAACGGACCAGGTTTAGGTGAGTGTGGGAATGGGATAGTTAGGGACATTAGGGTTAGGGAGCAGGTAAGGTGAGTGTGCGATAGTTATGGACCTTAGGGTTAGGGAGTGGGTAAGGTGAGTGTGCGATAGTTACGGACCTTAGGGTTAGGGTTTGGGTTAAGGTAAGTGGATAGATAGTAGTGTATGTATGGTTTAGTGTAGGGTTAGAAGTAGGATTTTAAGTGTATATGCGTGGATTACTTTTTTTGATGTGCTTGTGTTGTGTGTGTGTTTCTTGGAACAGCCATTTTTTTCCCTGGGAAAAAATTTGCTGTTCTGAGCTTTCGATTATATCACATTTCGACATTCCAAGTTTGAGCTTATGGTGTTCGATGTTTTGGGATTTTGATTATGTGATATACACCCTATAAAACTACTGACATCAACTTTCTCACAGTTGTAATATTAGAGTGTACCAAAAGATGGCAGTCATATACTCCATACAGAAATGTATTCCAAAACTCCTAAAGTAAACACCTAACACTCACACATCAGGCTAGAAAACAAAGAACAGCAACCATTAAATTTCCTATCCTTTAAAACAACTAGGGGTACATGTATCAATAAGTAATCACCTCAGAAAATCCAAATCCCATCGAGCTACGCGCTCGAGAGACTTGAACCTCAGCACTGAAATAAATAGGACATGCTGGAGGGACAGATTCATAACCCAGAGGCTCCCTTCACTCTGGAATAAAATCCTAGTCCAGGTTAGGCAGAGTCCCTCATTGACTCTCTTCAAGAGGAATCTTGATGAGTGGATGGGAGATCTTTGGTTTACCCCGGGTATCACTTCTGTGTCACTGTTAGACAAAGGCACAGTATACTAACCTCGAAAAAGGGCATAGCAAAATAAATTTAAAATGGGTGGCGAAAGCCAAACACATTCTGGTTAGGCTTATAAATGCCCTAGGGCAGATAGCCTAGTATGAACCTATGAACCTATAATATTGACAATACATCACAAAGAAACTAAAATACTATAAGAGAAATAGTTGGATATACTTTATTAATAGCATTCTTAATGTTTCAATGGCCTCTCAGCTAAGTAAGGTTTCAGGGACACTAATTCATTCAGGCCATATCCTCTATCTGCCTGCAATCTAATTACCCATCTAACCTCACATTTCTCCATGTAGTTCTTATAATTTCCTAATCTAGCCCCTCTAGTGGTCATTTCAACAGCTATAAACCTAAACGTATGTCTGGTGCCATATTCAAGTGTATGCCTAACTAGGGCATTCTCCTCATCATCTTTATTGATCACATAAATATGCACTCTAACCCTTTCTCTGAGTGTCCCATTGGTTTTGCCAATATAGAAACATGGGCACTCTGTACATCTAGCTAAGTAGACTATATCCCTAGATCTACAGTCTGCGTAGTGATTAAACACAAACACCCTCCCTGTAGTCGGATGCATAAACTTATTGTCATTTATCATATATGAACAGAAGTTACAGCTTCTACATCCAAAAGTACCCTTCCTTACCGATTCTATTCCTTTCTCCTTGTTATTCTCATACGAAAGTAATCTCTTAAGAGATTTGTTATTTTTATAAGAATAACTCAGTTTAGTACCCACTACCTTCTTTATCTTCTCATCAACTAATAAAATCTCCCAGTTCCTTTTAATAATCTCACCAACTGCTCTATTTTCTGTGGAATATGGTATAACAACTCTACATGCATTATCTGCCCTTTTAGAAATAAGATCATTTTCTTTTCTTCTTTCAGTATAGGGTCTACCTTTCTGTTTCCTATCTATAAACATAGCATCATTCAGTTTCCCATATTCACTCTTCTTATAACTCCTTTGACATAAATCTCCTTTTAAAGTGCTAAGTGCTTTCTCACAATTAGTATCCTTATTAGTTAATCTAGATACTCACAACCCCTGTCCTCATATAATGTTATATATATATATGAGGGGGTGCATGCTAGTATGGTGTAGAAGATTATTTCATCTGCATTCTTTCCTAGAAATGTCAGAATGTAGCCTATTACCTACCTTAAACATTGTTACATCAAGGAAATCAATCTTATCTCTACTCCATTTATCCACAAACTTAAGAAAGTCAGTAGAACGGTTGGCATACTATATAAATTCGATCAAACTCTGTTCAGTTCCTGCCCATACAAAAAATACATCATCTACAAATCTTTTGTAAAAGGGAATGGATCGCCTCCTACTTTCTATTTCCAAGATGTAAGTCTTTTCCCACTGTGCCATCACAATGTTAGCAGAAGAGTTGGCGCAGGGTGTACCATTGCCACTCTTTTTTTGTAGGTAATATCTTTGTTTAAAAAGAAAAACATAGGCATTTATAAGCCTAGCCAGAGTGTGTTTGGCTTTCGCCACCCATTTTAAATTAATTTTGCTATGCCCTTTTTCGAGGTTAGTATACTGTGCCTCTATCTAACAGTGACACAGAAGTGATACCCGGGGTAAACCAAAGATTTCCCATCCACTCATCAAGATTCCTCTTGAAGAGAGTCAATGAGGGACTCTGCCTAACCTGGACTGGGATTTTATTCCAGAGTGAAGGGAGCCTCTGGGTTATGAATCTGTCCATCCAGCATGTCCTATTTATTTCAGTGCTGAGGTTCAAGTCTCTCGAGCGCGTAGCTTGATGGGATTTGGATTTTCTGAGGTGCAGCATGTCCATTAATTCCGGGTTGGACATGGCTTTATACATCAGACACAGATCGCCTCTGAGCAGGCGGTATGCCACTGAGTAGAGCTGGAGTTTCTTTAACCGGGCAGCATATGGCATCTGTTTGAGCCCTTTGATCCTCTTGGTGAGGTACTTTTGGGGTCTTTCCAGTTGCTGCAGGTGTCTGGTAAGGTACATCCCAAAAGGGGCATTGTACTCAATTATGGGCCTGATGAGGGATGAGTAAAGAGGCACGATGACCTCCCCTGATCTAGATGTGAATCCCTTCATGATTAGGTGGGCTATATAAAATGTTTTTCTAACCACTTTGGCCACGTGGTTGTCAAATGAGAGATTGCTATCAACTTGGGTCCCCAGGTCCCTAATTATTTCTTTTGTACTTAATGGATTACCACCTATGTGGTAATTTGTGGGCACTTTGTTTTTGCCAAAGGGGATGACTATACACTTTTTGGCGTTTAGCTTGAGGCTATGGCTCTGGCACCAGTTGTCTGTTTCTATGAGGCCCTTTTGGAGGATGCTTGTGTCGGCTGGAGAGTCGATTATGGTGCCCAGTTTGCAGTCATCTGTGAACTTTGTCAGCCACAGTCCATCCGTGTTCGCCTGTACCTCTGAGAAATATATACCGAACAAGAGAGGTCCCAGGGCTGAGCCTTGTGGGACACCACTTGTAACTGGTTTGGAGTCTGACATGTCTCCAGCAATTCTAACCATGTGGGTTCTGTCCTTGAGCCAGTTTGCAACCCATCTAGTGACATAGGGGTTTATATTTAAGCTGGTGAGCTTATCTATAATGCCAGAGTGGGGTATTGTATCGAAGGCTTTTGCGAGGTCCAGGTAGGCTGTGTGGACCACCTTCCTCTTGTCAATGGCCTTGGTGAATATTTCAAAGAAATTGACCAGGTTTAAGATGCAGGATCTGCCCTTAACAAAGCCAAACTGGGTTGGATCCTGTGTCTGTAGGTCCCCAATATCTTTATTTATGAGGTCCATGATGATCCTTTCCATAGATTTGCAGACCAAGCTAGTCAGGCTTATGGGGCGATAGTTTCCAGGATCCATTGAGGAACCACCTTTGTGGAGAGGGACCACTGTTGCTGTATGCCACTCTTTGGGTAGATACCCTGTAGTAAGGCTGAGATTGAACAGTAGTTTTATGTTTGGGTTTAGCTCTTCTTGGAGTTCATGTAGGATGCAGCCCAGGACACCGTCTGGTCCCATTGATGCTGTGTTTTTTGCTTTGGAGAGGGCGGCTCTTACCTGAGCATCTGAGATGTCATGGGGGCAGCACTCTGCTGGGATAGATATTTGCCCTTTTGTTGGGGGGGGGGGTTGTGCTGAACCTGTCAGCTAGGATGTTGGCAATGTCTGTGGGTTCGATGTATTTTTTGTCATTTTGGACTAATTCTGAGCATATCTGGGAATTCCCACCCAGGTTGCTAACATAACTAAAGAAAGCCTTGTGATTATCCTTAGTGTCCTGTGCAATTTTTCTCTCGAAGCTGGCCCTAGATGATTTTATGAGTGCCCGTAGTTTTTTGCTAATACTGATCAGAGATGCCTTCCCTTTTTGGGATTTTGCTCTATCAAGCAGTAGCTTTCTCCTTCTATTGTATAGTTTGTTTATGGCTGGGGTCCACCAGACAGGACGTCTGCCTTTGGAGAATTGGGCTTGGTTTTATGTGGGATTGCATGATCCATGCATTCCTGAAGGTGTTCGTAGAATGCGTTTATAAAGGATTCTGCGGTCTGGGCCATATTTTCCACAGGCTCGGGGGCTTTGAAGGATACCACCTCGGTTTTGAGGAGTGTGAAATTTGCTTTAGAGAAGTTTTTCACTGTGGTTTTCTGGGCAGTGGGTGGGGTCGGGATGTGAATATCCAGTGAGATTAGTTTATGGTCTGATCTTACCAGTGAGGGATACACTTCTAGTCTGGAGCATAGAGTCCCCAAGTTGGTGATGATCAGGTCCAGTATGTTTTCCCCTCTTGTGGGAGTGGGAACAAGTTGTTCCATAGCATTTGAGTTTATAAATTCTACGAACCTTTGGGCTAGGGTGTTGGAGCTAGAGTAATGCTCCCAGTCTATGTTTGGGTAGTTGAAGTCACCCAATATAATGGTGTTTGGAGAGACCTTCATATTTTCCAGTGTTCTCAGGAAGGCTGAGTGGGGTTATTGGGTTTGGGAGGGTGGTCTCTAGTAGGCTATAAACTGGAAGGCAGTTTTACCCACTGTTAGTTGCACATGGATAATCTTTGATGCTTCGTGCTGTGCCACCAACCTGGAGGTGTGGGTATCTTTGACGAATATTGATACTCCCCCTCCTTTTGTGGTTCGGTCCAAGTTTTGGGGCCGAAAAGCATGGTATGAGGTATAACCTGGTGGTGCTGGGGTGCTCTCGGGAGCCTTGAACCAGGTTTCTGTTACTGCACAGATTTCAATGTTCTCCATGCTAAGGAGAGTTTTGAGTGCATGCATCTTGAGGTTTAGACTTCTGGCATTGAGTAGCATTACTCTTAGTTTCTTATCCCTTGTGATACCTGTGGAGGTGGGTTTGTCTTTTGAGCCTTGCCTAAAAAAGGCACTATGGGGGAAGCAAGAGCCTTTGCCAATATCCGAAAGCCCAGGGGTGACAGGTGCAAGCCGTCCCTAGCGAAGCATTGTGGCTTGTCAAGCATGTCATCCCAGGCTGACAGGCATTGGATCCCCTTTGAATGACACCAGTACTTAAGCCAATTATTGAAATTGATCATCTTGTCTTCATATTGTGGCATCATTCTTGGTGAGGGTAAGATGCTACTCAAGGTCAGGGTCATACGGGCCTGGGCTACATGCTCAGAGAGCTCCTCTATGTCTCTTTTCATGTAGTCCAGGGATGTACGTCTCAGGTCATTCACACCAGCATGGACAATGACCGAGTCATATTTGTACTTGCCTTGGAGTGACCTGAGTGCTTGTGTTATGTGGAGGATCCTAGCGCCCGACAGGCAGCTCGCCGTGACCTTCTCCTTGTTCAGCCTGGTGAGCGGGATGTCAGTGTGCCTGACGATAGAGTCACCTATTACAAGTGTATCAGGTGTGTTGTTTAGCCTTAAGGGCTGTGACTGTTTGGCACACTGGCTTTGTGAGCTGTGTGTTGCACGTGTTTTGTTTTGGGGTAGTGGTTGCTTGGGTGTCTGCTTTGAAGGTCTCTGCTGCTTAGGCAGATTTTTATTTAGAGCCTCCGAGTATGTTTTTGTGTGTTTATGTGTTTGGTTTGCTGTCGTGGTAGGTCTATGTGAGACTGGAATTGTAATGACTGTGGTTTCCTTCTCCTCCTGACTGGTTACGCCAGTACTAAGTTGAGAGAGCTTAGCCTCCAGTTTGGCTATATGGTTGCATCTCTCACATGTGTTGGAATTTGTTGGGAGGAGGAGAGGGTTGTCTGAGTACATGAGGCAGTTGTAACATTGCCTCAGGATTCCCAGATTCACCAGCTGGACTGGAGAGATTGACAACTGACCTTTGGACATGCTAGAATAGTATTGAGAATTCCTTTATAATTGAAAAAAAGGGCCAATGGGGAACAAGGCACTCAAGGGGAGTTTGTGAGGGTGTAGTGCTTTTAATTTTGTAGTGCTGACTTATATAATTGCTTTAGTGAGCAAGTGCCAGGTAACTTAAATGCAATGTGTTACAGGTAACTTAAATGCAAAAATGACAAACAGTAACTTTCTTTCAAGTGAAACAAGGAAATAAGTACAGTAAGCAATGCAGATATCACTAGGGATCCACAGAAGCGGTGGAATTAGCGTTTCAGGGAAATAACAAGCAAACAAACAACAAACATACAAACAAAGCTAGATTCAGCAGGCCTGGATCTAGTCTATGCTACAGCAAACAAGGTGTACCAATTTCAGTAAGAAGCAGTTCAAATATGCAGGCACTATAAGCCTTTTACCAGAAATTCCCAGCTCAGAAGGGCAGAGTCCAGCCTCCCCTCCCACAAGAGTGCAGACCACAAACCCTCTTAATGTAAAATAACTGGCCTGAAGCCCAAGTGCTTAAACCAGAATTAATACACTTTTAGAATAACAGACTCTGAGCCCTCAGTCAGCAGTTCCCAACTTAGAAGGATGTAAGCTACCTGTTCTGCCACTACAGTGCAGACCACAAACCTTCTTAATGTAAAACAACTGGTTTGAAGCCCAAGTGCTTAAACTAAAAGGCTTAGAATGAGTTACACCAAGCAGTAATAAATACAACTGAGTACTATTAAGATGACACAAAAGCAAAATAAAGTAGGAAGAAACACAAATACAGTAAAAGCAGATATATATATATATATATATATATATATATATATATATATATATTTTTTTTTTTTTTTTTTTTTTTTTGAGTGAGCAAATGAGATGGGCCCAGGAGTTGCAGGACAGAAACAAGTGCAAATGCAGGCCTTCAAATCAGAAAGTTGAGAGAGATGGAAGACTGCCCAAATGGCCAATAACTACAAATTCTGGGCCAGAACCACTTCTTATGTGGTAGACAGGTTACCTAATGCTTACCACTCCCACTGAAAAGCTAGAAGGCTTACCTCCAACACAGAAAGGCTTGGGGGGCTCAGAAGCTTACAAACAGTCCTGGATACAGCAAATCTGTATCTGGAACACTAATTACAGGAAAGGTAGGAAACAGGCTTACAATTTTTTTTTTTTCAAAAAAGTAGCAAAAACAGTAGTAAAAACAATTCACATGCAGCGCAAGCCGGCACACTTGCGTATGTAGCAGTATTAGTCCACAGAGTCTGCTTGTAATGCCACATAATTTGTGTACATCAGCTTTGTTAATCCCATCCTCTGACCTGTTTGCAAAGTAGTCCATCTTCACTATGAATAGCAACTGACACAGAACAGAACCCTGATGCACATTCATTCCACTGGAAACCCCTCTTTGAGTACAGACACTGTACTTGCATAACTGAATCTTATACATAGCCTACACTAATATTACTAGAGTTTATGAGACTTGGAACAATTGCAAGACTGCCCAAGTCAGCTTTCATGGGACCTTCTCATAAACTACTGTAGGGATGCCCATTTTGACTCCTACTCCTTCCTCATATCCAGCTTCTTCTGCAATATCTGTCTTATGGCAAACAATAGGTCATTTGTAATGCATCATGATATGAATATGAACTATTTATCTCTCATCTTACATTCTACTTTTATGTTTATCAGTCACTGACTCCAGTACTTTCATGCAGTGTGACAGCAGCTTGATACCATGTACTGCCCACAGTTATCACTATCTCCTTTGTTTATGTACACTGGTTTTATAATTCTTATTCTCATGTCATCTGGGATACACCTTTCTCTCTGTATTGCTGAGTACCCTCATGAGTCATTTCATCCCTAACTCACCAAACATCATCATATCTGCCATGACTTCATATATCCTTGTTTCTCTCCCTGACTTCAGTTTTCTTTGTGCTGTTCTCACTACTTCCAGTGTGGATTCTTCTCTGTCTTTCTTCTTGTGAACTGGTGGGCAGATTGTTGCTGGCATTTCCTATGAATGGTGTCTTTTGTGACTTATATTTATGCCTTTACCTTTCTTCTGCTATCTGCTAAGTCACTTTCCAGAATCTAGTGGAATGGCTCTGATGCCTTGATCTTGGTATTGTGCCTGCATTCTTAACTTCCTCATTAGTTGACTTGTATTCCTTCTAATACATTTTATTTTATTTATTTTATTTAACATTGGCTTTCTGGGAAAGTCTGACTTGGAATGAAGCCAATTTTCAGCAATGGCCCGAGGAGAAATGCTCTAGATGCATGTCTTTGTAACATGGAAGGAAACTGGAGCACCCAGAGGAAACCCACATGGATGCAGGAAGGACATGCAAAGTCCATACAGAAGGCAACCCAGCCAAGAATTGAACCAGAGAACCTCTTGCTGTGAGGAGATAACACAACTGCTGCACCACTGCACCATCCAATAGTCTTCAAACATGATGTTTTGTGATGCTGCCATTCTTCTTCAGCTTCACCTATTTCTCTTCCTCCTGAGATGCTACAGTCCTGAGTAAATTCCTTGAACTCTTGTGCTTTTGCTTAAGTCGACTTCCAGTTCTTCAGCCGAGTCTCTGTGTGATTGTGGCAACTGGTAGTCTTTGTGATGTGTTGTGACTGTTTCAGCGGGGTGACCATGCGATCTCTGATTCTACAGCATCGCCCTTTCCCTGTGAGGAGGAAGACTATCTGAGTTCATGTTGACTTGTGTATAATCTTGTGGCTATATCTCTTGGTGAACCATCAAGCCATGTCTAGAATGATCTCTCCTTTATTTTTGTTGTCCCCTCCATATGGACCAGTCAGTTCTCATTTTCTGTTCTGTCTGTTCTGATATGAGAGTATAGGATCCTTATTATCGACACATTTAGTGTTTAAATTGGTTTATCTGTTGGATCCAGCAGCTATTACCTGACTTTTTTTTTTGCCATTACAACCCTCTGTGGGGCATAGGCTAAGATTAAGAATACTGCCCTACCTGTTTACTGGAGTCGGATTGTCATGAATCTCTTACTAATTCTGATGACATCCCTAAATGTCTTTAGAAGACTCTCACTCACCCCCTTTCTCCCATCTTTTCAATTGTGACCTTCCCTGGAGTCCTACACTCTCAAACCAAGTGGCTTGGCTGCAATGTATGCCCAGATTCCTCCTTACCATCATGTCATCCACTTCCAAGTTGTATCCTGTTAGTGAATCTATAGTCAGTTTAACAATCCTTAGTTCATTTTGCTGGCAGATTGATTTTATACTCATTCACTCAGCAAAACTAGCACAGGTTGCCCAGGCTGGGTGACTGGACATCAGCCAGTAGCTTATTGATGCATAGCTGTTGGGCTTTATGGCAGGCACATACTGACCAGTAGAGGCACATAGACCTGTCTGCCATTAGCATGGATCCCTGATGTAGTTTGGGTACTCAACCTTCTTATCACTGACAAATACCAACACCTGGTGACATTAGTCAACTTTAGCAAATCATCTAGTATCTACTATACTGAGAAGCACACAGTTGATTGGCTAGTTCTGACATAGCCACAGTCTGTGATCTTTGCTGTCCTATCTAAAGAATACTGTGCATTGAATTTAATGTTTACATTTGTTAGTATAAATATCTCTGCCAAAACAGGCACTGTCTAGAGTCTGTACTGCTGTTCAAATCTCCAATTCTGGGTGCACTCTTTTGGCATACCTATCAAGTTTGCGTTTTTTCAGAGTTGGAAGGAACCTCACACAGATATGGGAAACACACAGGATTGGTGAGAGGGGAGGACCTTAACCACTATACCAAACTTGTCTAATAAAGAATAATAAAATACTTTTATATTGTTTTAGAGAGACCTGTGTGTAACTTCATTATATTTTGTTTTGCTTTAGCATGTACATGTCAACATTTTTCATTATTCTGACTGCCACACTGTGTAGCTATATGTTTCTAATACATTGGTCAAGGTTTGCAGACCATGGTTTCACAGCTTTGAACTTTTTCGTATTATGCATGAATACATGAAATAACACACTTAATCCTTGGATTCAGCTCTGATGGACCTTTTTGCACATCTCCAAAATGAAGCACATCGGAATCACTAGATTCATGGATTTAAATTTTGCTTGTGACATAAATTATTCATGTTGGTGAGACAGAGGACATGTGTGTCTAGGGATATCCATGCTCTGGAAAAGGATCTCCATCAATCTGAACCAGAGTCCATCACTAACCCTATTTAAGTGTAACCTTGACCAATGGATAGGAAATTGGAAATTCAGCTTGGGTCTAGACCCTATGTCTCTGATAGACAGAGGCAGACAGTAATGCCCGAACTAGCACATTACCACATAACCTCTAGAAACTTCCTAACTAACATACTCCCTCTTAAGAAATGCCCATAATACATAGGGACTCAGTTGGGTTGGGTTGCATGGCTAGTCTTTTAAAGGCCCTGGTGTTCATTAGCCTAGTATATACCTTTGAACCTGTGAATGATTAGTCCATTTTGTCAGTATTTTCTCACTCATCCTAGTGCTTCAACCCTGCAGTACCTCTTAGTATCCTTTCCAAAGTGACACGCTATGCATTTTGTTCCTGCAAAAACCTTACTCAGGAAAATGCTGAAAAGTTGGGCCCACAATAATAACTCTGTTGCATAGATGCTGCTGCTGATTTTTTGATGTTGACATGTTATGATTACGTTTGCTATTTCATCACAGTCTAAACCATTCTTACAATTTTATGAGAGGCTGAAATTGTCAGTGCTTTCCCACGTGACTTCTAAACAGAGTGAGGTGTAATCAAAACAGTCCCTCTACATTTCCCTGCCAGCTCCATGTATCACAGCCAGTCAAGTTTGAAGAAGGTAACTGCATTTGTGCTGCAGGACATCTTCACTCAAACTAAGTTTTATTTTGTCTACTTTCATAGTTATCTTTTTGTGTTCTCCAATGAGGTCATATGATAAGCATTCCTCCATCTTTAAACAGTAGTGCATTTGGATCTTATCCCAATGTTCTGCTTTGTTTATTGTTAAAAGCTCTGCAGTGGGGGGCCTTCAACTGACTTTAACTATAGAAAATACAAAGTAAATGCAATTTAATTATTTAGTGTGTGTGTGTGTGTGTGTGTGTGTGTGTGTGTGTGTGTGTGTGTGTGTGTGTGTGTGTGTGTGTGTGTGTGTGTTTGTGTGTATTTATACTTTCATGCATGCTCTGTATGTGGATTTACATTTGTGTTTATACAGGAGGCTAGGAAAGAAGGACTCTACTGCTGAATCACTCTAAATTTCTTGGAAGTTGTTTAATGAATATTTTGCATATTGACTGTAAAGACACAGCAGGAAATAAGAACTAGAATAATTATGCATTGGCAGTAAGTACAGTGTGGCAATGGGCTTGGATAAAGAGGAATGAAGTTGGCATGGATTGATGGAAGTCATGCCCATCCCTGCTAGTGCTGAAGGGCAAGACAGAATGGTATTACAGTTGTCCTTTCGGATATCCTAGAGAGTGCAATATTTTGGCTATAAGCAAGCAAGCAAGCAGTAATGTCCAACAGGGTGGGCATTAACAGGGAACTAAAGCTCACCCAGGAGGGTTGTGAGGCCCAGTGTTACAGGAGACAGACCTTACCACCCCTGTAAGCATATTAATTCCCTGATATTGCCCACCCTCAAAGCTGCTGTTCTGCTTAGAAAATGGACTAGTTGTTAAATTTTGCTAGCTGTTAAATTTTGTCATTCTTTTAATTACAAAATACTTTTTTAAATATATGTTTGATGTAAAATAGTTCCTTTTGCTAATCTTTCAAACTTTCTGCAGCATGTGTAATTGTTGTTGGAGGAAGTTTTTACATCTTAACTCTAAGTTGTGGAAGCATTCAATGTCTACACAAATGCTTACATACATGTGCAGCAGCTACAGCCTTTTTGTAGCAACTCCTCCCCCAAGAAAAAAGGTCACTCAGTAATGTCAAAATCCATCCTTTTTTTTAAATTGACTGTTTTGATAGACTGCATGTGGCAGTCTAAACATATTGGAATTTTCATATCCCACTCTCTGTGTTTCTCTGTCTTACACACACACACACACACACACACACACACACACACACACACACACACACACACGTGAGCACACATGCGCACTCACAGACACATATGGCCAGCAGTAACAGTCACAGTCACTTTGTTGAAATTCTTCACACCATGCCTCTTAAATATCTATAATTTTGCAGCCTTGTTGTGCTCTGTACCCCTGGTATAGTAAAGCATGAAGGTTTAAGTTTAGTTGATAATGCCAGACATTAAGATTTTCATATTTAGGGGGCGGAACCTGAATAGCTGACTGAAAGCAGCAGTAGTTTAGAGTTCCATATAACTAGTTAAATAAGACAGGAAAAAATATTCTTTTTTTTTCCTTCAAAGTATAAAATCTTATAGATAAAGGACTAATTTATATAATTAGAAACTTTGGTGACGTTTTAAAAATAATTTCCTGTCAAAAAGCTTGGAGATATATTCACTTGTTAAAATGAGCAACTCAAAGAATTCTCATCAGGATGCTGCCTTAAACAAGGAACTGCAACAGATGGCATCTACCCTGCAGGAGTTGTCTTTGAAGATGAATGATTTTAAAGAGAACCTAGAAAATCTTAAAACAAGCAGTCAAAAACAGGCTGACACCCTCAAGGAAATGCTACAACAACACCAGACAAGGATAACAGGAATAGAGGTTTCTCTAAATGACTTAGAAAGCAAATTTATGGAAGTGGAAACAGAAAAATACTGCTTCTTAAACAAAACACTTGGTTGGTTAATAAAGTAGATGACTTGGAAAATAGGGAGAGGAGAAATAACATCAGGATTTTTGGATTACCTGAAAACACAGAAGGTGAGGATATTATTTCCTTTTTATCAAGCTGGATCCCTGACTTTTTAAATTTAAAAGAAGGACTTTTCTTTGGCATTGAAAGGGCACACAGAGCTCTTCGGAAACCTGCCACTAACTCAAACTCTCCTCCTAGGTCAATAATTATCAAATTTCTTTCATACTTGGACAAGGAACTGATTTTAAGATCTGCTTGGAGGAAGGCACCTCTAAAATATAAACAGAGTCTGATAAGATTTGATAATGACTATTCATCTAGAATAATAGAACAGAGGAGAAAAGTGTGGCCAGTGATAAAGTTTCTGAAGCAAAATAACATCATGGCACAACTTGCATATCCAGCTAAGATAAGAATACTGTATGCCAATGAGATGAGGACTTTTATTGACTTAGAGGAAACTTCTTCATTTATTAAAACTAATAATGTGATTACTTTACCAGAAGATATGGATTGGATGTCACCTTCTCTCAAGATAACAAAAGAAACAAATGTCTGGACAGATGTCAAAAAGAAGAAGCAAAAGTCTGATACTGTTACAGCCAAATCTCTCAAAGCATCTACTATGATATGAATTGTTTTAACATTACTTTAAAGGACCAATTTTACTGATTGGAATTTTAAGACAAAGGTAACCAACTACTGGAATTTTTATCTATGTATTTTGAAAATAGATGACACATAAGAGTTTTCACATTACCTCAGGTATGTAAAACAGGGTACTTTTCTTTCATAGAAGGAGGGTTATATAGCCCATAAAATATTTATACTGTAAATCAGCATACATAGCATATGTGTATTTTCTTTAAATTTTCTGTTTTTTTTTTCTCTCTCTCTCTTCTTTCTTTTCTCATTATTTATTTTAACTGCATCTTGTCTCCCTTTCTAAATTCTTTCTTATTTACTATACTAATATAGTATATATTTAATAACTCACTATCTGTACATAGATAAATAATAGTCTAAAATAATCTAGTTGTAACATAGACTAATTGAAATAATGAACTTAATTAATTGTTATTACAATATTTATTAGATTAATGATAGTCACTGTTATGCTTATTGGGATTGGGGACATGTTTGTGATTAACTCTGAAATGTTCCATTGATGTACATATGTCCTTTGAATTATTTCCTTTTAGTATTAACAAATATATATGTATAAAAAATGGAGGGAAAAATGTACTGTTGGTTAAGAGAAGTGAAGCTTTCTTCACATTCTATTTGTGTTGCCATAGCAACAGTAAATGATTGCTACAGTTTCTAAGGATACTGTGAACCTGCGAAGTACATTTAGCCTCACAGATAACAAATAATAAGAAAAAGTAATGTTGTTTAGTTATTAAAATGAAAACCAACCTATGCAAGGTAAAATAAATTCATAATAGGACTATTTGTAAATGTTTTATGATTTATCCTAATAGGATTGCATATTCCTAGAAACACAACTGAAATGGTCCCAAACTACATGTGCACTTAAATGTAGCTGCTTGACTAAAAAGTATTACTCAGTTTAACATGCTGATTACACAAGCTGTCTGCACTGTAAAAGTTTAATTTTATATGTTACTTGAAATTGCCAGTCTGTACAGCATATGAAAAGATACATATTACTTTTTGCAACATGTTATCTTTGCAGTTACCTCACACTCTGTACAAACTCAATTGGTAACTGATAGCTATTCATTTAAAATATCAGTTTAACTATTAAGTGTGCCTTTGAAATGCTATTAACATTTAGACAAAATATAATCTGAACTGTAAAATGAATGACTTGAAAGAAGTGAAGTAATGCATAGATTTCAAAGACAGTTCTTGACACTACAGTAAAAGTAAAAATATATATTCACAAGGAAGTATTGAAATGTTTTAGTCTTCCAGTTAAAATAGCTTACTGTCAACATTTTGCGATATCAGAAAGTTTGAAGATCTAGGAAATTACTATTCTTTGTCTTTATAATGATTATTAGACAGATGTTAGACTCTGCTTAGTTTACTGAATTGTGACGTGTTTATGAGGAAAAGTGGACTCAATTACTCACATTGGACTACACATTACTGGAAACTCAACTGAAATGTCCTCAAATTACTTGTGAATTTAAATGAAACTGCCTGATTAATAAGCATAACTTACTTTAACAACCTGAATCCGTAAGCTATCTGCTCTATATATGCTGCATTATATATGCCACTTGCATATGACAGGCTCTAGAGCCCACAAAAAATACATATTATTTTTGCAACATGCTATATTTACACTAACCATACATTCTAAACTAACTCAATTGGCAACTGACAAATTATTTATTTGAAACATCAGTCTAAATATTAATTGTGCCCATGAAATGTTGTTGCCGTTTAGACAAAACAAAACCTGAATTGAAAAAGGAATGATATGAAGAAGTGAAGTATTGTACAGATTTCAAAGACAGCTATTGACACTACAATATAAGTAGAAATGTATACATGCAAGGAAAAATTGAAATGCTTTATACTTTTTAGTTAAAATAGCTTACTGTTAATGTTTTCCTTTATCAGAAAATGCAAAAAGCTAGGAAATTATTTCTAATTTATCTTTATAATGTTTACTAAAGTGATGCGCAGCGTAGCGTTGTTGCCTCACAGCAAGAGGTTCTTCCGTTCGATTCTCGGCTGGAGTCCGGGGTGTACCTTCTGTGTGGAGTCTGCATGTCCTCCCTGCGGTTGAGTGGGCATTCGAAAGACATGCGTAAATGGGCATGCCCTGTTGAAGGTTGAACGTCAAGCTGGCACCTCGGCGTTCGTGAAAATCTACTGCCAATCATTAGCAGTTCGGAGTTCCGCTGTGGTGACCCCTAACCGGGAAAAGCCGAAAGACAACAACAACAACAACTAAAGTGATGTTAGTCACTGACTTGTTTAATGGATTGCGAGTCATGTACAAGACAGTCTACTGAATGTTATTTCTGTTTACCTATGTTTGCTGAATTTCCTTTATTAGTACTGATTTAAAACAAGGGAAAGAAAGGGAAGGAAAATCTCTGTTTTTGGTCAAGGGAGGAGAGGCTTAAGAGTATTCTAACTGCCCCGAGAACTCTCTAAGATGCTGTAAATACTATTTGATTAATACTTAACTAAGGTAAGTCTTGATTACCATATAGGTACCTTCACATTCATTCCAGACCTGATGTGATTGCCCATTCTGGAAGCAGGAGTTGCCCTATGCAGAATGGGAATTGTCAGGGTGATCACAGTTCATTCTTAGACTCTGCTTTGTAAATCTATAAATATGTAAAAGCACTGCACACTAGAATGTAGGGCACCTCTACTCAGAGTCAGGATACCACTGATAAGCCATATATTTACATAAGCGTAAGTTGAAGTTGGTGAGCTGAAGATTGGGAAGGTAAAGGAAGACAGTGCACCTACAGTAAATTCATATTTCATTGGTAATCACTCATTGTCTCCCGTAGAGTCCTTTTAGTCAAATTATTTTAGTAATAATCTATTTGTTGTTGGCTTATTTAGTCTATGCTCCTCTGTTGCATTTAATTTATCCAAAATTACATATCTGACATATTTGGGATCTCTTAAGGGTAACTAAATACTGGATATTTTCTAAGTCAATTTAATAATTGTTTACACTACTAACATTCCATCCTGATATATAAAATACTGTAGAACAATAATAGAATAATATAGAATTTCATATCTTTTTTAAGAAAATTCTCCATATAATAATTTAACATATGGAGCTCAGTTGATATTGTTGGTTAAAGGTATGAGTGATAATCCAATAGATCTATCTTTATCTATTGGATTAGGAATGACTTTCATTCCATGTTTAATGGGAAATGTATATTTACTTGTATTTGATACTTTAGAATTGTTTTATAGAAGTACTTTTTTAAAGCCTGACCAGAATTTTACCCTACTTGTATTTAAAGAAAAAAGAACATTAAATTATACTCCCAAGTTTACACACATAAAAATAACATTCAGAGAATATGGTATAACTACTATAATCAAAATTAAAAAAAAAGAAGCAAAACGTTTCTTCCAACAATAACTTGAAATGGATTTAACATTCTTATCATTAAAGAGTAATGGCTTAAATAATGCAAACAAAAGATCAAACTTACTAAAATATTTAAATCTAAATAAGGCACAAGTAGTATTTCTCAAGGAAACGCATTTTAAGACTAATGATAGCTTTATTTGGAACCCTAAGGACTATACAGTCTTAGCTCAATCCTCCTATAGAACAAAGACAAAAGGACTATCAATTCTCTGGAAGAAAAACATAATCACTCCAAAAGTTATTTATAAATATGAAGACAAAGAAGGTCTACTAGCATTTGTTATAATTAAATTTAATAACAGAAAATGGACCTTAGCTAATCTATATTGGTTCCCAGGAATTGGAGCAGGAATGGTTAAAAACACCTAGATTTTATTTCCAACAATTATAAAGGAAATCTTATACTGGGAAGAGACTTTAATTGTACCTTAGAAGCTTCTGAAACTACCAAGAAGTCTTTTCGCATAGCAACTATTTCTAAATCCTTAAAAAGATGGATTGATTCATTTCATTTAATAGGCACTTTTAAAGTAAAAGATGATAAATCCTTATTATTTTCCCATAAAGACCATAGATTTGGAACACAAACCAGAATAGACAAATTATTCGTAGTTCAAGATTTACAAACAAAAATCCTCAACTTCTTAATAGTTCCATGCCCCTTCTCAAATCATGATTCTCTGATAATGAAGCTCCAAATAGAGTTTAAACTTTTAATCCTCTCAACTAGAATTCCATCATATATCACGAAAATTAAAGAATTCAGACCCTGGATGTTGTCAGAACTACAATTATTTTTTGAAATTAATAATACAACAGAAATAAGTAGAGTCATGGTTTGGGACTCATTAAAAGCGTATTTATTTGGTAAGACCCTTAGCTGGTACAAAAACAAAGCCAGAGAGTGGGAATCTGAATCAGTAGACTTGCAAACCAGACTCTTGACAGCAAAATCTAAAAAAAAATCAGAATTGTCCAGAAGTCAAAAAAGAAATAGAGGAATTAAATAAAAAATATAATGAAATTCTAACACATAAAACTTGTCTAGCCTTGGAAAAATTAAAAACAAACTCATTAGCCACCTCCCCCAGATATCTACATAACTTATCTACAAGAATTAAAATAAAATCTAAAGCAAATAACATTAGTAGTATATATCATGAAAAGAAATGGAAAAAAGTATAAGATATAGGAGACATCCTTGAAGCATTTCGGTTCCATTATATGTAACACTTCAAAAAAGAAGATTTAGATACCAACCAAATAAACTTAGATAGAAACCTTATCAATATAAAAAAAAATCCTGAAAACTTAAAACTAGACCTATAAAAACCTATATCCTACAAAGAAATTGTTGACAAGATAAAATAAAGTAAATCTAACAAAGCTCCAGGTATATATGTTATAATTACAGAAATTTACAAACTCTTCCCTTCAACAGTAATCTCCCTTTTTCATAAAACTTTGCTAGAAGTCCAGTCAAAAGCAAAAATACCACCCTCATGGAAATATTTTCTCATAACACCAATTCTAAAAGATAGTAAACCATCAGACCTTTGCACCTAATACAGACCTATATCATTACTGAATAATGATTACAAAATCTTCATGTCAATCCTAGCTAACAGAATGAAAATCCCACTTTCAAAGACATTTAATAATGATCAAACTGGATTTTTATATAACAGGCACACACATGATAATATTAAAAGGATACTTACTTTTATAGATCATGTGAATAAAGACAATAGAGAAACACTTGTAATCAGATTAGACATAGAAAAAGATTCTCTCAACTGGAAATATCTATTTAAAGCTTTAGCATTATTTGAATTTCCTCCTCCCTTCATCTTATTACTAAAAAACATATATATTAATAACTTAGACTACATTAAATTAGGTTCTTTCACCTCAGAACCTATCCATATAACGAAAGGTACTAAACAAGAATGCCCCTTTCTCCAATTCTATTTGCTTTGGCTATAGAAATACTTGCAGAAATAATAGGCAATAATCCAAGAATAAAAGGAATAGAAGTTTATGACCAGTACATATCTAAAATAATGCTTTTTGCTGATGATATTTTATTAACCCTATCAAATTCCAGAGAGTCATTAGGAGAGCTAGAAGAAGTAATGGAGAAATTGTATAAGATTTCAGGTCTACACTTTATTAGATCAAAATCAGAATTTCTATTTTTAAATAAGAAAAAAGAACTACAAGTTACAGATAAATCCATCATAGGAAAACAAGAACTTACGCTAAATTATTTAGGAATATTGTTATGCAAAAATATAAACAAAACAATATTAATAAATTATAAAATCATTATTGAAACAATAAATATATATATAGAAAAGTGGAACACAATTATATTAACTTTTGAAGACAGATTGCAATTAATAAAAATGATCTTATTGCCAAAAATACTATATGTAGCATTAGCAATACAGTTAATTCCTGAAAGATGCATTCTTAAAGAAATAAACTCATGTTTAATAAAATTTTTATGGTATCCCAAAAAGAATAGAGTAGCTCTAACTCATCACATTAGACCCTGGAAACAAGGAGGATTGAACTTCCCAGAAATAGAAACATATATAAAAGCATCTGTGCTTAAAACTATAATAGACTGGATCAACCCAAATTATTTTGCCAACTGGAAATAATTAACAATGGCTACATTAACAAATGAATTTAATCTGTTAAAAACATGTTTAATAGTAGATAAATCAAACAAACCCTGATACATACTATGCATATGTATACAATATAATATAACAAAACCTTCTAAAACAACACTGATTAACCATTACATAAATTCCTTTAGAAAACTTATCAATGTAAACATAGATCTAAAACTTTGGTTTGACCTTTTAACTCCATTTACCATCACTAAGAACATTCCTCACAAAATATATAGGGAAACTATAACCTCCTGGGAACAAAATGCATTCTTATGATAGTTTCAATGTGTAAATAAATTAAATGTTTTAGATATACATATGATAAAAACTACTTACAATATTCAAACACAGGACTGGTTAACCTTACAAAGTATTCTAATGTACACTCAAGATTTATGCAGATTAATTAATATTCCTCATTTAAAGATATTCCAAATCTAATAAGTTTTCTGTATGCATTTATATATAATAGTTGTGAAAAGAAAAATTCCATTTCAAATCTATATAAAGAGTTAATAACATATAAAACAATTGCCAAACCATCATACTGGCAGTTCTTAACAAAAGGTCAGTCATTGCACTTAACAGAAAAAATTTAAACTAACATCTTACTATCAGTTAATTACACCTCTAACACACAGTACTGGAAAATATTTAACTGGAAATACTTACATAGGGCATTTTTTAACACCATATAGAATTAAAAAGATCATTACTACTACAAATGGTTTTTACTGGAGGTGTGAAAAGTCAAATAAAGCAGACTGGATTCATATTTTTTATGACTGTAATAAAATTAAATCATATTGGAATGGAATCAATAATTTTTTACAAGCTTTATTTAATGAATCCTTTACCTTAACTAAAGTATTGATTATACTAAATGTAAATGAAGGTCCCTACCTGAATAAGACAAATATGTATTTGTTATGGACAATACTTGCTACATCTAGGAAATGCGTAACCAGAAGATGGAATTCAAATACACCCCCGACCTTGGAAGAATTCTACACTTTACTGAAGATAACTGCATCGATGGAAATAAAAATCAAAGAACTACGAATTTATCCCAGGCCATTGGTAAATAATCCTTGGGAGAAAGTTATATCTTTGTTGGACACTCTGCAATAATCAATATTGTATCTCTGATAACTGATCTGTTAATTTTATATTTAATAACATACAGTGTATATTTAATTGAAAGTCAGGCTATTGTAAATATTGTATATAGTTGTTTAAAATGATATTTAAAAATATTATGTAAATGTTATTTTAATTTAAAATAAAAAATATTTGAGGAAAAAAAGATTTTCATATTTCTTACTTTTTAATGCTTGTAAGTTGATGGACTGCATGCAGCCATTTTAAGACATCGGTATTCCCTATCTCACTCTTTGTGGGCATAAAAATTGCAGCCATTTGTTTGTTTTTCTGTCCATGCTTCATGGCACCTTAATGTGGTGCTATGAAGGGGTGGACTTTTTTTTCAGCAGGCATTAACTGTGCATTAACACCCTGCTGGAAGGTATTTGCCCTCCAGTCAGGGTGGCTGTGTACAGGTTGCCCTTTCTCTAATGCATAATAATGTCCAACAGCCTCTTGTTTGCTCTGCATGGAAACCTGAATGCATCCATGCAGCCATGAGGCAAAAGTTCCTCTGTTTAACATGCAGGGATTGAAGGTGAGTATGGCATATCAAGAAGTCCTCTGCCAGTAGTGTATCACAAACAGCCCTCTACTTCATAGTTTTCACTCAAGCAATACAACAAAAAGTGTGTGTGTGTGTCTGTATGTAAATGTTTATTACTAAATGGGAAAATGATTGGTGGAAGAAAGCAGGTGGTAAAACAGAATTAAAAAAAAAAAGTATAATTCTGAATAAGTAAGCTGGAAAATGTTAAATGCTAAATTGGAAGGTGTAATCTCAAGCTTCTGAAATACATCCCTAAATTACATAAAGGCTGTGACCATTAAAAATGTGCATCTTTCTCTCTCTCTCTGTCACACACAAACAGATACAAATAACCAGAGCTGCAGTAATAAATATCTAGACACATAAAAATGTTGTGCATGCGTGCACATCCTGATAAAACTTTTAGTATTTTCTTCTTTATTTTGTTTTGTCATTTTTTTTTTTGCTCATCTCATTTTTTTCCTTTTGTAAAAATAGTTTAAATAAAAAGCACCTAGAAGTATGTTAGGGACAGGTTTATCATTGTAACAATGTCTCGAGCATTTCTCAACACAACACATGAAAAGTTCTAACAGCTCAAACACTCTATCAGTGGCAAACATTTCTCACAATTGTATTGAAATTAGAGGTAATTCTACATTATAAGGTTTCATAGGTAAGTACTAGGCTAGCTGCCTTTCTGGGCCATTTTGACCCTAGCCAGTTTCCCTCAAAGGTAAGAATCAAACCTCATACCTTGTGTTTGTGAGGTAAACAACTCAAACATTATTCTAATCCCTACTAATCAGTCATTTCTGTATGATGGACACAAGCTATTTCATGCTAGCTTGTTTGTTAGCTTTCTTTTTTCTACTTTGTATTACTCTGTCAGTTTTTATTGTTTACATCTAAACAATGTACTACCTATATTTACAAAAGTTATGTATTCTTGATTGTTATTGATTTCTTGTATTGTCTGTAGTGTGTTTTTTTAACGGAGGTTTTCTTCCTGGTCCTCCTCTGGAAAAGGGCAACTGGCCCAGTCGGACATCCCTGGTAAACAAATATAAAATAAATAAATAAAATAAAACATTAAGCTGGCTGTAAAACTGAGACACCATTGATAGGAGATGTCATATTTGTTTACCTGTCTTGCATAATGATATAGTTTACTAGCAGGTGTCTGAACCATACTATTACATTTTGAGCTTTGAAAATCTGTTCTAAATGTATGATTTTTGAGCTATAATTTTGTGACTACTTAAAAATAGAGAGTAGTAATTCCTTTCAAAGTTTTATTAAAACACAGCAGAGTTATCAGGGTATGCATATCAGAAATGTTACCTGTAGAGAGGTGCTAAAACCACAGACAACTCACATCCTGGCACAGCACACTTGCACATAGGAATAAGGTGAAATCTGCTCAAATCATGCTTCTTTTAATACAATCCGATGGTTTAAAGAATGATTACTAATCCAAGGTACCATAATTCATGCATAAGCATTGAAACAATGCTTTTTAGGCGTAACGTAGTTCACTATAAATATACAAAAGTTTCCATTTTAGGGCTCTGTTATCATTTCCTGGCAACTTCCTCTTTACTCTTCTTGTATCTTATGTCACCTAGAACCTTTAATGGTACAAGAGACTTTTAATTTCTAGATGTAAATTATTTTTTAAATATACATTATACTGTGCATGGAAAGAGACAGAGCCTTCAATATACATAATGAGTTGTACTCTTGTGCAATTTTTTTGATAGCCTTTCTGTGTTTCCTTTTGTAGGTAAAGGCCCAGAGGTCCTATATGCTGGGCAGAAGCTAAATGACAATGAATGGCACACAGTCCGTGTGGTCCGCAGAGGAAAGAGTCTTCAATTATCTGTTGATAATGTAACAGTGGAGGGTAGGTTTGCATCTGCTAAGATGACTAATTGCCACCATCTTTATGCTTTCTTCTGACATTTTTTCATGTTGTTTATAATATTAATCATCTATGGCCTTCAGCAGCAGGCAGGCAAAAATAACTACTGCCATTTCTCTCCTGATTTTATTGTTCTGCTATATAAATGCATTACATATTTCATGCATTCATGAGATTTCCCAAATAGATTGTGCTATAGCTCACATATACACTTCACCAGGGCTGTTACTTGCCAGCTATATTTCTGTTGTTCAACCTGTCTCATTTATTTTTCCCATAAAATGTGTTTATTTTTGAGACATGTTATACCTAAGATTATCGATTGCTGTCCAATGGAAAACCAGTACAGACTGTATAATATTCATGCATGATATACCAACATTTATAGCATTCTGTGAAAAAATAGAGCCTAATCAAAGATAGCATATATGGACTATAATACTTCCTGCAGTTTGTGTCTACCTTGGCAAATGTAGGTTTTTGTTTATTACTCTTGAAAAACATCTCCAGGAGGAAATGTAATACTTCCCCTAAGACTCTTGCAAGCAGCATAAACAGTGGCATTATAATCTCATACTTCATGAGATGACACCTGTCCTTACCAGTGTTCTGGGTAGCCTTAACTTTTATTAGCTTTATCATCCAGTTTAGTTAAACTTATCCAGAGTTAGTGTAGTCTTTATATCAGTTAGGTGTAAGTGTCCAATAGTCCATTCAGTATCATTCAGTTTCTTTCTTTCTGTTTTTTATTTTTTTTCATGCTACATGTTATGAAAGTACCATAATCTTCTTCCCTATTCATATCTTGAGGTGATTTTTAAAACTAATTGTGTCTCAACCTGATGATATTGATGCATTCACAATTTCTCAGTGACTTCCAATGTTAATAAGTACCCAGTTTTACATCCTGAGGCTGTGTCTTACCAGGATCAATAAGATGCTTAAATGACATTGTCAGCAGCTGTTGGAGAGACTTTTCATAGAGTTAGTTGATGGTGAAGTCTCTGTATTAAGAGCAGGGATCAGTTATGCTACAGCACTAAATAAATGCACTGGTAAACACTTTCACTTTTAGCCTGTAAAAGGCTGCCATTACTCATGCAGTTGCACAAAACTAGAGGCACTGCCTGAAGCCATCTTATTTCAGTGAACCACCAAGTCTGTGAAATGTAAGATGTTAGTCATAGATTTTGAGATGAGCTGTTAGACCTATCATCTTAAGATAGTCCAGAGTTTGCTGTGCAAACTTGCAAGGAATTACAACTTTAATAAAAACCCATGGTTTATAACATATTTTTCTGGAATAACATATAGTGCCCCAAAAAATGCTTTTTGGCATCTTACAATTAGAAAAAAATCAGAGTAAGGCAACAGAAGCAGAACACCAACACCATTACTGGAAATAGTATAATAAACCATTGACTGACTGTCACTATGACCAGTTAAAGGAGGAAAGTATCTAGTTTATTGTGTCTAGACTGTGTTGTTACAGAGATTTACATGACTTTGTAGGAGTAAGACAGTTGGAACAAAAAAAAATTACACTAGTATTTAGTCACAGTCAGGCTATTTTGGGCTGTAACAAGTTATAAAGTAATACTAAATACTTCAACGGATACTAAGCCATTAAAATTGTACAGAAGATCAGTAAATAATGAAAACTTAGATTGCTATGTTTTGGGTGAAGCTGTAACATAACGGTTGTACTAAGTATATACTCGCATCACTTTCCAGTGTTGTTGGAGTGAAAAATGTTTCCGTACTGCATAACAGAGCCTTCAAATCACCACCCATGGAAATTCCAGTGATGGAAGCACGTGAGTCTGATTGCAAGGCTCATTTTCTCGGAAAATTGGCAGTCCACTACCCCTGAGTCTAGCTGAGAATACAGGTCCAACATCAAACTATATTTTTTAGATATCTGAAATATATTCATAAATCACACTGACAGAATACAGGTCTAACACCAGTGTTTTCTAGATATTTGAAATATATTCAGAAATTACACTGACAACTTAATTCATAGCAGTAACTTATTTCAAGAGCATTTCTTAAGACATCAGTATAAATTTTAAGTGATTATTATTCCATTAATTAATTAGATCTGCAATAAATGTGAGGACTCCCACATTAAAGTTTGTAGACATCAGTCAAAATATATTTATATACTGTCATACATCTTCATGCATACCTTCCCAAAAATATTATGTGCAAGTGTGATTAATGCTTTGTTCGGGAAATTTAAAAAGATTTGATAAAGCTTTCAATTTTTCATTCACCAAGGAAGTCATTGATTTGCCCTGTCCAAAGGAATTGTGTATAATCCACAACAGTTACTTCGAAATAAGTATATTATTTAAGCAGAAGATATTACTTTCCGTGCTCAGCATCCATCTGAGCTCTCTTGATTCAGTGCAGCATGCAGAAAATAAATAGCAGTTTTAAAAAATCGTGTCTATCCTCTGCAGTGATATGCACCATAATATTTTGTAAAGCTATATACCTGAATCATTTTTTTTATTAGTAATCAATAAAAAAAAAGTTCTGCAGTTGATTTACTGCAAATTGCATTTGGTTTAGCAGCTTGTACACTGACATGTTTTAAATGTTAACTGTCAATTTAAAAATGATTACATGTTTAGCTACATGCACATGTTCGAAATGTTGTTTGTTTAAAATATTTCCATATGATAACATGAAACTTACAGTATTTTGTGATATCTGCTTCACTAAACAATCCCTAAGACATATGAATACAGTACGAATGGGTAGTTATACTGTAATATTCATACATTTACTCTGATATGATTTGGATGGGTCCTTATTATTTAATTGAAGATGAACATCACCAAATAACATTTTGGACGGCATTTAATCGAAAATGCCATTCGTCAAACCATTCTGACTGAGATTGCATTACGGTGGACATCAGGAAATTTGTCCTTTACCCACTGTAGTGCAATCTCAAAGTTGGTATATATAGTTAGTGGGGGTGTGGGAGTGCAGCCACCCACACAAGGGGGTTCAATAATGTGCATTTTCAATGATATAATATAAACCTGATTTAGACCATCCATATTTATCCTTTGCAAGTCTTATGATGCCCATATTATATCCCTCAATAAATCTGATGGTCTTTGGATTTAAATGCTTGAAACGTGTCTTTTTTATTATTTGGTATCATTATGAAAAGTAAATGGTCTGTCTTCTGACAATTAAAGATTGCAGAATCCTTTCATCATATTGTATTTCCAGTAATTTTTTTTCTCACTGTTGTGGTCAAGCTAATGAGTTTGTAGTTCTTTACATCCATATTAAGGACAGCAAAGATATGCTTATGACATCTGCCTGCTTGTTGTTGTATATCCTGTAGCTTGTACACCATTATTACTTACTTCATGCCTTCTATGACTCACCTCCAGATGGGTTGTGTTCTTTTTCATCAAATGGAAAGCCCACACCTCTCTGTCTCCCTCTGTTTGGATAAGTGCTTCCTTCAAACCACACTCATAAGTATTTCTGTGAACCAAACTATGCTGATTGCTTCAGTTTGCATTTCATGTCTCCATTTTTACCATCATTGCAAATTCCACCATCATGTTTCCCCTTTCTCTTCTTTCCTGCATAGAAGAAAGTCACATTTTTCTACCTTGACACAACAGTTCTTCTGTACCCATTAGGTAACCCAGCAGTTTCCTTTGCAGTTCTTCTAGTAAGTTCATTTTCTTTTCTCTAGTGGGTCTTCATAACTTGCTACATATAATTCACTTGTTTTACCTGACAAACATGCTTTATGGTGGTAGCATTAACCTTACGACTGTGGGACTTTTTCCACTATTCATCAGCACTAATGTGTTGTCAGTTTGCCTCTGTGTTTTTATTTTATTTTATTATTTATTTATTTGTTTTACAGTGAGCATGTCAAAGTTTCTGTGTTGGCCAGTGCTTTTATTAATGTATTTAATGGGAGTCTCCAATTTTCTGGGGTTTACTTTCCAAGTCTATCACATTGCAGTTCACAGCACTTAACCCTAGTTGTCTTCTCTCTGCTCTTTCCAGCAAGCTTTGATACTGATGTCATTCTTTACCCTTTCCACTACTGCCATGTCATTAATAAAAAAGGTTAATCATCTTCTGCAGTCCTTGCATGATGTTTCTAACAAATAAACTGAAGATTACAGAACCTGTTCCGTATTATATACCAGTAATTACATATAGATAATGTTCTCCTGATTATCATGCTCGAAGTTCTATCTTCAAGCCTTTTTTCTAGCCACTGGATTACTTTTATCACTTTTTGCTATCCCTTACATTATCAACATTCTTCTGTGGGAGGCAGAATAAAATGCCTCACAAATGTCCTTGTAAGCTACATCTACCAAATGGACTTCTTCTACCTAAGTGATTATACAGTCACAAACTGAATTAGGTTTGACTTAGCTGACACAGTCTCTTAATTCTGTGTATTGGTCAATGTCTTCAAAATGATTCTCCACCATGAAGTGCACACATTTTAATTCTGAATTGTGCTTCATGACCTTGCATGTCACTGAGTTCCAGCTCACTAGTCTGTTGATTGTGAATACACTTTAACACTTTTACACTTCCCCTTGTGCAGTGACTCGGTACTTGTTTTTTTGCAATTCTCCGCAAATTTTCCATTAGACAGTAATCTGCTCATTTTGTAACAGGTCAGTCTAGACCTCTAGTCATAGTTTTTGAAGGTCCTCTGGGCTTACCCTGAGATCCCTGCAACTTGTATGTCAGAATGAATATAACTTGGAGTCTAGTATACCTTGACTGAGCCTAGTCATCTATCCCATCATCAGTCATCTTCCTCTTTCCTCCCCTCCCATATTGACACCCAAATCCTTCCAACTATTTCTATGGTAAAGTCCGAGGTGAAGAGGCAGGCTAGAATTTGTTTCTTGCTATCTTTTTTATATTATTTCCTGTATTTAATTGGTTTCTAAATTCTTCCAGTGCTTTACTTCATTCTTACTTTATTTCATTCCTTCTGCAAATGAAGAATAAATGTTCATCATATTGATCACTGCTGTAGCAACCTTAGTTATATGGATTATATCTTGCGAAGGATATAACAGCTGGCCAGCTTTCAAAGATTCAGGACATCTTCCTTGCACCCAGATCATCAGTCCACTCAAAGTGCAGTGATTAAAAAGACAGGTTTGGGAGCCAAGCCATTCAGAGCTTTCCTGATTTTCAAGAGAAAGCTCCTGTAATGGCTTCCAAGGACTGATGATTGGTTTGTGCTGTTCCTTTGCCGGCAAGTAAGTTCCCTTTGGGAAAAAGCCTTCCACATTAAAAAAGGGTCACTTTAGTTTGCTTTGCTGTTTATGTTTAGGAAAGTTATTTTTAAGCTAGTGGTTTATGTTTTGATGGGCTACGACAAGATTTAACTGTACTTTTTAAAAGGAGCCCATTTTTTTCCATTCAGTTTAAAGGTTGTTTGAACTAATTAAAACCATATTTTTTTCCTGCAGAGAAATTGTGTTTATTTTACTTTACAGAGCTGGCAAAATGACTGTTTTTGTGTAAAACAGACTTTAACTTTTACTGGCTTTTGATGCTTGTTTTCCGTAGAAAAGATCCACTGTTTTTCAACTTGACCATGGAACAAACTACTGATCCCACAGTTGGTCCTTTTTGCAGCCAAAAAAAAAAAGAAAACAGCCTTTGCCACCACAGCAGGCTAGCAATTAGCCTCAGCCATAGATGGGTATCTGTGCTGTGTCAATAGCGCGTTCCTCAGACCACTCATCTTTTATCCCAGATCCCTTTGGTGTAGCACCTACAGCCACTGTTATGCACCAGGGGTTAGCCACGTCCTATTGGGGTCCCCTTGGTGGGCAAAGGAGAGCTATGATGGTCATGGGAAAGAGAAAAGGGGAGACTTCCCTGTTTGGTCAGAATGTTGCACCCTTCTCTGGGGAACCTGCTGCCATTAATAACACTGTTTTTCCTGTAAGAAAAATATAGAAAGCTATACATGTGTCTCCTCCTCCTTATATTTTCGTGGACAAGAGTAGTTTACTTTGTCTGGCTTAGCGTTTAATTGATGCTATGAGGTGTTTTTTGGTAAAAGAAAGAGGGATATCACTTTTCCTGAAGAGATGGTTGTCACTGTTAAAGTGACACTCTGACTCCATATGTAAGAAATGGGAAAAGGGGTGCAGATGGATGGATGAATTCATGGTTTTGAATCTGGACAGGAAGATGAAGGGACAAATAGTGGGTCCCCCCTATGTTTTTTGATTCATACGCAGAGGACAGCTCCATTTCTGTTTCTTCCTGTAGGGAGATTTCTTTCCTGGTCACTGTTTTCAGAATGCACCACTGTTTTAGTGAGAGAACACACTGAGGTTTTCTATTCCTCAGAAAACAATATGAGCTGCTAGAGAAGGAATTTTCAGAACCTTCACCCATTTTCCTAGTTTTGTCAGCACTGGAGGATATGTGTGTCACTGCCTGCAATTTTCATAGCAGTCAGCCTGCTGCCTTTAAAATGGCAGATATAATATATAAAGGTCCTCGATCTTTTAAGTTTTTATACACTTTTCCCAAATCTGACCCAGCAGCTGTACCTTTAGTTAATCCTACTGCTGCCAAACATTTACTTAATTTCTGTCCTCCTGTTTCAGACAAGGATGGTAAGCTTATTGATAAGTATGGGGAAAAGTGTATGCTTCTGCAACTTTGATTTTCAGAAGTTTTAATTGTCAGGCTCATATACTAAAGTAAACGAAAAAACAAAAACAGTGTAGAACCAAAGATAACTCGAACAAAAAAACAAAGTTCTACTATCCCAACAGACTGGATCTTCACACTGGAAAGTAGATTAGGCACTTTTGTTCTTTATTCCCATAATATAGAACTTCTTCAGAATCTATTTGTACAAAGTAAAATCAGATTTAAATCTCCAAATTAAGATCACATGTCTATGTAAAAGAGCCAATGAAAGTTAAGATTTCAGAGACATAATCAATCAAGTCTGTTTAGAAAACCAGGAAATACTTCCTTTGACTAACCGTCTGGATAAATATTAAAATAGTCTGTTTGAAAAAAAAAAATATATATATATATATATATATATATATATATATATATATATATATATATGTTATAATCTTTGTGCCAAAATAAAACATTCACTTTTGGATAAAGATTTATCTTTTGGGTCCTGTACTGCAGATATTATCAAAAAAAAAAAAATCTGATGAAAGGCATAAGCTGATAAGGGAATGTCTTAAGAAATTTCAGCCCTCCTTTTCTAAATTTTCTAAAGGATTTTTTTACTCCTCATCTGATCTTGTCAAAAAAAAATAACTACATAAATAAATAATAATCAGTTAACAAAATGCAAGTTAACACACATTTAAGAAGAAATTGTAAGAGGTTTCCATAAAGAATTCATAAACCCCAGAAAAACCAAAGACAGTCCAACAAATCAGAATGACGATTTAAGGGACCTTGTACTCTCCTTCCACCATGGCAGTCCCCTTTCCCTTCCAGAAAGGCCGAATCTCCACTTTTCTCTTTGGCAACAGATAATTTCAGACAATTGAGTTCTGAAGATCATTCATCAAGGTTACACCTGGAAGTGAAAGGACATTTCTCCTTTTCAAGTGGTAATTCCTCATCCACCAGACCAGATCCCTGTCATTCAACTCATGCTATCCCACAGAGTAATAGAACTAGTGCCACCTTTCCAGAATGGGAAAGTTTTTTAATTCAAAGATGTTTCTAGTGTAGAAAAAATAAATTGAATGGAGAACAGTTCTGGATATTTATTTTCTAAACCTGTTTGTGATAGTGTCCATGTTCAAAATGATGCCGCCTGTTACCTCTTCTACTTATTTAAGTTTCATTGTAACACTAGATTTAAAAGAAGCCTATTCATCCATACGTCTGGTGCTTCTTAAGGTTTTGTGTGCCTGGTTCATATTGCCAGTTCTCTACCTTACCCTTTGGACTATGTACTGAGTGTTTACAAAGTATCTCAATCCAGTTATAGCTCATTGCAGACTACAGAGTATCCACATCTTTTCATATTTAGACAACTTGCTTTTCTTTGCAGAGTCTTTTTGAAGTGTCAGGAGTCTCTGACTTGGTTAAGATACTTGCCACAGAAGCTGCGATTCCAAGAGAGCATTCAGAAGTATTTTTGACTCCTTCACACAGGATTGTCTTCCTGTGGTGTTAGCCAGACACCTCAGTTCAAAAAGCTTTTTTCCCACAGGAAATATATATATATAGTGCTTCCACTCCGACTTCTGTCACTGCGAGGGAATACCTTTGGATTTTGGGTCTCAGTGCATGTGTGATTCTCATGATACTACTGGAAGACCCCACACGAAAAAGATACAATGATATCTGAAGTCTCTTTGGTCCCAGCACCTACATCCTTTTCTGTTACAAATACCAGTGCTGGGGTTTGTCAGAAGAGAAATTACTTGGTGGAGACATCAAAATTCCCTAAACTCAGGTCTACCCTTCTCTCGCCATGCTGGAAAGAAGTCAGTCACCACAGATACCTCAGAATTTGCTTGGGGAGCAGTTTCAGAAGAGATAAAAGTAGTAGGTATGTGCATAAGTATAGCTGGCTTAACCAGCACCTTGAGCAAAAAAAAAAAAATATGGACAATCCTGTTACTGTTAGGTGGCCAGATACATGAAATGCACTCCCCCGTCTCTCCTGCACCAGTCATCCAGGTCCCTTTTCTATGTATTATCTGGCACTCCTTCAACACATTTAAAAAGAAAATCAGTTTTTCTTTAAAACTGTAGTAAGCTGCAGTAAACTGCTTGCTACAAATGTAGCAAACAGTTGATCTGAAGTAGGATATTCATTTGTCTGCAACCTGTGGGTCATGGATCCGATATCGGATCCGAACCGGCATAGTTTCCAGCTATGGATCCAAGCTCTCAGCTCCTCCCCTCACCCATAATGCCCTGCTCTACCCTCATGACCCCAGATCTTGTTTGCCGCGCTGGTAACTGGATGTGGTTCTTATAGCTCTCAGCTAAGTGGATTTTTCTTGTACAAGAATAGAATATTTTTGCTTTCTTTAAACTTTTTTGTGTGAAAGTTGTAGGTTTCCTATTTTTATTGACTGTTTTTAGTTTAATTTAATTTACAGTAGTATATTTTATCCCCTCCCCTCGCTGGTACGTAGAGTGTGTGTGAGGCCTGTGTGCTTCTTATTGTTTATTGTTTTAAGTTACTTCTGTAACTTTTGGTTAATTTTTGACTATGGCTGATCAGCCTAAGTCAATTTTCTCTAAATGCTCCGAGTGTGGCCATAAGCTCTCACCGGCTGATGGCCACACTCGGTGTGTTAAGTGTCTTGGGGTTGAACACCTCACATCTGGCTGTTCCATTTGTGCAGGGTTCAACCCCAGGGCACTGAGGGAGCGGAGGTCCAAGCTGGTCTTGGCGGGTCTTTTACCGCCGGACTCGGCTCCGACCCCCGCTCCTTCGGGGACTCCTGCGGCTGCAGCTGTTCCCCCTGTAGCACCCCCTCCTGCTCCTGGGACTCAAACTCCCGCTTCAGGACAGGAGAGGGATGCATCTAAAGGACCGGAGGGAGAAGCACCACAAGCGGCGGGCCGAGACCTCTGTTTCGGCCCCGCCAGCCAAGCGGGCTTCTCCCTCGGTTTCCTTGTTGGAGCGGTCTCCTCCTTCTCGGCTCCGGTCACCTGTGTGCTTCTCACCGGGTCCTGAGGAGGAGGAGACCCGATCTCCGGCGAGGCTATCGAGGAGGCATTCCAGGCCTACCTCGGTAGCCTCGTCGAGATCTACCCATAGCCTTTCGGATGCTGATCTGGACCGGATGATGCGAAGGTTCATCCAGGCCCAGATGCAGATGGGAGTGCTCTTGCCTCCCCCCCCTCCGGGGGGGAGCTCAACACCCTTTTTCAAGCCTATTGCTCCTTCTCCGACCCGCTTCCCGGGTTCGGAGCAACTGGAGCCGAGCAGCCGAGCCGGGGAGGTCGGAGCCGATAGTACTTGGTACCGGATCCGACCATGCCCTCGAGTGCGCCGGACCCGATCTCGGAGCCTGGATCCGAGCTTCGGATCCGGGGGGATCAGTGCTCCTTCGGCGCCGTCTGTGTCGGAGCGCACTGTCCCTTCGGATCCGAGTGCTTCGGCGCCGGCTCCGATCCACTCTTCGGATCCGAGGGGGAGCCGATTGTCGGATCCTTTGGTCGAGGTCGGCTCCCCTTCGGCTTTTGATGTAGTGGAGAGGGCTCTGTTGAGGGTCTCCGGACCCCGGCACTTGCTCCGGCTCCGTCCCGCTCCCTCTGCACTGGGCCAGGCTTCCACCATCCGGCCCCTGGGACAGCCCGTTTCTGTGCCCCAAGTTGCTCCCATGGAGCAAATTGCTGCTTGCGAGGACTCCTCTGACAGCCCCCCAGAGGAGGCTCCTCGCAAGCATACGTGCAAAAGGAGGCACATTGACTCCCCTGAGTCTCTCACTGAAGACACGGACTTGGAGGAAGGGGAAGGCTCCCCACGGTCACCCCCCGAGGATGTCTCCTTCGGAGACATCATGGAAATGCTCCGTATCAGGGGGGGGTGGTCTGCCCCCAAGTCTTCCTCGGACGAGTCCGTGTTCTTGGAGGCATTCGAAACGGGCCCGTCTACCTCTTGGGTGTCCCCTGCCGACCCCCTGGTGGACCTTATTACCACCAGGGCGTGGAAGGAACCGGACACCGTGGAGCCAATTCCCAAAAGACCTGATAAAATCCTTAGCCCGCCTTCTGACAGGACCCATTGGAGTAAGGGGCCTCCTGTAGATGCCATGTTGATGGCGGCGGCCACAAAGAGGGAACTGGCTCAGGAGAGTCCCTCAGTCCACCCACCGAGCAAGGAGTCTCGGATGATGGACCGCTTGGGGAAGCGGATGTTCAGTTCGGCGACCTTTCGGTAAGGGCGCTGAACTATTTGGCACATGTTATTCGGATGCAGCGAGACCTTATTAAGGAGTACGCTGCATCCCCCCCTGAGTCCATTTCGGAGGAGGACAGAGCTCTGCACTCCACCAAAATGGCCACTCTTAGGTCAGTCACAATACTTCTATGCGGCTACTCTCCCATGCTACGGAGGGCGCCGCTAGAGCTGCGGGGACAGGACTGGTCACTAGACGCCAGGCCTGGCTCCGCCACTGCGATTTTTCTGAGCCCTTCAAGGCGTCGTTTGCGAACTTTGATGGTTCTGCTCTGTTTGGCAAGACCGTTCGCGAGACGTTGACCCAGAGCGAGAAGGACGGGAAGACGCTGTCTGCCGTCGGAATCCACTTCTCTGCACCCCAGAGGCCCTATTCTAGGAACCAAAAGGGTCAGAAGAAGATGTGGTTCCGGAAGTCGCAGCAGTCCCAGCCTGCTCCGGACAACCAGTCCTTCCGTGGCAGAGGAGGACAGGGAGGACGCCGCCCTAGAGGCAGAGGGGCTCCCAGAAACTTCGGGTCCAGGGAACCTTTCTCTGAACGGCCCGCGCAGCAACCCTGAGGGGTTGCCCGACTGCTCTACTCTGGAGGCAGTCGGGGGACGTTGGGCACCTAGCGGCATGGGAGTCCATAACATCGGACCGCTGGGTTCTCCAAATCATATCCAGGGATATCGCATTCCTTTCCTTCACCTTCCAAAGATGAAGTCCCTCCCAGACGTACCACCCGGTCAAAGGGAGGCCGCTTTGGCAGAAATTGGCCATCTGCTAGAGAAAAGAGCCATCCAGCCCGTTCCCCCGACCAGATCGGATCAGGGTTCTACACCAGGTTCTTTTAGTGCCAAAAAGACGGGGAACTAAGACCAATCCTAGACCTCTCTCTCCTGAATCTGGCAGTCCCCAAAGAAAAATTCGAATGGTCACTCTACAATCTATTCTCCCCTTCTGGGAGAAGGCCACTGGATGTGCTCGATAGATCTCAAGGACGCGTACTACCACATCCTAATGGACAGACGCTCCAGGAGGTTTCTCCGCTTCCGGCTGGGAGCCAGTCACTACCAGTTCCGGGTCCTTCCCTTTGGTCTCACCACAGCCCCAGGGTGTTTACCAAAGTACTAGCAGTGGTAGCGGCCCACCTGAGGCTTCAGGGGTGCAGGTCTTTCCCTACCTGGACGACTGGCTCCTTACCGCCCCAACAAGGCATCTACTTCTCTCGGCGAGACTCCTTTCTCCATCTTGCTCCATTTCTGGGCATCACAATAAATACAAACAAGTCCAACCTGGCACCCACTCAGTTCTTAGATTTCATAGGGGCCAGACTAGACACAAGGAGTTTACGAGCCTTCCTCACTGCGGACAGAGTTCTAAATCTGCAGCTCCAGGTGCGGGCCATCCTCCATTCATGTTCTGTTCCAGCGGAGTTGGTCCTGAGGGCTCTAGGGTCCATGGCTTCGTCGATAGCACTTCTTCCTCTTGCCAGGCTCAATATGCGCATTCTACAGTGGACGCTCTTAGTACAGTGGTCATACCTTGCTCTCCCCATGCATCATCCCATAGCGATCAGCAAGGCTTGCAAGCGGTCCCTCTTGTGGTGGCTCCACTCTCCGGATCTCCACGAGGGTCGCCCATTTTGTGCTTCTCCCCCTCTCGCCACGGTGACCACGGACGCCTCCCGCCTCGGGTGGGGGGGGCACTTTGTGGGCCGGACAGTCCAAGGCACGTGGAACGATTCAGAGACCTTACTGCATATCAATGTTCTAGAGATGAGAGCAGTGCTCTTAGCGTTGCTAGCACTTCAGGACTTTCTTCCCTTGGGAACAATTGCGATTCAATCGGACAATATGTCTGTTGTCTGGTACATCAACAAGCAAGGGGGAACAAGGTCTTACCCTCTTTGTCGAGAGGCCATGAGAGTTTGGGAATGGGCAATCTCCACCAATCGCTTTCTCATAGCAACGCACATTCCGGGTCGGTCCAACATCCTAGCGGACAAGCTCAGTCGCACCATTCTGACCCCTTACGAGTGGTCTCTCAATTGTCAAGTAGCGGAACGCATATTCGCACGGTGGGGAACCCCTTCATGCGATCTTTTGCCTCTCCCTCAAACACCAAGTGCGACAGTTTTTCGCTCTGATACCTCCTCCCGGAGGTACCCCAAGAGACGCTCTGGTGCATGCTTGGCCACCCGGTCTTCTGTATGCCTATCCACCCTTGCCTCTGATGCTGCAAGTTCTTCAGAAAGCCTCTCGGGTGGGTTGCAGAATGATTCTCATTGCTCCATTCTGGCCTCGACAGATCTGGTTCCCCTTCCTAAGGTCTCACTCGGTGAATCCTCCTTGGATTCTAGATCCTATTCCGGATCTGATATCCCATCCATCCTGCATTCCTCCTCCGAACCTGGACAGCCTGAAGCTGACCGCTTGGCTGCTCCAGTTCCACTCTTGATAAGGACTCCCGGTATTTCTTCACCGGTAAAGGCTATTTTGGTGGCGGCTCATAAACCATCCACTAGAAAGGTTTACCAAAGCAAATGGAAACGTTTCTCTGTGTGGGCGGAGTGGCAAGGCCTAGATCCCTTCACGGTTCCTCTCCCCGTAGTGCTTGATTTTCTAACCTCTCTCTTTAATGATGGTGCCAGCAGTTCCACAGTCAAAGTTCAACTGGCGGCAATTTCTCACTATCACATTGGTCAAGAGTCTAATCCTCTTATGTCAGCCAAATTGTGCAAAACCTTTCTTAAGGGTACTTTCCTTCTCAGGCCCCCTATAAAGCAAGCAGTTCCTCCTTGGGACCTTTCTTTGGTCCTACAGGCCTTGACCGCTCCCCCTTTCGAGCCCGCGGCTACAGTGGACCTCAAATTCTTGTCTTACAAGACAGCCTTTTTGGTAGCCATTACTTCAGCCAAGAGAGTTTCTGAACTTCAAGCTTTATCAGCTAAACCTCCTTACTTGGTTTTTTATCCGGACCGTGTTTCCCTCAGGACCAACCCGTCCTTCCTTCCTAAAATCGCTTCTGAAGCAAACATCAATCAATCCATTAACCTCCCTGTTTTCTTCCCTAAGTATGAAAACAAAGGTGAATATAGGCTACACTCACTAGATGTTCACAGGCAACTAAGATTTTATCTCAACAGGACAGATGGTCATAGGCAATCCGACCAGCTGTTTATTTCCTTTGCAAATTTCAATTTGGGCAAGCCAATTTCCAAAGTTTCTCTGTCCCGCTGGATTTCACAGTGCATTTTATTGGCTTATCAAGCGTCAGGAAGGCCCGCACCGGAGGGTGTTCATGCCCATTCAACCCGGTCAGTATCTACCTCAGCAGCCTTCAAGGCTAGGATTCCTCTGGATGATATTTGTGCAGCAGCTACGTGGGCTTCATCTCATACATTTATTTCTCACTATAAGTTGGATCTTGCATCCAGGGGTAGAGCATCCTTTGGCTCAGGTGCTCGGAATATCCTTCCATGATGGCCGCCCAAGATTCAGGTAGCTGGGGACTCTGTCCCACAGGTTGCAGACAAATGAATATCCTACTTCAGATTTAGAAGTTATGTACTCACCATAACGTTCCATCTGAGTAGGTGTATTCATTTGTCTGCAACCATCCCGCCCTCCTATCCCCCTGGCCTTTCAGTTTCCTGCATATTACTTGTTACCCTTTTGAGGGTATTGTTGCTTTGGCAAACTCGATCTGAGGTCATGAGGGTAGAGCAGGGCATTATGGGTGAGGGGAGGAGCTGAGAGCTTGGATCCATAGCTGGAAACTATGCCGGTTCGGATCCGATATCGGATCCATGACCCACAGGTTGCAGACAAATGAATACACCTACTCAGATGGAACGTTATGGTGAGTACATAACTTCTAATTACAGTTTATACTCTGCAAGCACACAGTGCTACGGTGCTCAGGTTTTAATTAAAAATAAACAAAAAAAAAGAGGGGAGATTTTTTTTTTTTTTTTTTTTACTTATAAACAGTAACAAACAGTTTAGTCCACAGACGGAGCACTACAGGGCTCTGGCTTGACTGTAAATGCAATACCAACTTTTAAAAGGGATCAGCTGACTACACCGCCTCAACACTTTGAACATGAGGTAGTTGCCCCCTTGCCCTGATGTAGGTACATTACTGGGCATATAGGACAACAAGAACATATGCAGACAAATAAATATGCAAGAAATGCTTTCCATAATCAAAGCACATGACTCTGTGAATCATCTTTGTTCCCCTAGACAGCACAATCTCACTCTACATTCTTCAGAGTAAAATTGAGTGACAGACAAGCTGAGCACGGCAAGGGCATACCCTCATGCATAGAAACTAGATTATATCATGTTCCAAGATTTATTTATTTATTTATTTTGTCATTTATTTACTTATTTAACATGTATTTTACCAGTATAAGTCCAACTGGACATCATGTGTCCTTTTCCACTGAAGTCCTGGGGAGAAAAGCTCCAAAGAAATAACAGTATACATACATGCTTTAGATAACAATAAAACTGGCATACAAGATAAGAGAAACAATGAAGTACAAAAACAATTATGTAGAACAATAAGATACTCAGGAGTAGTACCATTATTTACAATCTATACAAAAAGTACATTCCAGGTGAGAGTATAGTGTATGCATTAAAGGCTTCAATGGGTCACTTACATATGGAAAAGTGGGTCTTCAAGAGGGGTCTTTGCAATTGCAGAGAGGGTTAGTATTGAGGTGTAATTTAAGAACACCTTTGAAGGTGCCTGTGTGACTTTGTAGTTTGAATTCAGGTGGGAGGGTGTTCCATGCTTTGGCAACATCATGGGAGAATATGGCCTCCCCAGAACTGTTATAGCATGGATTAACTTCAATCAGGTTTTTGATACATGAACATAGCTCCCTTTTAGGGTTGTGAAAGTTTAGCATGTCGGCAAGGGCAGGGCACTTCTCTGGATGGAAGAGAATTTGATGGGCTATGATCCGTTGGTGGTAGCGTAGGAGGTTTGGAAATTCAAACCAGTACAGTTTAGTTAGGGATAGGCAGTGGTGGGAATGTGATCTATTATTGGCAGTGAACCTAGCTATTTTATTGTAGCATGTAGAGAGTTTGTTCAGGTTGGTTTTGTTAATATTTGTGAGAACTGGAGGGGCGTAAAGTAGTGTTGATAAGAGATGAGTTCTTGCTATTGTTGTTCTAGTCTCAGGGTTAGGAATAGTTTGCAACGATATAGGCAACCTAGTTTTTTATGGACTTCAGAGATATTTTGGGATATGTGCTTGTTGTATTTAAGTTGATAATCAATAGTGATGCCTAAGAGATTAGCCTCAGTTACTGGAGTGATGAGGGTGCCATTGGTAGACATAATGGTAAAGGTGGCGATGCAGTGTTTGGTTGGGTGTAATAGTATTAGCTGTGTTTTTTTGTGGGTTTAGTATTAGTTGGTAGTTGTTTAGCCAGTTCTCTACCTCAGTGAAGGATTCTTAGGCTTTACTTTGAAGTAATTCGATGTTTGTTGCTGAGCAGATTAGGGTAGAGTCATCTGCATACTGGACAATGTTGGCTTTAGTGGTAGCTAGGTGAAGATTATTTGTAAATATGTTGAAGAGAAGGGGGCCAAGGATTGAACCTTGTGGGACACCACATGTGACAGGGAGTGGGGGGATAGGGAGTTGTCCCATTTGACAGACTGTGACCGGTTGTTTAGGTAACTGTTAAACCATTGTAGAGTGGGGTCATCAAGGTTGAGTTCTGCTACACAGGTGAGGAGTTTGTTATGGGAAACTGTATCAAATGCCTTGAATAGGTCTAAGAAGGTGGCAGAGACCAGCTCTCCTTGGTTCCTGTGCGAGTTTATGGTATTGGAAAAGTTAATTAGGGCACTGTTGATGCTATGGGATGGTCTGAATCCATGTTGGGTTTTAGTTAGAAGGTTGTTGGTTAGCAGGTGGGTAAGGAGTTGGTGGTGGATACATTTTACTAGAATTTTTGAGATAGGATTGCAATGGGGTGATAGTTGGAGAGGTCAGTAGATGGACCTCCCTTGTGGAGGGGGATGATATATGAGGTTTTCCATAATGAAGGAATAGTATGCAGGGCGATAGATCTGTTAATAATTAGGGAGACAAGGTAGGCGATGACCTTGGATGCAATTTGTAGATATTTGTAGATATTTCGCTGGAAGACTGTTGGCAGCTAGGCTGGTAGGTTTGAGTTTAGCTAAGAGATTTTGAATGGTAGATGTTGGTACTAGGGTGAGTGTGAAGGGGGTGGAGTTAATCTGGTAGTTTAAGGGTTGAGGTTGGGTTGTGGGTGATATTGCACTTACCAGGTTCAGTATTGAAGAGGTAAAGTACTTACTGAAACTAGAGGCTTTATGTGAATCAATACCTTTGATATCTGGGGGTGGTGTGGTGACTTTTCCAGGCTGGAGAGTGTTGTTCACTGCAGCAAATAATTTCTGTGGGTTGTTGTTATGTTTCCTTTGTAGGGAAATATAGTGGTTTATCTTGTCCAACCTGACTTTTTTTTGCTTTATTTCTGAGCTCAGCAAAGCTTTGTCTAGTTTCGGGAGTTTTGTATTTTTGCCAAGTTAACCAAGCTTTGTCTCTAGTCTTGAGTAAGATTTTTGTGGCTTTGTTTAACCAGGGAGCAGGATTACTTTGCATTCTTATTGTTTTCAGTGGGGCTAGTTGGTTTAAAATCCCTAGGAATTTGTCATTAAAGTATTCTACTGCAATATCCAGGGAAGGGTTTTTATAGGAGCCCAGTCACAGGATTTTAGAGCTTCTGAGAATTGTACTGGGGAGAGGGTTTTGTGGGAGCGGATTTGTAAGAGAGTGGGGGTGCTGGTAGATTTTAGTTTGTGCTGAATGAGAAAGGTTGGGTTATGATTATTGAGGGAATCAGGTAGTATCCCAGTATTAGGCTGGTTAGTCTGAATCCAGTCTAAGGTGGATTCACGTTTGGTGTTTTTTTTCAATTCTTGTGGGTGAGTGTATGCGTTGTATGAAATTATATAGGTTTATGTGGTTAGTGGCTATGGGTGAGTGTATGGTGTTCCAGTCTATGTTGACATCACCTAGGAGTACAGTTTCTTGGTCTGGGAATGGGAAGCCCAGTGGAGTATAGATTCTAGTGTCTTAATGTTGTCTCCCGGTGGTATATAAATCCTGAGTAGGTTTAGTTGTTTGTATTGATTTAATAGGATTTTGGTGAATAGGGTCTCGGCAATGTTGAAATCTGGGGTTTCTATTTGAAGTAGCTGAACTTTTAAATTGGATTTGTAAAGAAGGGCAATGCCACCACATTTTCTGTGAGATCTGTCTACTCTTAATATATTGAAACCAGGTGGAGTTATGAAGTTATCTTTAATGTGGGGTTTAAGCCATGTTTCTGTAATCATTATAATATCTGGGTTATATACAGAGATGGTTCCATGTAGCTGTTCTATTTTATTTATGATACTGCAAATGTTTAGGTTTAGTATGAGTAAATCAGTGGATTTGTGTTTAAATGGGAGATTGGGGTCAGGTGTGGTATGGGCGTTGTTTGTTGGGCCAGGGTTGAGAAATTCCTTAAGTAAACCTATTTGCTTCCTCTCTGAGCAGTCTCCTAGCAGATTCCACTCAGGACCCCATATAAGGAGGCATGAAAGGCAGATGCATTTTTCTTTCCTTGGACAGCAATTTCTTTTTTATGCTTTTCTACCTGTTCCATTGATACCCAGGGTATTTCTGAAGATTCTGAATGAATCCCCCAGGATCATTGTGATGCCACTCTTCTGACCTGGGCAACAGCGATTCTCCCTTCTTTTGAAAATGGCCAGGAGCTTCCTGACTGAATGGATCTTTTCACCCAAGATCAGATGTGTTTGATACACCCTGATCCCAATTAACTTCAACTGACTGCCTGAAAGACAGGTTCTTAATTCCCTTTAGGCTCCTGTTTACCAAGGACATGGAGTAGGTACTAATGGAGGCAAGAAAGCTTGCTGCTAGAAAGTCATATATTAGCAAATGGAAAAGGTTTTCTAGTTTGTGCCAGCAACATGACCAGCACCCATTCAAGTCTAGTTGTTCTCTGGTTTTATAATATTTCTATGAGTTACTATCCTATGGCCATTCTTATTCCTAAATCTAGGTTTATTTATCAGCCATTCCAGCATGTCTGCCCATGGAGTCTTCTCTTTCAGCGCATGCTCAGGTTAGATGATTTTGAAAGGTTTTTTACATTAGAAACCTCCAAAAAAAACTGTTGGCCCATCCTTAGGTTCTTAAATTTGCGTTAGAGAAGCTAATGCACACTCTGCGTTGGAACCAACCAATCTGGCTGAACTAAGATTCTTAACAAGATTCTTAACATGAAGAACTGGTTTACTGATTGTTCTGACCTTGCAAGAATAGTGTCTGAGTTGCAAGTTCTTATGGTAAGTCAACTCTTATCTCATTTTCCACAGTGACAGAGTTTCTTTGAGAACTAATCCTTTTATTTCTAAAGGGGTATCCAGGGTTAATTTAATGCAAATTACCTATCTCCTCATTTTTTCCTGAACCTAAAAATTAGGGAGAAAGGATACACCATACCTTGAATGTCCATGCACAACTTGGTATGATATTGACAGAACTAAATCTTTCACATCTTCAGAAAAAATGTAATTTCTTCTGAAGGTAAGAAGTGACAATCTGTGTCAAAACAGACTATTTCTAAATGGTTCTCTTAGGCTATTATCTTTTGTTATACTCACAACAACAAAACAATTCCAGGCAGGATCAAGGTCCACTCTTTCAGATCCTTGTCTTCATCTATGGCGTTTTGGAAGAAAAGGTTGGATTCTAGAAATATTCTAGAAGCAGCAACTTTGTCCTCTATATATGTGTTTACAAGGCATTACAAACTTGATTTCTTCTTTAGGTCTAGACCCAGCTTTGCTAGAAACATTCTCTTGGAGATCCTGGACCCTTCCCCTTCGACCTCCTGATTGTAGTAAGCTAGGGTAATCTACCCATATAGCTAAGGTTACTGCAGCAGTGATCAATTTGATGAACTTGTTCAGCCGTGTAAGTAAACTTACCATAACAGTAGATGTTTGAATGATAACCACTGCAGTAAGAGTTCCCTCCCTCCATCTCTGTTGTTTTTGGTGTATTGTCTATCCAAGGGATTGAGTGCTTAATTTTTGGTTGTGCCTAGCATTGTCCATTCAGGGCTCAGCCTCACTCTCTGTCTTTTGGAATGGAAGCTCTGAAGGGCTTGGTACCCAAACCTCAACTTGAGCTGACTGGTGGTTTTGGCCCATGCAAGGTGCTCTGAATCTTTAGAAGCTTGCCAGCTGTTATATCCTTGGCAGGATATAACTCGTATAGCTAAGGTTACTGCAGCATTGATCTTATGAACATCTACTGTTATTGTTAAGATTACTTACACAACTGTACTTTTCTTATCTCCTCTATCTCACCATTCCTTCCACACACACTTGTTTTGTCCTCCTAATCTCCCAAGGTGTCCTTTTTATGGCTACTCTGCAATCCATCTTTGATATCTCCATTACCTTTATGTTATATGTCTTCTTTTTCTTCTAGAGCATCACCCGGAAATTTGTACTGAAACATCAATTACATCTCTGCCATTTGACTTTAATCCTTTCTTGTCATCCTTATGATACCTTTTATTCTTCTCAGATGTCTCTCACCTCTTCTTTTGTTCTCCAGACATCCTGTGTTTCTTATTTATTTAATTATTTAAGTTTGTTTATTGCAGGAGAGTGATTATTAAAATTGACCATCCTGGGGTGCAATAAGGCAAGATGTACAAGAGTAACAAACAAAGAAAAAATTTTACTATGTATATTAGAAACAATAACTAATTGCAATTTTAAGTCAAGGAATACAGAATCAGAGCAGACAGTGTTAGATCATGTCAGTAGCTGCAGAGAGCAGTGGCATATAGAAGAGTTGAAAAAAATAACAGAGAGAGAGGGATGTATATACCTAGTCATTAGTGAAGTGGCTTAGAGTTAGATCATTAGGAAGCTAGACTGTGGGGTCTATTAGCTAAGGTTATGTTATGTGTACTGAGATGAGGCATTTGAATTTACTTTGGTTAGTAAGGTAGGCTTTGAATTGGGGTCTAAATTTACTATAATTGAAGAGGTATCGTAAGTAGGAAGACAGAGCTTGGGAGAGATTTGGGGCTAGGAGGGAGAGAAGCTGTGGTTGGTACAGCAGAGTTTGGTCACAAGTGTTTGCAAGGCTGATCATAACTGTGAGGATCTTGTAAAGTTGTTTGGTGGAATGTTGGTAATGATTGTGATACAAAGTGGGGGTGGGGTATTGTGGTTTCATAGTTTGAAAAACAGAGAGCTTATAAGGAGGTCAGCCCTTTGTTAAATGGGAATCCATTTGGCTTTCTGATTGTGTGGCAGTCATGTTCTCCCTGTGAGGAGTTGTTTATGAAGTGACAAATTTTGTTTAAGATGGATTTTAGGGATTTAGTGTTCTTACATATAGATGCTATCATGGGCAAGTCATATATTAACCGGACAAGAAGGATGCTTTTGCCAATGGCAGTTCTTTTGGTTTGGGAGAAAAAGTGGGATATTTTAGGGGCCCAGAACGGATGATAGTTTTGGATGTACATTATTTATAGCATTGAAAGTTTAGGAGCTCATCCGGATGGATGCTAAGATTTTTGAATGATAACGTGGTGGTTGTTATGGTGCTTGATATCTAGTGTTGTAGAATATTTTCAGAGCTTCTTTTGAATTCCAGATATCATGATTTTGGCTTTGTTTGTTTTACAGTAGCTTCTTTTAGATAACCCAAGAGGTAAGGAGTAAAAGATCTTCAAGTGACCTTGCAGTATTTCCTGGTTGGGGGTGGACTTATAAGTGACCATATCACCTCTGTATAAGAAAAGAAGCTATGGAAGATCTAAAGAAAGTTTATGAATAAAAATATGGAACAGAACTGGTATAAGAACTGATCCTTTTGTGGCTCTAGTTTTTGAGTAACCGATGTGGAAAGTGATATACCTAATTTGATTTTGAAGGACCTGTTACTTAGGAATTATTTGAGCCAGTCTGCAGTCTGTGTACTAATACCCACTTCAGACATATAGCAGAATAGGATGGAGTGGCCATCTAGGTCAGTGGCCCAAGCGAGGTCAGTGAATGAAACCCCTGTAAAATTGCAATGTTGAGCAATATTTCTTCATCTGTAACAGTCGAGAGAGCAGGTGCCAGAGGGGTGGTCATGTTATTTTTAGGGAAGGAGGTTGTACTGCTGTATTTAGAACAACATATGTTTGTAAATGATTTTATCAAGGGGTTTACATAGATTTGGTAGGGTATAGACTGGGTGGGAGTCTGGGAGTTTGATGGTTGTGAGTTGTTTGGTGAATAGACTCATTGAGGTTAATTTTCAAATGGTGGACATAATGTTTTTAGCAATGCAGAGGTTGTAAATGTGGGTTGGGGTGGGGTGTTGAGATTGTGAATACTTTGCAGTGGTAAGAATGTCTGACCCTTTGGGTCTGTCCAGGTGGATTTAATCTAAAAGAAGATTAATATCTTAAGTTGTTTTTTCCTTTGGAAGCAATGACTCAAGATAAGCAGGTTGTGGTGGTGGATTAAGGGGTATGTAGTTGTATGTGTGTATGTATTTATTGGGAGAGTTGGGAGTTTGTCAGAAGGTGAGAAATAGTATTGTTGACAATGAATGGAGTCCTAAGAGTGTTATTTATGGTAATATTCCATCTTATAATTGGGTTCATCTCATCTGGAAAATTTAGTAGATATCAGTGCTCGGTAGTTAGTACGTTTTTTTTTTTTTATATCTAACCCCTAGTAATGATAACAGGACCATACTGCAGCACAGATGTAATAACAGTGGCTTGAGCCCCAACGTTTGCACCATGTTTATATTGCTGAGTATTAGGTAAAGTGTATCACGTTTCTGGTCTCATCTTATATTCATGTTATGCATCCACCCTGACTGTGATACACTTCTTCCACTCTCAGATTTCCACCTGTAGCCTGTATTGCTTGAATGCTTAAGCTCATCACTGGGAAATTAAAGCCTACTAAAATTAACATTCTCTTGTTGCTTTGTGCATTAATTCTTACTCTTCAGTAGCTCTTCTCCCTCCTTTGATGAATTAACAGATTTTTGTATACCACTGATTTGTCATAGCCATCTCTTTTCTTCTTCAAGCTTGACAGTTAAACAGTCACCTCTGTAGTATTCCTGTTTTCTTTTTCAACTTCCCTCCGGAACTCTTTCTTCTTCTAATCTTCATCTCCCATTTGACATGAACTGCCTTGCCTAGTCTGAGCAAACCTTCATTCTCCTTTCTGTTTACCCTTTTCCCCAGAATAACCATATCCATATTCCTTTTTTTATATCACCCCATAGTTCTGATATCCCTGTTATGACTGCTTTAGAGTTTCCTTGTTTCCTCAATGTGCCATTACTCAGAAGCAGAGCATTGCATTAAATAACTGATACTGTAATACGCATGCTACAGTGAATTGGTTTTACCACCTTATTTCTCAAGCTAGCATTCTTCACTACTTTGCTCCACATATGATCGCAGTGCCAGTGTTACTAATTAGAACAAAGACATTCTTTGACCCAAAATCACTTCAGTGGATGAATGCATTATTATCTACAAAAATCTGTTCATAATGTAAGAGTTTTCTTTCTAATATTCATGTAACCATGAGTGAGTTATGCAGATCTAACCCTTAAAACACAAAGGGGGACTGTGAAGCTAACATATTAAGAAATACATCTCCAAATTTCTCATGAAGTTGATATCATGGTTACTGATATACTAATGCAAAATATATTTACATGTGTGTTTGTATGACAAAACACATGGATGCATGTTGTGTATAGCACCTGAAAAAGCATTCATATACTTGTGCTGTCCAAAGATGGTCTACATTATTTACCCAAAAGCCATAATTTAAAGACTCACCCTCCCTGGTTTTGTTTTGGTGTTAATCTTAGTGGCTTTGAAACTGCCCACCCCTCTTGTAAATTTGTGTTTGGATACTCCTTCTGGGCCCATCTCATTTGCTCACTCAATTGAGTGCAGTGAGATCATATTCTGATTTCAGGCAGTCCTACTGTGTACAAAGAGAGCATCTGGGAAAGAGAACAAAAACAAAAAATTTAAGCTTGTTTCCTGCCTTTACTGTTAAGTGGTCTAGACTGTTTGTAGGCTTCTGAGCCCCCAAGCCCTTCTGTGTTGGAGGGAAGCCTTCTAGCTTAGTTTTGTTTCTTATAACTAGCCAGTTTTCTAGTTTCAGCACTCAAATCTGTTTCTTTGAACTCGGCACTTGTTCAAAACTCATTGTAAGCACTATATAAGCTGCAAATTACTACAACACTCAACTTTCCCCACTTATCTAGAGGAAAGCAGTTTTTAGTACTTAATAAATAAGCACCTATCCAGGCATGTCTAAGGGTCAGCTCCCAGTGATTTCTCCTGTCTACCTGATGAATCTGGGCATCTTGGGGCAATGCAGCAATTGCCTCATGTACACAGACAACCCTCTACTCCTACCACCCAACACTACAACCTATGAGAGATGCACTTATATAGCCAAACTGGAAGCAAAGCTCTCTTCACCCAAGGCTGGACTAGACAGTCAAGAGGAGAAGGTAAACACTTGCACCACACCACACTAATCACATAGTCCCTCAAAACGTACACCACCAAAACACACACATAGAAACACAAAACACACACCTACATTCACGGAGGCTCTCAATAAAAACCTGCCCAAGCATCAGGGACATCCAAAGCATAAACTCAAGCAAACTCCACCCCCCAACACAACCCAAATGACACATAGCCCACAAACTCAGTGTGCCACTCAACCACAGCCCATAAGGCATAACAACGTACCCAACACTCTAGTCATAGGTGACTCTATAGTCAGGCACACTGATGTTCCACTCACTAGACTAAACATGGAGAAAGTTACTGTCAGCTGCCTGCCAGGTGCCAGGATCCACCACATAATGCATGCACTCAGGTCACTCCACAATAAGTACAAATATGACACTGTCATTGTCCATGTTGGTGTGAATGACCTGAGATGTACCTCCCTGGACTACATGAAAAGAGACATGGAGGAGCTCTCCGATCTTGTATCCCAGGCAGGTATGACCCTAACCCTGAGTAGCATCCTGCCATCACCCAGAATTATACCACAGTACTAGGACAAAATGATCGACTTCAACAATTGGCTAAGCTTCTGGTGTCATTCTAAGGGGATCCAGTATTTGTCTGCCTGGGATGACATGATCGACAGACCACAATGCTTTGCCAAAGATGGCCTGCACCTGTCGCCCTTAGGATTCCGGATACTGGCTAAGACTCTTGCCACCCCTATAGTGCCTTTTTTAGGCAAGGTTCAAATGACAAATTCACCACCGTAACAAGTACAAGCAAGCAAAATCTGAGGGTAATGCTACTCAGTGCTAGAAGTCTAAACCTCAAAATGCACTCACGTGAGGCACTCCTTAAAATGGAGAACATTGACATCTGTGCAGTGACAGAGACCTGGTTCAAAGCTCCAGAGAGCACCCCTGCATTACCAGGCTACAATTCATACCACACCTTTCGGCCACCTAACCCAGAATGAAGCACTAAAGGCGGAGGCGTGTCCATATTCATTAAGGATATACACACCTCCAGGCTAGTTGCACAGCATAATGCATCCGAGATTATCCAAGTGCAACTAACTCTGGGGAAGACCGCAATCCAAATTGTAGCTTGCTACAGACCCCCCACCATGCCCCAGGATTCCCACTCCTCATTTCTTGATACACTGGAAAGTATTAGGGTACAACCCAACACCCTAATAATGGGCGATTTCAACTACCCCACCATTAACTGGGAAAACTACTCATGTACCAACTCTTCTGCTCAGCGTTTTCTAGAATTCATAAATTCCAATGCCTTGGATCAACTTATTCACAACCCCACCAGGGGCAGCAATATCCTAGTCATTACCAACATGGGAAACCAGTGTTCCACACCAGAGGTCAATTCCTCGTTGGTCATATCCGACCACAAGCTAATCAGCTTAGACATCCGCATCCCACCCCCACCCCCACCCACAATTAGGAAACCATTGCAAAAAACTTCTCCAAAGCCTACTTCACACTTCTTAAGACAGAAGTGGCAAACTTCATGACACCCATGCAGACGGACAATAGAGGTATGACTGCTGAATCCTACACAAATGCACTTTATAAGCACTTACAGGAGTGCATGGATCATGCTATCCCTAATAGAACCAAGATGTTATCTTCCAAAAAAAGGAAACCAATCTGGTGGTCCTCTGCCATAAACAAAGTCTACAACAGAAGAAAAAAACTGTTGCAAAAAAGAGTAAAATCCTATGACTGGAGGAACTCCCTGGTCAACCTCAGTAAGAAGCTGAGATCCCTCATAAAATCCTCCAAAGCTAGTTACGAAAACAAAATTACCACTGACTCTAAAGACAACTACAAAGCATTCTATAGCTATGTCAAGGATCTCAATGGGAACACTCAGATCTGCTCTGAGGTACAGCACAATGGCACTAAATATACAAAACCAACTGATATTGCCAACATCCTAGCAGATAGGTTCAGTGCTAACTTTACCCCCCTCTCACCCCCTAGAGGGCCCATCTCTATACCGGAAGAATGCAAAGTTCCTATAATCACGGCTGCACAGGTAAAAAAACACACTCTCCAAAGCCAAGAACACAGCATCCATGGGACCTGACAATATCCAAAGCTGTGTTCTACATGAACTACAGAATGAACTGGCACCCTACCTAAGTACCATGTTCAATCATAGCCTCACCTCAAGCTTTGTACCCACTGAATGGTGCACCGTGACGGTTATCCCACTCCACAAAGGGGGAGCCATGATGGACCCCAGGAACTATCGCCCCGTTAGCCTGACGAGCCTGGTCTGCAAGGCCATGGAACGTATCATCGGGGAACTCATAAACAAAGACATTGGTAATCTCCAAACTCTGGACCCTACCCAGTTTGGATTTGTAAAAGGCAGATCATGTCTCCTAAACCTGACTTGACTTCTTTGAAGCAGTCACCAAAGCCATATATGAGGGTAAAATGATTCACACAGCTTATCTAGATCTCGTCAGGCTTTCGACACCATCCCCCACTCTGGAATTATAGATAAGCTCACTAAACTAGGTATAAATCCCTATGTCACAAGATGGGTTGCCAATTGGCTCACGGACAGAACCCACACTGTGAAAGTAGCAGATTCCAAATCCGACTTCAGACCAGTGACAAGTGGAGTACCACAGCGTTCAGTCCTGGGTCCTCTCCTGTTTGGTATCTACTTCTCTAAAGTGCAGGCTAACACAGAAGGTCTTTAGCTAACAAAATTTGCAGATGACTGCAAACTAGGTGCCATAATCAAAACTCCTAACAATGTGGACAAACTACAATAGGGCCTCACTAAGACAGATACCTGGTGTCAAAGCCATGGCCTGAAGCTCAATGCCAAAAAGTGTATTGTCATCCCCTTTGGTAAAAACTCTGTACCCATGAACTACCACATAGCTGGTAGTCTACTTAATGCTGAAAATGTGATGAGACCTTGGGACACAGGTGGACAGTAGTCTCTCCTTTGATAATCACATCGCCACAGTGGTCAGGAAATCCTTCTACGTGGCTCATCTCATCACAAAAGGATTCTCATCCAGAAAAAAAGAGGTCATTGTTCCCCTCTACTCATCACTCATTAGACCCATTATAGAGTACAACACCCCTTTTGGTGTGTACCTCACAAGACATCTACAACAATTGGAAAGACCACAGAAATACCTCACAAAGAGGATTACTGGCCTCAAACAGATGCCCTATGCAGACCGGCTCAAAAAACTACAGCTTTACTCCATCGCATATCGCCTACTCAGAGGCGATCTCTGCCTAACATACAAAGCTATGTCAAACCCAGAGCTGTTGGACATGCTCCACTTAAAGAAATCCTAATCCCTCTGAGCTACACGCTCTAGGGACCTAAACCTTGTCACCACAATAAACAGAACATGCTGGAGGGATAGATTCCTGTCCCAGAGACTTCCCATACTCTAGAACAGACTACCTATCTATGCCAAACAGAGCTCCTCATTAGCACTCTTCAAGAAAAATCTTGATGATTGGAAGGGAAATGGGAAATTCACCCTGGGGATCACTTCTGTGGCTCTGCTCGACAGGGGCACAGGAAAATAATTTTCTTGGGTGGCGAAAGCCAGGGTACATTTTTTTGCTAGGCTTATATAGGCCCTAGGTCCAATAGCCTAGTACCTACCTATGAACCTATGAACCTATTATAAGTAAGACAAATACAAATCTTGCTGTAGGCCTCTTTAGAGAATAATACAGGCTAACACTGATTAATATAACTACATAATTTTTTCACTTTTCATTAGTGATGCTGGAGTAAAGTTTTAAACTGCTCGAGCCTGTTATATTAAAACATGGTTCAATCCTCTGAGAGCCTGTTTCCACCATTTTCTATTTTTCTCTTACTTGTAGGTATTCAGTAGTCATACCCCAGATGTCTACACTGCTACCACATATCACATGTCTGTGACCTTAAATCTGGGAGCATCATATCTTTTGGTAGTGCTGTGTACAAATGAAGGCCTGTCCATTCAAGCCATTACAAGTCACTGATAAACTGGTATTGTGCTCTTTGCAAAATTAGTAAGTACAGTAATAAGAAATGTCAGCTTTGAATCCTGTAGATCATCTGTTCACCATGATTACACTCTGAACCATGTGTGGTCAGATTTTATTTAGTTTATTAGAGGTACTTGATGATGTTTTAATGCTGTATTCAGTGAAGCACTCTAGATTTAATGACTCACACTATCTGCCAGGAAACATAAGACAATACATTTATTATAAAATTGATAAGGAAATTAAATTACATAAATGTAGATAAGTGTATAGTTAAATGAGATGGAGACACACACAAACAAACACACACACACACACACACATATATATATATATATATATATATATATATATATACACACAAATATAGTCTTTTAGGTTGAACAGACAGAATATAAACATTAGCATTGACATCAAAACATCAACACACTTCTATACTTGTTTTGAGGATCGACCTTGGAACAGGAGAATTAAAGGCGTTACTCTCACAGTGGACAAGTCCCCCAGTACCTACCACATCGATTACTAATTATGAATACTAACTCACTGAGTGAGGGCATATTGCTCTATCCTGGATCTCAAATAGCTGTGGACCATCTGTTCTATCAAACAAAGTGTGTTGACAAAAGAGATGTCGATATTACAGTACTTCACTCAAAAGTACCACTCCCATATGTATCTTTAGATAGGGAGAGACAGTTTAGAGTAGCTAATCAATCAGTTTAGTTTTTTGAAGGTAGGAGGAAACCAGAGAAAAGCTGCATAGGTATGTAGAGAAAATATAGTCTCCACACAGATACTAACCAGAAGTCAGACCTGAACCACAGACTGTGGAGTAGTATAGTTAGTAGCATAGTTTGATTATCCCATCTGAACTGCTTAAGTTTGATACTGGTGGGACTGTTTTTGGTGAGACTGGCTATGGACAAAGTCATTCTAGAAGCTGAATAATAATGCCAGCTGAACTGAACAGAAAGTCAAGATGTTTTATAACTTTATCTTATCAATAGAGAAGATTAAGAGCATAAATGCAAACATTGTTGTCTCACTAATCTAGTGTAATAAATTTTGTAATAGTATGCAAATCTTCATGTTGGTGCATCAGTGTCCTCCATTAAGAAATAAAGAGTAATGCTTATTTCAACAAGCACAGGGTCAAAAATCCTCCATCAGGCAGAAGGAAAAGAACAAAGGGCCTCTGATCTCTACAAATTTTCCATCACATTTATCTTGAAACACTTTCACACCAAGGTCACTCTTCATTACTCAGTTAATTAACTGCTCGGCAGTAATTCATGTTCTGTTGAAGGTGCAGAAGTCTGCACTATGGTTCACTGCCTTCTGACATTCATTGACAAATGGATTCTTCACACAAACATTTGCATACTGTGCATTGCTTTATCATAAGTGTAACACTTAGTGTTATGAATGAAGTACAAAAGGGCTAGATTAGCCATAGCACAAAACATCCAATATGGACTAAAAAGGAAGTCATGACAAAATAAAACAGCATTTCATTTAAGTATATTAGTGGTTTGATATGAGCTTCATAAAACATGAAAAGTGCTTTGCAAGGAATCTGACACTGTGCCACATAAGTAATTTAAAAAGTGTACTGATACAGCCATCTTTAGTATAATACTGTATTTATGCATGGAACTGGATTGATGATGGTTCATTGAACCATGACCTTTACAAACCATCACTGTTTTGTTGCATTCCAAACTAAGTAAATAAAAATAAAGCTGTACATGTTGCAGAAAGCATTGTTAATTTGTGATGGTACTTTGATGAAGAACGAGCCTGTGTTTCTAATGGAGCATCACTTGGTGACTGCATCAGTGACTTAGCAGGTAGCACACTTGTCTGCTGCCGAGAAGAAAGGTTAAGGGTTATGTCCTCAAACCAGATGTTTGGATTCATGTTCCATTGCTGATACAGCAGAGCAAATTGAGGGGGTACTGCAGTCCTGAGGTGCCATCCTTTAGATGAGATATTAAACCAAGTGCTGTCTACCTAACTTTATTTTAGTGTGGGTGGATGTAAAGCCTCCAATGGCAGTTAATGAACATGTATGGGAACTGGTCTCCTGAACTTCTTATAAATTCTAAATGTAAGTTATACCGTCTGCTGTAATTTACAACTTATTTTGCATCTAATCATGGTAATATATATATATATATATATATATATATATATATATATATATATATATATATATATATATAAACAATAAAATCTTTTACAGTATGATGTGTCAGAAAATTGTAATTGTATAAAACACAAGACTTTAAGAGTTGCTACCCGCTGATAATATCCCTAAGAAATCCATCCAGTTTTTCGTCTAGTTGCCATATACTGAAAATAATTTCTGCCTGGGAATTTCTAGATGTTTAGAAAGTCAGGAAGGTCTGCCATATCCCAAGAAACCTAGAGAGGTGGTTCAGAAAGTTTTGTCTTTCCTGCTGGTTAGAGCACTGGGGAAAGATCCAGATGATTTATATTTAGTATTTGCTTTGACATATTACCTACCAAGAGATGATAACATTAAGAAGTCATAAACAGACCACATAATGTAGAGGTCCAGCAACCTATGTTTGACACATAAAGGCATTATTGGAACCCTCCTAGGCTTCTGTTTACAGTAGTATTCTAGTGTCCTAAAATATTACACTGATGGGGAAGCAAAGTCCCTCACTTTTGAATCATAGATCCTAAAAATGTGCTATATGTTGTTGAACCATACATGATGTAGATAATCTGCCTGAGCTTTTATCCCTTTCCAAACATATAAGGGATTGTGATATCTCATCCATACACTGAGAAGGGAAAGATAACCTTATCAGAGAATTCACATATCTGTAAATCTGACAAAGGCAGTAGTGCTGTAGTACCTCAACAACTGATAAATATTTATTTTTACAGATTCAGATGCATGTATGTCCTCTAAGAAAGCATCCCAAGATACGTAGTGCTGTGCAGATGACTTTGAAGGATTAAAGCAGAGAGTCAGTATCAGTCAGTGTTTCTCTTTACAAACATAGCCTCTGACAGCAGGTCAACCCCTAGTCATATCACTTACAAATACCAGATTAACCAAGACAAAGAAACATAAAATACGTGACTCCATTTCACGTGAAGTAAGCTGTATAGTCACTGTTTCTTCAACTATAATAACAGAACATAGTGAGAACACTCAGACTAAGGCTACCCAGTAGTTTTATATCAGTGCATTTGGGGATACTGTCCTTTCTGTTCCAGTCACCTGATATGATACTCACTGCGTTTAGTGTTAGATAGATGTTTTGTTAAAAATACGTGTAACATTCAATTCTTGAAGAATGCATTTCAGCCCCCAAAAGTTCAGTAGCAGTTATTGCTTTAATTATTGTTTGCAAAAATATAAAGCAGTAGAGCACAGAAGTTAAATTTAATGCCCCCATTACATGCGATAGCACTGGCAATGTCCCTGTTTGCTAAGTGCTAAATTTTCATATGAGCAACGTATAAAGAAATTTAAAAAAATCTCTAGTATTTTAACCCTAAAAATAATTTCATTCTTGCCATCATTATATCACTTGAAACTATTCACCCACACAACTCTATCACCCATCCTTCCCAAAACAACAAGGAAAAGTATCATTCTTCTTCATGGTATTCAACATATTCACTGATCACCTGCAGATCACAAAGTATAATAAAAAAAAACCAAGAATACATCTACAAAAATGAAAAATCAAAACATTCTTGTAGACACAAGGAAAGTTGCAAATGGTTTTAATAACTGCTTTTGTTCACAACATATACTGTGAATGTCTTCAGATAAATCCTCCCTCCTACTAATTTCCTTAAATAAATAGATTAAAAATCCATTATTAAACATACAATAAAACCTCACAAAATAGACTTGCACTACCCAATTTGATGATAATACATAATGCAAAAGTCAACCCAAAGTGTGCATCTTTTTCATTAATTTATTTGTGTTTCATTTTTGAATGTTTTTCAGCATGAGTTGTTTAATTTTTATTGTGCATGATTTCATGGTTGTTAACATGAATGAATTGCATAGCAACATTTTTACAAATGTAAAAATACTGGCAACTTTTTGAGCCACAAGATGGCAGTATTTTATTGGTTATATTAGGAAGTTAGTCGGTCGGAGGTTTTAGCCGAAGAAGTTCATAGTAAATGTAGCAAACAAAAGCACTTATTAAACCTTGTTGAAACTTTCCTGGTGTATACAAGACCACACAGTATGATAAACATTATAAAGAAATTCAGTCTCACTCCTGATTTTCACTAAACTCTATGATGATCATTTCAGCAACAGCCCATATTTTTTTTTATTTTTTTCCTTATTTTAATGAAACGATAACATCCCGCCTTATGAACCACGGCATCAATACTGAACACCTGCTAACAGAAGTATGATTTTGCAATCACTGTGCAAACTCACCTTACTTATAAAGTCGTACAAGTATAATTATTAAGACAGTCCTGTAAAAGCTTTGTTTGTAAAATATGCGCTAAAAGTATAAAAAATTTCCCATACCGAATGAGGTTTTCTCTGTATGGCAGGTATACACTAATGACTTTTGCAGAGTCAGGCATTTTACGTAGAACAAACAAAACACACTTTTCAGTAGATGAAACTCAAAATTCAGAATCCGTCATGATTAGATTCTTACCAGACATGCACATCATGCAGTCTCAAAAGTGTATTTCAAAGTTTACATCAAAATAGTATAATTGGCTTGCATTTTCATAATATGCATTAACATTTGCACAAATCTTTGACAGAAAGCCCATTCTCTTTGTCTGTGTATGTGTGTGGAACACTTCACAGCAAGCATTATAGACAAATAGTAGACCAACAGTAGATTTAGAAGCCATCTTCCCATGACAGTAAGTATTATCATGCCTCTTAGTGATCCATTATTTCACAGTCCTGGCCTCACTATTAGTTAATGATACCTGTGGTTAATACACACTGCCCTCTTCACTGGCTGCATCATTTTAGCCTTTAATACATGACCTCCACTTATGTCACTTCCTGAAATTTAGATGGGTCCTGCAATACTGTTACCATTCCACAGAATTTTTCATGTATCCATTTGTCTTATGACACCCCACATGATGCACCCGCTATTGTTTTTTCTCTTACCCTACTATTCTTGCATTAACTGTCACTTGTTCTATACCCCGCTTTTTCCTTTGTTTCAAGCTCTTCACTCACTTCACCATATTTCTCCCATCTCCCACACTGCTTTTTTCCACCCTCCACAGTTTCACTCAAGACTTACATTACTTGTTTTATCATTGTAGTACATTTATTTTTCCCTTACTGACTTATTTTCCTCATCTACTCATGAAGCCACTTATTCCGATTGATTTAAAGTGTAAAAAAAAAAAAGAAATTATTAGTGCTATATATAACCATGTTTTTTTTATCTTTAGAGATGGCATGTAATATATTTTTACTTTTGTTTTTATCTTTATACTACGTAATATATTTATCCTTACTTGCTATTAGGTTTGGAGCTTTTCTCCCAAGGCCTGTGCTGAAAAGAGGCATCTCTTTCAGTATGCCTAGTCAGATTATCCTGGTAAACAAGTGCAGTAAATAAATAAATAGTTGCATGTTTATAATTAGTGTAATTGTACTGGCTGCCTCCACTGTATACTATTTGTCAATGAAATATGATCAAGTGGTCATAGAAGATATTTCTTTAGGATGGGTACTTTCTGTACCCTGATCTCTGAATGGCCAGTAAGTTTGTATCCCACCTGCCCAGCTGACCTGTTTATTCCACTGAGAGGTGAAACCCTTACAATCCATTCCAACCATGGGCAAGGGCCAGGTGATAGAAGTGTGCCACTATTCAATTCGAAGGTTAGTGTTTTTTATTTCCAGATAAGCTCTAGCCTCTTCTCAAATTTGCATGCTCATATCATCTCAAAGGATGATGTGCAATGGGCATCAGTGAGTGGTGTATGTCCTGTTCTGTCAGAGGTGTCCCTGAAAACCCTGCTTCATAAAGGCAAGGTGCCTCCAGTATTTCTCACTCCTCACCTGGGATTTTCATAGGTTCATAGGTTGGTACTAGGCTATCAGCCCTAGGGCCTATACAAGCCTAGCCATAACAATTCCCTGGCTATTTCTTCCCACACAATTTACTTCCCTGGACCCCTGTCTAGCAGGGCAACTGACGTGATCCCCGGGGTGAATTTCCTTTCTCCCATCCAATCGTCAAGGTTCCTTTTGAAGAGGGCCAAAGAGGCACTCTGCTTGACATGAATGAACAGTCTATTCCAGAGTCTGGGGAGGCTCTGGGTCAAGAACCTATCCCTCCAGCATGTTTTGTTTATTGTGATGAGAAGGTTTAGATCCCTGGAGCGTGTGGCTCTGAGGGATTGGGATTTCTTTAAGTGCAGCATGTCCAACAGCTCTGGGTTTGACATGGCCTTGTATGCTAAGCAGAGATTGCCTCTGAGTAGATGATATGCGACAAAGTATAGCTGGAGTTGTTTAAGGTAGTCAGCGTAGGGCATCTGCTTTAGGCCTGTGAGTCTTTTAGTGAGGTATTTCTGCAGCCTTTCCAGTTGTTGCAGATGTCTTGAGAGGTACATACCAAACGGGGTGTTGTATTGTATAATGGGTCTAATGAGAGATGAGTACAGTGGGACAATGACCTCCTTTTTCCTGGATGAAAAGCCCTTGGTGATGAGTGTGCCACATAGAAGGATTTCCTGACTGTTGTGGCAATGTGGTTATCGAAGGTGAGACCACTGTCCACCTGTGTCCCTAAGTCTCTTATCACACTTGTGTTTATATTACGTTGTCAAAAACTCAAACTGTCGACAGCTTAATAATCGACACGAAAATGTCAAAACCCCCGAACATCGAACACACACAAAAAAAAAAAAACAAAAAAAACCACCCAAACACAACACAAATTGCTCTATGCAGGGTGGCAAGCTCCCCTGCACCCCCCACACCCCGCTACTTAAATATACCAACTCCGAAATCACACTACATTGCAGTAAATGGAAATCTTCCCTTATGGAGATTTCCATTTACACGCGCAATGACGTTTGCTTTCGACATTTTGGTGCCGACAATATCAGCTTCGATATTGTCGGCCTTCGACAGGGTAAAGTAGACCCTCACACTTTCGGTGTTTATTGTACTGCTACCTATGTGGTACATGTTTTTTCCCAAAGGGGATAACTATACGTTTCTTGGCATTGAGCTTGAGCCCATGGCTCTAGCACCAAGCATCTGTTTCTGTAAGGCCCTTTTGTAAAGTATCCACATCATTTGGGTTTCAATAATGGCTCCCAGCTTGCAGTTATCTGTGAACTTTGTTAGCCAGAGTCCCTTAGTGTTGGCCTGTACTTCAGAGAAGTAGATGCCAAACAAGAGTGGTCCCAGGACTGAACCCTGAGGTATTCCGTTTGTCACTTGTCTGGAGCTGGATTTGGAGTCGGCTACTTTTACCGTGTGGGTTCTGTCAGTAAGCCAGTTGTCAACCCATCGAATGATGTAGGGAATAATGCCCAGCTTAGTAAGTCTATCTATGATTCCAGAGTGGGGGATGGTGTTGAAGGCCTTGGCGAGGTCCAGATAGGCTGTGTGGACCGCCTTACCCTCCTCCACAGCTCTGGAGACTGATTCGAAGAAGTCAATCAGGTTCAGGAGACAAGATCGGCCCTTCATGAACCCAAACTGGGTGGGGTCCAGTGTTTGAATGTTGCCAATGTCTTTGTTTATAAGTTCCATGATAATACTTTCCATGGCCTTGCTGATCAGGCTCGCCAGACTGATGGGGTGGTAGTTCCGGGGATCCAAGGTGGAGCCCCCTTGTGGAGTGGGATAACTGTAGCTGTACGCCACTCAGTAGGCATGAAGCCTGAGGTGAGGCTATGATTAAACATGACACTTAGGTGAGGTGCCAGTTCATTTTGTAGTTCATGTAATACACAGCCCGGGATGTCATCTGGTCCCATGGATGCTGTATTCTTAGCTTTGGAAAGTGTGATTTTTACCTGTGTGGCTGTTATTATCAGAATCTGGCAATCTTTCAGTATTGAGATGGGCCGTTTAGGGCGTGAGAGGGGGGGTGAAGTTGGCACTGAATTGATCTGCCAGGATATTGGCAATATCCTTGGGATCGGTATACTTAACGTCATTTTGTTGTAGCTCAGAGCAGATCTGAGCACTGCCATTTAGATTATTGACATAGTAATAGAATGCCTTGTTGTTGTATTTGGAATCTTTAGCAATTTTATTTTCATAACAAGCTTTGGACGATTTTATGAGGGATCTCAGATTCTTACTGAGGCTGGTAATGGAGTTTTTTGCATCCTGGAATTTTCCTTTTTTCTGCAACAGTTTCTTCCTTTTGTTGTAAAGTTTGTTTATGGCAGGGGACCAACAGATCGGCTTCCTTTTTTTGGAGGAGACCATCTTTGTTCTATTTGGGATGACACGATTCATGCATGAGTGGATGTGCTCATACAGTGCCTCAGTGCAGGATTCAGCAGTCGAGTTTTGAGTTCCTATCTGCATGGGTGTCATGGAGTTTGTCACTTCTGACTTGAGTAGCATGAAGTTGGCTTTGGAGAAGTTTTTTATGGAGGTTTCCTTACTGGGGGGTGGGGTTGGGATGTGGATGTTAAGGGTGATTAGCTTATGGTCAGACCTGACCAATGAGGGGGTGACCATAGGTGTGGAGCATTGATTTCCCAGGTTGGTAATGACCAGGTCTAGGATATTGAAGCCCCTGGTGGGATTATGGATTAGTTGATCCAGGGCATTGGAATTTATGAACTCCAGGAACCACTGGGCAAAGGTGTTGGTACACAAGTAGTTTTCCCACTTAATGGCAGGGTAGTTGAAATCACTCAGTATTAGGGTGTTTGGCTGTATCTTAATATTTTCCAGTATGTTTAGAAAGGTGTAGTGAGAATCTTGGGCCATGATGGGGGATCTGTAGCAAGTTACAGTTTTGATTGCAGTCTTACCTAGTGTCTTACCTAGTGTTAGTTATTTTAACATAAATACCACACTTCCAGGCATTTGCCCTACATCCTCTCTCCCTAAGGAGTAATGCTTTGTCATTCATATCTTCCTATCTCCTGGCCAGGTTCTTGAACTCTCAAAATGCTAATTTGACACCAGTTATCTAGGCAATACTCTGCAGAACCATTGCTAGCTTATCTGGTGCCTGGTACAGCTGACTAAAGTGACATCCGCCTCAACTTTTTAGTCAAGTAGCAGAAAAAAAAAAGTCTTCACTGTGATGACCCTGATCACCAAAAACAAAACACCTTCACTGTGACCCAACTGTAGAAAGTGGCTTGCTACAAATGTAACAAGCAGATTGCAACCATCAAACTAAATATAATGAATGTTAAACACTTAACCACTTCAGCCATTACAGCAAATGCACACCTGCTCCACTGGCACCTGCCATTCCTGTCCTCAACAGCGTTAAGGGCAAAAAATGTCTCACTTTGAAACCAAAGTAATCTACTTAAAATTCATGCAAGCTGTTTCCTGCAAATGTAATAAGCAGTTTGCTGCAGTTAAACCACACTTAACCCTTCAGCCATGGCTGCAAACTGCACCTCTTATCTGTCCCTTTTTTACAAAACATCCCTGATTTTCCCTCATATTTTTGTCCTTTTTCTGCTAGATTTTTATTGGTCAATTATTGAGGAATATAATTTGTCAATAATGCCACAGTACGACTAAGTTTCGTACTTCTGTTTTTTTTTTTTTTTCGCCACAAAATGTGATGATGCAAAACATTTTATTCTATTAACCTTAAGAGAATTAAAGTAAATAGTGACTTAGAGTAATATTTAAAAAAAATTGCCTCTGATTTTGAACATCCCTCACCCTATTGACTTTGTGCTGAACTCTTAAGTAGAGAAGTTGAAAAGCATACTGCAAATACAGTATTGGCATTTACAGACGAATGTCGGTACTGCATGTCCTCACCATCAGTGCTTGTTCCTAGAGCAACTGCTCTTCCGCTCCACCCTAGTATTAGCGTTGGTATTCAGAGCTTTATCGTTATACCCCTTAGAGATGGCCTTACAAAACTATTTTTACCCTGTTGGCTTTCTTCAACTGATTAGCATTTCAATATAGCGGGGATTAATCAGTGCCTGACCAAAGGCAAAACTGATTTAAGTGAACAGCTTTCTGTAGGAATATTGTCTCCTATGAATTACAGAGCTACAGTCTGTATACATTCTAGAATGCTTTATTTTAATGCAGGTTTTTATTGTAGTTTTCATAATTTCTTAGATAGCTTAGTTCCAGTGAGACAAATGCTTCTTTTTCAGAGAAGATCAAAAAAGAGAATGGTAGGACACTGCTGAGATTTCTCCTTCTTTTATTAAAACACACAAAATTGCCAAGGATAAGCGCTTTCGGGTAAACAACCCTTCTTCAG